>NC_060140.1:119525115-120244281 GCF_021461385.2 Schistocerca piceifrons | reverse complement strand
AGAGCCTATTGCTGTGTCATTCCTGGTCAGGTCGTACAGGTCGTAGCCTTCGAGATGCAAGTTTTCCAAACAAAGATGTTACGTTGAAGATATTACCTCCGAAAACAACAAAATATTGCCAACCCCTTTATGCTTACTTTTTTCGGCAATATAAGCTCTATATCAGAAGAACTACTCATTTTGTGTCAAACTACAAATGAAGGTACTTGATCGTTATTCCATCGTCAAACTTCACTCTGTGATTTATAATACATTTTCTGCGACCATTATACGGGTATGTTGCAATATCCTTTGCGAAAGGCAGGTTATGACATTGACATACCCATATTATTATTTGACGGTGTAAGTAGTGTTGCTTTTGGTATTGCACTTCTGGAATGCGAAAGTGATTTCGAATGTAAAAATATTGCTTTACTGACGTGTGCACGTAGTTCTCTTCCGCTTTGTGTTAACCACTTCATCGAAATCCCGCATCTGCACTATGAGGACTAACATAAGCAGTATCAAGTGTGTAGGATATTCGTGGTTTGCGCCATTATAATCAGTTTAAGCAGTGGGTTTTTGGCACTGTTCATTGAAAATCTAGTGATTCACTGGTGTAATTGAATGACATACAGTTTCCTTCCTGTAGGACTGATATATTCTCACTTTGTTTCTCTCTACTAAAATGTCACTAGTGGTAAAATGCAAAGTTTTGCATGGGAGACCGCTTCTGTTTTTATTATGGTAGAGTGTTATTTCAAGCATGGTTTCGTGCAGTTCCGAGCATTAGAGATCAAAAGTGCTCCTTGTGAGTAAATTCCAATAGACAGGTAGACAGGGGGCCCCCGACCGTCACACCCCTGCTGGAAAGAAAAAGTGAAAGTTTATCAAGCACGATGTAGTTATTCCATTATTTTTTAGGTGTGCATCCGGGATATTATTAATTCTTGTTCCGATATTTCGGCTGACAACCTTACAGCCATTACCAAGGTGCGTCGCTTCCAAGATTAATAAATCTTTTACACAATAGTGTGGCGTAAACTCCGGATCTACAGTGGGGCCAGTATTGAGCCTTTAAGCTTTTAACGAGAGAGATGTAATAGCGCAAGTGAAAAAACAAATGAAATTATCGTATGGCATTGTTGACCGGAAGGTCCCATTCGAGTTCGGTCGCCAAGTTCAAGTCTTATATCAGTCGGCGCCACATTGAACGACTTGCGACCGATGATGGGGATGGAATGATGGTGAGGACAACACAACACCCTGCCCACGAGAGTAGAAAAATCTGCAACCGGGCTGGGCATCGAACCCTGGCGCAGTGCATAGGAGACAAGCACCTTACCATACAGATTTCTTTTTTATATTTTGTTCGTTGCGTTTGGTCTGGGTGGACGTCATAGGACATCCGTTCAAGTTGATCGTTGACTACTTTACTCAGTTTTTTTATTACTGAGGGCCAGCGCCTCTCTGACCAAACACGCTGAGCTACCGTGGCGGCACCATGCGCCTTTACTGCAAAGTATTTAAAAATCTAGCAATCGACTCACCTCGGTAATAGCTGCAAACGTAATATCGGAACAAGAACTAATAATATCCCGGATGTACATCCGAAAGACGATGGAACATTCGATCCGCCAAGAAAACATCAAGAAAAAGTATATTTGTATGTTTGTAAGAAGACAAGTGGAAGAATACAAACAGGAGGGTCAATGACAGAGTTTCCTGACGACTTTTAAAATAACGGTGAGGCATGCGGTGCCATATCTCACTTTCACTGTTTTCCCCGTAGCGCAGAAGTTTCATTTCCTTGCGATATGCTTTAAACATGTTGTCCTCTGAGTTGTATAACAAGACAGCGATATACATTTTTAACTATTTGGCCTTAAAATTGTCTTCCTTTCTACAGAGACATGAACACTATCAAATATCTGGACGCTAATTAGTAACTTTCTGTCTCATGTACCCCATTTTAATGATGTATTATTTAACACTTCAATACTGACGTAGTGTAGGGAAGACTGTCGAAATTATTGTCGTAGTCCTAGTATATTTGCCCTCCGTGCGGGGAATACCTTTTATTCGTTATTGACTGAAATTTTGCTCGTTTGGGAAAGTCCACAAGTGATGAAAATGACAGTATTGTCGATTCTGGAGGAAAAGAACATCCTCTGGAGATCTACCGCGTTGAAAGCCGTGCAATTAACTAACATTTGCGTTAGTCGGCTGACAATGCTTTGCATAGCAGCGTTTTATAGGTTTGATTTATTAAGCAACCATAGATGGTAACTGTTTTTACAGTTTTCTTCAGAGTTGTAGCGTTAATCAGGTATAGAATTTTGTACGAAGAAAAATGGTACGGTCTTGAGTTGTAATATGTTAGGTTTGTATACTGTTTGTGGGTGGTCAGCTTAATTACAGGTTAAGTTTATGCTCATTTTGCTTTATCTATTTAATATAATAATGGGCTAAATCTGTGGCTGATTAGGTAATTTACACTGTCTGTCCAAAAAGTTCAGAGACTGATTTTATTCCTGGAGTACAAGCGACGTGGCGCAGTAACTACGGTAGCAGCTTGAACTATCAATGGCGAACAACAGATCCGGCCAGGTCACTTGCGAACTTGGAGAGTTGAATAGTCGATCTGTTGCTGTAGTATGTCAGCGTTACTGAGTCACAAATCTCTACGCAGCAACATTTCTGAACCAAGTGTGCAAGATGTTTTTGAAAATAGTCTGAAGAAGACAAAGGTATTGTAAGAGGTTCATTAGAGGTTCATTACTATTCGCTAGCGCACTTGGGCAGATGTAATTTCGATGGAATGCTCACGCGCTTCTTGCGATACGGAATATCTATGCTGCAATAGAATCGCAGGTCAAAGCAGTGTTGGCAGTAAGTCCAGTTTTGTAACTCACAGAGAGCAGTCGTGTTTTGTAGGTCGCACAGAGCACTTGAGTTATGGAATTGGGACGGGCCAGTCCAGCGATTGACTTGTGTTGGGCCAGTCGTGCAGAACGATGACAGTGCCTGAGCGATGTAGCACAAGGTAAAAAAAAGAAATATTATTGTTCTTTGTTGCCGTGTGCATATGTTAATTGCCACAACTGATTTAACCACGACTGTAATGTTAAAGTACCATGTAATTCCTTGCAGAAATATTTCAATAATAACTTTTGTTCTGAAGAAAACTTTAGCCAGAGTTTAAAGATTTTTAGAATTTTCTTGTGCGTACTCAGTTGTTTTCCTACAATGAAAATCTAGTGGCCAGCGTTGCACTGGGCTGTGCTAAAAATTTCGTATAGGAGCAGATATATAGATAGTGGGCCGTGGCGCTAGTTACTGGCGCGCCAGTCTCTTGGATGTCCATTATCGATCCTTCGATGTTTCTTATCCTTGCTTGCCTTGTTGTTTCCGGCATTCACGGAACGAGCGGCATTTGACGGTTTGCTCGGGGGACCTGCTGAGACGCCGCGAGGTACAAGGTGGGAAGCAATCACGTATATGTGGGTTGTACGCGGTCTGCCGGTTGAGGATGGAGGATATGTGCTGACTGGCTGCCTGTCTGCTCTCCTGATTTTGCTCGCCGTGCCTTGCGACTACCTAGCTTGGGTATCCCACACGAGCCATACCGGACGTCCAGCAGAAGTTAAGCAGCCTTGTGTTTCTTTTAAAGAAAATGAGAAAATGTATAAGACCTTTTTAACCAATTTTGGTGGCCTCGTAAGCGTGGCCTTAGCGTTTACACTGCATTTGGGGAGAGCTAATTCTTCGAAAGTTAAATAGTTGGAGTTCCCGGTCCTTTAAAATCTTCTGGGGGTTTTATTTGAATTTTCTCTTTGGGGTTCCTTCCTTGTGCTTGGTTAAATGTTTACTTGTATAGCGGGAAGTAACTCCTGGTTAAAACTCGGAGAAGGTGTTTGATATTACTGCCGCCTCCGGCATTCGTCTTTTCACTTGTCATCCCTTCGAGCGACCTGGTGTCATTCCTCGTTAATTAATGCTGGTTTATGTGTACTTAATTTTGAATTGGCCATTTGAATTAATATTTTGGAGCGCAGTATAGCACTAAGGCAACTTCATTGTATACCACCTTGTGCCCCGGTCTAGTACCTTAATTTTCAGTGGCACGAGTTAGCTTCACTATCGGTTTTACTGATGTGCTCCCTTCAAAATCTTGTCTTGTGTAAGTTTGCCCCATGTGTGTCTGGGAACACAGAGATGAGCTTTAGTGTGACTTCAGTTCTAGTCAGTTAATGGAATCATCATTTTGGCTTATGGTTATATTTCTGTAGGATTGGCGCCCATCACATATTCCGACACATCGGCTACACCTCTCCTCAGAGGGGATCATGTTCTGGGTGTGTGGGTGGGATACCTCTCTCTGAAGCTTTTTTGTGGTCCTCTCGTTCCCACATTCCGGACTTTTTCACTTTCTCACACCATTCTGATTCTCTTAAATACGACTGGCAGAACTCCGATTTTCCCATAGAGCAGCGTTTAATGCCGAAGAGTGGTTGTTGGTTTTCCCAGTATGCTTCTCGATCTGCATTTCAATTCCACAACTCTTTATCCTACGTATATCATAGCAACGACATATTTAATATCGAGATTCCTACTTAATGACACTGAGAATATTTCCTTCCAGTTATGCTACTTTTAAATTAACTGTGTTATTCGTACGAAAACCTATTTCCACAATTTATTTTTGAAATGTGTATGCAATTCTATCAGAGATTTCCTCAAAATATGTCACGTTCGGAAATTTTATGGACTTACTCTCTTGTGTACACCCAATTACGACGATCTAATCATTATGTTTCCTTCCTATCTGTTTCTTTCTATCGTACTAGTGTCAATACATCTAAAAGCTTGAAGCACTTGCTGGTTTCTGAAAATGCAATGTGCAGCATTTCGTTAATAATTGCATGTAAAGCACTTTTATGAAAGAAAAACTAACATGACGCGCTGTGAAGTTCGCAGTAGTACTGGATAATGGTAAATGATGAACGTATGTTGCCAATGATTAGTCTCAAACCTCAGATATATATAAAGTTCAACCGCTTGTCTACCTCATTTCCAGTCATGGAAGTAAATGACAATGCAAACTACTAAAAATACGCTTTCATCACGCCAATCAATAAGGATAATTGTGTAATCGGCGTATCGCCAATCAAATAAAAGGGTACCATAATATTCGAAGAAATACTCGAGTGCCAAAATATTTAAAGGCTATTTTGGCTCTGAAGTGCTTCTTCAAACATTGCAATCTGCAGATCGCCCCGGATCAGAATGTTTATAACATATAAAATAATAGTTTTTAAGTCAGGGCTATAAGTAAAAATACTATTCTTTAAAAATATGTTAACCAGTTGAAATCTGGGTTCGCAGAACAGAGCGGATCAGGTTATTGTTGTGGAAAGGGGCCGAAATCAGTTACTTTCAGTTGCACAAAACACACAGACTTTATTTCCTAAAAACACTTAATCACACATGCCCCTAAAAGGATTGAAAAAATAAAACAGCTGAAGGCCTGAACACAAGTTATTAAAAATTGCTTTAAGCAATACACGCGGCTGAACGTCTTCCTTAAAAAAAATTACATAAATACTCGGCTGAAAGCCACACACTGGACATAGAGGAACTGAGAGCTTAACACCTAGATAACAAGAATATCAAAGAGAGAAGAAAATTTAAAGTTTTAAACAAGTGACTTTCCAAGTTTCACCTTAAGACCGCTGAAAGCCTTATCTTAAGAATATCTGACGTAAAAGCTCGGGTGAAGGCGACATACTGAACATAGAACAACTCAAGGCTTAAGGCCTGGTTAACAAAGATTTCAAATGGAGCCAAATCTCCTTTTTAAAATTAGTTTTAAAGAAATCAATCTTGAAAGCTCAGTTTAAGTAGGCTGAAGGCCTTATTTTAAAATTAAAACAAGCTAAACTAATAGACGGCTGAAGGTCTCGCACAGTACTTCAGACCAAAAGAGAATCACAACAGAACAGTGGCGCTCAGAAGAGTTCCAAGGGTCGGCCTGAGGAGGTAATTCTAACATAAGGTCAGGTGAGACAGGCAGCCAAAGGTAAGACTAAATAATTGGATGGGAACCCGACACAGGGACGGCTCAAAGACAGACCAACAACCTATTCAGTTCCCTTCCAGCCCACCAACGGCACCATAACGGAAAATGTCAGCGAGGGCAGAAGCACTACGTCTTCAAATACTGGCGTCTAAATACACCCAAGGCACAACAACCCCTGAAAAATATGAATAAACTCCAAGGGCTGTCGAACTACTCGCCCTACCGGGCAGCATCAACACGGCGAGGAAAAAAACACTGCGGAACACTACGCTAATGCAACTTCCTGGCAGATTAAAACTGTGTGCCGGACCGAGACTCGAACTCGAGACCTTTGCCTTTCGCGGGCAAGTGCTCTACCGACCTTTCTTTTATACAAAATTAGGCAGTTCACAAACATTAAATGAAATGCATCCTCTGCAAAAACATAAAAAAAAATTTAAAAAATCATTGTAAAACAAATCACAAATGTAAAGGAACAGGGATACAGGGATGTTGTTCTTATTTATTTATTTCCCATAAAGATCACTCTGTTAAAAAGAACATGTAGATCATTTCATGGTATAGTATGTGCATTACATATGAAGCGGTGAGAGAAGTGGAGGTTCATTATCAGCTGTCAAATGTGCACACCGACTGCACCCGGCACATCCCAACTGCGTGGGGGGTCGAGGAAGACTGCCTGAAGATAGTTGGCAAAGGTTTTCCGATAGTTTGACCATCTATGAACCTCATTGTGGGCTTACTGCAAGAAATACCAAAAGTCGAGTCACGACTTGGCAGCATCCCCATAGAGGTACGCGATCGTCCAACCTTTAACCCTGATGATCGACTGTGATTTAGTCGCCGGGAAGTAGTCACTCTCCGGATGTAAGAAGGAAGCAGGCGTAATATGTTGCGGGGTCACACGGAGGTAGCAAGCCACCATCTGTCTTCCTAGGAGTCATACGTCCTCCACCGCGATACAAGTTAAGCGGTGATGGTCGTCATCCACTTGGCGACATTTCGGGCATAGTGGAGTGTCCACTAGTCCAATTGCATGGAGTCGTTGGTTGGTGTTGAACTTGCCACACGTGACAGAGAACCACAGTGCCCGAACGAAGGTAGGAAGGAATTTTTCGTGCACATGTCTCCAAATCTTCGGCCAAAGCAACTTGGGGTGTTTGAGTTCAATGACATTACGACTTATCCGTCGTAGCAGCCAAACATAAAAATCCTTCGCGCATGGCGGTCTCGTTCGCGGAAGCTCGTCTCTGATATAACTAAGTTCCACGATAAATGTTGATACATGCGCAAAATGTGGCGTAATGGTGCCCACCGCCACCGGAGGTGTGAGGGACGCTGGAACCAGGAGATCCAGTAGGCGGGATGTAAGGGAATCACGTCCGCTACGCCATTGCTTGTACATCGTGGCTAGAAGGAGCGCCGTCGCTCGTCAGTGAACATTCGTAAGTCCGAGTCCCCCCTTGTCCGTAGGGAGCGTGAGCGTTGCGTATCGCTCCTTGAGGGGCGATCCAATCATCACAAAATAACCTAGTGCTGATTGAAGTCGACGTCCAAGCGTGAGTGGTAGGGGCAGGATCTGCGAAATATGCACCATTCGAGAAACCACATAAGTGTTCAGATATTCGACTCGCTACAAAGGATCAAGGCGCCGTAGGGGATGTTGTCGGACCATGGTACGTGTTGTCTGTAAAATATGTCGGTAGTTAACTGCCGCAGTATGTTTTACAGATGAGGTAAAGTCTATGCTGAGATAGCGGAATCGTTGCACATAAGGAAACAGACTGATTTCTTCCGGCGTAAGGCCCCTTCCAGCCGGCATTGCTGCCGATTTGTTCATGTTCACTGCACTATATCGACTGAGCTACCCAAGCACGACTCACGCGCCGTCCTCACAGCTTTACTTCTGCCAGTACCTCGTCTCCTACCTTCCGAGCTTACAGAAGCTCTCCTGCGAACCTTGCCCGCGAAAGGCAAAGGTCCCGAGTTCGAGTCTCGGTCCGGCACACAGTTTTAATCTGCCAGGAAGTTGCATATCAGCGCACACTCCGCTGTAGAGTAAAAATTTCGTTCTAGACTACGCTAATGCCATCGCCGCGGGGACTTCCTCGCTGCTCTGTCCCAACCGACCGACTGCCTATTCCAGGACGCAGACAGCATTAAAATAACGCTCAGTCGAAATCCCACAAGCCAGACACAGTTCCACGAAAATACTTCCACAAGAACTCGAACAGTCCTAAAAGAATCACTGTCAAACAACAAGGACGAATGACAAGTCGACACATACAGAGAACCCGAGACGATCGACCGAACGACGAACCAAGGTCGTCCCCATCCAAGTCAAGTGTGTCAGTAACAGCCGGGCGAATCTTGGCTGTCCGGAACTCACTGCAGCTCAATCTTAACTCCATCTCTGTTCAGAACTATGTAATCAAGAGTATCCGGACACCTGGCTGGAAATGACTTGCAATGTCGTGGCGCCCCCCGTCGGTAATGATAGAATTCAATATGGTGTTGGCACTCCATTAGCCTTGATGACAGCTTGCACTCTCGCAGGTATTCGCTCAATCAGGTGCTAGCAGGTTTCTTGGCGAATGACAGCCCATTCTTCACGGAATGCTACACTGAGTAGAGGTATCGACGGTGGTCGGTGAGGCGTAGCACGAAGACGTTCCAAAACATCTCAAAGGTGTTCTATAGGATTCAGGTCAGACCAGTCCATTACAGGGATGTTACTGCCGTGTAACCACTCCGCCACAGGTCACGCATTGTGAACAGGTGCTCGATCGTGTTAAAAGATGCAGTTGCCATCCCCGAATTGCTCTCTAACAGTGGGAAGCAAGAAGGTGCTTAAAACATCAATGTAGGCCTGTTCTGTAATACGCCACGCAAAACAACGAGTGGTGCAAGCCCCTTCCGTGAAAAACACGAGCACATCATAACATCACAGCCTCCGAATTTTACTGTTGGCACTACACACGCTGGCAGATGACGTTCACCGGGCATTTGCCATACGCACAACCTGCCATCGGATCGCCACATTGTGTACCGTGATTCGTCACTCCATACAACCTTTCTCCACTGTTCAATCGTGCGATGATTACGCTCCTCACACCAAGCGAGGCGTTGTTTGGCATTTACCGACGTGATGTGTGACTTATGGGCAGCCTCTCGACCATGAAATCCAAGTTTTCTCACCTCCCGCCTAACTGCCATAGTACTTGCAGTGGATCCTGATGCAGTTTTGAATTTCTGTGTTTGGATTTCCTGGGTAGATGACTGCCTATTACAGATTACGAACCTATTCAAATGCCGGTGGTCTCTGTCATTCAGCAGACGAGGTCGGTCAGCACGCTTTAGGCTGTACGTGTCCCTTCACGTTCCCGCTTCACTATCACGTCGGAAACAGTGGACATAGGGATTTTTAGGAGGGTGGAAATCTCGCGTACAGACGTATGAGACAAGTGGCACCCAATCACCTGGCCACGTTCGAAGCCTGTGAGTGCTGCGGATCGCCCCATTCTGCTCTCCCACGATGTCTAATAACTTCTGAAGTCGCTGATACGGAGTAGCTGGCAGTAGGTGGTAGCACAATGCATCTAATATGAAAAACGTATTGTTTTGGAGGTGTCCGGATACTTTTCATCACTTAGTGTACATACAGACTAAAATCTTTAGATTTATACGATATTTATTCGTAGTCGTAGGGTAATGTTGTTGACACTAATGTGGTAGATGTCTGTGACACTGTTCCTTTGACACATGCATAATACAAATGTAACAGATAGACGAATATATTTAACATCATCAGCTCATGGGCTATTCCGTCCTGTTATTACACACAATTTCGCAAGCAAGTCATTCATTCACATGCTGAAGAGGAACTCTGCGAGTTTTCAAACATGATCCTCATGTAGACCATGTAACGGATTACAGTGACTTTCATATTACATAGTTTTAGGAAGTCAATTTAAACACCTTTCAGCCATCAAATTTCAGCCTTATTTATTTGGCAACCAGTTTCAGTGTTTTACTACGCTATCTTCAGGCCCTTCACCGACATGTAGGAAGAATCTACCTTAGTTGTAATCGAAACAGGGGCAAACAATACTGGTATTAATAGATATTTGTTATAGTGATCACCTACCTGCAGGTAATTATCGAAGTGATCACTATAGCAAATATCTACTGGGGGTTATTCAAAGTAATAGTTCTCCTACCAGCGGACTGAAATGGGTGCCTGGAGAAGATGCACACACATACTACGTTTTGACACAGCCATCGACCAAGAAAGATGGTGGGCTACTAAAATAAGTACAGTCCGCCTACTACAATGCCCTAGCAGGATCCTTGAGGTGCTGTCCAGTACCGCTGGTTCTGACATAGCCTTTGACCATAAAGCATAATCTGTTAAAATAACAAAAGTGCTCCTACTACTGGACTGCAGTAAGTTCCTTGAGACAACGCTCGCTCTAATTTCGTTCTGACGACTATTGGTTCAAATGGCTTTGAGCACTATGGGACTCAACTGCTGAGGTCATTAGTCCCCTAGAACTTAGAGCTAGTTAAACCTAACTAACCTAAGGACATCACAAACATCCATGCCCGAGGCAGGATTCGAACCTGCGACCGTAGCGGTCTTGCGGTTCCAGACTGCAGCGCCTTTAACCGCACGGCCACTTCGGCCGGCTAAAACGACTACACACCACCATCTAGAAGACTTTAGTAGCTGCCTTGAGAATATGCTCACTTCCATCACTTTTTTTTATGCAGCCATCAGCCAAGAAGTATAATGGTCTATTGTAATGACTTGGAGTCCTGCTCTAGTGAACTCTAACAGGTGCCTTGAAACGATGTTCTCTTCTACTATGTTCTGACGTAACCATCGTCCTAATAGAATAATGGGATATTAGAATGACCAGAGTAACTCCACTAGTGGACAGGGGACCTTGGGGAGATGGTCATTCCTTGTACGTTCTGAAGCAGCCACCTGTAACAGTGCAATCTGGTTCTTTACACAAGAAAGTTCTACTCACCTTCCACTGGTCTTCTCATGCAACACGCGTTTCCCCGAAGAAAACTATTGATGTTTGTCATCTACAGAAGCTGTAGTTAAGACTAGCCGCAATAAACGTATTTACTGGACGCAAAAAATTGTTTTTTAGTTCCATTTTGTACTAACTAGTAAATGAGAGAAAGGAATAGAGTAAAAGTTTCAATATACCGTCACATCTAGGACACCATGTCAACTGCCAAATCCAGATTAATTTTGAGTTAACATTACGACATTTGCAAGTAGATACATTCACTCTCAATAGCCATCTGGGTACACAGCGTAACCTATTACTGTAAAAGTACACCCCCCATCGGAGGTTCGAGTCCTCCCTCTGACATGGGTATTTGTGTTATCCTTACCACAAGTTAGTTTGAGTTGGATTAAGTAGTGTGTAAGCCTAGCGACCGATGACCTCAGGGGTTTTGTCCCATAGGAACTTACCGCAAATAGAAAAATACATACTGATTGTCTGTGAATGGAACGCTCGCACAATATTCTACAGAGTGTTTATTTCGAACTATCACTTCTAGGTTACTGTAATGTGCTCACAAAAGTGAGTTCCCATGTTAATAGTGGAAGTGCTATGTGTCAGAAGATATAGTTACCAGCAACAGAGGATCGTTTACAAGCGAATCAGACACAACACCTTTCTGTGAAATACACTAGCAGCCATCGTATCAGTGGACTTCATAAAATTTATCTTACCAGCAACACTCACGAACTCTCAGAAAGTGAAATACACTAGCAGCCATCGTATCAGTGGACTTCATAAAATTTATGTTACCAGCAACACTCACGAACTCTCAGAAAGGACACAAATTTACATAATATATCACAAGATGCACACATTTAAGGGGATCAGATTAAATTTATTCCGAAGGCGAAAGATGACCATTTATACTACCAAACTACAAAAACAGTGCATACCGCACGGATGTCCTTGCAGGATGCCTATCTATCAGTTTTCCAGGGTAACTAAAGTTACAGTATTTCATGTAATTATTCACCAAATAGAAAAATTTAAAACACTGTCGTTGTCTACTCAGTAAGAGGTTCAATCTTACGCTGAAGGTTTTTACACAATAAGTCAAGTATTAAAGCTAGAAATTGTCTACAAATCTTGAGGCAACACACGCATACTCCCTAGACTATATTCATCCAGCATTTGAGATTGAGAGGACTTAGCGACTTCCAACAAACAATAAATACAATTTCAAACCTTTTCGAAACTTTTTGTCGACCCCTGCCCTACCCTTGCATCCTACCACAAAATAATGAAAGGAAAAATGGTAATCGCCTACTACATTTTCGTTGTTCATGTAGTAAAACTTCAACATGCGTTACCACTGAATGTATCTGCAAAATTATATCACTGTACTACACGTAGTTCAGAAGGTGTCACCTCATAAACAAGAAGACTCGAGGAAAACGGAGCAGATATTACTCACACTATACTCATTCATTGTTTGGTAATGAGAGTAATTTGCCACTGCTAACAGACTTTCGATATAATTTCAAACCTTTTCTATATTTTTCATTGTCTGTCGCTGAGTATACTGAAATTAATATAATCCAACATAATTAGGGTTTCGAATCATCAACCACAAATGCTTTACATGAATGGCCTCACATTTTTAACACTTTAACAATGCAAGGGAGTTCGATTCTTTAAATAATTTGGGACTCGAGGCTTATTATTGATAAAGCTAAAACATCGGCGTGAGGTTAGTATAAGGCAGAGCCTTCCTAAAATTTCCTATATAATAATGCAAAATGAAGCGAGTAAACTATTTTGGCCGTACCTGAAAAGCAATGGAATCGTCTTCGTGAGCAAAGTTTCGCATCGCTGCAGTTCTGCGTATGGCCGTGCAGTCACTGGTTCGGTACGTGACACACCGTTCATACTTTTTTCGCTCTAATACACCATCCACGAAGTTGTTAGTCGTAGAAGGACAGATAGTATATCGCATTTTATCGCTTGCATTTCAAGATAATGCAAGTACACCATATCGTTTACTATTATGCCACTGCACTTCCCTATACTTATCTACACGTCCACTCGTTTTCTTACAGTTACCTCTCCTAAAATATGTAAATATGCATATCACACAACGCGCGCTATCGCGGGAAATGATTCATTGTCGAGAATTGTTAACAGTCGAGAAATCGGCACACACGTCGTCTCCGTGCACAGTATATCACCCCCCCCCCCCCTCCACACACACACAAGCGAATGGTAGTACGCTCTTGAACTTGTAAGCGTACACACAGAATGTCTAGGGTCTAGTAAATAAAACAGTCTCTTCCAAAATTGCGGACGAAAGTATACAAATCGTTGCCTGCCAGATAACTTTCTCTTTCCAAACGAATTATAGCGCAACTTAGTGAAAAAGCGCAGTCGCAAGTAACATAGTGCGAAAGAAAAACTAGATAATTTTTGTAGTCCCAGAAAGGATGCCAGTCCAGCTGAAGAACAGACCAGATTAAACAATCTTTATACGCATGATGATGTTACGTAACATGAACGAAAGAAATATGTGCTGTGCACAGTGAGCGATATTCACTTCAAAATCTAAAGAAGTTTGCTATTTATTTCAAAATATTAAAATAGAAAATTGATTCATACTGAAATATTTCAAATCCATAAGAGGCAAGGTCTCCAAATTATCAACGAATACATAGTGTCTCACAGTAAAATCAACCCATAGTTTTTTGTTATTGTGCACTTTAAACGAAATCGTAGATGTTAACCATTGGGTCGCAGGTACGTTTTTGATACGTGGAAATTCCCAATGTTGTAACAGACAAAAATTTTAATATTCAGAAAAATGAGTTAATTTAATTTACTTTAGCTATCATTTACGCTCTGTTGAAGAATCCTTAATTACATCCATAACAGTTTGTCTCCGTCTTCGTTTCTCCTTATCTAGTTTCGGGCCAGACTATGTTATCTATGGTACTTTTTCTTCTATAACTTTTGTTCCAGTGTAGATTCCACCTCCTTATACTGGTCTTGTCCAGTCAGTCCATCTCGCTCATTGTGTTACTCTTGCCCTCAAACTTTGCCTCCATAATTCATTTTGCTAATCTCTCTGTTTCCCCTACTCTTCTAAGTTCTGTCATTCAACTTCTCTGTTCGAAGTTCCTTCCTAACATCTTCATTTCTCACTCTTTCACTCCACGTTAGTAGTAGGGAATGACAGTGTCAGCGAAGTTTTCAAATCAAATTGCTGTCAAACTTCTAAGCAAATTAATTAAATTTATCAGTCAACTAGTTTCATTCCCATCCACCCCCACATACGTACATCCACACCCACCCCCATCCCCAGATGACATCATGTGTTTACCCCAGCCTGCATGTGGCTTCCCTGTCCCTCACCCCTCACCCCTTCCATCACCTACACTAATGGCAGAAATTTCTAATTTTGGCGGGAATTTCGAATTTTTGCAGGAATTTCGAATTTTGGTGGGAATTTCTTTATCCCAGGAATGCGCTCAGATCCCACCACACCACCCACCCGGGAACTGGCGGAAAATGTGCCGTTTCCTTTACTCGAACCATGTCCTTCTGGATGGAAAGCCCAAGTGCACCCCCTCCATCACTTGGAAATTGTCCAGATGCAGGAGAGGAAGGTTAGGTTAGTGTGCTTTATTTGTTTTGGTTGGGAAACTGAAGTAAAGATCAGTCCTAATTATGTAATTAATCATAAATATCAGTCCTAAGTACACAAATATATGCATAGCGCTACACAGGAACTGCCTAAAGTCGCAATACAGTTCAGAAATTGATGAAATCATACAACTGGTGTTAGCCTGCTGGGAAAAACTTCAACGTACCACTCGAAACTAGTGGCAGATGCACTCAAACTCTACCCTTCAGCTACAGGCTTGTGGGAAAAAAGGTTGGAGTGTGAGGTACTATTATTTTATTTTTTTTGTGGGGGTGGGGGAGGGGGGAATATTTTCAACTCGTGAGATACTGGTGTTGGACATAAAGGAGTTCAATAAGTGTATCCTGTAAAAATACAGCTGAGGAATGTATCTGTCACTGTTTTATGTTAGAGTTCGCTACAGACGCCTCACGCTGCAGTCCAGGTCACTGAAGCCAAAACACGCTACTGCAACTGACGGAAAATGTTTCAGTGTTCTAATTATATATCGAAACTGACGTGAAAAAACCAGCACTCGTAATGAATGGATCATAATGTAACACATGTACTGGGGATAATCGTCAACCCAAAAGACTGCACATGGGTGGCAGCTGAATGTGTGTTCTCCTTGAGATATAATCACAAACTGTCGAAATTAGAGGTCCTCTTACCTTCCCTCAGCGCTCCCCCTCCCTCCCTCCCTCCTTGCATATACGGTGGAGACACAGACTTTTCAAACAGTCAACTGCTAGCCCATACACCTAGAGATTTTTCTACCGCCCTTCTGCCAGTGGCCGGCCGATGTGGCCGAGCGGTTCTAGGCGCTTCAGTCTGGAACCGCGCGACCGCTACGGTCGCAGGTTCGAATCATGCCTCGGACATGGATGTGTGTGATGTCCTTAGGTTAGTTAGGTTTAAGTAATTCTAAGTTCTAGGGGACTGATGACCTCAGATGTTATGTGCCATAGTGCTCAGAGCCATTTGAACCATTTTGAGCGTTCCGCCAGTGAATGAGCTCGCCATGGTCACTGACCGCTTTGAGGTAATGGTCCTTCACCCACACAAAAGCATGAAGCAACCATGCACCACCCTGGCAAATGCCCAATATTCTGAGGGGAAACACTACACTGTAACAACCGTATTTGACGTCAACATAGCTCCTATAATCGAGCATCTATTAAAAAGGTAAACATGTCCTCTTTCCACAAAAATAGGCGCAGCCCCTTTGCTTTTAGTTTTGTGAGCAAAATCGGTATAGCTATTACTTCAACTGCAGGATGCAATTCGCATCTCATCCAACGAAGTGCACTGCTACATTACAGATGACCAAAATTCTTAGGTCGAGCTATACATCTCCTGTATATGTCCACCCTGCATAAAACTGGGAAAAAAAGCTTTCACTACTTTGATGCGAAAAATATCGATCACCATAGAATATTGTCGTTATTTCTAAAGCGTCATCAGAGTAAAGAAAAAGCGAGGATTTAAGCTCCGAAGAAAACACATCTATGTTAAGCAATTTCTTTCAGTTTGATGGACAAATTACACGGCCTGAGAGTGTCTTTCGCGTTCAAATCAGTGTCCATAAATAAACAGTCATGCACATGTGTATCACAGACATTTCAGACACGTGAAATAACATTACAGAATACAATTTGTCACACCATTTAATCACATCTTGAAAAAAAAAACACAATTATTTTACGTTTGACAACAACAAACAATAATTCAAGAGGACATTCATGTTTTGTACGTATTGACAGGTTCTGTTTTACCAATGCAATGCCGTATCACAGTGGCGTTTACAAAACAAATAGAACCTACTATAAGACTTTAGTGTATCTCTTTCTTCCTATACATCGAAATCAAATACTGCCTGCATGCTTACATTTCACAGTTTTCATCCAGAACTTACCTCTACCGATATGTGTGTAAAGTTTCTATTATACAGCAGATTCTTGCATTCTAGTTTTGCAAGGAATTTGATCATCACAGCCTGCTTCACACAAATTTCTCACATGTCGGGAAGAAACTACCATTTCTAGGTTCCACAATGAGGTATAACTCAAGTGGTGTCTACTTTATAATTAGAGGTTATGAAGTATGAAATGACATAGTACTTGCGGTAATACCTACTTTTAAACATGCAGCGCTGACAATGATAATAAAAACAGTAATGATCCCATGAAGACAGATACAGCCCATTTATATTAGTTTTATGAGCAAAATCGGTGTATTTTGGAGAGAACTATCTACATTCAAACTTTAACCAGCTACATTGCCCCTTGTAATAGCACCTCTTACAAGATATTACTGCATCTATCTCTTCCAATATACTGAAAAACAAATACTGTCTGTGTGTTGATATGGAGCATATTACATATACATGTGCCACTCCACTGGAGCAGGTCACTAATGGTCAAAGTTGCTTGCACAGATGTGCATCAATTTTTTATCAATGGTACTGGAAAATGATCTTATCCAACAGACCATCAATCACAAGAGAGGGTTCCTGTATTGTTCGGTCATAATGCGTTTAAAGCATTGTTTTTTTCAGCTCTAATTCATCCATGCAGTTTATGACTACAGCTCTGTACATCACTTTACACATTGTTTTTCTACCATGACTTCGAGGACAGTGTCAGGAGCTAAACTGGCATTAACATATTTTGATTCATTGGCTCTCACAGAAAGTTGAGCATCGCATAGTGTAAACTATGCAGCTTCCACAATCCACAATACACAGATTTGTAGAAATGAAACACAGACATGACGTTTCTCACTGACAAGAATGTGGAAGACTTTGCAACATATGGAAACTGGAAGAGTGTGCGGCATTGTAGAGTGTTTCTAACAGCTATCTGAAGGTGATGACCTGTACAGTTAATCTCATCATCCACACTGATGGGGTAGTGGATGTCTCCGTGTTGTTTTGAAGATCATTGCCGGCCGCTGTGGCCGAGCGGTTATAGGCGCTTCAGTCTGGAACCGCGCGACCGCTACTATCGCGAGTTCGAATCCTACCTCAGGCAGGGTTGTGTGTGATGTCCTTAGGTTAGTTAGGTTTAAGTAGTTCTAAGTTCTAGGGGACTGATGACCCCAGATGTTAAGTCCCATAGTGCTCAGAGCCATTTGAACCTTTTTTTTAAGAGTATTGTTTTCTAATTTTACAGTGATTAATGTTTCAGTGTTGACCATTTCCGGAAGATGCCGTTCACACCATGAGTGAGGTAATAGAAAAACAGAGGTACCATTTTCTTATTGATGGAAAGAAAAAACATGTGAATCAACATCATTTAGTAATGCCTGCAAAAACAGTTTGAAGATGATGACCTGTACATTTAATCTCATGCTCCACAGGACAAGTAGCAGATATCTACCTTTCTGCCAAGGCTCTCTATGTCCCAACCAAGTTGATGCCTGTCTATTATTATGTGGTAATCAGCAGCATACCATCAGACAGATGGTATGAGAAAGACACCGTTGGTATGGGATGATGTACTGTATTACACACTGCAGTTGATAGTGTGATCAATTTAAGAATTTTATCAGTTGCTCCTTAATTTCAACTCCAACCAATGACATGGCAGAATGCTTCCCAAATTCTGCAACATTGCTAAATCACCTCCACTACTATTCAAGTAGCATATATTAGATTGCGACTGTATACCAGACAGTGTCTTATACTGACACAATTATCTACTTATTTGCAGTACATCAATCATAGTGCACAATTTATGATTAAAACTGGCTATCTTTCCCTCTATGGATGGGTGTCACAGAGTATTCTCGCATTCGAAGGATAAAATTGGAGATTGACAGATCCATCCCACATTAGACTTGACCAATCCTCCCTGTAACATCAATCTTACTCAGGGCAACCATCTACATGCACGACATATCTCCAGATGTGCGCGTTTCAATTAGGGTAGCACCTCTTATCGCTGTATAATAAACGTAGGAGTGCTGCAGTGATAGACAGTTAAGAATAAACACATGGTTTACACATGATGGAGATCCAGATGGACGGAATTTGAAACATTTCACGTGAATCAATCGCGTTATCAATTCTGAAGAATTATTCCACTGTCTGGAGTCAGTACCAGGAAGGCACCAGCGTAAGAGAAATTATGATAGAGCATTAACAGACACTCCTACAGTTACACGGTTCTGCACTTAAAAGTGCTACAATGTTAAAACCATATGGTTTGTGAAATATTAATCGTGCAGAAAGCAACGCTCTTAATACTCTAATGCAGGATATATGAGTCCGTCATCAGACATAAAACCACACGAGAAATGCCGTAACCAATCACTATTGTGACAAATTTCAAAACAATAAAACTATTTTCTTCTACACTATTCTGTTGTCCTAGGAAGGCATTGTCAGTGTATATCGGCTGCTCGAGCTGCTTATAAACCAGCTAGAACGAAGTCAGGAGACTGGTGTTCTATCTCTTAGGAAATTAATGGATTTTATACATATTTTTAAATTGGAAATGTATGTACCCTCAATCAGACTTCCCATGTCAGTCATGTTTATCATTAGTAGTAGCAGTATTGGTTTTGATGGATGCAGCTATGTCTCACCAGGAAACAGAGCGGGGAAAAGCGGACATGAATAGTTGTAATAGCTGATACTTGAGGTACCACCCACGCCTTGCTGCACGAAAGCGCACACAAGCAAGTAGCAGCTTCTTATGATGAAGTAAGCATCACAATCAGTAGTCGAAGGACATGTACCAGCTTTATTGTTGTTTACAGTAACATGACTACAGCTCTGGTAACATTCCTCTTGCACAAAGATGTCTTGGTCTGATATTAAGTAGTTTTCCTCATGTGTAGGACAATGTGGCAATGTGTCTTTCGATTACATCCCCGTCATATTCTTAAAGGTGATATATGTGACATTGCTCCACTGCCTCACAGGACCCTAAGGGGATGGCTGAAGTCTGATAAACGCATTGATTCATCTCCTTTATACGTACGGAATAACATTGTGTGTGAGAAGCAGCTGTAATTCGGGAATACCTGTATCTATATTCGACTTCATGTGTGATAACACAGTTATGGATTAGGATAGACATGTTTTGCATGCTTTATTATGACACTTCTGTGTAATACTTTGTTGAACTATGCATTACCAAAACCCACATTGTTTACAGGGAGAGGGGCAGGGTAAAAGAGAATATAGTCAGAGTATAGTTCTTAAGCTTTTCTCAGTCCTGCGTGTCCTGGTACCCCCAACCCACATCATTCCCCGCATTTTGTGGTACTTTTTTTCTAATTTTGTTTATTCTTAGTCAATTTAGGTAATTTTACAAGTCTTTTCATGATTTTGCATATTTTGTCGTATTTTCCTCAATTCGAGGTAATTTCCCACCAATTTGTCGTAAATATACCAGGTTTTCCTCGATTTTTACCGATTTCATGTCATTTTCTACGTTTTTTGATATTTTCCCAATGTATCTGTTCATTTTTACTTAAAAATCCTAAGAATTCCCCTCCTCCAGATGATCTGCAAGCATGCGTTTTGGATAGGAAGATCATGAAAAGTACAGTGACACTCGCATCGTACATAGATGAGGCTCAGTCGGTGGTGCAGATTAAAAACTTGTAGTCTAGGAACAAATCTATGTACTGTTATGATACATAAGAGAGCTTGTGTGGAGGCTCATGTAGCGATGCACTTGATGCAAACTCAGAGTCTGGCACACCTCTACACATTCATCAGTTATCCAACTCTATCGTGTAGAGATCTACAACAGGGAGATGTCATTCATTTATTTATTTATTTACACATCAAGTCCCTTAGGAGCAAATTGAGGAGCTGATATCCAAGGTCATGGAACGTGTCAGTACTTGAAATTACATCATAAAAGTAAAAACAGATAAAAATAAAATGTTTATGAACCCCCCCCCCCCCCCCAAAAAAACACAAGCCATATGTTTAAGTAAACGCAATCAACATATAACATAAGAATCAGCTAAATTTTTCAAGGAATTCCTCAACAGGAGTTACCCATGAGGAAACTCTTCAGTTTCGATTTGAAAGCGCTTGGATAACTGCTAAGATTTTTTAATTCTTGTAGTAGCTTATTGAAATTTGATGCAGCAGTATACTGCACACATTTCTGCATAAGAGTTAAGGAAGTCCGATCCAGATGCAGGTTTCATTTCTGCTGAGTATTAAGTGAGCAAAAGCTACTTACTCATGGTAATAAGCTGATATTGTTAACAAGGAACTACAGAAAGAATAAGTATATTAAGAGGCCAATGTCAAAATACCAAGACTAATGAACAGGGATTGACAAGGGGTTCACAAAATATCACCTATTGCCTGAACCACCCGTTTCTGAGCCAAAAATATTCTTTTACAATGGGAAGACTTACCATTGTAAAAGGATATATTACCACAAAATATAATACCATATGACATAAACGAATTAAAATAAGCAAAGTAAACTAATTTTCGTGTCGAACGATTACTTACTTCACATACCGTTCGAGTAGTAAAAATGGTAGCATTAAGTTTTTGAACAAGATCCTGATTGTGGGCTTCTCACGACAGTTTTCTGTCTATCTGAACACCTAGAAACTTGAACTATTCAGTTTCACTAATCATCTGGCCATACTAAGAAAATAAAACGTCGGGTTGTGATGAACTGTGTGTTAGAAACTGTAAAAACTGAGTCTTATGGTGATTTAGCGTTAGTTTATTTTCTACAAACCATGAACTTATCTCATGAACTGCACTATTTGAAACCGAGATAAGGTTGCACACAACACCCCTTACTACCAAGCTAGTGTTATCAGCCAACAGAAATATTTTAGAGGTATCTGTAATACTACAGGGCAAGGCCATTTAAACAAATAAGGAACAGAAGTGGCCCCAGCACTGACCCCTGGGGCACCTCCCATTTGAGCATACCCCACTGAGACTCCACATTACAGCCATTCTCAACACTGTGAATAATGACCTTTTCCTGTCTGTTGTTAAAGTAAGAGGTGAACCAGTTGTGAGCTACTTCTCATATTCCATAATGGTCCAACTTCAGGAGCAATATTTTATGATCAACACAACACCTTAGTTAAATCAAAGAAACATGCCTAGCGTTCTAAACCTTTTATTTAACCCATCCAGTACCTCACACACAAAAGGGAATATAGAATTTTCAATCATTAAACGACTTCTAAAGCAGAACTGTACATCTGATTAAATTATGTGGTATAAAATGATCAATTATCCTTACATACACCGCCTTTTAAATAACTGTAGCAAACACTGATGGCATATAAATAGGTCTACATTATCCCTTTCTCGCTTTTTATAAAGTGGCTTTACTACTGAGTACTTTAATCGTTTACTACTCTCCACTCCTAAAGGAAAAATTATAAATATGACTAAATACGGGCCTGACATGTCCGGCACAATACTTTAATATTGTTCCAGGAGCTCCATCATATCCATGAGAGTCCTTAGTCTTCTGTGGTTTAATTATTTACCTGATCTCCCCCTTGTCTGTATCACAGAGCTATATGATTCCCTGTAGAAACAGAATTTTTATTTAATTCACCAGCAATGTTCAGATAATGAGTGTTAAATACTTTACATATATCTGATTTATCAGTAAGAGAAATATTTTTATTAGAAACTGACTTTATATCATCAACCTTTTGCTTCTGGCCAGACACTTCCTTCACAACTGACTACATGCTTTTAATTTTATCCCGTGAATTAGCTATTGTCTTTGCATACCACTTACTCTTTGCTTTCCTAAACATGGAAACATGACGTTCTCTGAAGGTGATTCCTTAGTTAAAGAGACTGCCTTTAGGCAGCTGATTTCAGTCTAAAAAAGGAGCAGCTGTAACATCAACTACTACAGGAGTCTTTCCATGAGTGATCCCACCACAACCCACTACACTGTCATCTATAATCATTGCCAGCCTCCCCTTCCCATACCTATCGAGGTGCAGGCCATGCCTAGTGAACCCCAATCTACTGGTAGACTGAGCGGGCACCACTGAGATGTGACCCATGCCCTCTGCCATCAGCACCCTCTCCAGCCCC
This sequence comes from Schistocerca piceifrons, assembly GCF_021461385.2. Lineage (NCBI taxonomy): Eukaryota > Metazoa > Arthropoda > Insecta > Orthoptera > Acrididae > Schistocerca > Schistocerca piceifrons. The sequence goes on along the minus strand of NC_060140.1, from coordinate 120,221,440 downwards.
ATGTTAACAGGCTTGACAGCCACATTAAGATGTGTACAGTGTCGATTTCCACTGCTGCTCTGATATCTTTTTCTCATAAGTGTATGCTCTTATTGGGTACCAGATGAACTGCAGTACTATTGTTTCCATCTTACAGGCCTGATACGTCAGCATAACCGTCTTAGGGCATCTACAAATTGTATAATTTTTTAAGCCTAGTAATAAGTTATTCCTTAGTGGATAGTGTGTCGACTGCACTTAGCATCCTGAAAGATGAGATTTTCCCCTCCCCATACCTACAGAGTGTGCACCCCTGGCAACAGAAAATTAATGTGTTTTTTTCGGACATGTGACTAAATGGCGTGAAAGATTGTATTCTATAATATTATTCCACGCGTCTGAAATGTTTGTAATAGATGTGTGCATAACAATTTATTCACAGACACTGATTTGCTCACGAGAGATGCTCTTAGGTTGTGTAAGTTGTTCGTCAAGCTGAGAGAAATTGCTTAACATAGATGTTTTATCTTCAGAGTTTAAATTCTCGCTTTTTCTTTACTCCCTCAACAGTTTTGGAATAACAAGGTTATTTTGTGGTGATCGTAGTCCACACAACAAAATACTCGAAACTTTTTTTCCCAATTTTAAGCAGCAGGGACATGTTTAAATGTTCAAACGGTGACCAAACTGCTGAGGTCATCGGCCCCTAGGCTTACACACCACTTAAACTAACATATGCTAAGAACAGTACACCCAACCATGCCCGAGGGAGGAATCGAACCTCCCGCAGGAGGGGCCACACAGTCTATGGCATGGCGCCTCAAACAGCGGGGCCACTCCGCACGGTGTAGGATGGACACGTATCAGAGGTATACAACCCCACCAATGAATTTTGGTCATCTGTAATCGGTGATGGTGCACTTTGTTAGATGTTGCAAAATAATGAGGTGCGAATTTTATCCTGCAGTCGAATGTGATATCTATACAGATTTTGCTCATAAACTAAAAGAGAGTGGACTGCATCTATGTTCCAGGATAGAGGACATGCTTTCCCTTTTAATAGCTACTCGATTATAAGAGATATGTTGATGTTAAATACAATTGTCACATTGCAGTGTTTCTCCGTACATGGTTGCTCCATATGGCTGTGTTTCAGTAGGGTAGGAGGGGGGGGGGCAGGTGGGGTGGGGCTCTGCTGGTCCTATTAGATAAACAAACAAGTTGGGGCAGCCCTTCACTTATCTCCTACTGTTTAGCGGACTGCAAATCCTTTTGTGTTGATGAAGGATCATTACCTCAGGGCAGTAAATGACCACAGCGAGCTCGTCCACTCGTCGAAAGGCAGTAGGTTGCAGAAAAACTGGGAGGTGCATGGCGTTAGCAGTTGACAATGTGGAAGGAGAGGGGGATGGATGGGGACGGATGAGGGAAGGTAAGAGGCCTCTAATTTCAGGGTGAGGAATGAGAGAAGGTAATAGGGCTTCTAATTTTGGCAATTTGTGATTGCATCTCAAGGAGAATACACATTCAGCTGCCACCAATCTGTAGTATTTTGGGATGACGATTATCCCCAATACACGTGTTACATTATGACCCATTAATTATGAGTGCTGGTTTCTTCACGACAGTTTTGATAATTAAGGTAGTAAAGCATTTTTCGTCAGTTGCCGTAATGTGTTCTGGCTTCAGTTACCTGGGCTGCAGCGTGAGGTGTCAGTAGTGGACTCAGCTGTATGTTTACAGGTAATACAATTATTGAACTCCTTTATGTCCAACACCAGTATCTCATGAGTTGAGCATATTCCCCACAAAAAATTAATAATGGTACCTTCCATTCCAGCCTTTTTTTCCCACCAGCTTGTAGCTGAAGGGTAGAGTTTGAGTGCATCCGCCACTAGTTTCGAATGGTATTGTGAAATTTTTTCCCTACAGGCTAACACCAGTTGTATGGCATCATCAATTTTTGAGCTGTATTGCGATTTTAGACAGCACTTGCGTAGCTCTAAGTATATATTCGCGTAATTAGCACTAATATTAATGATTAAATAATTAGGACTGATCTTTACTTCAGTTTCCCAACCAAAATTAATGAATTACACCAAGCCAACCTTCCTCTCTTGAGTCTGGACAGTTTCCATTTTTAATTTCCCACCAATTCACAGGTTCAGGTGTTGGGCTGGACGTCAGCACAGCTCTGGGACAAAGATATTCCCACCAAAATTCGAAATTTTCGTGAAAATTCAAAATTTCTGCCAATACTGTTGGTGTGGAACGGGGGGGGGGGGGGAGGGGGAAGGGGCGAGGGGGGGAATATTAGGAAAGCCACATACAGACTGAAGAAAAGTGAGCGTGGATAGTGGTTGGGCGTGGTGGATGGGGGTGGGGTGGATGGAGGGCCATTAATTGTTCAATTTCATTAATTTGCTTATCAACTTGATATCAATAATGCGCTGATACCGCCAAGTTCCTACTACTCACTTTTTGCTTAAAATACTTCTTATGAATTTCATTTCACTAACTGAAATTCCACTCCCCCCTTTCTTCTTGTCGTTGTCCGAGACTTCAATGTATACGTCAATATGGGTGTAAAGCAGGTCCTACGCAGACTAAGACCTTCCCATATTGGGAACACAGATTAGTTACTATTTAAAAATAAAAGCAACTTTCTTACTTTATTTTGCAATTTCATTACAACTCATTTTTACAAAATTAGTGAGCAGCACTTTTGCATTAATATGACCTGTTTTTCAGTGTACTAAGCAAGGAACTCATTCATTTATGACATTATTATTTCAATAAGAAAATGGGCTTAGGATCATAGTTTATGGTAGTTATCACATAGAACGATAATAAAAATACGACATGACTACATTTTAAAGAGAATCAATTATTGTTATGAAAAAGTTTAGCACTGAAACATCTGGCAAGTCTTGTACGTCTTGATTGTAAACGATGTTAAATGGTACACTTGTTGTTGAAGTATATATTTTGTGGTCGCCTGCCCTCGACAGTGGTACAACTTCTAAATTTAATGAGAGGCTACTCATGGTTGGCCCATAGCCAGTCAGAGGCTCATGATGTTAGCGTCTCTCCATCCAAATAAAGCTATATGTGCCGAAAATGCGTTTGGTTTGCTAACTGTGTGAGCAGCACTGTGTGTCCACTTGCATCGCTCACTGAATAACGACTTGCGCTTTTTCCTTAGACTGCATAATGCTTAATTCCAAAGATACTGCACACACAGTCTACCATCTCCTGTTGCCTGCATTGCTAACTATGCAGTCTTCTCCCTTACCCAATGTCACAAAATTATGCCATGCACCACGTCATACATAACAGTCGTTCAAGTAAACAGGAAATAAAGCTTCATAATCCAAATGTTTGCGTCTCTATGTTTAAATTCTCACATACGATCGGCTAAAACACAATGAATATATCGTAAAACGTAGCTAAAACGAGATGGAAAGATGCACTTTACCCCTCCCACTCAACTTCCAGTAAATAATGTGTTAATTTTTATGCAGTGTGACACAAATTCGTGGAAGCCCAACACAGCTGAGGTGATCACTACTTGTTAAAAATAGAAAAAAAGGAGAAAGTGAAATTATCGCACTAGGAAAAGTTACACTAATTAATTATCGAAGAATGGGTGTCGTAATTTAGAAATACAGATGTGTTTACTATTCAAAGAGATCCGTTAGATCGTTTTCATAACAATTAAACTTGCTTTGTTTTATTATTGTCTCTTGCTACTTGTTGATGACAGTGGGTGAAAGTACAAGAATCGCCGTGATTCTCTAATTTTTCTGCTCCGTCAAAAGAGTATCAGCGTTACTTCTGTCTTTCCCAGCATCATTCTGAATGAGTGATATAATGGGTGGAACATATCTTCTAGTCGGTGGAGGATTTGTTTTCTGGTAACTCAGTCTTGCGAGTCTTTGAGATTCTAGTGTGTGGAAAGAGAGGTTACGTGTATCAGCACAAAAGGTGTAGTGATGAGGGTCAGCCCAATTATGTTGGCAAGGGTGTGATGAGCTTATTTGGAGCGGTCGTTTTCCCCCACCACTGCTCTGTACCCGTAGATAATGGTAGAAGGTTTGAAATGGCACTCTGGCAGACGACTCTAGATAAGACAGACATGTTTTCTATTCACTCTGTAATAGGTACAAGGAAGGTATTTGTATGTGCGGAATGTTCTTTAGGAGTGCTGATATTCTGAGCAACCGTTATTCATTGCAGATTCAGAGTGTTAATTGAAGACTCAGTTGTGGAAATGCATATGATTTTGTAGATAAACGATATTTTCCAATTTTTGGCGGGAATGCTTTGTGTTCAGGGTAAGTAGACCATGTCCTTCCTATTACACAAAGGAACTGCTCTTTTACTATCATCTTTGAGATGTAGATCAGCGGAATTAATTGCGCTCGTTGCAAGATTGAAATTTCTATTTTTTGTTAGACTAGAAGACTTGAGAAGTTGTTGCTGGTGTTGAAATAATGTAATCGTGTGTAGGGATCGTACTGAGTGAATTTAAAGCTATGAGTGCTTCAGTTGTTTAAGGCAAGTGTTGTTTTCAAATCTTTATGCCATTTTGTGCTGAAATACTTGATCCTTCATTGTCCATTGTTCGTTTGTGACCATCCAACTGACTTTCAGATGCTTGGTATGTTCCTAAATGAATAGGGTGGCTTTTCCAAAGTCTGTCTGCTTTTTGCACGTGTGGAAAACTTTGTTAAATAACACGGATGAGAAATTATTTTCATGGATGTCTGTATGTCTTTCTTTCAAACACATTTGCATATCTGTCCTTCTTATTCGGCATAAGATAAATTATCAGTCCTTCGTATCTACAGTCAACAGACTACCCCCAAAATATATCTCTATCAGAGTTCCAGAGGCATAGTATGGCATGCCTCTGGAACTCTGATAGAGATGTATTTTGGGGGTAGGCTGTTGATTGTAGATACGAGGGACTGATAACTTATGTTATGTTGAATAAGTAGGACCACTGCGACTGTTTAAAATTTTCGTTTAAAGAAACGACTATTTTTGCAAACTGTATTTGCCTTATCAAGTGTTCGTTATCAATCCATAAAAGCGGTTTACAAAAGCTGCAGACAGCACATTCTGATCAAGGTATTTTAAATTTCGAATTCGGAAATATTGGAACGCCCTTAAATAAAAAGTGGAGGCTACGGCCATCCTGAAGCCTGCAGTGTAGACAGCCTTGAGAGGAAATGTTGCTGTAGGCAATTTAATACAGTCCTCCTTATGCAACGTGGAATATTTAGACTGGAGATGACCTTCATAGAAAGTGTATTTTATTTTGTGTTGCTCCAAAGCGCTATCACCTGCTCATCCTGAATGCAGTAATACACATGATACTCTCAACTAACATGTATTTAAAATAAAGTGCAGTGTCTTTGAATGATGACTAAATTATTCTTATCATCAGAGCCCGGATTTGTATGCATAGTGCTTCGAGTTTTTGAATAGACTGAATGTAGGCATTAGCAATATTCATTACCATCCTCACCTTTATGTGGTCACTGAAGCTCAAAATGGTCCAAATGGCTCGGAGCACTATGGTACTTAGCATCTGAGGTCATCAGTCCCCTAGAACTTAGAACTACTTAAACCTAACTAACCTAAGGACATCACACACATCAATGCCCGAGGCAGGATTCGAACCTGCGACCGTAGTAGTCGCGCGGTTCCGGACTGAAGCACCTAGAACCGCTCGGCCGCCACGGCCGGCTCAGTGTCCTAGAACTTAGAGCTACTTAAACCTAACTAACCTAAGCACATCACACACATTCATGCCCGAGGCAAGATTCGAACCTGCGACCGTAGTGGTCGCGCGGTTCCAGACTGAAGCGCCTAGAACCGCTCGTCCACACCGACCGGTGTCACTGAAGTACTTTTAAAATTTTTATAATTGTATATTTTGGGGAAAATTGATTCTGTATGCATATTTATTAAAATTTACAAGAAGTGGAATATTGTTCTTTATCTAGCCAAAATAGAACTTCGCATTCATAATCAAATAACATTTTATCACAAAATCATAAATTGCAGTATTTAAAATTCTAGTTGGTTGACAAATGCAATAGCTTTCTTTTTTTTTCTTGAAATAACGATAGTGACTGCAGTTGTTCGATTTCATTGTATAAGCTAATCTTTTAGCCGTGTTTCAACAGAAGCCGGAGTTACCCTTCCTCATATTGCGATGTTGAACCATCTGTAGTACGATATAAGATCACAACTACCGGACAAATTACATGCATTTACTTGCATTTACAATCGCACTTCAAAAGCAATAACACAGAGTGAATAATACTTTGCTTTGTTATTCCACCAATGAAACTGCCATGACGTCTGTGTTGTGTAAAGACGTTACTGAGTTCGGCAGTGATATCTGTGAAGACGGACAAGTATTTTTTTTATCATGTGAATGAAGAATTGCTTCTGACAAAGAGTTCCAATTAGCACAACATCGAAACACTGTGAAACACAAACAAAATACAGCCAGAATTTCAGTTTTAAGTCAAAAATTTTTAAGTATGTCATTTAGGAAATAGGTCGCCGTCCTTGGAGGTGCAAGTGACTTACGCGCTAAGGAATTTTGTTCAGCATTTGTAATTCTTGCAAACATAACGTATGTGACCGAGTATTTCAAAGAAGTTATACGTGATATCCGGGAATCGTTAAGAGATGGAAACATTTCTGTTTCAATAGACGGGACGACAGACGCTGAATGTAGTGCATATGCTGGGCAGCAGTCAGTGGAATGAAATCCAGAAGTAAAACTTAGCTGTTAAATATTCAGATACTGAAAATGGTAAATCAAGCTGCAATTGCAAATTTTTTTAACGGTTCCCGTGCCTCCTTGCAAATGGCCAATATAAAATATGACAGTGTGACGTTATTTCTTACAGATGATACTTCATACGTTTTAAAAGTAGCAAATGGATTCAAAGCTCTTTACCCAAAACTAATTCTGAGCTGTGCGCGGCTCGTGTCCATGCAGCTTCTTGCTTGACAGCTTCTCTTTACGGAACTGTCGCCTCGCTTCTTATACGATTTACTGGCGTCGCTAAGTTGCTGCCTTGTCTGCCCGTGAATGGCAGCAGTAACCCGTATTGATAAGAGCCAGCCGTTGTGGCCGTGCGGTTCTAGGCGCGTCAGTCTGGAACCGCCTGACCGCTACGTTCGCAGGTTCGAATCCTGCCTCGGCATGGATGTGTGTGATGTCCTTAGGTTAGTTATGTTTAATTTGTTCTATGTTCTAGGCGACTGATGACCTCAGAAGTTAAGTCGCATAGTGCTCAGAGCCATTTGAACCGTATCGATAAGAGCACTGTCGTATTATGTTTGAAGCGATCGCTAGTGTTTCCAGCTCGGCGTGTGTCGGGGGTTCAGCCGGGACGCAGCGTCGACCGCCTGTGACACGCATGCACTGTCCAACGGAAGGAGATTGCAGCGGAAACGACCATTGGTTGGTCGTTCGGTCGGTCGTTTCATCGGGCGACGTGTATTTCGTCTTTCGACCATTTCTGGGCCTCATTAGTTGGTCATCTTGCCGGACGTTGGTCGGTTCCTTCCTTGTGCAGAGACGTCGGGTGGCGGGTCTTCCCTCTGCATGGTTGGATCCGAGCAAGTGTTGTGAGTGTGTGGGTTTTATTCTGTCAAGTTGCGCAATGGACTGATTCAACAAGTACCCTTTGGCTCCTGCAAGAAACAATTTCCACCTCATACTACTACAGAAGTCAGTCAGACGCTCCTAATGTACCAACAAGAACTGCTTGAAAAACATTCAGCAACAAATATCTTCTGGAATCGTCCGCTGTAAGGAAAAGACACTAAAACATTATATCTATTCTTACGTAACTAGTGGAATACTTGGGTATGGGAGTATTGCTAGTAAGAAAAACATTAAACGAACGAAAAATATTATTTACTACAAAAATTCTGAGAAATCAAGTGAAACTTTTTCTTATAAAATAATATTAAATTTCCGGATTCTTTTCGGAACAGTAGATTGCCTCTTATGGATAGGAATGCTATTATTTTACAAAGTAGTGAAAGGTTCTTCTCTCCCTTTTCTTTAAGAATGCTATTTACTTGGCAGAATGGCTGAGAGCCACACCTACACAGCTTGAATAACTTGTCTAGATACGGTTAAGGCTGTCACATTGGAAATGTAGTGGAGCGTACTGTTATGGAGGACATATGGGACTCGCATACGCTGTTGTGCACAATACCGTGAGCTGCGACGACTGCTGCCTGCGTTGCTCACTGCTGGCAAATAACACAACTATCTGTTTCTATCTGGATTGACCTTCACCAATCATACTCTCCCTATACCTTGATGAAGTCAAAGACTCCTATCCACCCCTAGGCTAACTATTGGCATGGTACACTGGTCAGATAACCACCACGATGCCACTCAATACTCGCTCACAGGTGTTTAACTAGTACTCTGTCCGTGTTCACACCACACAATAAGTATGGTGGCCAACACAATGAACAGACACTTAATCGCAACCGACTCAATATAGAGTGTCACTCTGATTCGCTAACGACAGAGGTGCTCTCCCAGTGAAGTACTGGGGAGAGACTTTGTTCGTCTCTCTCTTTGCGTACACGTACAAGCGCACTCGCTCTCTTTATGTGTTCCCACTCCAAGAGCGACAACGGAACGGCCCCTTTTTCTGGAAAAGTTGCAATAATATATTATTTGCTGTCTTCCCTCACTCCTCTGGCTCTTTGCTTCAGGAATATTCCGCCAATCAGCATTGCTCTTTTAAACGGGAGAATGATGTTTCGTTTAAGTCGACCACTGCGGAAATCTGTAGCATCTCATTAGGCGTATACTGTCCTCCTGTGAGAACTCCATAACTACGCAGTCAGTCTATGAAAAAATGCGTCTTCTGGGCGCTCCCACTCAATGGAATTGGCTTTTAAGTTGAACACGGGGGTCGTTATCCCTTTACTCTGGCAAAAGCTGTCTTCTCTCTGGGCAGTCGCTTCGGCTAAAGTAGGTGTGTTGTTGACTCAGCGCTCTGAAGGGATGGTCTTCCCAGCAGGCTGGAAACGAAAATTCCTGTGGCTGTCATGTTGTGTACACCAGCTTCGACTTTTTTCAGCCTAGGTGTGTGCACTTGCGATTTACTTATTAGATTTGCATATCATTTACGTGAATTCATTCAAAATTGACTCTGCCTTATCGAGTTTGGGTTCGAAAAAGAGTCTTGATGTGCAGAGTACGATTGTGAGGATAGAATATGTAAGAAATGAAGGTCAGGAGACCACGCCACCTTACAGTGTCTCCAGGTCGTCGTGCATCCTAAGGCAGTCAGGGCGGAGCAGCAGTTAGGTCTAGACAGCCATGACTCGCCCGACTGTTGCTGACACACATGATTTGAGCGGGGACGACCTTGGTTGGTCGTTCGGTCGGATGTCTCATCGGACGATGTATATTTGGTTGCCAGCCACTTCTGGTTCTCTGTGTGTGTCGACTTCTCATTCGTCCTGGTGGTTCCACAGTGATTGCTTTTACGATTGTTCGAGTTCTTGAGGAAGTGTTTTGGTGGAACTGCGCCTAGCTCGTGTAATTTCGACTAGGCAGTTATGTTAATGCTGTCTGCGTACTGGAGTAGGCAGTCGGTCAGCTGGGACAGAGCAGCGAGGAAGCCTCTGCAGCGTGGGGATTAGCGTAGTGTTCCGCAGTGCGTTTTTTGTCGCCGTGTTGATGCTGTCCATACCACATGTAGTTTGACAGCCTTTGGTGTTGTTTATATTTCTGAGTGGTTATTGTGCCTTGGCTGGTTTTAGACACCAATTTTGAAGACGTAGTGCTGCTGGTATCTTCGTCCTCGGTTGATATTTTCCATTGCCGTGCCGTTGATCGACGGAGCGGAATTGATTAGGTATTTGGTCAGTCCTTCAGCTGTCCCTGGGTCGGGTTGCCATCTGATTACTTAATCTTATTCTTGGCTGTGTATGTCACCTAGCCTTACGTTAGAGTTAACTCCTCAGGCTGACCCTTGGAACACTTCTGAGCACCATTGTTCTGTTGTATTTAGATTGTGATTTTTGTCTCAAGTACGGTGCGAGGCCTTCAGCTGCCTATTAATTTAGTTTGTTTTAATTTTAAAATAAGGCCTTCAGCCGTCTTAAGTTAAAACTGAAGATTCTTGCTTAAACCAATTTTTTTAAAAAAGAAAAGAAAAAAGGGGACTTTTGCTCTACTGGAAATCCTTGTTATCCAGGCCTCAAGCCGTGAGTTGTTCTGTTCGCTGGCATGGTGGCCGAGCGGTTCTAGGTGCTTCAGTCTGGAACGACGCGACCGCTAAGGTCGCAGGTTCGAATCCTGCCTTGGGCATGGATGTGTGTGATACCCTCAGGTTAGTTAGGTTTAAGTAGTTATAAGTTCTAGGGGACTGATGACCTCAGAAGTTAAGTCCCATAGTGCTCAGAGCCATTTGAACCATTTTGTTCTATGTTCAGTATGTGGCCTTCAACCGAGCTTTTGTGCCAAATATTTTTAAGATAAGGCCTTCAGCTGTCTTAAATTAAAATTTGAAAATTCACTTGTTTAAAACCTTTTTAAATTTTCTTCTCTATTGGAAATTCTTGTTATATAGGCCTTAAGCCTCAGTTCTTCTGTGTCCAGTGTGTGTCCTTCAGCCGAGTATTTATATAAGATTTTCTTCTTTAAGTAAGGCCTTCAGCCACCCATATTCCTTTAAGCAATTGTGATAACTTGTGTTCGGGCTTTCAGCCGTATTGTTCTGAATCATTTTAAGGATACGTGTGGTTAAGTGATTTAGGAAAATAAAGTTTGTATCTTTTGTGCAAGTGATAGTAACTGATTTTGGCCCCTTTCCACAACCATAACCTGATCCGCTCTGTCCTGCGAAACAAGATTTCAAATACATTTGATCCGCTGGGCTACACCGCGCAGCAGAAACGACTAGATCACAGTCTCGGGAAGTGAACCATCTTGTTTCCAATGTCAACAAAATTTTCATTAAAGCACTTGCCTGCCTTTTAATTTTCAGACAGGTGGCTCCAAAGCTATCATCGGTTTCTCAGCCTATTTTAACGCTATTGGGCTCGTGGTTGGAGACCTATTTTACTGTGCTGAGCATTTGAGCGATGTGAAAAAAATAGTACATAGTTTCGATCCGGAAGACGCAGCTTCTATAGGGATTGCTCAAGAATGTTTCAACTCAAGTGATACAGAAAGGAAGTTGCATTATATACGTGGTCGCTTTTGAATGCTGCCAGAAATCGTAAAGGAACTGCAGTCTACGAACATCTGAAGACATGCGCGGAGAAACGATCTGTCCGTCAAATGTAAAACCTTAGAGATAAGTGTTGTCACCAGTTGCTGGGTACGGCAACTATGAAAAATGACATTGATCTCACCACTAAAAATCACACTAGGTTATTTAGGGATGAGACCAGCAACAGGTGACAACACTTACCTCGAAGGTTTTACATTTGACAGTTAGATCGTTTTTCCGCGGATGTCTTCAATCCGTTGCAACTATCATTGTTCCTAGTCATTCATGGAAATGCGATATATGCTTTTGATTAGTTCACTGCAGTTCTTGGTAAAAGTTCAAAACATCTGGCAGGAGAAAAGTGTAAAGTGCAAGAGGACATTACCGAGAACAGCCTCTCTCATGTACTGCTGGCATCCTGTGACGTAGAGAGGTCTTTTTCATTCCACAAACCCGTATTCACGGACAATCGATGATGTTTCGCCTTGGGAAATCTCAAGATGACATTTCTCACTATTGCAACAGCAGAGTTGAAAAATAGAGTGAGTTTCTAATATAAGATATTCTTTATTTCTCTTCCCGTTATGATTTAGGTAAAAACAGTACAATACGTTTCTACAGCAACTGATTACAAATTATTAAATTGTTATGAACTGATGACAATATTTATAAGTCACAGCATTTGTGTTATGCTTATGGGCTGTACACATTTTACAAATTTTTAGTGTATATTTTTTCTTGGAGTGTATGGAATGTTCATTGAGATTTGCCTTTTGTCAGTTAATCAAGATTCTGCTAATCTCAGGCTAGTATCTTACGCACGTCCCACCCAATCACTATCCTCGTTTGTCAGTCTGAATCGTTAAAAGCGATCTGCATTAGACCATGTCACTGTAAAGTAACGGTTGGTTCTGGGTAGGGTTAATAAAGACGTTAAAATTGGACTATCTCTACTTACTTGAACATATTAATAAAGTCGTTATCCGTTGCTACCCAGTAAACTATATTATCCACATTCTTAACCTGATTAGCATGTCCATTCTCTTCTCCCGACTACTTTCAGTTATTTTATGAACTTACACGAACCGCACCATAAAACTTGATCAAACCGCCACGTAGCACTTCTGTATTTGCCCAGGGACTGGGTGGTTCATTAGGTGACGGTGTTAGGTCAAGATCAGGTAAGAAAGTAGCTCCTCGGGCATGGGTGAGCAGTAGCTCGGTGGGTAGTGGACGGTTTGGAGCCCAAGACTGCTAACGAATCATCAAGCATTTATTGTTGCTATGTAAAGTCATCTTCATTCACTGTCACCAGCAACAGGAGCAGGTAGGAGGTTGCTAGGCACAGTGGACTGTGCTGACACCCACACGTTTACCTGCTGCAGCTATGGTGGCGCGTATTCATCATCCTGTGACGTCATGGCAGTCTGGGCTCAGCTGAGTTGGTATTGTCCACGCTGACTCAGGTGTTAGCAGCTTGTGGCACTGGGTTACCAGGGGACTCTCACGACATCATCGTGCACGGTGCTCCAGTAACCTCCCACTGGCTCTGCACGGAGTGTGCGACATTGGAATGAGTCGCACTACAGCCTTCTACATGGAAGAAAGGTAGGTGGTGGACCATGGCACGCTCCTCTGCAATGACGTTTGTTGGCAGCTCCATGGTCCCGCTGGTTAGGCGTCCAGAATGCCTGATAGTGGATGTCGCCCACAGATTCCCATCAAGCCTGACTCGAATGGCACCACTGCGGCTTGCAGTGACAAACATCTTCTGATAGGACTCTTTGTTCCATCAGAGTTCGAAGATTTCCTTAAGAGACAGATGATGTACCGGCACCGGTCCCGTCTTCAGGTTGATGGGCTGCGAACTGAATACAAGGAGACCAAGCCACTGTATAGGACAAATATTTATACAAGAACTGTTTCACTTGTAGGGCTATTGCTAGCTGACGATTACTTCAATAGACCTATATTTCTTGACTGGCCAGCATTCCAACTGCTTCAGCTACAGCTGAAAGGTGTCTTGCTTTTCCCTTTCAGAAGCAGCACTGGTCGTATTCTGCATCATTTTTACGCCTGTTTTGCATCTTGTTACTTCACTCTGCGATGTCGACACAATGGTCTTCTCTCTGTGACGTCATTCTGCTGTGCTGGAGCTTTGGACTCCTAACTGTTATGATGTGCAGCAATGTACTCTGTCCTGTGGCCATATTGCATGTAACATCAGCTGTCTTTCCTGGTTGGCTTTCCGCTCAGCTGTTGCGCACCGACCTGCTTTTCTCTCGTGTTACCAAGTGGAGACTTCTAAAATTCTCCTCCACTACCAAGTCAAATTATTTCAGGGAGCTCCATTCCGCTTGCCTATACCAAATCCGCCTCAGACTTCACTCTAGGTGTTCCTAGATCATACACATAAGTTTACATTGTACGTTTTAGTTTTCCATTTTTGCTTCAGCTGAAATGGAATACAACGGTCCCTGGTTGACAAAAAAATTACATGTATCAAGCGGTGGAAGACTAACAGGGCTGCATGGCTCTAGTGAATAGTAGACCTGGTTCTGCTTCTTCGATGTCCAACAGCACATCCTCAACAAGTAGACCTCACCTGATCTTACCTGTAGTGCAGCCGCCAGGACAATCCGCTACACCACATGACCTCTGCTACGACAACAGTACTCTGAGTGAAGTCGGTACACCCAAAAATGAATAACATGTAAATCTGGTAAAAGCCTAATATGCTGTGGAGGTCCAGTGTCCGAGCTCACACGATCGCTAACTTCTTACTGTCGACTCGACTACGCTGATACTCGAGAAGAAGTTACTATCACACGAATCTACGTTGTTAAGCTGTGAGAACTCTTTTACTCATCGCCCATCTCCGCAGCCGAGGTCGCTAACGCATGCCCGTGCGGTGGCACTCGACCCAGTGGTAAGCCGGTTCGAGTCCTGGTGATGGGAAAGAAAATTCACTGCCAGTATTCGGCCTTCAACGGGAAGAGAGGTAGTGACATAAAGTTCCTGGTCAACAGACTTTCTACCAATGTGCCTGATCTAAATACAAAACCTCTCTGCAATGTCGCATGAAGTGAGGGCATGTGACACTGTTGATGCTGACCCGTCTGGCAGGTGGCGACATTGAGCTTGGCGACCTCCTTGGTACTTTTCACAAGTAGTCGGCTATGTGCTGACACCGCTTTTTACCCTCTCCATACTCTCACCGTCGTCGTCGTCATACAACGAAAATATTACGCCACACTCCCCACACTCTCTCTCTCTCTACCTCACTCACACACACACACACACACACACACACACACACACGCAGTGGATGTCTCAAATGAGGCATGTTGCAAATAAATAAATAAATAAATAAATCCGCTATATGACTGTTGCTACGTTCCATGCAGGATGTCTAATTACAATGCCAGCAAAGTGTAGGAATTTCTGGCACTGAATAAACTGGTTTTCTCGAGACGCAAAAGTATGAAATAACCTCACTGTTGCAAATAAGTGGTCATCAGCGACGATAAAATCACGACACTCAGGCAGTACATAGTCAAAGCGCGCAATCTACTGGCATCTATAAGTATGTGTAAGTTGTCACAAACCAAGGTATACTTTAGCAACACCAAAAAAATTCACTTCCTATGCAACTCTGTGCGCTGAAACGTAATATGCGTGAAATGGAAGCTTATTACGACATTACTGTGGAGCACTTTCGCCGTACATCCGACCGCTCCAAATGCGAGCGGAGTTGTCCTCTAACGGTGGTGCGTCACCCCTTCTTTTGACTAGCCTGGGAGACAGTGACGTCATCCCATCCAGTTTAAAAACTGGTTATGCTTTTCATACTCTAACGACTTAACATCGATTTCTCCACGGGAGAGACTCTCTGGCGTATATCAGATGGAATTTATACTACTTCCTCACGATAACAACACTTAGCATTCTCCTGCACTATTTTTCCTCTGTCCTTGTGCACTCCCATTGACTTTCCCAGCAGATCGTAGTATGCAGTGTGCAGTATTTTTGCTTGGGACACAGTTTTGTAACTCCACCAGCATTCGAACCCTCCCAGTGTCCATACCACCGGTGACTTGAGTTTTTGTGGCCACCACTGCACTGCTACGTGACCGTGGCAGTCCGATGCTGCCTCTGTCTCTTACGAATTCAAATCAATAAGCTGAATCAAAATTCAAATATCTCGTGGTTCTCCGCTAGGATCACTCTTAGAAGTTATCTCAATACTTAACAGTACTGATTTCAAAAAACACAAAATGATAACACTACCATATAAAATGCCTCTAAGCAAAACTTAGTACTAATACATCAGATTACAGGAAGACCCTTTCCTTATTCGATATATGCACTGTTTCACAGTTACTGTCACACATCGAATCAGTCTTCACCTCACCTTTTCACACACTAGTGTTCGTATGGCAATCGAGAAGATCTGGGAGGAGACCTGGGAAGAGTGACACAGAATCTTCTCCATCTTGAGGTCTAGCGATAGGCATCGGACAATGGATGGTCCTCCTGCACGCTGAACCTACGACGACGTCGCCTCCTACCTCGTGACTTTCTCTGTCTGCTCCAATCCCTGCCTCTTAGCTCTCTTTCTCAACCGGGGGTAAGGTCCACAAATCTCAGAATTTTGGCCTCGTAATTGAGCTTGAAGTCCAACAATTGCCTTACTTCATAACGAACTATGTTTTCTATCTATTTCAAGGTTCCTTTGTGTTGTTACTTTATCTAGATAGCTTCTGAATACTTTTACTCATAATTCGGAACATTTTTGGGGCTACCATTATTTCTCATCGTGGTTTATTCCGACCAACGACTATCACTCATAACTCTATGGAGTTCCCTCTTTCAGTTACAGTACTGTCATGCTTTTGTATTAGACTGAATGTCAAATTTTCTTGGTTATTTTTGCTGCTTTTGTTTAATACCTTGACCTTCATATTTGTACACACTTAATCCTCCTTTTCTGGTGCTCATGACTACTCAACCCTCAATTCCCTTTTACTGCCTTATAACTATGGAACTGTAAAGCTTAGCATGATTTTGGCGGTTGCTGCATCTCAGTCCATTAGTTACCAAAAACATGACATGCTCATGTCTTCTAACTAATAGTATTCTAGCACTCTAGCTTCTTAAACTATGTGTCCTTTTCCTAACACATAACATATAAAATTTACAGCTTAATCGCCTAATGATACCCCAAAGCACTTATCTCCTTGACATAAGATTCTCACCCTCATAAATACTCTATACTTTACACTATTACCTTAGTTCCAGGCTGCATTTCCTTAATACTTAATCGTCTCTTAACCTCTTTAACTTAAACCACAAACACATAGTTCATCTATAAATATTCTGACGCGTTGCTTCCAATATCTTTGTTTATCCATAAGTGTGTCTCGGTTGAACCTCACTTGCATCTCGTTAGTTTCCCTATGTTTCAAAACTCTCTTTGCTTGCTCTGACTCTGCTACTTCACATTTCTGCTGATAACCTCACAGCTCAGGTTACTTCACATTTCCTTTTTCCATTTCTATAACTTCTCCAGCGGTTACTTTACGAGAAATTTTCTACTGCGTAGACAAGTACTAGAGTGTCAAAAACACCTATAGATTACAAACCAGAGATAAAGATAACAGAAAAAAACGCGGGTCACTCCAGTACATAAAAAGCATAAAAGAACGGACACGCAAAATTACATACCAACATTACTAACTTCGGTTTGCTGCAGAATCCTCGGACGTATTGCCAGTTCCAGTATAATAAACTTTCTTGAGACTCGCTTATGTCCAAGAATCAGCATGGTTTTAAAAAACATCGCTCATGCGAAACTCAGCTTGCCCTCTTCTCACAAGACACAGTGCGAACTATAGATGAAGCGGAACAGGTAGATGCCATATTTCTACACTCCTGGAAATTGAAATAAGAACACCGTGAATTCATTGTCCCAGGAAGGGGAAACTTTATTGACACATTCCTGGGGTCAGATACATCACATGATCACACTGACAGAACCACAGGCATATAGACACAGGCAACAGAGCATGCACAATGTCGGCACTAGTACAGTGTATATCCACCTTTCGCAGCAATGCAGGCTGCTATTCTCCCATGGAGACGATCGTAGAGATGCTGGATGTAGTCCTGTGGAACGGCTTGCCATGCCATTTCCACCCGGCGCCTCAGTTGGACCAGCGTTCGTGCTGGACGTGCAGACCGCGTGAGACGACGCTTCATCCAGTCCCAAACATGCTCAATGGGGGACAGATCCGGAGATCTTGCTGGCCAGGGTAGTTGACTTACACCTTCTAGAGCACGTTGGGTGGCACGGGATACATGCGGACGTGCTTTGTCCTGTTGGAGCAGCAAGTTCCCTTGCCGTCTAGGAATGGTAGAACGATGGGTTCGATGACGGTTTGGATGTACCGTGCACTATTCAGTGTCCCCTCGACGATCACCAGTGATGTACGGCCAGTGTAGGAGATCGCTCCCCACACCATGATGCCGGGTGTTGGCCTGTGTGCCTTGGTCGTATGCAGTCCTGATTGTGGCGCTCACCTGCACGGCGCCAAACACGCATACGACCATCATTGGCACCAAGGCAGTAGCGACTCTCATCGCTGAAGACGACACGTCTCCATTCGTCCCTCCATTCACGCCTCTCGCGACACCACCGGAGGCGGGCTGCACGATGTTGGGGTGTGAGCGGAAGACGGCCTAACGGTGTGCGGGACCGTAGCCCAGCTTCATGGAGACGGTTGCGAATGGTCCTCGCCGATACCCCAGGAGCAACAGTGTCCCTAATTTGCTGGGAAGTGGCGGTGCGGTCCCCTACGGCACTGCGTAGGATCCTACGGTCTTGGCGTGCATCCGTGCGTCGCTGCGGTCCGGTCCCAGGTCGACGGGCACGTGCACCTTCCGCCGACCACTGGCGACAACATCGATGTACTGTGGAGACCTCACGCCCCACGTGTTGAGCAATTCGGCAGTACGTCCACCCGGCCTCCCGCATGCCCACTATACGCCCTCGCTCAAAGTCCGTCAACTGCACATACGGTTCACGTCCACGCTGTCGCGGCATGCTACCAGTGTTAAAGACTGCGATGGAGCTCCGTATGCCACGGCAAACTGGCTGACACTGACGGCGGCGGTGCACAAATGCTGCGCAGCTAGCGCCATTCGACGGCCAACACCGCGGTTCCTGGTGTGTCCGCTGTGCCGTGCGTGTGATCATTGCTTGTACAGCCCTCTCGCAGTGTCCGGAGCAAGTATGGTGGGTCTGACACACCGGTGTCAATGTGTTCTTTTTTCCATTTCCAGGAGTGTAGATTTCCTGAAAGCATTTGACATGGTGCCCAACTGCAGACTGTTAACGAATGTAAGAGCGCATAGAAAAAGTTCGCAGATATCTGAGTGGCTCGAAGACCTATTAAGTAATAGAACCCAATATGTTGTCCTCAACGGCGAATGTTCATGAGAGACAGGGGTATAGTGAGGAGTGCGCCAGGAAGTGTGATAGGACAGCTGTTGTTCTCCATGTACATAAATGATTTGGCGGACAAGGTGGGCAGCAATCTGATGTTGTTTGCTGTTGATGCCCTGGTGTTTATTAGAGTGTGGTTCATCTGAAACCGCATATAGGACGCTCGTGTGACCTGTTCTTGAGTACTGCTCGAGTGTTTGCAATACGTACGAAGTCAGATTAAAGGAAGACATCGAAGAAATTCGGAGACGGGCTGCTAGATTTGTTACCGGTAGATTCGAAAAACACGTAGTTGTTACGGAGATGCTTCGGGAACTCAAGTGGGAATTCCTGAAGGCGACGTTCTTTTCGAGAAACACTACTGAGAAAAGTTAGAGAACCAGCATTTGAAGCTGACTGTAGAACGATTCTACTGCCGCCAACACACATTGCGCGTAAGGACCACGAAGATAAGATTCGAGAAATTAGAACTTACGGAGGCATACAGGCGGTTGTTTCTCCCTCGCTCTGTTTGCAAGTGGATCAGGAAAGGAAACGGCTAGTAGTCATACAGGGTTCCCTCCAACCACAGATCGTATGGTGGCTTACGGAGTGTGTATGTAGATGTAGATGTAAAGTAAGGACAGGAAGAACTATTCTACCCTGGTGGAGTGTGCACAGTTGAAAGATAGAAACTACACTACTGGCCATTAAAATTGCTACACAACGAAGATGACTTACTGCAGACGCGAAATTTAACCGACAGGAAGAAGATGCTGTGATATGCAAATGATTAGCTTTTCAGAGCATTCACACAAGGTCTTCCCCTGGTGGCTACACCTACAACGTGCTGACATGACGAAAGTTTCCAACCGATTTCTCATACTCAAACAGCAGTTGACCGGGGTTGCCTGGTGAAACGTTGTTGTGATGCCTCGAGTAAGGAGGAGAAATGCGTACCATCACGTTTCGGACTTTGATAAAGGTCGGATTGTAGCCTATCGCGATTGCGGTTTATCGTATCGCGACATTGATGCTCGCGTTGTTAGCAGAATATGGAATCGGTGGGTTCAGGAGGGTAATACGGAACGCCGTGATGGATCCCAACGGCCTCGTATCACTAGCAGTCGAGATGACAGGCATCTTATCCGCATGGCTGCAACGGATCGTGCAGCTACGTCTGGATCCCTGAGTCAACAGATGGCGACGTCTGCAAGACAACAACCATCTGCAGGAACAGTTCGACGACGTTTGCAGCAGCATGGACTATCAGATCGGAGACCGTGGCTGCGGTTAGCCTTGACACTGCATCACAGATAGGAGCGCCTGCGATGGTGTACTCAACGACAAACATGGATGCTCGAATGGCAAAACGTCATTTTTTCGGATGAATCCAGTTTCTGTTTCCAGCATCATGATGGTCGCATCCGTGTTTGGCGACATCGCGGTGAACGCACATTGGAAGCATGTATTCGCCATTCCCATACTGCCGTATCAACCGGCGGAATGGTATGGGGTGCCATTGGTTGCACGTCTCGGTCACCTCTTGTTCGCACTGACGGCACTTTGAACAGTGGACGTTATATTTCAGATGTGTTACGACCCGTGGCTCTAACCGTCATTCGATCCCTGCGAAACCCTACATTTCAGCAGGATAATGCGTGACCGCATATTTGCAACTCGTGTTCGGGCCTTTCTGGATACAGAAAATTTTCGACTGCTGCCCTGGCCAGCACATTCTCCAGATCTCTCACCAATTGAAAACGTCTGGTCAATGGTGGCCGAGCAACTGGCTCGTCACAAAACGCCCATATCTACTCTTGATGAACTGGGGTATCGTGTTGAAGCTGCATGGGCAGCTGTACCTGTAACGACATCCAAGCGCTGTTTTGCTCAATGCCCAGGCGTATCAAGGGCGTTATTACGGCCAGAGGTGGTTGTTCCGGGTACTGATTTCTCGGGATCTATGCACCCAAATTACGTGAAAATGTAATCACATGTCAGTTCTAGTATAATATATTTGTCCAATGAATACCCGTTTATCATCTGCAGTTCTTCTTGGTGCAGCAGTTTTAATGGCCAGTAGTGTACTTACGGCTTGGGGTTTGCCTCCTTTCCACTTTTCCTATTGTTATGACGTTTGATGACATGGAATGAAAGTGATTGCATACTGCTTGCCTCATCATATAATTGCACTGGGTAATTACCTATGATGACTGTTGCCTTGTGTTGACTAAGGTTTTGTGTTTTGTCTGTGCTGCAATTACGTGGAGAGCAACGCAATTCTCAGAGTTCTACCTGAGGGCCAAGGTAGGCGGAAGTGGCTGGTCGTAGGTAGAATGCCAGGGAGCGCATGGTGGCTCATGACTGCTTTCACATTACTGGAGTTCACACAAGGGCCAGTGGGAGACGACGCAGGGAATCACCGAGCGACCTGCAGTGGCCTGCTGTTCTCCCCACCGCTGGCCGGAGAAGGTTTTATGACTTTCTGGCCTCTATCACGATGGACAGACACCCTCGAAGTTATTCCCAGTCAGAAGAGCAATTTTGACAGCATATGCAAGTATCTTTGGGCTAAATGGCCGAGAACCTTCTCTGCGACGAGGCGTTTCCATTAGCATAACAAAAACGTTCTTCTCCGAATCTGAAGTAGTCCTGCACTGCTACCTGTCCGACAGTCTGTCGCAGATGCATCCACTGACTTCCTGTGCACATTAAAAAAAAATAACGCCGTGGTTGGGAATGAGACACTGATATCAGAGACGTAGCAGTGGCATCAGTAACATTTAGAGGCAAGCGTTTCTATTGGGGGAGTGTCTTTCGCCCGTCTCCTGGAGATAAACAGTGTGGCTAGTTTTGAATACGCAGTTGATGCAGAGAAACCTTGCCACCTGCAGTTGGTAGGATGAGTTTCAGAGGTGCTCCATATGGAGTAACTTTTCCTGGAAGTGACGATTTTAAAGGGAGATCGAGAAAAATGTTTCAAATGACCCTGGGCACTATGCGACTAAACTTCTGAGGTCATCAGTCGCCTAGAACTTAGAACTAATTAAACCTAACTAACCTAAGGACATCACACACATCCATGCCCGAGGCAGGATTCCAACCTGCGACCGTAGCGGTCGCTCGGCTCCAGACTGTAGCGCCTAGAACCGCACGGCCACTCCGGCCGGCTGGAGATCGAGAAGATTCGTTTCAGATGAGCAGGAGAGCAGAGTAAGTTTCAGGACGAGCCGGTGTATGCCAGTCCATTCCACAACTCTGAGGTTAGGAGTTCATTCGGAGAGAGCGTTGTGGACGAATCACTGAGTTGAGTTTACGCATGGCAATTGTCTCGGAGTATGGGGGTCCTGGGTGCAAACTTACAGGTTCTTTGCATCCCCGAGAACAGGGTTTACCCAGGAAGGGCAGCTATCTACGGTGAACATCATTGCGCGTCCAGCACATAGGGATTTTTCTGTGTTGCTTCAAAACGTCAACAGAGTGTTCTTTCAACTTCCAGCACTAGTTAATCAATTAACGCATGTTATATGGCTTTTCAGTCTCATGCTTCACAACCACTGTCATGTCAGCCACAGTCAGTCAGACAGCGTTACCAATTTTAAACAAGGGGGGAGGCATCGCATAGAGAATTTCATACCTTCATGAATCTTCACCATCCCAGCAGTATTGTAGAAACGACTTGTGACCTACACTGTTTTGAAGCATGTGTTTGGCGTGTTGTTTACTTTGAACATCATACTTCCCACACTGTTCCGCTATAATAAACTAGTAGTTTCAGTGAGTAGCCTTTCTTATGTCAATAGAGTATGTTGTCTAATCATTTATTAACTTTTGTTCTTCGTTATTGAACATTATATGTTTGATATTATTTTATCAAAGTTTGCCAACATATAACGGAATCGTCCAAACGGACGTGTCGAAACCTACCCTGAAATTTTCAGCCGGGTAGAGCACACCGAAATAAATGCATCGTCACAATTTTGGCTGTTAAGGCGCACCAAAGTGCACCCGTGGTCTTGGGGTAGCGTCTTTGATTCATAACCAAAACGTGTCCGAAACCTGCAGCTGCTTAAATTTTGATTAATAATCAGCATTGGCGGCCGAAGACTTCCGACATAAGAAGTCATCCTCATTCTGCCAACGGCCTTGTCAAAGAGGGCGGAGGAGCAGACAGAAGTTCAAGGCACTCTCATGTCTTAGGGGTGGGAAACTGCCCCTGAAAGCGGAAGAATCAACAAAGATCAACGGCACGAGGATGCAGAAGGCAATGGAAACCACTGCATTAAAGTCACGTAACGTGTATCCGCAGGACATGTTGCCTGTATTTGAAGAAGTTTCATGATTATCTCTCCATTGGCAAAAGATTCCGGAATAGTTCCCCATTCGGATCTCCGGGAGGGGGCTGCCAAGGGGGAGGTTACCATGAGAAAAAGATTGAATAAGCAACGAAAGGATAACGTTCTACGAGTCGGGGTGTGGAATGTCAGAAGCTTGAATGTGGTAGGGAAACTAGAAAATCTGAAAAGGGAAATGCAAAGGCTCAATCTAGATACAGTGGGGGTCAGTGAAGTGAAGTGGAAGGAAGACAAGGATTTCTGGTCGGATGAGTATCAGGTAATATCAACAGCAGCAGAAAATGGTGTAACAGGTGTAGGATTCGTTATGAATAGGAAGGTAGGGCCGAGGGTGTGTTACTATGAACAGTTCAGTGACCGGGTTGTTCCAATCAGAATCGACAGCAGACCAACACCGACAACGATAGTTCAGGTACACATGCCGACATCGAAAGCTGAAGATGAAGATGTAAGTAGGTTGTTTAGGTTTTCTTATTGGTAACGCCACGTAGCGCTCTGTATAAAAATCACTGGCTGTGCTGTGTGCAGTCTGTGTCTAGTTTGCATTGTTGTCTGCCATTGTAGTGTTGGGCAGCGGCAGCTGGATGTGAACAGCGCGTAGCGTTGCGCAGTTGGAGGTGAGCCGCCAGCAGTGGTGGATGTGGGGAGAGAGATGGCGGAGTTTTGAAATTTGTCATGAACTGCTAAATATATATATATATATATATATATATATATATATATATATATATATATATGATATTAAGGTAAATACATTGTTTGTTCTCTATTAATATCTTTCATTTGCTAACTATTCCTATCAGTAGTTAGTGCCTTCCGTAGTTTGGATCTTATATCTAGCTGGCAGTAGTGGTGCTCGCTGTATTGCAGTAGTTCGAGTAACCAAGATTTTTGTGAGGTAAGTGATTTGTGAAACGTATAGGTTAATGTTAGTCAGGGCCATTCTTTTGTAGGGATTTTTGAAATTCAGATTGCGTTGCGCTAAAAATATTGTATGTCAGTTTAAGCACAGTCATGAATAAATTGTTCAAAGGGGACGTTTCATATGTCGACCCTTAGCCGAGGATAGCTCACTGGAATCTTCTGATTTTTTTCTTGTAGTTTGTGTAATTAGTGTAGCTATTGTTTATTGCTAGCGCGTAATTGTAGAGAGAACTTGCTTTGTAGTTGTAGTTTTTCATTCTTGTACAGTAAAACAGTTGCGGCATGCATGTAGATTTGCACCAAGTATTTCGCAGCTGCGCTTGCAATTAACGAGATATTATTTTCAGTGCTATGTTAATGTATTCTCTTATTTTTGCTCTTCAAATTGTGCTTTTCTGTGTTATCGTGTGAAATATTGTGACAATAATGGCGTGTGAAAAACGTAACACTAGGCTCCAAAGTAAACTGAGAAATAATAGTGACGACGAGTGTAGTTTACCAGCACCGTTGTGTAATGAATTAAGAGACATTCAAAGTAGTAATTTGGTAACTGTGCATAGGGAAATGGAGAGGGCGTCAAATAGTGAACAGGGAAGCATTATCGATCGATCGGTCGGCAACAGCTCGCCTCAGGAATCGGGAATGACAGAACACAATATTGCAAATACTGTAGACTCAGGTTTTGGGTTCTCACCGTTTTCTCAAATGAGTCAAGAAACATTTTCTGCTTGTCAAAATGTGAATGTTGCCGGTGCAACTTCACTGCCGAAAAGCACTGAGGAACATGTTTCAGACACCAGTGCGTTGTTTTTACAGTTAATGCAAGAAATGGAACAAAGGCTACAAAAATTAGACACAATGGAACAAAATCTTCAAAAGTTAGACACAATGGAACGACACCAGAGACAAACACAGCAACAGTTAGACACAGTGGAACAAAATCTAAAAAAGTTAGACACAGTGGAACAAATTCTCAAAAAGTTAGACACAGTGGAACAAAATCTTAAAAAGTTAGACACAATGGAACAAAATTTTCAAAAGTTAGACACCACACTTGAACAAACACGTGAAGATTTAACTACTGAGTTACATAACATCGAATCGAAATGTCAAAAAGTCTGTAATGACGTAAAAACACAAATTTGTGAGCATTTTCAACCTATTTTTTCGCGGCATGAAAATGCATTACAGAATCACGAAGCAGCCATAAAAGAACTGCAAACTATTGTTCATCAAAATCATGAGACCCTGCAAGTTAAAATTGACTCAGTTGCATCTACCGATTCGGTTACGCAACTTGCAAAAACTCAAGAAAACTTAAAGGACTCAGTAGATACTCTGAAAATTGGTTCAGAAAGACACATGGAGGAAATTAGTTCATTATCAGAGAAAGTAGTTGAACTTTCGGATCAGCTAAATAATTTATCTACGAAGGTAGATGATAATCTGAATGACACGAAACCGGTAGTCTTTAATGACACAGAAGAGAGCGTAAAATTAGGAAACTGAAACAAAATCTGAATCAAATTAATACGCAACACCAAAGAGAAATCCGGGAAGTACAAGATCAGCTGACACAGGTAATACAAGAGTTACGTATTTCAGAGGATACTCGCGCTCCAACACGGGAAGAGGGACATAGAAATATGGAACAACCACAAAATAATAACACAGGACACTTCGGAAATTATGAAAGAAATTGGCAAGGCCCATTGTATTTTGAGATGGAACCGCCGACACGACATAACAATGACCGATATGCTACTCGCCGACATGATGATTTTGACTATAAGCTGTTCATTACTACACGTAAATTCAAAACGTTTAAGAATTCTGCCAACGACATTCATCCACAGGCGTGGCTCCATCAATTCTTTCATTGTTTTCCTCCCAACTGGTCATTGGAGCACAGGTTAGAATTTATGTGTGGCTACTTGGAGAATGAACCAGCTGTAAGAATGCGATCGGTCATTCACGATTGTCACAGTGAAGGAGAATTTTACCATGCCTTCCTCTCAGCATATTGGTCTCAAGCCACACAAGACCGAGTAAAACATGGCATCATAATGATGAAACACTTCGAACAATCTGAATTTTCCAGTCTTGTGAAATATTTTGAAGACATGTTACATAAGAATCAATATCTTTCAAACCCATACAGCCCTTCAGATCTCATCCGCATTTGCTTAATGAAATTGCCTGAACATTTAAGAAATATAATTTTAGCAGGACGTTGCAAAGACGACATTGAAGCTTTTCAGGGACTCTTACAAGAATTAGAAATTGACACAGACAGTCGCGGGATGCGAAAACAGGAAAACAATCACTACAGGTCACATACGTCACAATTCCGCAATGACAGAAACAATAACTGGACACGACAAGGCTATTCTTACAACGCAAATCGTGACCAAAACAGACACCACCCATATGACAACCACTGGCAGAGTAATAATAGTTACAAAGAAAGATCACATTTCCGTAGTAATGACTATCACAGAGACAATCTGAGAAACAGACAATATGGGAACCAAAATAATTATTATCACGGGAGACAGAATAACTTCAGACGCAACAGTTCAGTGCGCAGTTACGATTCAGGAGGAAATTCTCCACCACATGACTGACGAGAAAGAAATTATGAAATCTATCGACATGACGACAGACGAGATAATCATAACGACAGACCTGAATTTCATCAGAACTGGCGGGATTCAAACAGAGCAGGGCACTTTCGACAACGTGAATTTGTAGAAGCTAGGTCTCCTAATCCCAATAACGACGTGCGCCAACAAAGAGACAGACAATGACTCGCACCGCAGGCAGCCGCGTGCGCCGGTTGGCTCAGAGAAAAATAACATTGACGCTAACCTTGAGAAAAATTTTAGCACTCCTCACCGAAGTATACCGCATGATAATTCCATTCAAGTTGAAACTCTGAGTACTAGGAAGAGTAAAGGACTGCACCACGTTTCTCATGTAAAACCGTTTATTGAAAGATAATCTGCTTTTTAACTTAGTCTTTGCTATAAAATTTATCACTTTACGTTACTAGTATGCTTTGTCAGACTTAAGAAACTGTTAACATGCAACAATGTTTGAAGTTAAATATCCAGTCAAGAACCAAGAGAACTTATTTAAACAGAAATTACGAATGCATTGTTATTGTGAACAGACAACACAGTGTTATTGTGTGTGTGCATTCTTGCTTGTTTGTTGCACGATTACGTAACGACTATAAGGCTCACATACTTAGAACATTTACCAGTACTGCTAATAAGATTTTAATGCAACATTTTGGTTTATTTGAAAATACATTCTGAATTTACAGTGCTTTCTGAGAGATATCATATGACACAGAGGTTAGTTTATGTGACAGCTACACGATTTTACCAGGACGCTACTAATGAGTGACAATTTACAATGTTGCTTTTGCGGTGTGTCTGTTTTATATCTGCACAGTTTTCTGAATTCTTCTGGAAAGTAAAACATGTTTTAGTAGTAACTTTTGTGGTATAGCAAAAATGAGACAGCCTTTTTCGTGGCACAACAATACGTTACTGTACGGTACTTTCTTCATCACGCCAATAAGCATAATAACTACGATATCTATACGCAAAGCATTTCACTTTTGTTTATCATGAAGTAAGTACATTGACTTCTACAGAACTTAGCTTTCGGAGGACAATAACTACGACACTTCCACAGAGATTATCTTACAACAAGACGCACAGTTTAGCGCTACAGTACATGTATTTGAGTGATTAATTTTATACTTAAAACATTTATTTTTAAGGGTTGTTGATTTACAAAGAAAGTTTTCCGTAATACATTTTATTCCATTGAAATAATCTGTAACACCAGAGGGTATAATTACATTAATCCTCAGGGGGTACACGCCTACTTTGTGTACCATGTGTTTGGCAAGCACAAGGAGCCCTAGCTAATATGGTATTTGCTTATACAACTTTACACATCGGTACCATATTTCTCTAACACACAAATTACACAGCTATCTGATCATTTAACTGAGAGATAAATATTTATTTTACTACATCAATGACAGATGTTTAAGTAATTACACAGTTGGATAACTTCACACTTATGAAATTGTATTTTGTCTGTACTTTGTGAACTGTTCAAATTTTTTTCCAGAACCATTGTGATACTTTGAATGATATATTTGTTATGGGATCACGATTTTTAAAGTAAGTTTGAGGTAGATGACACTATTGAAATGAGCAGAGAATTTTTTTAGGTTTTTTAATTATTGCAGAAAGCTACAACATTTTTGAGATTTGACTGAGGTGTTATGATGTTGATCCTATATGAGGAATTTGATTATGCTATGTATCGGTTATGATGAAATATTGTAGAAGTGTCGACGAATATGTATATGTGTAATAAGGTAAGGAATAACGAGTAGTGGTTACGGACTCTGGTTTGTGAAACAGGTTGTTGGAAACCAAGAATCATACTTTAAGAGTTATGAAATGTATGTAAATGCGTGAATGTATTACAATGCCGACGAAAATTTTTTGGACACTGTTATATCAATAAGTTTTGTTTCTACAGATTTGTAACGCAAATTCTTGACCTGTGAAATTTTTTGTATGAGACTGTCACTAAAGCGGAAACTGCTGTCGTAAATATTTCGGTAAGAAAGCTAAGTGACCTTGATGTAATGCATTGTGGCGCCCAGCCTGGCCAGCCGCCTAGAGAAAAAGCCATTAGGTGGAGAAAAAAAAGAGGCCATTAACCTCGCTTCTGACATTCCTTTGTAGAAAGCATCGCAAATACGACACTCTCATTACTTGGAAACATATCGTACTTTCTGATATTTACTGAAATGCCCAATGAAATGACAAGAAATAGTTTGTCTGCACACCTGATTATGACTACTGTCTTTCTAGATGAGAGATTTTTTTACTACTCATGAAATGCCACATGGCTATTGAACGATGTTCTTATGCTTTGCTTTGTACATAGTTGCTTATTTCATTTGATATCTAGTTTCTAGCTGCACTGCAGCATTGTTTAAAATAAAATTTTATAGATGTACTAATATAAATATTTTCTGTCTACAGATCGAGTAAATAATAATTTTTTTCAAAAAAATGAGGGAGCACAAAAAGACATTTACCTTCACAGGAACTGCATTCATAATTTTTTTTAAGTACTTGGTAATTTCTTTTGTAGAATAAATTGTGATGCATCACTCTAGTGTTAAGACGTGACATAGGTATTAGACATGGCCATTTTTTAGTGTAATAATTTTTCTGCTTGAGCTATGTCATGTTTAGATATAAGTTTTTGCATTTGCTGCTATTGTTTGCCAGGCATAGTGCTACTAAATTTCACTATACATTACTCTGTTAAGCCAGTTTTACTACTGATTTATTTTACTTGTTTGCTGCTCATTGCCTTACATTAGTTGTAATATTGCAATTGCTTTGACAATTTCCAATTTTTTTCATTGCTGTTTGTATTAATTGTTTTATGCTGCTGCATTGCCTCGTCCCTTAGTTTAGCATCTGAGCTCCGTAGATTTAAGTTAGCTTAAGAGGGGTAGACTATATAAGAAACTGACTATGGGGAATAGGTAAAGAATGCATTGCGAAGTTATATGAAAAAGATTTGGGCCAAAATGAGTATTGTACAATCAGAAATAATTATTTTGAAAGAAATATGAATAGAATACAGGAAGGAGGTATAGATAGGGCTTTTTGGGAATAACGGTGAACGAAGGGAGATCTCTGAGAAGTAAAGAAAGTTTTGTTTGCAAAATACTGCAGTACAACAAACCCTGTCCTTTCCTTTTGTATTATTCCGCTATATATTTGTGTACCCTTGTGTATTTGTGTTCATCCTGTCTTTATGTGTTTAGCTGATGTTGTTATGTTGTAGAATTTTTCTAATAATATGTTATTTACTTTGTAAAGATGTTTAAACATTATTTATTCTGTTTTGTTTTAATACTCATGTGTAAAGTTGATGTTTCAAAAGTCATTCTGATCTTTTATGTATTTACTTATGTCATAATTCCTGTAACAATGATGTATATGTTTATTTCTATTCTGCTGTAAAGCCTGTATTACTACAAATGTTATCTGTACTGTTATGTTCTTTAATGATGTATTTTGTACCTTTGTAATTGTATTCTTATGTTATAAAATTGTAATTGACACCACCAGTTCATCATATTATTAACTTGTAAGTTACATTTCACTGCACACGTTTCGGTTGGTCATAGTAAATGGACAATATGTGGGAAGTAGGGACTGTTAGTGTTTGCACGTGTGTTAATAATTCAGCAAGGGACTGGATAACAGCATTGCTGGTTCGGAGGACAATTCCAAAAACTTTGTGAGAGCACAAGTGGTGGTTATGGACTTGCTACATTATCTGCAAGACTCTTCAATGGTGATTGTGCACCTGCACAGTCACAACAGATGGCTGCTGGCCATCTCTACAAGGACTACAGTGGGTCTGCATCTTTGATGACCAACCAATACCATTATTTCCACAAGGACAGCAGTGGGTCTGCACCTCTGGTGGCCCACCAATACTGTAGTCTCTACCAGGACTACAGTGGGTCTGCTCTGTGATGACCTACCTACCAATATTCTTCAAAACTTCGACTGACTCTGCTGTGGGTTTGCTCTGTTGTGGCCCATTACCTGTGTGCATGTCAAGAGTCAGCACTGTCTTTCCATTGGAAGGACAACACTACTTCTTCAAGATGGCATGGAAATCCACTACTTCCGTGTGCATTCTCTTTTACTACTCAGACTTTGAGAAAAAGACACTGTAATTTTACTGTGATGAATGATGAGGACTGTCTTTATGGGACTGTGAGAAAATTTTAGCTTTTAACCAACATTGTATCAATAAGTGTGAGCATTTGATATCTTTGTTATTGTAATTATGAAAAATTTTATCAAATCATTATTGGCCACTGCCCAAAACAATTTGTAAAATTTTTTGTGGGGAGCATGGGGGCTATGTAAGTAGGCTGTTTAAGTTTTCTTATTGGTAACGCCATGTAGCGCTCTGTATAAAAATCACTGGCTGTGCTGTGTGCAGTCTGTGTCTAGTTTGCATTGTTGTCTGCCATTGTAGTGTTGGGCAGCGGCAGCTGGATGTGAACAGCGCGTAGCATTGCACAGTTGGAGGTGAGCCGCCAGCAGTGGTGGATGTGGGGAGAGAGATGGTGGAGTTTTGAAATTTGTCATGAACTGCTATATACACTCCTGGAAATTGAAATAAGAACACCGTGAATTCATTGTCCCAGGAAGGGGAAACTTTATTGACACATTCCTGGGGTCAGATACATCACATGATCACACTGACAGAACCACAGGCACATAGACACAGGAAACAGAGCATGCACAATGTCGGCACTAGTACAGTGTATATCCACCTTTCGCAGCAACACGGGCTGCTATTCTCCCATGGAGACGATCGTAGAGATGCTGGATGTAGTCCTGTGGAACGGCTTGCCATGCCATTTCCACCTGGCGCCTCAGTTGGACCAGCGTTCGTGCTGGACGTTGTGATATTCGCTATTTTTGGCTTAATTAAAACAGCAAATTCAGCCAAAAGGCAAATACTTGTTTATAAAGAATGATTAATATATAATAAGGCGTCGCATGGCGACGGTGGAATTTTCTAGATAATGTAATTCGTCGTCTTTGGGCGGCAATATAAACAGAAAAGTACGGATGGATATGCGATCCATCACTATTTTGTTCGCTGGAGAACAAATGAAGCCTGGAGCGCTAAGAAGACTTTTACTGTTTTTCTGAAGTAAGACGGACGCAGATTTGTGGCAGTCTGATCTAATTTTTACTAAATGTATAAAAACGTGTATGTCTGAGTTGAGTGAAGTGTAAAGAACTGTTATAACTTACCGTGACGACGCACGAGCGACTCAAAGAAGACAATGGCTATATAAAAGAGCGCTAAATGGACATGATACGGACATAAAAATCTACCGTCATTGTTGTATTAAGCTTAAGGTACGATATATGTTTTAGTTATAATAAATATTTGTTCTGGGAATACTGAATCATTTAGCAGTGCTCATTCCTATTATCTCCTCAGTATTATTTTCATTTTAATTATGCATTTTGCTAATATTACAGACACCAAGATCAGCAGTCTAATGTGCGTGTTACATTGATAAAAAGAAAACTGTTTTATCGTCTTCTTGCATCAGCTTTAATATTGAATTTCTCTTTTGTGTGATGTTACAGTTGTTTTTGCGCCCTTAAGAACTTTCTGGTCCCTTAGGAAATTTCTTTGTCATAACAATAACTTCACAACCGGGTATGATCGTATCTACGATCATGAAGTAATTAGAAAGACGATAACGCAACTTCTTAATCAATAGCACGCTAGTTGTGACTGCCTCAAGCCACGCGAAACCGCAAGTAAAAACTATTCACATCTCATAATGCAATATTTTATGACAAGGGTCAATCCATGATTCTTACGCCAATTGTGATTGATAAAACAGTTAGTTAAATCTCAATTTCCAACTTTCCATTGAATAGCAACATCACTTCTATTTTGTAACATCACACTTGGCGCCCGAACAGGGACTTGACCAAAAATTAGTTCAGATTCTTGGAAAATTTTCTATGTGCTTGTGTTAATAAATGTTCTGTCGTTTCATGTACACATCGTCTCTCTGTGAGAATAACGGTCAATAATGCAGTTTAATTACCGAGAGAAAAGGAAAAGAAAAGAGACGCGAATTTGCTGAGACAACATAGCGGTATTCAAGCCATCAAAAAGTAAGTCAGAATTTTGCATACGCAGTGTAGTGCTTCAGTAGCAACGTTGCTTTTCCAAGTCGATCCACATCCTTTCTATCTCCTTCCCGCTATAGAAAATCTGCTTTATTTTATCTTTCAAAGTAAAATTCTTCGTAGTCTGATAATAGAAATTATTTCTCCCCATTGTTAGTATGCCTGTATTGCATTTTCAACATGGTGGATAGTGTGCGCAATTTGCAGTGAAGAGCATCTTCATTCATTTGTCTGAAACGGTTAGGTTCCATCTTGTCTTCTCGCAAGATAGAATTTCATTTGTTGCTCACGCGAGAGTGGTGCTCTTAGCGGACTCACCACGTCACTGACAAACGACGAAAGCCTTGCGTAGCACGTGATTTACTAACGAAAATGGCAGATAGTAAACAGAGACAGGTGACAACAGGAGACGGGAGTGAAGACGTTAATAGTATTCCATACCCTTTACGATCGCGAACGGTAGGTTCCCGTGTGGAAACTGAACTAACCATGTCTGTAACAGGGGAAAGTGACCCTAAAGTCCAAATTCTTCCCGCTGCAGCTACAAATGACCTCGGTGCGTTAATGGAAATGCTGAAACAACAGTTTGACGCAGTAAATGAGACTATAAAAACACAAAATGAGACTGTTAACGCCCGATTAAATGCTGTAAGCGAATCAGTAAAAACACAAAATGAGACTATAAAAACACAAAATGAGACTGTTAACGCCCGATTAGATGCTGTAAGCGAATCATTAAAAACACAGCTAGGCACAATCAAAACAGATCTGCATAAAGAAATTACGGCTGAATTAAATACCCATTTGGGTGAGGCGCAAACTAAGATCAGTGATCAAATTCAGAAAATGCAGAAACAGGTGAAAAGTGAAATAGCTGAAGTATCTGGAACATTAAACACAAAAATTCAGGCAGCTACCAAAGAAATAAACTCAGTTAGAAATGCAGTATCTGACATTGAAGGTGTAGTGGAGGATCTGTCGAGGCAGATAGACTCAATCAATATTGAAGAACAGGTTAAGAGCACCGTGAAAGCACACGCGGAGGCATTGTCGGAACACTACGGTGAATGGATAAAGGGTAAAGATATTTTTATCGAAAAGAAGGTCAGGGAGGAGCTTAGGGAGACTGTCAAGGATGTAACTTATGAAATCTTAGCTGCTCCTGGTAAGTCTGGAGACACAGTAGTTTCTGAATTGGGACAGATTCGGAGGACACTTACACGGGATCCTCCCGAGTGGAAGCAGCAAGTAGTGGACGAAGTCAGAATGCTGAGAAACTGGGTAGAAAATCCGCACACACATACGCAAACTATAGGGAACAACTCTTTAGACGGTGACGAATGTCAGTCAACTCCTTATCGTTCACCGCCTGATTACATGCAAAACAACAGTCCTGTTGAGTCCCGAGTAGGGAAAATAAATGATCCGCCCACAATCGTGAGTTTAATGCAAGAGGAAAGTGTGATTAAGCATCGCACTTTTCCTGTTTTTCATCCGCAGAAGCGAGAAATACACCCCATCGTGTTCCTAAAGAATTTTTCCGGCATATTTCCCAGGAGCTGGACAGACAGACAGCGTATTCAGTTCGTCACTGGCTTTATTTCTGGTGATGCAGCATTATGGGGAACGGAAATGGTAGACACGTGTAGGAATTATGAAGAGTTTGAGAAAATGTTCTCGGCAAAATTTTGGAGTAATGGGGTACAGCAAAGATTAAGGATGGAGGTGTATGGTGCGGAAATTTTCAATGAGAAGCATGGAAGTCTCCGGCGATACTTTGAGAAGTATCTAGCAAAAATTAAATTCTGGGATTCTCCGATTTCTTCCAAGGACGTAATTATGATTCTCAAAAGCAAACTCCCTGTGTCTATTAGAGAGAAATTAGTAAATGTGTCCGAAGAAGACACGGATGTATTCCTTTCTGTGCTAGATTCCTTAGATTTAATTAGCGAGGATGTGCGCTCCAAGGTTGGCAGCGGCAAATTCTTCCCTGGCAGCCAGCAGAATGCATCGCACGCGGACAACAATGCGCCCAAGGAGAGAGCGAGCTACTGCGACCGCTGTTACCAACCTGCCAGCGGTTATCAAAACGCAAACGGCAATAACTTTAAATGGAAGCAGAAAACCAATTACAGTAATCAGCAGAGATACCACCCAATTTACAACCACCAGGAACAACATCAGTACGGAAACCCACCCTTTAATTCTGCGCCTGAGCAGTATGGAAATTCTCCACAAACGATTGGTAATTTTTCAAATGGACCAGTGTACAATCAAAGTTATAGGTCGAAAAATAGCAAGTGGCATGGGCAAGGCGGAGGCCACCCAGCACATCAGAACAACTTTTCACAGAATAGAGGACCGCGGAACAATTTTCAAACGGTACCAAATGCGAACTTTCCTTCACAAGGAAATGATTCTGCCGGCAACCAAAAGATCGGGCGACAGCAGCCGTCTCAAGTATTTTATTCACAAGTGAATGCACCCAGTGGATTTTAGGATTTTACCCCTCTACACCGGCATTTGTACCACATAACCAGCACCAATATGAAACGGAACAAACACTTAAGGCCATGAATGACAAACAGGTTAAACATCCTGCGGAAAATTAGAGGCAGCACCTTTCAGCCTCCTAGAGGTCGCTGCCGGTTCCAGTGGGGGTACTAACGAATACTCTGATTCTGAGTATGTTAATGCGATACGGTACGACCATGAGACCGACTTACGAGATGACCTTGCACCTGACCTAGAAGCTCAAGACATTAATGACATTTATGATGAACAGGTCCAGGCTTCGATTAAGATTTCTATTACTAACATTCCTATCACAGCCATTGTTGATACAGGAGCAAACATCAATGTGATGTCATCATGTCTTTTCAGACAGGTGTCTTCTGTTTCAAAAGTTTTATCATTGCCGATTCAGGGTTGCTCCATATCGGGAGCGATTGGTCCATTGAAACAGAGAGTTAGTTTACAGACACAGCCTCAACTGCAGATAGAATCTGTTTTGGTTTCTTACCTCTTGCGTACTGGAAATTTCCTTGTGTGAACTGTTAATGATAAGTATTGTGTTGAACAGCGCACTGACTACATGGTAACGGCTATTACATGTAAACTTTAAGTATTAAATGTTAAGTATGAAAAAATTGTTTATAGTGATGGACATGAACCGATATTTCTTCAACAAGCTGAAGCAGGAAACTGGGGTTGCACCAAGAATTTCAATTTAATTTTAAGTTAGTAATAAGAAAAAAAGTGCTTGCGAGGTGATTGCCCGGAGCTAAATAAAATATGTAAAGGTGAGAAATGGAGGAGGATGCGTAAATAAGCACTTCTCTCAAGGTACAAGAATATTTATAGATTTATTTTTAGTAATGTAAGTACTTGAAGTTCTGTAGTAAAAGCCCAAATTACCTGCTTAAAAAAAAGGGTACATGTTCAAACAGTCCAGACAGTGGACAGGAGTAGAAGAAATAGCTTAAAGTTCAGTTAAAGCGTGCTGTTAAATGGAAAAACAAGTGGTAACCCACATGTGTTCACGCAAGGAGACAATAAGCTGTAGTAAACTAAGTTAGGTGAAATACAGTACAAATGGAGGCAAACCATGAAGTATCAATAATGTAGTGTAAGTACTCCACGAGGCCATTAATTGCTATGAAAGTAAACTATTTCCCTGTGATCTGAGCCCAATGTAAAGAGCATATGAGGAATGTTAGCTGACGAATTGATTTCAGTAGAATCGAGGTACTAAATAACCACACAGCAAGCCCCCTGTATCATAAATAAGTCCAAGTAAAGATCTTCAGAAGATCTGTAGTGTAATCTAGCGACCATTCAATACCCTAATTGAAGGCTAATCTAAAGAACAAGCAATGCAGTGATATTTAAACTTAATATTGACTATAACCTGAGTAAGACGTAGAAGTAGCAAAGCATGCTGTAAGGAATGAGGTTGAAGTTTATATATATGCCTATGTTTATTAAGATAATTTTATTTACATGCAGATTTTATTGCAAAAATGTCTCCTAAGACACTCCTCTTATAAAATCCATTTTCCTTGTGCCCGTTCCTTTTGATCCTGGTTCATTAACCCAGACCAAGGGTCGACTTGTAAAAGGCACGTGTGCTTCGAAGCAAAGCAGTGCTTATGAGAAATGAGACACGTAGCGTGATGAACTTCGCTAGCTTTGGTAATGTTTGTTATGGACCGGTTGCGTAAACCCAGTGAACTGTCGGTAATTCCATTCATGCAAAAAAATAGTAGACACGCGTTACCCTATTTTTTTTTTTAACAGAGAACGATTGCTGAGTACATGAAGCGAAGAGGGAGAACTATTGTTATCCAGTCTGCCCTCAAATATAAAAAAAAATTTGGCAAGCACAAAGGAAAGCACAAAAAGAAAAAAAAAGATTCAGCGTTAAATGTGTACTCGTTAAGTAGTAGATATGCTGCGTGGCAGTAGAAAATGATCTTGGGTGCACTAAAGAATAAATGCAACGAGTGTTGCGAAACCTGTAGTTTTCATAATGAGGAGATGAGCACTTAAAAGAAAGTTTGAAAGAATATTTTTAGGTTCACTAGTGAAAGTAAACCTTGAGATATAAAGAGTCCATTCATAAAGCAGTTGTTCACTGGACTTAACAAAAGGAGTGACCATTAATTGTAAATATTAGCTCGTAAGTGATCTTTTGTAAATAGTAGAATATAAGTCTTTCTGTACCAATGGAGGAAACCTGCAAAATTTATTGTTTTGTAAATGAAGTCTATCGGCGAAGGAACTAAGCACGAATGCTGTGTGAAGATGCACACTAAAGTGCGACGTGCATAATAAAAGTAACTGTTCACTGTATATTAGTGGTAGTGTTGTACTGCAAGTGTAAAAAGAAGTCAAGGCTACGACAACAGGTGCAACGCAAAGTTCAGTGTTGTTCTAAGTGCAGCGACAGCTAAAACATTCGTCGTAACTTACCTGTGAGCCTCATGGGAGGCAGTTGACAGAAGTATGGAGGCAACTTCAGTGTCCGGCTCCTCCGATGGGAAACGCGCGCGAGGTGTTTGTATCGACGCACTCGTGTGATACGAAGTTCACAAAAAGAAGGAGCAATCTACGACCAGCAGCTCTGTTACAGCCTTAGCGCGAACGGATACTGAGTATTGGAGCTCACACAACACTGTGCAGCCGCTGTGAGTGGCTGACGTGTGGGTGACGAAACAATCCAAACTTTAAACTGCTAACCGCCATGACTTCAATCGTACATACTGGAGGAAAGACATTTTTACACTTGTGTGACTACATTTTCATATGTAAATTATGCAATTTTCTTGTGTTGAAGTTAAGATGAGTGAGAAGTAGATTGATAGATTACTCAGACCTTAAAGCCATTAATACCGGCACTCCTGAACACTGCTAAAATGAATTATAATCCTGTCTCTTGATGGACAAAGAAAATGAATGTACACTATAGGAAGACCCTAAACTCCAGACCAGTCCCGATCCTTAACAAATGTATCCAATAGGTTGTAAGTCATACTAATAATTTTCCACTTCTTCTGTTTCATATTGTAAATAAAAACCCGGGAAGCCACTTGAATTCCTGGCACCACAGTGGAAAGGACAGATGTACTGCATGATGAACGCCGTAGACAGCTAACACAGAAAGTGAAAGCATCACGAAGTGTAGTGCTACGTTATTAAACTGTAATTGAACCACAATGAGTCAACAGATGCTCGAACATTGTCCACTCTAGTTTAGTGAAAATAAGCACTCACTGTACTCATGTATTAGTTGTTAAGCTCAAGAGAAAGTAATTTCTGAATTCTATCCCCTGCAGAGCGAAATGAACGTTCACTTATTGTTATAAGCAAATATGGACCAAACTTAAAAATGCACATAAATGTTAGTCTTGGTATTATGGAATGAAGTGACTGATGAACAAAGAATGAAAAACTTTATTTTGAAAAATGATAAATATCTGATATATGTTTATAAATGTAATTTCAATTTAAGTACATGGTACGCCAGTAACGTTATGTAAATGTCACACCAAAAATCACGAATATCTCATGAGGACATGAGGATCGAGGTAATCCTTCGGCATTCCCTCTCTCCTCATGGGAGGCAATGTGATATTCGCTATTTTTGGCTTAATTAAAACAGCAAATTCAGCCAAAAGGCAAATACTTGTTTATAAAGAATGATTAATATATAATAAGGCGTCGCATGGCGACGGTGGAATTTTCTAGATAATGTAATTCGTCGTCTTTGGGCGGCAATATAAACAGAAAAGTACGGATGGATATGCGATCCTTCACTATTTTGTTCGCTGGAGAACAAATGAAGCCTGGAGCGCTAAGAAGACTTTTACTGTTTTTCTGAAGTAAGACGGACGCAGATTTGTGGCAGTCTGATCTAATTTTTACTAAATGTATAAAAACGTGTATGTCTGAGTTGAGTGAAGTGTAAAGAACTGTTATAACTTACCGTGACGACGCACGAGCGACTCAAAGAAGACAATGGCTATATAAAAGAGCGCTAAATGGACATGATACGGACATAAAAATCTACCGTCATTGTTGTATTAAGCTTAAGGTACGATATATGTTTTAGTTATAATAAATATTTGTTCTGGGAATACTGAATCATTTAGCAGTGCTCATTCCTATTATCTCCTCAGTATTATTTTCATTTTAATTATGCATTTTGCTAATATTACAGACACCAAGATCAGCAGTCTAATGTGCGTGTTACATTGATAAAAAGAAAACTGTATTATCGTCTTCTTGCATCAGCTTTAATATTGAATTTCTCTTTTGTGTGATGTTACAGTTGTTTTTGCGCCCTTAAGAACTTTCTGGTCCCTTAGGAAATTTCTTTGTCATAACAATAACTTCACAACCGGGTATGATCGTATCTACGATCATGAAGTAATTAGAAAGACGATAACGCAACTTCTTAATCAATAGCACGCTAGTTGTGACTGCCTCAAGCCACGCGAAACCGCAAGTAAAAACTATTCACATCTCATAATGCAATATTCTATGACAAGGGTCAATCCATGATTCTTACGCCAATTGTGATTGATAAAACAGTTAGTTAAATCTCAATTTCCAACTTTCCATTGAATAGCAACATCACTTCTATTTTGTAACATCACAACGTGCAGACCGCGTGAGACGACGCTTCATCCAGTCCCAAACATGCTCAATGGGGGACAGATCCGGAGATCTTGCTGGCCAGGGTAGTTGACTTACACCTTCTAGAGCACGTTGGGTGGCACGGGATACATGCGGACGTGCATTGTCCTGTTCGAACAGCAAGTTCCCTTGCCAGTCTAGGAATGGTAGAACGATGGGTTCGATGACTGTTTGGATGTACCGTGCACTATTCAGTGTCCCCTCGGCGATCACCAGTGGTGTACGGCCAGTGTAGGAGATCGCTCCCAACACCATGATGCCGGGTGTTGGCCCTGTGTGCCACGGTCGTATGCAGTCCTGATTGTGGCGCTCACCTGCACGGCGCCAAACACGCATACGACCATCATTGGCACCAAGGCAGAAGCGACTCTCATCGCTGAAGACGACACGTCTCCATTCGTCCCTCCATTCACGCCTGTCGCGACACCACTGGAGGCGGGCTGCACGATGTTGGGGCGTGAGCGGAAGACGGCCTAACGGTGTGCGGGACCGTAGCCCAGCTTCATGGAGACGGTTGCGAATGGTCCTCGCCGATACCCCAGGAGCAACAGTGTCCCTAATTTGCTGGGAAGTGGCGGTGCGGTCCCCTACGGCACTGCGTAGGATCCTACGGTCTTGGCGTGCATCCGTGGGTCGCTGCGGTCCGGTCCCATGTTGACGGGCACGTGCACCTTCCACCGACCACTGGCGACAACATCGATGTACTGTGGAGACCTCACGCCCCACGTGTTGAGCAATTCGGCGGTACGTCCACCCGGCCTCCCGCATGCCCACTATACGCCCTCGCTCAAAGTCCGTCAACTGCACATACGGTTCACGTCCACGCTGTCGCGGCATGCTACCAGTGTTAAAGACTGCGATGGAGCTCCGTATGCCACGGCAAACTGGCTGACACTGACGGCAGCGGTGCACAAATGCTGCGCAGCTAGCGCAATTCGACGGCCAACACCGCGGTTCCTGGTGTGTCCGATGTGCCGTGCGTGTGATCATTGCTTGTACAGCCCTCTCGCAGTGTCCGGAGCAAGTATGGTGGGTCTGACACACCGGTGTCAATGTGTTCTTTTTTCCATTTCCAGGAGTGTATATATATATATATATATATATATATATATATGATATTAAGGTAAATACATTGTTTGTTCTCTATTAATATCTTTCATTTGCTAACTATCCCTATCAGTAGTTAGTGCCTTCCGTAGTTTGAATCTTATATCTAGCTGGCAGTAGTGGTGCT
Organism: Schistocerca piceifrons; assembly: GCF_021461385.2. Classification (NCBI taxonomy): domain Eukaryota; kingdom Metazoa; phylum Arthropoda; class Insecta; order Orthoptera; family Acrididae; genus Schistocerca; species Schistocerca piceifrons. The sequence continues at coordinate 120,180,149 of NC_060140.1, read as the reverse complement.
TGCTGTATTGCAGTAGTTCGAGTAACCAAGATTTTTGTGAGGTAAGTGATTTGTGAAACGTATAGGTTAATGTTAGTCAGGGCCATTCTTTTGTAGGGAATTTTGAAAGTCAGATTGCATTGCGCTAAAAATATTGTGTGTCAGTTTAAGCACAGTCATGAATAAATTGTTCAAAGGGGACGTTTCAAAGAAATAGAGAAAATGTATGAGGATATTGAAAGGGTACTACAGTATGTAAAGGGAAATGAAAAACTAAGAGTCATAGGGGTAGTTGTAGGGGAAGGAGTAGAAGAAAGGTTACAGGAAAGTATGGGCTTGGGACAAGGAATGAGAGAGGAGCAAAATTAATTTGAGGTCTGTAATAAATTTCAGCTAGTAATAGCGAATACTCTGTTGAGGAATCCCAAGAGGAGGAGGCATACTTGGAAAAGGCCGGGTGATACGGGAAGATTTCAGTTACATTATATCACGCTCAGACAGAGATTGGATTGTAAGGCGTACTCAGGAGCAGATAGATCTCAATACAGTAGTGATGAAGAGTAGGCTGAAGTTCAAGACATTAGTCAGGAAGAATCAATATGCAAAGAAGTGGGATACGGAAGTACTAAGGAATGACGAGATACGTTTGAAGTTCTCTAACGCTATAGATACAGCAATAAGGAATAGCGCAGTGGGCAGTACATTTGAAGAGGAATGGACATCCCTGAAAACGGCGGTAACAGAAGTTGTTAAGGAAAACATAGGTACAAAGAAGGTAGACTGCGAAGAAACCATGGGTAACTTACGAATTACTCCAGGTGATCGATGAAAGGAGTAAATAAGAAAATGTGCCGGGAGGATCAGGAATACAAGTCGCTGAGGAATGAAATAAATAGGAAGTGCAAGGAAGCTAAGACGAAGTGGCTGCATGAAAAATGTGAACAAATCGAGAAAGAAATGATTGTCGGTAGGACTGACTCAGTATACAGGAAAGTCAAAATAACATTCGGTGACATTAAAAGCATGGTTGATAACATTAGAAATGCAACGGGAATTCCACTGTGAAATGCAGAGGAAAGAACGGATATGAGAGGGAGGATTTGTCTGATGTGATAGAAGAAGAGACAGGAGTCGATTTAGAAGAGAAAGGGAACCCGGTATTTAAGAGAGCTCTGGAGGACTTAAAAGATCAAATAAGGCAGAAGGGATAGATAACATTCCATTAAAATTTCTAAAATAGTTGGGGAAGTAGTAATAAAACGACTATTCACGTTGGTGTGTAGGAGGTATGAATCTGGCGACATACCATCTGACTTTCGGAAAAACATTATCTACACAATTTCGAAAAAGGCAGGAGCTGACAAGCTTAACAGCTCATACATCAAAGTTGCTGACGAGAATAATATACAAAAGAATGGAAAGTAAAATTGAGGATGCGCTAGACGTCGACCAGTTTGACTTTAGGAAAGGTAAATGGCAATTCTGACATTGTGGTTAATAATGGAAGCAAGACTAAAGAAAAATCAAGACATGTTCGTAGGATTTGTCGACCTGGAAGAAGCGTTCGACAATGCAAAATGGTGCAAGAAGTTCGAAATTCTCAGAAAAATAGGGGTAAGCTATAGGGAGAGACGGGTCATATGCATTATGTACAACAACCAAGAGGGAATATTAAGAGTGGATGACCAAGAACGAAGTGCTCCTATTAAAAAGGGTGTAAGACAAGGATGTAGTCTTTCGCTCCTACTGTTCAATCTGTAAATCGACGAAGCAATGATGGAAATAAAAGGAAGGTTCAGAAGTGGAATTAAAATTCAGGGTGAAAGGATCTCAGTGATACGATACGCTGATGACATTGCTATCCTGAGTGAAAGTGAAGAAGAATTATATGATCTGCTGAATGAAGTGAACACTCTAATGAGTACAGAGTATGGACTGAAAGTAAATCGAAGAATGACGAAGGTAAAGAAGGAGTAGAAATGAGAACAGCGAGAAACTTAATATCAAATGGCTCTGAGCACTATGGGACTCAACTGCTGTGGTCATAAGTCCCGTAGAACTTAGAACTACTTAAACCTAACTAACCAAATTAAGGATATCACACACAGCCATGCCCGAAGCAGGATTCGAATCTGCGACCGTAGTGGTCGTGCGGTTCCAGACTGTAGCGCCTTTAACCGCTCGGCCACTCCGGCCGGCAAACTTAATATCAGGATCGATGGTCACGAAGTAGGTGGAGTTAAGGGATTTTAGGCAGTAAAATAACGAGTGACGGACGGAACAGGGAGGACATCAAAAGCGGACTAGAAATGGCAAAAAGGGCATTCCTGGCCAAGAGAAGTCTTCTAATTTCAGATATAGACCTAAATTTCAGGAAGAAATTTCTGAGAATGTACGTCTGGAGTCCAGTACTGAATGGTTGTGAAACGTGGACTGTGGGAAAACCGGAACAGAAGAGAATCGAAGCATCTGAGATGTGGTGCTACAGACGAATGTTGAAAATTACGTGGACTGATAAGATAAGGAATGAGGAGGTTCTGTGCAGAATCGGAGAGGAAAGGAATTTGTGGAAAACACCGATAAGGAGAAGAGACAGGATGATAGGACATCCGTGAACTTACTTGTCTTGACTTAGTTCCTGTCGCCCCTCTGGAACATAGGTCCGTGACGGAATTCCTCCATCTGGTAGTATTTCTAGCGAGTCTCTTCCTCTGCAACTTCTCTCTCGATCGTCCTTTTCCAGGTCTGTTTGGGACGACCACGTTTTCTAACTCCTTGAGGGTTCCAGTCCAAAGCCATCCTTTCAACAGCTCCATCTGGTTTCCACAATGAAAGCCCAATCCAGTTCCATTTTGTTTCCTTGATTTGTATATTGATTGTTTGTTGATTTATCTCCCTCCAAAGATTTTCGTTTGTCATTATATCTGGCCATCTCACATTTAAAACACGCCAGAGATAGCGGTTAATAAAAACTTGGAGCTGGTTTTTGATGTGGTTAGTCACCATCCAAGTTTCGCAACCATACAACAGAACAGCCTTCGCATTGCTACTGAAAAGCCGGAGTTTGGTCTTCTTTGAGATGTTCTTTTTTTTCCAAACAGGGTACAGTTGTACAAACGCATCGTTTGCTGTACGTATGCAACAACGGACATCCTCCTCCGCGGCTCATGTAGTCATGACTACAATTCCGACTTAGGGGAAAGATTGGATCTGTTCTACGTCCTCTCCATTAGTGGTCAACCTATTCGTGATGGTAGAATTTATCCGCATTTCTTTTGTTTTGCGTTTATTTTGAGGCCTGCAACTTCTGCCTCTCTCTGTAACCGGGCCAGTTTCTCGTCGATGTCTCGATATCATTGTGCCATTAAGCACATATCGTCTGCGAAATCTATATCATCGAGCCTATCCTGCATCCTCCATTCCACGCCTCTCTTCCGTCCCCCCGTGACTCTCTTCATCACATGATCCAACATCGAAAGAAATAGTGTTGGCGAAAGAATACACCCTTGTTGTACTCCTGAATTAACTTGGAAAGGCTCTGTTAGTTGTCCAGTATGCAGTACTTCGCATTCATATAGTCTTCATACATTTCTTTGATGATGTTAATAATCTTCGTTGGAATGCCATATTTTGCTAGTGCATCCCACATGACTCTTCGATTGACAGAGTCGAATGCCTTTTCAATTCTGAGAGTACTGATAGGGTCCACACAGCTTCGATTTTTCTAAAACCCGCCTACTCTCTCCTCAGTTGTGCTTCCACAGGATTCTTAACGCAGTTTAAAATGATCCTCGAAAGTAGTTTCCTCGGTACTGACAATAGAGTAATGCCCCACCAGTTGCTGCAGTTAAAAACATCTCCTTTTTTGGGTATTTTCACGATAATACCTCGTTTCCAATCTGCTGGCAGTTTTTCCTCTCTCCATATCTTCTTTAAGAGGATGTACAATAGCTCAACAGTGGTGTCCAAGTCTGTTTTCAGCATCTCAGATGTTATATTATCTGGTCCTGGTGCCTTCGCATTCTTCATCTACTTCAGCGCTAGGCGAGTTTCTGCTTTCATGGGTGCATGTACACCAATGCTGGGACTAGGATCATTGTATTCCGTTTGTTCTTGTTCTTCTACCTCCCCACCGAGGTCTCTATTTAGAACTTCGTTAAAGTGTTCCTTCCACCTAAGTAGCTGTTCTTCATATGTAGTTAGTATCTGGCCGGCCGCGGTGGTCTAGCGGTTCTAGGCGCTCAGTCCGGAACCGCGCGACTGCTACGGTCGCAGGTTCGAATCCTGCCTCGGGCATGGATGTGTGTGATGTCCTTAGGTTGGTTAGGTTTAAGTAGTTCTAAGTTCTAGGGGACTGATGACCACAGATGTTAAGTCCCATAGCGCTCACAGCCATTTTTTTTGAGTTAGTATCACCACTTTCTTATTCCTTACTGGTCATTTCCTCTGGAAGCTTTTCTTTGAGAGCATCTTAGCGATATCATAGAGCTCTTTCACATCCCCCCTCCGCGCTGCCTGTTCTGCTCTATCAGCCTGTTCATCCATGCATCTTCTGTGGTCTCTTCTCACACTCCTTTTCACTTCCTTATCTGCCGCTCTATAATCAACTTGTGCCTGAGTTTTTTGTTGCCTGCTCCTGCACTGGATTACTCTTCCCTTGGCCTCTTTCCTATGGGTGAGCTTCCCCCAGCTATGTACGGACATCCAGTCTCTCCGCAGGCGATTTTTAAAGCCAAGTTGTCTCTCACTTACTTGCACAAAAGTAATCTTAACTTCTGTTCACATTTTCTCCACGTCCTTATCTCCAGTCCCAGCGCCTGGAATCTATTCCAGAGTTCCAGCTGGAACCCCTCACCTATCTGTGGATCTTTCACTTTACCTACGTTGAATCTTCTGTTCTCTGGCTCGAATTTCCTTCTGGAAGCCACAATCTTCATTCGGGAATTGGTAGTAACAAGATGGGGGTCGCAACGTGCGTCTTCTCCTCTTCTATTCCGCACGTCTTCCAGACTCCTCCCGAATTTTCTGGACACTGCGATGTGGTCAATTTGATTTTCTGTAACATGATCTTGGGATAACCATGTTATCTTATATCATCTTCGATGAGGAAACAAGGTCTGTTAAGACATGAGGGAATGACTTCCGTGGTACCAGAGGGAGCTGTAGAAGGCTAAAACTGTAGTGGAAGACAGAGATTGGAATACATCCGGCATATAAGACTGATGACCCAAAAAACAAAAAATTGCATAGCATTTTTTTTTAAAATGTTACTCATTTCTGCTGATCGAAGAACCGCTTACGATAGCGGTTTGTACAGTCCTTCTCACCTAGCGAAGAAGCAGACAATTGTCAGCCCCCGGTAGCTGAGTGGTCAGCGCGACAGAATGTCAATCCTAAGAGCCCGGGTTCGATTCATGGCTGGGTCGGAGATTTTCTCTGCTCAGGGACTGGGTGTTGTGTTGTCCTAACCATCATCATTTCATCCTCATCGACGCGCAAATCGCCGAAGTTGCGACAAATCGAAAGGCTTGCACCCAGCGAACGGTCTACCCGACGGGAACCCCTACTCACAGGACATTCACATTTTTTTTTTAGCCAGCATCAGCCATCACAAGAGGACGTAGCGCTGCGTAGCGCCAAGTCCAAAGTGCACAGTCGTCAATTTCAAGCATTTAAACCATAGCATGAATGTCTCACTTTATTAATTTCTGGAATAAGTTGCAGTTCATGTCGACAGCTAAACTGTTCAGATAGAAGTGACTAGCAGAGGAAAGAAAATCAAGTCAGTGTATGATGTTACATTACAGACGACTTCCATTAATTGGGTCGCCCATTTGTTGGCATTAAATATTTTATAACAATTCCTGTAGCACAGTTTTATGATAGTTTTTTGAATAAGTACATTTTATTAACGAAAATGCAGTTAATAGTTTCTCCCTGTAATTGCCATAAAAATTCGAATTTTGTATCGGATGACGAAAACAAACATTTTTCTTACACCAGGCACCTCCGATAAAAGAAAAATTAATGCATTCAGGCTCTCCACAGTAACTGCTAGTTTTATTTAGACATTATAGGAATGCAGCAAGAAATGGCCATAGCCGTTGTTCTGAACATTATGCTGCGTGCCAGGCGTTCTAGATCAAATTAGTAAAATGAAGACATGGAAACTGACAATGCAGAAATGACTGAAATTTAACAATCCTACTCCGTTAATAAACCTGAAATGACAAAAAGTTAATGAAAATTACATTTTCCAGCAGTTATCTCAGAAATGCTTTACATTGTCGAAAATTTTTTATCGACAGGCTGAATCACACTATTAGTTGCGTGTATATTCCGAATTATATTAACAGTCGTTTCGTCGTCATCTTCAAGACATATGTGTCGTTAAATCCAGGCCAAGATTCCACTGACTGGCTTTATACACAGCTTTCAGGGGATAACAAGACGCTTCGTCTTCACGTCAGTTGCGAATTTCTCTGTAATATTACCTATCGACATTTCCTCCACTTATTTACTTGAGGTAGATTTCGTAATTCTGCAACTTCTTTTTCCGCATAATTTCCCGAATCTGTTTAATCAGGTCGTAGAAGTCTGGAAAACAGTAAAGTTCATCGCACCTGCAGTGAAGGGCGCTGAGTCCCATAGATCTCCCTCGATAATTGTGTATTGCTACCATCCATGAGAACCACATGCGCCGTCTCCCTCGAGAGGTCAAAGACCTCGTAAAGGCTCCAGATTCAGACTGGAGTTATTATTCTGGATATGTTTCGAAGCTTTTGACACAGCTTAATACTATTACAAGAAATAGAAAAATGTGAAACTTACAGGTTGAGAATAATGGTTACAGTAAGTACTGGTAATTACCTACCAGATTATGATGTTTATTTTTTTGTTGAGAATGGCATACTTAATTTGACTTAAGCGTGTTTTCCGCACGCATTCTCAAACAGGTGTTTTGCAGTTTTTTGTTTTTCTACAGATGAGTTTTACATTCCATGTCAGGATTTACAGGTAATAGAAGTAATGTTGATGGAAACAGTTTTGTGAATCAATTATGCTTTTTAATTCAAAAGTACGAAGCGATTTCCACATTTAAAATTTAGCTATTTTCTATTTGGGATAGAACTGGCAAAAACTCGGAAGCATTTCCGTGTCATTGTCACCTAAGTATTCGGGTAGGACATAAAGCTCTAAAAGACGATTTAATTAATAATTTAACAATATTGCTCAATTTCTAATTTCCCCTTTTTTTCGACATTGAAATTAACATGGCTATTTCTATGATGTCAGTGCTTAGAGGTTTGTTCACGTATAAAGTACATTTTGTCTGTTCAAAAAATTTGTGTTTTCTTGATAACTGTGTGGTTGCAAATCTGTTTGTAAGTCTATATTGAAGATAATTTTCGATAAGTGTAAAATGCATCGTATATTTCTTGTCTATAGAACGTACAGGGTGTCTACAAGTGTTATCTGTCGAAATATTGTGCGAACAGTTTCAACAGATTGTAAAGATGAACTACAAAGTTTTACTGAATCTACCGATACCGTTTCCATAATGTTACAACTCACACGATCATTTCTAAATGTTTCGAGTAGTGGCTTTCACACTTTTGCGATTATCGTTTTCGCGCACATTTCGTACTTTGTATTTATCTTTCTTCCATTTATACAAATCATGTTTAGATTTTACGTAACGAAAAGCGCTTTCCACACTACTTTATTTTAAGCGTTTTCTTCCTCCTTTGTTTAACAAAAAAAAATTACGGCCTTTTCTTTGTCATTGAAAGCTATTATTGCAAATATTTTCTTTTGGCTTGGAAGGTACTCTATTTCTGTTCTGGTCCTTAATTAGCAAAACGATTGTCGTTGGAATCAGAATTCACCGAATTGTTATTTCCTGTTTCTTATTGCTACCACAATTTCTAACCGAATGTCGACATTATTGGAATTAATGTTCAAGAAATTAACTAATAAATAATGCATATGTAGGCTTTCGGGAGATGTAGGTGATTTCGATTGCATACCACGTTCATATTTTATGTTTGTGAAGTTAGATTCCATATTATTATGGAACCTGCACAAAGACAGATGCTATTAGTAACGTTTTGGCAACAGATCACAAAGAAAATGAATACAATTTTATGTCCAGTGTTCATACTTATCCATCCTGCAAACGCAGTTGCTACTTATTATGGATTTTAAATGTTTTGCAGATTCGAGTGAATAGTGACTGTGAACACTTGTGTCAGAGGTGGGTGTCGCTGGGGTGTACATTACTCCAGCTGTCTGTAGAGCTACGGATTTGGCATATTTCAACATTTAAAAAAAATTACTTACAATGTGACATACCAGCTAAAATTTTGACACTGTGTTTCTTTCAGTGAATTGTTCCTGAATAAGAAAATTCAGGGCAGGTTTCGACACGTCGGATTGGACAACTCCCTTCTTAGATTTCGCTGCTAGGGCCAGATAACACTTATAAGCGATCAGACAGTCCATTGTTCACAGATTTCCGTGGTGTTTATGAAGGGTCGTTCTATGTCGAGAGTCATTCCAGAAAAGAAATATATCTCAGATAACCCCACACATTACCAAATCCACTGGCATCCTGTACAAACTGACGAAACTGTCGGGGATTTGGACTTTGTAGGAATATTTTGACGCTCAGTCTTTTATGAATTGGTGGGACCAGTACCATAAAACGAATCAGAATATTCAAATTCCCAATCAGATAAATCGTTTATAATATTTTCCATGTTTTCACTGCTCTTTTACATTTGTGGTAGCTATAGTACGATTGCCGGCAACTTATAAACAACATGTGAATTTATTTCAGCATTCTTGCTCTGGTTTCGTGGATTCTGTTCGACGACTGTTTGATATAACATTGCTGCTATCAGCACTGTACAGTTTTCGAAAGGGCTGATTATGTGTGTATATCTTGTGTTAGGCATAGTTTAGGAATTCGTTTCCTTTAATTATTGGTATGTTAGATAGCCATTTGAAGAAATTGTGGAAGTAAAGCAAGGTTTGTACTGGGGGAAGATAAGAGTGAACGTTTTAACGACATGGGACATAGAATAGAGACAAAAATGCGCCCTGCAGAAGATTTACGGACAAGCGTAGGCGGTATGGATCACTCGACTACAGGGAATTAGACAAAACGAATGATTCATTGGAGATGAGGATTTAGACTATTTTTAAAACGTTGATGCGGTGGTAAAAACACACAACAATCCGGTAATGGATTACAATAGGTCGATCACAACGCTGAACTGCCCTTCCACAGAACAGTCAGATACCTCAAAATCAGAATCTACGACGAACAAAAATAGTCAGAGGGACACTGTCCTAGAATTCCTAAAGCAGATGGAAGAGAGGACGCAGGAGTCAGGAAAGAGGAGGCAGATAGAAATTAAGGACATAGAAAAGAGGTTGACATGATACCTGAGTGAAATGAAAGAGTTGGTGATGGAAAGAAGGAAGATGTCAGGTGAGTCGATGTAAGTAGTTACTGCAATTAAGAAAGATGCGAGAGTAGTCAGGATGCAGGTAGCCAGAGCCAAGAAAGTGGCGCTCGTAGACAATAAAATGGCGCTCGTAGCCAAGAATCATGCAACTCTGACTACGAATGTAGCGAGTCGAAATACGAGAGATCTGGCCACGCTACAAGTTCAAAGTGAAAACATAGTAGAGAAATTATGCTTATCCATTACGGATATTTTAGAACACGTGACTGTTAATTGAATGTAAATACGTAAAACCGCAACCAACAAATATGTTTGAATAACTATTTATTATACACTGACCCTGTTTTCGAAACTTATCAGGTTCATCTTTAGATGGTTACATATATATTTCTAGCATAATGCTGGGTGCTGGCTTGCGACAGTATGGCCATTTTTCTGTTACTGTACATCTGTCTTTTTCCATTTTGATGGGCAATTGATATATCACATCACCCACATTTACACAGTCTGTATGCATTTACACTGTGATAGTGAAACTCTGTCAGCATCCAGCATGTGCTATACAACTACTGCTTGTTGCTATACAACAGTTGTATGCTAGCAGAGTTTCGCTATCATGGTGTAAATGTATACAGAATGTGCAGAAGTGTATGAAGTGATATACCAACTAGTCATCAAAATGCAAGGAGGCACATGGACACTAACAGAAAAAGCCGCCCATACTGTCGCAAGCCAGCACCCAGCATTACGCTAGAAACAGATACGTAACTTGCGGAAAACCATCTCATGATGAACCTGAAAAGTTTCGAAAACAGGTCCATACGTGAACAAATAACTATTCAAAAAAGTGAGTGGTTTCAGTTTTATGTATTTATATAGTAGAGAAAACTATCCTAGTATACAAAGAGAGTAGGCGAGATAAATACAGAAAATAGAAATACATAACAAAATTAAAGAAACGACAGGTCGAGTAGAACGTGTGGAAGATCAAGCTGGCAAAATGTTCAAAGAGAAAAACGATTGTCTTAAACAGGTGGAGCAGGAAATGAGAATGTAAGGATGGGGATCTGGAAAATAGAATCGGTATAGGTCCATCTGCGTATGTGTGTCACACACAAATCAGCACGCCACAACCTGCAAGCCACAACATAGAGAGCGGCGTGTCACACCTCTGTGTCCCACTTGGGAGATTTGATACCCACATTAAGTACGGATATAAGGCAGGACAAATAGCAACCACTTGCGTCGTGAGGTTATGCACCTTGTGGCGGAAATGAGAGTAGGAGAAGCTGAGATAAAAAGAGCGGAGGAGAGTGGTGTAAGTTCGCTATCCTCCTGTCGATCCCTATTCACTATTCTGGGTGTTTTGACATTGCCCTCTAAATATATATATATTCTTTAATGTCGTTTCTTGTAGGCAATATCAGCTTAGTCCCAAGAATTAGCAGCGTTCACTCAGTTAATACTCGGCAGAAATCCAACCTACAATTGGATCGCATTTCCTTAACCTTAACTCTTGTGCAGAAAAGTGTGCGGTATACTGCTGCGTCCATTTTCAATAAGCTACCACAAGACGGTCTATAAAAGGGCGATGTACTTGAGGACAATATTATGGAAATGGAAGAGGATGTAGATGAGGAGGAAATGGGAGATACGATACTGCGTGAAGAGTTTGACAGAGCACTGAAAGACATGAGTCGAAACAAGGCCCCGGGAGTAGACAACATTCCATTGGAACTACTGACGGCCTTGGGAGAGCCAGTCCTGACAAAACTCTACCATCTGGTGAGCAAGATGTATGAGACAGGCGAAATACCCTCACACTTCAAGAAGAATGTAATAATTCCAATCCCAAAGAAAGCAGGTGTTGACAGATGTGAAAATTACCGAACTATCAGTTTAATAAGTCACAGCTGAAAAATACTAACGCGAATTCTTTACAGATGAATGGAGAAACTGGTAGAAGCCGACCTTGGGGAAGATCAGTTTGGATTCCGTAGAAATGTTTTAACACGTGAGGCAATAATGACCGTAAGACTTATCTTAGACAGTAGATTAAGGAAAGGCAAACCTAAGTTTCTAGCATTTGTAGACTTAGAGAAAGCTTTGGAGAATGTTGACTGGAATAGTCTCTTTCAAATTCTGATGTGGGATGGGTAAAATACAGGGAGCGAAAGGCTATTTACAATTTGTACAGAAACCAGATGGCAGTTATAAGAGTCGACAGGCATGAAAGGGAAGCAGTGGTTGGGAAAGCAGTAAGACAGATTTTTAGCCCATCCCCGATGTTATTCAATCTGTATATTGAGCAGGCAGTAAAGGAAACGAAAGAAAAATTCCGAGTAGGAATTAAAATCCACGGAGAAGAAATAAAAACTTTGAGGTTCGCCGATGACATTGTAATTCTGTCAGAGACAGCAAAGGACTTGGAAGAGCAGTTGAACGGAATGGACAGTGTCTTGAAAGGAGGATATAAGATGAACATCAACAAAAGCAAAACTCGGATAATGCAATGTAGTCGAATTAAGTCGGGTGATGCTGCGGGAATTAGATTAGGAAATGAGACAGTTAAAATGGTAAAGGAATTTTGCTATTTGGGGAGCAAAATAACTGATGATGGTCGAAGTAGAGAGGATATAAAATGTAAACTGCCAATGGCAAGGAAAGCGTTTCTGAAGAAGAGGAATTTGTTAACATCGAGTATAGATTTAAGTGTCAGGAAGTTGTTTCTGAAAGTATTTGTATGGTGTGTAACCATGTGTGGAGGTGAAATATGGACGATAAATAGTTTGGACAAGAAGAGAATAGAAGCTTTCGAAATGTGGTGCTACAAAAGAATGCTGAAGATTAGATGAGTAGATCACATAACTAATGAAGATGTAGTGAATGGAACTGGGGAGAAGAGGAGTTTGTGGCACAACTTGACAAGAAGAAGGGACCGATTGGTAGGACATGTTCTGAGGCATCAAGGGATCACAAATTTAGCATTGGAGGGCAGCGTGGAGGGTAAAAATCGTAGAGGGAGACCGAGAGATGAATACACTAAGCAGATTCAGAAGAATGCAGGTTGCAGTAAGTACTGGCAGATGAAGAAGCTTGCACAGGATAGAGTAGCATGGAGAGCTGCATCAAACCAGTCTCAGGACTGAAGACCACAACAACAACAACCACAAGAATTCAAAAATCTTAGCAGTAATCTACGCTCTTTCAAATCTAAAACGACGAGTTTCCTCGTGGGTCACTTCTGCTATTCTGCTGAGGAGTTCTTTGAAAAATTAAGCTGATTCTTATCTTATATTGTCGATTGCGTTTACTTAAACTTGTGGCTTGACTTTTTTGGGTACATAAACGTTATATATTATGTGTTATTACTTTTATGGTGTAATTTCATGTACTGACACGTTCCACGACCTTGGAGGAATTCCTCCTCAATTTGGTCCTGCGGAACTAGACTTATAAACAAGTAGATAAAGAAAGATGGTGGCGGCTTTCGAATACAAATATTTTATGTCAGTGCAGAACCTTCAAATCTATCGGCGTAGTGGGAATACCCTGCACCCAAAGGCTTCGATTACCAGTTTGAAAGGTTAAAACAGTCATCTTAGCCATTGGAATATAAATCACACTTTATTTGTGGACACAAGGAAGAGTCAGTAGAAAAGGCGAGGAATTACGGCTGCCAGCATTTCATGCAAGAAGTTTAATAAAGCTTTCCTTGCTAGCTATTGGTCACCTGGGACTCAAGACCAAATCAGACACAACATAATGATTTGTAAAGATTTGTAAACATCTGGATTCAGAACAACAGTGAACCTGTTTGAGTCATTAGTTAAGAAATGTCACTTTCTGGGTGCGTCGTGTAGCACAAGTGAAATAATCAGGTTCTGCTATATAAAAAAAATTAACTATCAACAGGAACCTGCAGAGGGTAATGTGAGAGAATTCAAGAGCGTTCTCCATGAGTTAGAGTTCGTGTATGACACGCACAGTGTGAGAGAAAAGAGAAGATATTACGAAGGAAACTATCGTAAACCGTTACGCAAAAATAATGACTGGAGGAATGGTAGGAACTGGTCACTGGGAGGACAGGGTCGCCACTTTCTGAAATCAGAGTGAGGAGGCGATTGGAACAATTTTAATGAGGGAAACAACAGTTGCCAGTTAGAGCAGAACTGGCGTGAACCTGAGAGGAATCTCCACCAGGCAGAAATCGTGGAGATTCGACCACCAATTGCAACAAACACACTCCATAACAGTGGTCTCTCTCGTGATTGCCGTAGTAACTGAAGCAGTAACTGGATCTGGACGAAGCAATATGTTGGACTACGCCAAATGTAGTGGAACTGGAATCGAGCAAAACTCAGCGGTTCCGCTATCGATAAGCAACGATTGCAGCCTTGCCCAAAGTGATGCCACCTGGCAGAGGCTCGCTAGCAGCGATGGTACAGGAAGCACGTGGCCCACCTCAGGAGGCGAGCCCGCGTTCTGCCTCAGTCAGTGAGTGCCTTGTGAATGAGCGGCTAAACCAGCAGTACCTACCCTAGGTAGTGAGCTCTTGTTGACTACGTTAATTACAAGGCTCTGTTTAATGGACTAGCAGTTGGCATCAGTAGCCGACGGTGCATCTTGGAAAGAGCCAACCTCGGCAGCTATAGTGTTTCTTGGTGGTTACTGCCCTGTCGTGTTGATGTTATTTGGATGGCGGGTTGGAGAAACAGACGGAGCTCACAGGGCTTTCATCCAATAGCTGCCTGTGGTTCTGATAAACGGCTGATGGTGTTTAATGCTAAAAACTGATCAGTACATCAGCGTATTAAATGGTGAGTATGGTGTTCGCTTGTAAACAGATTGAAACTGCATTTCAACAATCATCTTACTCGTTTGACTGAAACTGCGGCTAATAACTGTACCTTTAGCTTCCCCTGATTTCGGGGGCTGCAGGCACCCACTTACTTGGTAAACTTGTCTAAGGATTAACCAGCTTGTTCGGTGTAGTATTTCAGATTGCTCAGATGTGGCTCGTTTCCTTAGTTAACGGCAAATTTTTCTTTAAGGGCACCTTTGAGCGGTCAGAGCTGAACTGTTTTGATTGGCTTCCATTCAGATAGTGCAGTAAGTCAGGACGAGGGCCATTACGTTTTTATATTTATGTGAGAAAGCTTCCGTAGAAATATTCTGGCTAACCATATTTCATTTTCTTTAGAGGTTGGGCTCTTTCAGCCACAGTGAACTTTATACTGTTCTCTTAGTCATTGCTGATTTCAATTATGTAAAGTTTCTTTAACTGTGTCAGTAGTGGACAAACAAATTACTTTCTTAAAATTTTCCTGGTTAAATTTCAGTAAAGTATTGGCCCCTTCTAACTACTGTCCTGTGGGTCAGCCGAGCGGAATTAGCCGAGCGGTCTCAGGCGCTTCAGTCATGGACTGTGAGGCTGGTCCCGGCAGAGGTTCGAGTTCTCATGGGTGTGTGTGTCTGTCCTTAGGATAATTTAGGTTAAGCAGTGTGTAAGTTTAGGGACTGATGACCTTAGATGTTAAGTCCCACAAAATTTCACACGGTTTTTCCTGTGGGTCATTAGCAGCTGGAAGTTCTTAATTACGGCAGAACTCGCTGAACAGGTCTGATCTTTATTAAGTGTTACACCCTTTTAATTTTGGAGCCTGATTCATGTCTTTGTTTGTTAGCGACATGTGTCTAATTATTTTATTATGTGTGTTTTAGATCTTCCCTTGGCGTTATTTATCAATGTATTTTTCAAGACGAGTGACAGGGAAGCCAAAAGGCGCCATTCTATTGTGAAAACCACGCCGTCCATTGTACTGTTTACATTAGTGTAACATAAATTTGTTCTTGACTGTGTAAATCAGCGCATCCTGTATGTTGTTACAGCTTTTGGATTATTGCAATTATGGTTTAAATAAATGTGTGTTGTGTACTACACTGCGTCTGGGTTCGTATCCACGATCGTTTCAGGTCCAGAATGAGCGTAGATAGCTTCATTATTTGAAACTTCCTGGCAGATTAAAACTGTGTGCCGGACCGAGACTCGAATTCGGGATCTTTGCCTTTCGCGGGCAAGTGCTCTACCAACCGAGCTACCCAAGCACGACTCACGTCCAGTTCTCACAGCTTTACTTCCGCCAGTACCTCGTCTCCTACCTTCCAAACTTCTCATTCTAGCTTCGTTATTTGTTGTTTACAAGTCAGACAGCTCGGTAGCAGGCGCAAATCTTGTTGTAGTGGTAGTAGCCATAGACTCAGACCTGTGTAAGAGTAGGTGTTGGTTTTGTGTTTTATCTTTCAGAATAGTGTCTGGACTTCGCGCTATACTGTTGCAACCTATTTGAAGAAAGCTTGTCTAGACTACGAAATACAGATTCAGGAAGCCACGGTTGAAGGTACTGTTCCCAAACTGGTCCAGTAGTTGCGCAGCATCTTGGTCAGCTGGTTAACGTCTCTGTACACACCGTGTAGGTGAGGAGTGCTTGACTGCCGTGTTCTAGGCTGTTGTGAACGACTGAGAGGGTATTCAGATTTTAGAGCAAGTCGCTCCGTCGTGTCCACAGGTGTTATGTGTTCAGGCACATTGTGTCCACTTATATAACAGAACCTCAGACTTGATTTTGGTTAATATAGAAGTCAACTGTCGTCTGTAGATTGAGCATATGGGAAATGACTTGTGTTGACTACAGCACAGAATAGGGCTTACTGAACTGGCAAGACCAAAGGGAATGATACATTCTGCAGTTAAGCCAAATTGTGGATTTGCAAATTAGTAGCCAGAAAATTAAGTTTTGGCTGGGTTATGCTAAACTGCCAAATCTGCTACTGATTCTCCAGAACTCTCACCAATTGAAAACGTCTGGTCAATGGTGGCTGAGCAACTGGCTCGTCAAAATATGCCCAGTCTCTACTCTTGATGAACTGTGGTATCGTGTTGAAGCTGCATGGGAAGCTGTACCTGTAACGACATCCAAGCTCTGTTTTACTCAATGCCCAGGCGTATCAAGGGCGTTATTACGGCCAGAAGTGGTTGTTCTGGGTACTGATTTCTCGGGATCTATGCACCCAAATTGCGTGAAAATGTAATCACATGTCAGTTCTAGTATAATATATTTGTCCAATGAATACCCGTTTATCATCTGCAGTTCTTCTTGGTGCAGCAATTTTAATGGCCAGTAGTGTACTTAGGGCTTGGGGTTTGCCTCCTTTCCACTTTTCCTATTGTTATGACGTTTGATGACGTGGAATGAAAGTGATTGCATACTGCTTGCCTCATCATATAATTGCACTGGGTAATTACCTATGATGACTGTTGTCTTGTGTTGACTAAGGTTTTGTGTTTTGTCTGTGCTGCAATTACGTGGAGAGCAACGCAATTCTCAGAGATCTACCTGAGGGCCAAGGTAGGCGGAAGTGGCTGGCCGTAGGTAGAATGCCAGGGAGCGCATGGTGGCTCATGACTGCTTTCACATTACTGGAGCTCACACAAGGGCCAGTGGGAGACGACGCAGGGAATCACCGAGCGACCTGCAGTGGCCTGCTGTTCTCCCCACCGCTGGCCGGAGAAGGTTTTACGACTTTCTGGCCTCTATCACGATGGACAGACACCCTCGAAGTTATTCCCAATCAGAAGAGCAATTTTGACAGCATATGCAAGTATCTGTGGGCTAAATGGCCGAGAACCTTCTCTGCGACTGAGGCGTTTCCATTAGAATAACAAAAACGTTCTTCTCCGAATCTGAAATAGTCCTGGACTGCTACCTGTCCGACAGTCTGTCGCAGATGCATCCACTGACTTCCTGTGCACATTAAAAAAAATTAACGCCGTGGTTGGGAATGAGACACTGATATCAGAGACGTAGCAGTGGCATCAGTAACATTTAGAGGCAAGCGTTTCTATTGGGGGAGTGTCTTTCGCCCGTCTCCTGGAGATAAACAGTGTGACTAGTTTTGAATACGCAGTTGATGCAGAGAAACCTTGCCACCTGCAGTTGGTAGGATGAGTTTCAGAGGTGCTCCATATGGAGTATCTTTTCCTGGAAGTGACGATTTTAAAGGGAGATCGAGAAAAATGGTTCAAATGGCTCTGAGCACTATGCGACTAAACTTCTGAGGTCATCAGTCGCCTAGAACTTAGAACTAATTAAACCTAACTAACCTAAGGACATCACACACATCCATGCCCGAGGCAGTATTCGAACCTGCGACCGTAGCGGTCGCTCGGCTCCAGACTGTAGCGCCTAGAACCGCACGGCCACTCCGGCCGGCTGGAGATCGAGAAGATTCGTTTCAGATGAGCAGGAGAGCAGAGTAAGTTTCAGGACGAGCCGGTGTATGCCAGTCCATTCCACAACTCTGAGGTTAGGAGTTCATTCGGAGAGAGCGTTGTGGACGAATCACAGAGTTGGGTTTACGCATGACAATTGTCTCGGAGTATGGGGGTCCTGGGTGCAAACTTACAGGTTCTTTTCACCACCGAGAACAGGGTTTACCCAGGAAGGGCAGCTATCTACGGTGAACATCTTTGCGCGACCAGCACATAGGGATTTTTCTGTGTTGCTTTAAAACGTCAACAGAGTGTTCTTTCAACTTCCAGCACTAGTTAATCAATTAATGCATGTTATATGGCTTTTCAGTCTCATGCTTCACAACCACTGTCATGTCAGCCAGAGTCAGTCAGACAGCGTTACCAATTTTAAACAAGGAGGGAGGCATCGCATAGAGAATTTCATACCTTCATGAATCTTCACCATCCCAGCAGTATTGTAGAAACTACTTGTGACCTACACTGTTTTGTAGGATGTGTTTGGTGTGTTGTTTACTTTGAACATCATACTTCCCACACTGTTCCGCTATAATAAACTAGTAGTTTCAGTGAGTAGCCTTTCTTATGTCAATAGAGTATGTTGTCTAATCATTTATTAACTCTTTTTCTTCGTTATTGAACATTATATGTTTGATATTATTTTATCAAAGTTTGCCAACATATAACGGAATCGTCCAAACGGACGTGTCGAAACCTACTCTGAAATTTTCAGCCGGGTAGAGCACACCGAAATAAATGCATCGTCACAATTTTGGCTGCTAAGGCGCACTAAAGTGCACCCGTGGTCTTGGGGTAGCGTCTTTGATTCATAAGCAAAACGTGTCCGAAACCTGCAGCTGCTTAAATTTTGATTAATAATCAGCACTGGCGGCCGAAGACTTCCGACATAAGAAGTCATCCTCATTCTGCCAACGGCCTTGTCAAAGAGGGCGGAGGAGCAGACAGAAGTTCAAGGCACTCTCATGTCCTAGGGGTGGGAAACTGCCCCTGAAAGCGGAAGAATCAACAAAGATCAACGGCATGAGGATGCAGAGGGCAATGGAAACCACTGCATTAAAGTCACGTAACGCGTATCTGCAGGACATGTGGCCTGTATTTGAAGAAGTTTCATGATGATCTCTCCATTGGCAAAAGATTCCGGAATAGTCCCCCATTCGGATCTCCGGGAGGGGGCTGCCAAGGGGGAGGTTACCATGAGAAAAAGATTGAATAATCAACGAAAGGATAACGTTCTACGAGTCGGGGCGTGGAATGTCAGAAGCTTGAACGTGGTAAGGAAACTAGAAAATCTGAAAAGGGAAATGCAAAGGCTCAATCTAGATATAGCAGGGGTCAGTGAAGTGAAGTGGAAGGAAGACATTTCTGGTCAGATGAGTATCAGGTAATATCAACAGCAGCAGAAATTGGTGTAACAGCTGTAGGATTCGTTATGAATAGGAAGGTAGGGCAGAGGGTGTGTTACTATGAACAGTTCAGTGACTGGGTTGTTCTAATCAGAATCGACAGCAGACCAACACTGACAACGATAGGACAGGTACACATGCCGACATCGCAAGCTGAAGATGAAGAGATAGAGAAAATGTATGAGGATATTGAAAGGGTAATGCAGTATGTAAAGGGAAATGAAAAACTAAGAGTCATAGGGGTAGTTGTAGGGGAAGGAGTAGAAGAAAGGTTACAGGAAAATAAGGGCTTGGGACAAGGAATGAGAGAGGAGAAAAATTAATATGAGGTCTGTAATAAATTTCAGTTAGTAATAGCCTATACTCTGTTGAGGAATCCCAAGAGGAGGAGGCATACTTGAAAAAGGCCAGGTGATACGGGAAGATTTCAGTCACATTATATCACGCTCAGACAGAGACTGGATTGTAAGGCGTACTCAGGAGCAGATAGATCTCAATACAGTAGTGATGAAGAGTAGGCTGAAGTTCAAGACATTAGTCAGGAAGAATCAATATGCAAAGAAGTGGGATACGGAAGTACTAAGGAATGACGAGATACGTTTGAAGTTCTCTAACGCTATAGATACAGCAATAAGGAATAGCGCAGTGGGCAGTACAGTTGAAGAGGAATAGACATCCCTGAAAACGGCGGTAACAGAAGTTGTTAAGGAAAACATAGGTACAAAGAAGGTAAACTGCGAAGAAACCATGGGTAACATACGAATTACTCCAGGTGATCGATGAAAGGAGTAAGTACAAAAATGTGCCGGGAGGCTCAGGAATACAAGACGCTGAGGAATGAAATAAATAGGAAGTGCAAGGAAGCTAAGACGAAGTGGCTGCATGAAAAATGTGAACAAATCGAGAAAGAAATGATTGTCGGTAGGACTGACTCAGTATACAGGAAAGTCAAAATAACATTCGGTGACATTAAAAGCATGGTTGATAACATTAGAAATGCAACGGGAATTCCACTGTGAAATGCAGAGGAAAGAACGGATATGAGAGGGAGGATTTGTCTGATGTGACAGAAGAAGAGACATGAGTCGATTTAGAAGAGAAAGGGAACCCGGTATTTAAGAGAGCTCTGGAGGACTTAAAAGATCAAATAAGGCAGAAGGGATAGATAACATTCCATTAAAATTTCTAAAATAGTTGGGGAAGTAGTAATAAAACGACTATTTACGTTGGTGTGTAGGAGGTATGAATCTGGCGACATACCATCTGACTTTCGGAAAAACATTATCTACACAATTTCGAAGACGGCAGGAGCTGACAAGCTTAACAGCTCATACATCCAAGTTGCTGACGAGAATAATATACAAAAGAATGGAAAGTAAAATTGAGGATGCGCTAGACGTCGACCAGTTTGACTTTAGGAAAGGTAAATGGCAATTCTGACATTGTGGTTAATAATGGAAGCAAGACTAAAGAAAAATCAAGACATGTTCGTAGGATTTGTCGACCTGGAAGAAGCGTTCGATAATGCAAAATGGTGCAAGAAGTTCGAAATTCTCAGAAAAATAGGGGTAAGCTATAGGGAGAGACGGGTCATATGCATTATGTGCAACAACCAAGAGGGAATAATAAGAGTGGATGACCAAGAACGAAGTGCTCTTATTAAAAAGGGTGTAAGACAAGGATGTAGTCTTTCGCTCCTACTGTTCAATCTGTAAATCGACGAAGCAATGATGGAAATAAAAGGAAGGTTCAGAAGTGGAATTAAAATTCAGGGTGAAAGGATCTGAGTGATACGATACGCTGATGACATTGCTATCCTGAGTGAAAGTGAAGAAGAATTATATGATCTGCTGAATGAAGTGAACACTCTAATGAGTACAGAGTATGGACTGAAAGTAAATCGAAGACTGACGAAGGTAATAGAAGGAGTAGAAATGAGAACAGCGAGAAACTTAATATCAAATGGCTCTGAGCACTATGGGACTCAACTGCTGTGGTCATAAGTCCCGTAGAACTTAGAACTACTTAAACCTAACCAAATTAAGGATATCACACACAGCCATGCCCGAAGCAGGATTCGAATCTGCGACCGTAGTGGTCGTGCGGTTCCAGACTGTAGCGCCTTTAACCGCTCGGCCACTCCGGCCGGCAAACTTACTATCAGGATCGATGGTCACGAAGTAGGTGGAGTTAAGGGATTTTAGGCAGTAAAATAACGAGTGATGGACGGAACAGGGAGGACATCAAAAGCAGACTAGAAATGGCAAAAAGGGCATTCCTGGCCAAGAGAAGTCTTCTAATTTCAGATATAGACCTAAATTTCAGGAAGAAATTTCTGAGAATGTACGTCTGGAGTCCAGTACTGAATGGTTGTGAAACGTGGACTGTGGGAAAACCGGAACAGAAGAGAATCGAAGCATCTGAGATGTGGTGCTACAGACGAATGTTGAAAATTACGTGGACTGATAAGATAAGGAATGAGGAGGTTCTGTGCAGAATCGGAGGGGAAAGGAATTTGTGGAAAACACCGATAAGGAGAAGAGACAGGATGATAGGACATCTGTGAACTTACTTGTCTTGACTTAGTTCCTGTCGCCCCTCTGGAACATAGGTCCGTGACGGAATTCCTCCATCTGGTAGTATTTCTAGCGAGTCTCTTCCTCTGCAACTTCTCTCTCGATCGTCCTTTTCCAGGTCTGTTTGCGACGACCACGTTTTCTAACTCCTTGAGGGTTCCAGTCCAAAGCCATCCTTTCAACAGCTCCATCTGGTTTCCACAATGAAAGCCCAATCCAGTTCCATTTTGTTTCCTTGATTTGTATATTGATTGTTTGTTGATTTGTCTCCCTCCAAAGATTTTCGTTTGTCATTATATCTGGCTATCTCACATTTAAAACACGCCAGAGACAGCGGTTAATAAAAACTTGGAGCTGGTTTTTGATGTGGTTAGTCACCATCCAAGTTTCGCAACCATACAACAGAACAGCCTTCGCATTGCTACTGAAAACCCGGAGTTTGGTCTTCTTTGAGATGTTCTTTTTTTTCCAAACAGGGTACAGTTGTACAAACGCATCATTTGCTGTACGGATGCAACAACGGACATCCTCCTCCGCGGCTCATGTAGTCATGACTACACTTCCGACTTAGGGGAAAGATTGGATCTGTTCTACGTCCTCTCCATTAGTGGTCAACCTATTCGTGATGGTAGAATTTATCCGCATTTCTTTTGTTTTGCGTTTATTTTGAGGCCTGGAACTTCTGCCTCTCTCTGTAACCGGGCCAGTTTCTCGTCGATGTCTCGATATCATTGTGCCATTAAGCACATATCGTCTGCGAAATCTATATCATCGAGCCTATCCTGCATCCCCCATTCCACGCCTCTCTTCCGTCCCCCCGTGACTCTCTTCATCACATGATCCAACATCGAAAGAAATAGTGTTGGCGAAAGAATACACCCTTGTTGTACTCCTGAATTAACTTGGAAAGGCTCTGTTAGTTCTCCAGTATGTAGTACTTCGCATTCATATAGTCTTCATACATTTCTTTGATGATGTTAATAATCTTCGTTGGAATGCCATATTTTGCTAGTGCATCCCACATGACTCTTCGATTGACAGAGTCGAATGCCTTTTCAATTCTGAGAGTATTGATAGGGTCCACACAGCTTCGATTTTTCTAAAACCCGCCTACTCTCTCCTCAGTTGTGCTTCCACAGGATTCTTAACGCAGTTTAAAATGATCCTCGAAAGTAGTTTCCTCGGTACTGACAATAGAGTAATGCCCCACCAGTTGCTGCTGTTAAAAACATCTCCTTTTTTGGGTATTTTCACGATAATACCTCGTTTCCAATCTGCTGGCAGTTTTTCCTCTCTCCATATCTTCTTTAAGAGGATGTACAATAGCTCAACAGTGGTGTCCAAGTCTGTTTTCAGCATCTCAGATGTTATATTATCTGGTCCTGGTGCCTTCGCATTCTTCATCTACTTCAGCGCTAGGCGAGTTTCTGCTTTCATGGGTGCATGTACACCAATGCTGGGACTAGGATCATTGTATTCCGTTTGTTCTTGTACTTCTACCTCCCCACCGAGGTCTCTATTTAGAACTTCGTTAAAGTGTTCCTTCCACCTAAATGGCTGTTCTTCATATGTAGTTAGTATCTCCACTTTCTTAGTCCTTACTGGTCAGTTCCTCTGGAAGCTTTTCTTTGAGAGCATCTTAGCGATATCATAGAGCTCTTTCACATCCCCCCTCCGCGCTGCCTGTTCTGCTCTATCAGCCTGTTCATCCATGCATCTTCTGTGGTCTCTTCTCACACTCCTTTTCACTTCCTTATCTGCCGCTCTATAATCAGCTTGTGCCTGAGTTTTTTGTTGCCTGCTCCTGCACTGGATTACTCTTCCCTTGGCCTCCTTCCTATGGGTGAGCTTCCTCCAGGTATGTTCGGACATCCAGTCTCTCCGCAGGCGATTTTTAAAGCCAAATTGTCTCTCACTTACTTGCACAAAAGTAATCTTAACTTCTGTTCACATTTTCTCCACGTCCTTATCTCCAGTCCCAGCGCCTGGAATCTATTCCAGAGTTCCAGCTGGAACCCCTCACCTGTCTGTGGATCTTTCACTTTACCTACGTTGAATCTTCTATTCACTGGCTCGAATTTCTTTCTGGAAGCCACGATCTTCATTCGAGAATTGGTAGTAACAAGATGGGGGTCGCAACGTGCGTCTTCTCCTCTTCTATTCTGCACGTCTTCCAGACTCCTCCCGAATTTTCTGGACACTGCGATGTGGTCAATTTGATTTTCTGTAACATGATCTTGGGATAACCATGTTATCTCATATCATCTTCGATGAGGAAACAAGGTCTGTTAAGACATGAGGGAATGACTTCCATAGTACTAGAGGGAGCTGTAGAAGGCTAAAACTGTAGTGGAAGACAGAGATTGGAATACATCCAGCAAATAATGGAGTACGTAGGTTACAAGTGCTACTCTGAGATGAAGAGGTTGGCACAGGAGAGGAATTCGTGGAAGGCAGCATCAAACCAGTCAGAAGACTGATGACCCAAAAAACAAAAAAAATGCATAGCAATTTTTTTTAAAATGTTACTCATTTCTGCTGATCGAAGAACAGCTTACGACAGCTGTTTGTACAGTCCTTCTCACCTAGCGAATAACCAGACAATTGTCAGCTCCCGGTAGCTGAGTGGTCAGTTCGGTGCTAGCGGCCGTGCGAAGCGGAGGTCCAATACTTCCGCCTGTGCGGCGTGCGCGAGTGTTCGTTTAACTGTGGACTTAGTCTGCGCGCGGGCTAGTAACAACGATCATGTCGAACAAGTACAGGAAAACTACACTACGATTCAATTTCTGCAAAGACTACGAACGACCAAAGTCTTTAGCAGTGGAACGATTCATTCGAGAGGAAGTCAAGATACCGCCAAACGATATTGAGAGGAATTCGTGGAAGGCAGCATCAAACCAGTCAGAAGACTGATGACCCAAAAAACAAAAAAATGCATAGCAATTTTTTTTAAAAACGTTACTCATTTCTGCTGATCGAAGAACCGCTTACGATAGCGGTTTGTACAGTCCTTCTCACCTAGCGAATAAGCAGACAATTTTCAGCCCCCGGTAGCTTTTCTGTCGGGCAGCCGTGATTCCCTGCAATCTGAGGACACGGACAGAAGATCACGCAAACAGCGTTCCCCGAAAAGGAGGAAACGGCGGCGTCGTACGACATCTCCTCGGGATGACTCCCCTTGCCCCGACGACGATGTGCCTGTGGACCAAGACGACACAACAGCCTCTACGAAACAGGATGAGGCACTGGGAACTGTTCGATCAGACCCACAGCGGTCTGTCACATTGACGGTACCGGGACGTGGTGATGCTGAAGTGAAATCACAGCCAGTTGGCTCTCCAGACGCAGATGCTGTGGCTGTGGACACGAATATATCACTGCCTGCAAAGACGTGGTATGACGATATTGAGGAGTCGCCGGACGTCATACAGAGGCAGCCGGCACTCACGAAGACGGCCTAATAATAGCTGAAGGGAGAGGGGCGAGAGAACGTCTTCTAACTCAGCCCCCGGCGCCGATGCAGGGAGATGTTGTTGCGCCTCGACAGAGTGGGATTCAACGCCATGCGAACCGTATTGCGACATTAAATATCAATGACGTGCTTTCACCGGCCAAAATAAACCTACTGAAGGCAACGATTTGGGCATCTGATGTGGATATTGCTTTGCTGCAGGAAGTCCACATAGCTGCACTCCCATACATCGCAGGCTACCGAGCCTATTCGTCACATGGAGATCACAGTGGGAGTGGGGTGGCAGTTTACGTGCGAGATGGCTTCCCAGTAGAAAACGTATGTTATCTTCCGTCGGCCAGGGGAATGGCTTTCACGACGTTTGGGACACGCATCATCAATCTTTATGCACCGTCGGGAAACAACCGGCGGCGGGAAAGGGCGCTATTTTATGCATAAGACATTGCTCCACTATTCCATGGACGTTCTGAATGTGTAATAATTGGTGGAGATTTCAACTGTGTTCTCAGCCAGAAAGACCAATGGCCGCAAGCAAACATCAGCCAGGAGTTGCGAACCGTTGTCAACGACCTTGTACTTAGTGACACGTGGGAATTACGACATGGAGCTGCACCGGAATACACCTATGTGACAAGTCATTCGGCGAGCAGATTAGATCGCATTTATATCTCACGGGCTCATGCAAATGATGTCCAGGACGCGGAACGCTGGCCATTGGCATTTTCCGATCACAGCGCTTACATCTGTACGGTGCTTCTTCCCCGTAGAGAGGTGTGGAACAGTAAGGCCCCGTGGAAACTAAACATTCAACATCTACATAATCCTGAATGCCGTCAACGGATCCTTGAGACATGGACGATGTGCGAGCGAAGGGTTGGAAGGTATGCGACGATGCTTGATTGGTGGCTGACTTGTGCTAAACCGGCGCTTCGCCGTACGTTCAACTTATACTATAGCAGGGAGATGACAGAATGGCGCCCCGTACCACCGACTTTTATTTTGCAGCACTGCGAGACCTGGATGATGGTCCGCCTGGACAGGACATCTGGATCTAACGCAGAAGGATAAAAGCTAAACTAGTGGCTTTAGCTCGGAAACATCTTCAGGGAACCATGGTGCGCGCCAGATGTCACGATACGATAAGGCACGAGATTCCTTTCATGCACCACGTCGTGAATGAACGAAAGCACCGACGACGCGTTTTGGTACGGGAGTTAATCACCCGCGAAGACCGAAGAGTGACGCGTCAAGCGGACATTGTCTCTGTATTCGTTGACCATTACCAACACATCTACCGGGAAGAAGCAGCCTCTGTCGATGACCTCGACCATATAGCCACGTCCGTCTCCCGTACACTGACGGTGGAAGCCGCGGGAACCTTACTGGAAGCCATTAGCTGTGAGGAAGTACATGATGCGATCGCACAAGGTGCGTTGAATCGGTCCCCAGGCATTGATGGGCTTCCTGCTGAATTCTATGACGAATTTCGCAACGAAATGGCACCGCGATGGGCGGAAATGTACAACAAGATGTTAAATTCCGATGCGCCTATTCCACCGGCTTTTATGGAAGGCCTCCTGGTGCCAGTACCTAAACCGAAGCCAGGAATTACGGTCACACATTATCGCCCCATCACCCTGCTTAATGCCGACTATAAGATCTTTGCACGGTTGCTAGCGTCCCGATGTCGTATGTTAATTCGTAGCGTTCTCTCTCCAGGACAGACGACACTAGGTGGATCGGTGAATGTGCAAACAGCTACTGGCGAATGCCGTGATGTGATAGCGCTGGCGGAGGAGTGCCGGCTTAAAGCGGCGATGGTGGCGGTTGATTTTGACAGTGCTTTTGATAAGGTGCGCCACAACTATCTGTATGCTGTACTGGAACAAATGGGTTTTCCAGACCGTTTTACTGGTCTCATTAGAAAGATTTACAGGGGCGCACAATCCTTGGTACAGGTTAATGGGCGTATAGCAGGGCCCATTCAAATTCGACTATCCATTCGCCAGGGCTGCCCTCTTTCGATGCTGCTGTTCGCTATAGCGTTGGAACCATTAATTGGGAGGCTCACCAATTCTCTTTCTGGGATGGAACTACGGGGCTACACCTTCAACTGTCGTGCCCATGCGGACGACCTCCTGCTGCTCGTTCGTTCTGAGGAAGAGGTGAAGACGGTCCTTCAACTGTTGTTGGACCACAGTGTGACGGCGGGTAGTACAGTGAACATGAACAAATCGGCGGCAATGCCGGTTGGAAGGGGCCTTACGCCGGAAGAAATCAGTCCGTTTCCTTATATGCAACGATTCCCCTATCTCGGCATAGACTTTACCTCATCTGTAAAACATACTGCAGCAGTTAACTACCGACGTATTTTACAGACAACACGTACCATGGTCCGACAACATCTCCTACGGCGCCTTGATCCTTTGCAGCGAGTCGAGTACCTGAACACTTATGTGGTTTCTCGAATGGTGCATATTTCGCAGATCCTGCCCCTACCACTCACGCTCGGACGACGACTTCAATCAGCACTAGGCTATTTTGTGATGATTGGATTGCCCCTCAAGGTGCGATACGAAACGCTCACTCTCCCTACGGACAAGGGGGGACTCGGACTTGACGAATGTTCACTGCCGAGCGACGGCGCTCCTTCTAGCCACGATGTACAAGCAATGGCGTAGCGGACGTGATTCCCTTACATCCCGCCTACTGGATCTCCTGGTTCCAGCGTCCCTCACACCTCCGGTGGCGGTGGGCAACATTACGCCACATTTTGCGCATG
The DNA here is from genome assembly GCF_021461385.2 of Schistocerca piceifrons. Classification (NCBI taxonomy): domain Eukaryota; kingdom Metazoa; phylum Arthropoda; class Insecta; order Orthoptera; family Acrididae; genus Schistocerca; species Schistocerca piceifrons. Next base: position 120,152,129 of record NC_060140.1, on the reverse strand, counting down.
TCTCAACATTTATCGTGGAACTTAGTTATATCAGAGACGAGCTTCCGCGCACGAGACCGCCATGCGCGAAGGATTTTTATGTTTGGCTGCTACGACGGATGAGTTGTAATGTCATTGAACTGAAACACCCCAGGTTGCATTGGACGAAGATTTGGAGACATATGCACCAAAAATTCTTTCCTACTTTCGTTCGGGCACTGTGGTTCTCTGTCGCCTGTGGCAAGTTCAACACAACCCACGGCTCCATGCAATTGGACTAGTGGACACTCCACTATGCCCGAAATGTCACCAAGTGGATGACGACCATCACCGCTAAACTTGTATCGCAGTGGAAGACGTCTGGTTCCTAGGAAGACAGATGGTGGCTTGCTACCTCCGTGTGACCCCGCAACATATTACCCCTGCTTCCTTCTTACATCTGGAGAGTGACTACTTTCCGGCGACTAAATCACAGTCGATCATCTGGATCAAAGGTTAGACGATCGCGTACCTCTATGGGGATACTGCCAAGTCGCGACTTGACTTTTGGTATTTCTTGCAGCAAGCCCACAATGAGGTTCATAGATGGTCTTACTATCGGAAAACCTTTGCCAATTATCTTCAGGCAGTCTTCCTTGACCCCCACGCAGTTGGGATGTGCTGGGTGCAGTCAGTGTGCACATTTGACAGCTGATGATGAACCTCACGCTTCTCTCACCACTCACTATGTAATGCACATACTATACGATGAAATGGTCTACATGTTCCTTTTAACAGAGTGATCTTTATTGAAAATGAATAAATAAATTAAAAAAAACATCCCTGTTCCTTTAAATTTGTGATTTGTTTTAAAATCTTTTGTTTTCTTTCTTTTTGGCAGAGGATGCCTTTCATTTAGTGTTTGTGAACTGCCTAAAAAAAAAAAAAAAAAAAAAAAAATAAAAAAAAAATGGAAAACACAGTGGTCAGCGCGACAGAATGTCAATCCTAAGAGCCCGGGTTCGATTCCCGGCTGGGTCGGAGATTTTCATTTTCTCTGCTTAGGGACTGGGTGTTGTGTTGTCCTAACCATCATCATTTCATCCTCATCGACGCGCAAATCGCCGAAGTGGCGACAAATCGAAAGACTTGCACCCAGCGAACGGTCTACCCGACGGGAACCCCTACTCACAGGACATTCACATTTTTTTTAGCCGACATCAGCCATCACAAGAGGACGTAGCGCTGCGTAGCGCGAAGTCCAAAGTGCACAGTCGTGAATTTCAAGCATTTAAACCATAGCATGAATGTCTCACTTTATTAATTTCTGGAATAAGTTGCAGTTCATATCGACAGCTAAACTGTTCAGATAGAAGTGACTAGCAGAGGAAAGAAAATCAAGTCAGTGTATGATGTTACATTACAGACGACTTCCATTAATTGGGCCTCCCATTTGTTGGCATTAAATATTTTATAACAATTCCTGTAGCACAGTTTTATGATAATTTTTTGAATAAGTACATTTTACTAACGAAAATGCAGTTGATAGTTTCTCCCTGTAATTGTCATAAAAACTCGAAGTTTGTATCGGATGACGAAAACAAACATTTTTCTTACACCAGGCACCTCCGATAGAAGAAAAATTAATGCATTCAGGCTCTCCGCAGTAACTGCTAGTTTTATTTAGACATTATAGGAATGCAGCAAGAAATGGCCATAGCCGTTGTTCTGAACATTATGCTGCGTGCCAGGCGTACTTGATCAAATTAGTAAAATGAGGACATGGAAACTGACAATGCAGAAATGACTGAAATTTAACAATCCTTCTCCGTTAATAAACCTGAAATGACAAAAAGTTAATGAAAATTACATTTTCCGGCAGTTATCTCAGAAATGCTTTACATTGTCGAAAATTTTTTATCGACAGGCTGAATCACACTATTAGTTGCGTGTATATTCCGAATTATATTAACATTCGTTTCGTCGTCATCTTCAAGACATACGTGTCGTTAAATCCAGGCCAAGATTCCACTGACTGGCTTTATACACAGCTTTCAGGGGATAACAAGACGCTTCGTCTTCACGTCAGTTACGAATTTCTCTGTAATATTACCTATCGACATTTCCTCCACTTTCTGCAACTTCTTTTTCCGCATAATTTCCCGAATCTGTTTAATCAGGTCGTAGAAGTCTGGAAAACAGTAAAGTTCATCGCACCTGCAGTGAAGGGCGCTGAGTCCCATAGATCTCCCTCGATAATTGTGTATTGCTACCATGCATGAGAACCACGTGCGCCGTCTCCCTCGAGAGGTCAAAGACCTAGTAAAGGCTCCAGGTTCAGACTGGAGTTATTATTCTGGATATGTTTCGAAGCTTTTGACGCAGCTTAATACTATTACAAGAAATAGAAAAGTGTGGAACTTACAGGTTGAGAATAATGGTTACAGTAAGTACTGGTAATTACCTACCAGATTATGATGTTTATTTTTTTGTTGAGAATGGCATACTTAATTTGACTTAAGCGTGTTTTCCGCACGCATTCTCAAACAGGTGTTTTGCAGTTTTTTGTTTTTCTACAGATGAGTTTTACATTCCATGTCAGGATTTACAGGTAATAGAAGTAATGTTGATGGAAACAGTTTTGTGAATCAATTATGCTTTTTAATTCAAAAGTACGATGCGATTTCCACATTTAAAATTTAGCTATTTTCTATTTGGGATAGAACTGGCAAAAACTCGGAAGCATTTCCGTGTCATTGTCACCTAAGTATTCGGGTAGGACATAAAGCTCTAAAAGACGATTTAATTAATAATTTAACAATATTGCACAATTTCTAATTTCCCCTTTTTTTCGACATTGAAATTAACATGGCTATTTCTATGATGTCAGTGCTTAGAGGTTTGCTCACGTATAAAGTACATTTTGTCTGTTCAAAAAATTTGTGTTTTCTTGATAACTGTGTGGTTGCAAATCTGTTTGTAAGTCTATATTGAAGATAATTTTCGATAAGTGTAAAATGCGTCGTATATTTCTTGTCTATAGAACGTACAGGGTGTCTACAAGTGTTATCTGTCGAAATATTGTGCGAACAGTTTCAACAGATTGTAAAGATGAACTACAAAATTTTACTGAATCTACCGATACCGTTTCCATAATGTTACAACTCACACGATCATTTCTAAATATTTCGAGTAGTGGCTTTCACACTTTTGCAATTATCGTTTTCGCGCACATTTCGTACTTTGTATTTATCTTTCTTCCATTTATACAAATCATGTTTAGATTTTACGTAACGAAAAGCGCTTTCCACACTACTTTATTTTAAGCCTTTTCTTCCTCCTTTGTTTAACAAAAAAAATTACGGCCTTTTATTTTTCATTAAAAGCTATTATTGCAAATATTTTCTTTTGGCTTGGAAGGTACTCTATTTCTGTTCTGGTCCTCAATTAGCAAAACGATTGTCGTTGGAATCAGAATTCACCGAATTGTTATTTCCTGTTTCTTATTGCTACCACAATTTCTAACCGAATGTCGACATTATTGGAATTAATGTTCAAGAAATTAACTAATAAATAATGCATATGTAGGCTTTCGGGAGATGTAGGTGATTTCGATTGCATACCACGTTCATATTTTATGTTTGTGAAGTTAGATTCCATATTACTATGGAACCTGCACAAAGACAGATGCTATTAGTAACGTTATGGCAACAGATCACAAAGAAAATGAATACAAATTTATGTCCAGTGTTCATACTTATCCATCCTGCAAACGCAGTTGCTACTTATTATGGATTTTAAATGTTTTGCAGATTCGAGTGAATAGTGACTGTGAACACTTGTGTCAGAGGTGGGTGTCGCTGGGGTGTACATTACTCCAGCTGTCTGTAGAGCTACGGATTTGGCATATTTCAACATTTAAAAAAAATTACTTACAATGTGACATACCAGCTAAAATTTTTACACTGTGTTTCTTTCAGTGAATTGTTCCTGAATAAGAAAATTCAGGGCAGGTTTCGACACGTCGGATTGGACACCTCCCTTGTTAGATTTAGCTGCTAGGGCCAGATAACACTAATAAGCGATCAGACAGTCCATTGTTCACAGATTTCCGTGGTGTTTATGAAGGGTCGTTCTATGTCGAGAGTCATTCCAGAAAAGAAATAAATCTCAGATAACCCCACACATTACCAAATCCACTGGCATCTTGTACAAACTGACGAAACTGTCAGGGATTTGGACTTTGTAGGAATATTTTGACGCTCAGTCTTTTATGAATTGGTGGGACCAGTACCATAAAACGAATCAGAATATTCAAATTCCCAATCAGATAAATCGTTTATAATATTTTCCATGTTTTCACTGCTCTTTTAGATTTGTGGTAGCTATAGTACGATTGCCGGCAACTTATAAACAACATGTGAATTTATTTCAGCATTCTTGCTCTGGTTTCGTGGATTCTGTTCGACGACTGTTTGATATAACATTGCTGCTATCAGCACTGTACAGTTTTCGAAAGGGCTGATTATGTGTGTATATCTTGTGTTAGGCATAGTTTAGGAATTCGTTTCCTTTAATTATTGGTATGTTAGATAGCCATTTGAAGAAATTGTGGAAGTAAAGCAAGGTTTGTACTGGGGGGAACATAAGAGTGAACGTTTTAATAACATGGGACATAGAATAGAGACAAAAATGCGCCATGCAGAAGATTTACGGACAAGCGTAGGCGGTATGGATCACTCGACTACAGGGAATTAGACAAAACGAATGATTCATTGGAGATGAGGATTTAGACTATTTTTAAAACGTTGATGCGGTGGTAAAAACACACAACAATCCGGTAATGGATTACAATAGGTCGATCACAACGCTGAACTGCCCTTCCATAGAGCAGTCAGATACCTCAAAATCAGAATCTACGACGAACAAAAATAGTCAGAGGGACACTGTCCTAGAATTCCTAAAGCAGATGGAAGAGAGGACGCAGGAGTCAGCAAAGAGGAGGCAGATAGAAATTAAAAATCTTAGAAAAGAGGTTGACATGATACCTGAGTGAAATGAAAGAGTAGGTGATGGAAAGAAGGAAGATGTCAGGTGAGTCGATATAAGTAGTTACTGCAGCTAAGAAAGGTGCGAGAGTAGTTAGGATGTAGGTAGCCAGAGCCAAGAATGTGGCGCTCGTAGACAATAAAATGGCGCTCGTAGCCAAGGTTCATCCAACTCTGACTACGACTGTAGCGAGTCGAAATACGAGAGATCTGGCCACGCTACAAGTTCAAAGTGAAAACATAGTAGAGAAATTATGCTTATCCATTACGGATATTTTAGAACACATGACTGTTAATTGAATGTAAATACGTAAAACCGCAACCAACCAATTTTTTTGAATAACTATTTATTATACACTGACCCGGTTTTCGAAACTTATCAGGTTCATCTTTAGATGATTACATATATATTTCTAGCATAATGCTGGGTGCTGGCTTGCGACAGTATGGCCATTTTTCTGTTACTGTACATCTGTCTTTTTCCATTTTGATGGGCAATTGATATATCACATCACACACTTTTACACAGTCTGTATGCATTTACACTGTGATAGCGAAACTTTGTCAGCATCCAGCATGTGCTATACAAGTACTGCTTGTTGCTATACAACAGTTGTATGCTAACAGAGTGTCGCTATCATAGTGTAAATGTATACAGAATGTGCAGAAGTGTATGAAGTGATATACCAACTGGTCATCAAAATGCAAGGAAGCACATGGACACTAACAGAAAAATCCGCCCATACTGTCGCAAGCCAGCACCCAGCATTACGCTAGAAACAGATACGTAACTTGCGGAAAACCATCTCATGATGAACCTGAAAAGTTTCGAAAACAGGTCCATACGTGAACAAATAACTATTCAAAAAAGTGAGTGGTTTCAGTTTTATGTATTTATATAGTAGAGAAAACTATCCTAGTATACAAAGAGAGTAGGCGAGATAAATACAGAAAATAGAAATACATAACAAAATTAAAGAAACGACAGGTCGAGTAGAACGTGTGGAAGATCAAGCTGGCAAAATGTTCAAAGAGAACAACGATTGTCTTAAACAGGTGGAGCAGGAAATGAGAATGTAAGGATGGGGATCTGGAAAATAGAATCGGTATAGGTCCATCTGCGTATGTGTGTCACACACAAATCAGCACGCCACAACCTGCAAGCCACAACATAGAGAGCGGCGTGTCACACCTCTGTGTCCCACTTGGGAGATTTGAAACCCACATTAAGTACGGATATAAGGCAGGACAAATAGCAACCACTTGCGTCGTGAGGTTATGCACCTTGTGGCGGAAATGAGAGTAGGAGAAGCTGAGATAAAAAGAGCGGAGGAGAGTGGCGTAAGTTCGCTATCGTCCTGTCGATCCCTATTCACTATTCTGGGTGTTTTGACATTGCCCTCTAAATATATATATATTCTTTAATGTCGTTTCTTGTAGGCAATATCAGCTTAGTCCCAAGAATTAGCAGCGTTCACTCAGTTAATACTCGGCAGAAATCCAACCTACAATTGGATCGCATTTCCTTAACCTTAACTCTTGTGCAGAAAAGTGAGCGGTATACTGCTGCGTCCATTTTCAATAAGCTACCACAAGACGGTCTATAAAAGGGCGATGTACTTGAGGACAATATTATGGAAATGGAAGGGGACGTAGATGAGGAGGAAATGGGAGATACGATACTGCGTGAAGAGTTTGACAGAGCACTGAAAGACATGAGTCGAAACAAGGCCCCGGGAGTAGACAACATTCCATTGGAACTACTGACGGCCTTGGGAGAGCCAGTCCTGACAAAACTCTACCATCTGGTGAGCAAGATGTATGAGACAGGCGAAATACCCTCGCACTTCAAGAAGAATATAATAATTCCAATCCCAAAGAAAGCAGGTGTTGACAGATGTGAAAATTACCGAACTATCAGTTTAATAAGTCACAGCTGAAAAATACTAACGCTAATTCTTTACAGACGAATGGAAAATCTGGTAGAAGCCTGTTGTATCGGTAGCTGGACCGACACATTGAAGTTTAGCTGAAAAAGAAAGCTTGACTAACGCGGTAGCCGATAGTGCACGCATACAGCAATAAGCATACGGGCGTGAAGTCTGGAACATAAACTTATGAATGAATAAGAAGAAAAGTATGTAGATGCTTTTTACTTATCTTTTTAATTATCCTTGGAATACATCTGTCTTGAATACTCGTAAGCTATAGGCACTGATACAAATGTCTCCTTGTTAGTTCGTAGCCATTAACTTCTGATGGCTATTATGTCTCTCGGCTAATGAGAGAGAAAGGCTTCGTACAACTGGGCGATAGCTAGGTTCGCGTACAACTGGGCGGTAGCTTGGTCCTCGTACAACTGGGGTCGAGTCCACTCTCGTATCACGAGACCTGCCTTGGTGGTGGCGCTAGGTCTGCGATCACAGTGGCGACACGCGGGTCCGACATGTACTACATGGACCGCGGCCGATTTAAACTACCACCTAGCAAGTGTGGTGTCTGGCGGTGACACCACAAAGCCGACCTCGGGGAAGATCAGTTTGGATTCCGTAGAAATGTTTTAACACGTGAGGCAATAATGACCGTATGACTTATCTTAGACACTAGATTAAGGAAAGGCAAACCTAAGTTTCTAGCATTTGTAGACTTAGAGAAAGCTTTTGACAATGTTGACTGGAATAGTCTCTTTCAAATTCTGAATGTGGCATGGGTAAAATACAGGGAGCGAAAGGCTATTTACAATTTGTACAGAAACCAGATGGCAGTTATAAGAGTCGACAGGCATGAAAGGGAAGCAGTGGTTGGGAAAGCAGTAAGACAGGGTTTTAGCCCATCCCCGATGTTATTCAAACTGTATATTGAGCAGGCAGTAAAGGAAACGAAAGAAAAATTCCGAGTAGGAATTAAAATCCACGGAGAAGAAATAAAAACTTTGAGGTTCGCCGATGACATTGTAATTCTGTCAGAGACAGCAAAGGACTTGGAAGAGCAGTTGAACGGAATGGACAGTGTCTTGAAAGGACGATATAAGATGAACATCAACAAAAGCAAAACTCGGATAATGCAATGTAGTCGAATTAAGTCGGGTGATGCTGCGGGAATTAGATTAGGAAATGAGACAGTTAAAATAGTAAAGGAGTTTTGCTATTTGGGGAGCAAAATAACTGATGATGGTCGAAGTAGAGAGGATATAACATGTAAACTGGCAATGGCAAGGAAAGCGTTTCTGAAGAAGAGGAATTTGTTAACATCGAGTATAGATTTAAGTGTCAGGAAGTTGTTTCTGAAAGTATTTGTATGGAGGGTAACCATGTGTGGAGGTGAAATATGGACGATAAATAGTTTGGACAAGAAGAGAATAGAAGCTTTCGAAATGTGGTGCTACAGAAGAATGATGAAGATTAGATGAGTAGATCACATAACTAATGAAGATGTACTGAATGGAACTGGGGAGAAGAGCAGTTTGTGGCACAACTTAACAAGAAGAAGGGACCGATTGGTAGGACATGTTCTGAGGCATCAAGGGATCACAAATTTAGCATTGGAGGGCAGCGTGGAGGGTAAAAATCGTAGAGGGAGACCGAGAGATGAATACACTAAGCAGATTCAGAAGAATGTAGGTTGCAGTAAGTACTGGCAGATGAAGAAGCTTGCACAGGATAGAGTAGCATGGAGAGCTGTATCAAACCAGTCTCAGGACTGAAGACCACAACAACAACAACCATACGAATTCAAAAATCTTAGCAGTAATCTACGCTCTTTCAAATCGAAAACGACGAGTTTCCTCATGGGTCACTTCTGCTATTCTGCTGAGAAGTTCTTTGAAAAATTAAGCTGATTCTTATCTTATATTGTCGATTGCGTTTACTTAAATTTGTGGCTTGACTTTTTTGGGTACATAAACGTTATATTTTATGTGTTATTACTTTTATGGTGTAATTTCATGTACTGACACGTTCCACGACCTTGGAGGAATTCCTCCTCAATTTGGTCCTGCGGAACTAGACGTATAAACAAGTAGATAAAGAAAGATGGTGGCGGCTTTCGAATACAAATATTTTATGTCAGTACAGAACCTCCAAAACTATCGGCGTAGTGGGAATACCCTGCACCCAAAGGCCTCGATTACCCAGTTTGAAAGGTTAAAACAGTCATCTTAGCCATTGGAATATAAATCACACTTTATTTGTGGACACAAGGAAGAGTCAGTAGAAAAGGCGAGGAATTGCGGCTGCCAGCATCTCATTCAAGGAGTTTAATAAAGCTTTCCTTGCCAGCTATTGGTCACCTGGGACTCAAGACCAAATCAGACACAACATAATGATTTGTAAAGATTTGTAAACATCTGGATTCAGAACAACAGTGAACCTGTTTGAGTCATTAGTTAAGAAAAGTCACTTCCTGGGTGCGTCGTGTAGCACAAGTGAAATAATCAGGTTCTGATATATAAAAAAAATTAAGTATCAACAGGAACCTGCAGAGGGTAATGTGAGAGAATTCAAGAGCGTTCTCCATGAGTTAGAGTTCGTGTATGACACACACAGTGTGAGAGAAAAGAGAAGATATTACGAAGGAAACTATCGTAAACCGTTACGCAAAAATAATGACTGGAGGAATGGTAGGAACTGGTCACTGGGAGGACAGGGTCGCCACTTTCTGAAATCAGAGTGAGGAGGCGATTGGAACAATTTTAATGAGGGAAACAACAGTTGCCAGTTAGAGCAGAACTAGCGTGAACCTGAGAGGAATCTCCACCAGGCAGAAATCGTGGAGATTCGACCACCAATTGCAACAAACGCATTCCATAACAGTGGTCTCTCTCGTGATTGCCGCAGTAACTGAAGCAGTAACTGGATCTGGACGAAGCAATATGTTGGACTACGCCAAATGCAGTGGAACTGGAATGCAGAAAAACTCAGCGGTTCCGCTATCGATAAGCAACGATTGCAGCCTTGCCCAAAGTGGTGCTACCTGGCAGAGGCTCGCTAGCAGCGATGGTACAGGAAGCACGTGTCCCACCTCAGGAGTCGAGCCCGCGTTCTGCCTCAGTCAGTGAGTGCCTTGTGAATGAGCGGCTAAACCAGCAGTACCTACCCTAGGTAGTGAGCTCTTGTTGACTACGTTAGTTACAAGGCTCTGTTTAATGGACTAGCAGTTGGCATCAGTAGTCGACGGTGCATCTTGGAAAGAGCCAACCTCGGCAGCTATAGTGTTTCTTGGTGGTTACTGACTTGTCGTGTTGATATTATTTGGATGGCGGGTTGGAGAAACCGACGGAGCTCACAGGGCTCTCATCCAATAGCTGGCTGTGGTTCTGATAAACGGCTGATGGTGTTTAATGCTAAAAACTGATCAGTACATCAGCGTATTAAATGGTGAGTATGGTGTTCGCTTGTAAAGAGATTGAAACTGCATTTCAACAATCATCTCACTCGTTTGACAGAAACTGCGGCTAATAACTGTACCTTTAGCTTCCCTTGATTTCGGGGGCTGCAGGCACCCACTTACTTGGTAAACTTGTCTAAGGATTAACCAGCTTGTTCGGTGTAGTATTTCAGGTTGCTCAGATGTGGCTCGCTTCCTTAGTTAACGGCAAATTTTTCTTTAAGGGCACCTTTGAGCGGTCAGAGCTGAACTGTTTTGATTGGCTTCCATTCAGATAGTGCAGGAAGTCAGGACGAGGGCCAATACGTTTTTATATTTATGTGAGAAAGCTTCCGTAGAAATATTCTGGCTGACCATATTTCATTTTCTTTAGAGGTTGGGCTCTTCCAGCCACAGTGAAATTTATACTGCTCTGTTAGTCATTGCTGATTTCAATTATCTAAAGCTTCTTTGACTGTGTCAGTAGTGGACAAACAAATAACTTTCTTAAAATTTTCCTGGTTAAATTTCAGTAAAGTATTGGCCCCTTTTAACTACTGTCCTGTGGGTCAGCCGAGCGGAATTAGCGAGCGGTCTGAGGCGCTGCAGTCATGGACTGTGAGGCTGGTCCCGACGGAGGTTCGAGTTCTCATGGGTGTGTGTGTCTGTCCTTAGGATAATTTAGGTTAAGTACTGTGTAAGTTTAGGGACTGATGACCTTAGATGTTAAGTCCCACAAAATTTCACACGGTTTTTCCTGTGGGTCATTAGCTGCTGGAAGTTCTTAATTACGGCAGAACTCGCTGAACAGGTCTGATCTTTACTAAGTGTTACATCCTTTTAATTTTGGAGCCTGATTCATGTCATTGTTTGTTAGCGACATGTGTCTAATTATTTTAATATATGTGTTTTAGATTTTCCCTTGGCGTAATTTATCAATGTATTTTTCAAGACAGGTGACAGGGAGGCCAAAAGGCGCCAGTCTATTGTGAAAACCACGCAGTCCATTGTACTGTTTACATTAGTGTAACATAAATTTGTTCTTGACTGTGTAAATCAGCGCATCCTGTATGTTGTTACAGCTTTTGAATTATAGCAATTATGGTTTAAATAAATCTTTGCCTTTCGCGGGCAAGTGCTCTACCAGCTGAGCTACCCAAGCACGACTCACGCCCCGTCCTCACAGCTTTACTTTCGCCAATACCTCGTCTCCTACCTTCCAAACTTCTCATTCTAGCTTCGTTACTTGTTGTTTACAAGTCAGACAGCTCGGTAGCAGGCGCAAATCTGGTTGTAATGGTAGTAGCCATAGACTCAGACCTGTGTAAGAGTAGGTGTTGGTTTTGTGTTTTACGTTTCAGAATAGTGTCTGGACCTCGCGCTCTACTGTTGCAACCTATTTGAAGAAAGCTTGTCTAGACTACGAAGTACAGATTCAGGAAGCCATGGTTGAAGGTACTGTTCCCAAACTGGTCCAGTAGTTGCGCAGCATCTTGGTCAGCTGGTTAACGTCTCTGTACACACCGTGTAGGTGAGGAGTGCTTGACTGCCGTGTTCTAGGCTGTTGTGAACGACTGAGAGGGTATTCAGATTTTAGAGCAAGCCGCTCCGTCGTGTCCACAGGTGTTATGTGTTCAGGCACGTTGTGTCCACTTATATAACAGAACCCCAGACTTGATTTTGGTTAATATAGAATTCAACTGTCGTCTGCAGATTGAGCATATGGGAAATGATTTGTGTTGACTACAGCACAGAATAGGGCTTACTGAACTGGCAAGCCCGAAGGGAATTATACATTCTGCAGTTAAGCCAAATTGTGGATTTGCAAATTAGTAGTCAGAAAATTAAGTTTTGGCCGGGTTATGCTAAACTGCCAAATCTGCTACTGTCGTTATGATTATAAAATTTTTCCTTGGAAGATAGTAGGGAAATCATGAAGGTCAGATCGGCCACGAAATGGAAATCACTGTGAAAATCAGAAATGTTTTATTTACAACAGTTAGCTACATCTTCCAGCTACTTCTGTACACAGTCACCACTCAGACATTTGTCGTAGCGTTGTACCAACATTCCAATATCCTCGTCATAGAAGGTAGGCGCCTGTGCTTGCCGCCAATCCTCTACGTTGTACTGCAGGTCGTTGTGCATGCCAAAAGGTTTTCTTCATAGTCAGCGATTTATGTGAGCAGAGATGAAACTCAAGGGGGAGAAAATTACGGGCTGAATTATGAGCGATCAACCACTTCCTAATCGAAAACGAAGCAGGAGCATCTTCATTGTCCCTGCCGAGTGCGGCCAAGAACTGTCATCAAGATGGAAACGCGTGACAGTTGTGTTATGTGGACTGCATAACATCAGGCGAAATCTCTCACCAGGCCCTCGTACTTGGCCAGAGACACTATTGTTGTAAGCATCTTTACTTGCTCACTGTGCGCTCAGGACGGAAAAGAGCTACGTGACGCGATAGATGGGAATACTATAGACACTGCCAACACATCTGTGGAAAGCCGCATCTGATGTTCACTGTTGTTTCCATTTCACGTCCCATCGGAACTTACTTACCGAATAAGACTTGTAATTGTTAGAAGAGCATGAGCTGCTTTACGTCTCTCCCATGCTTTTATCTTGCAAGTATTGTATCTGGTGGCTGTAGAATTTCTTAATAAGATGGTCGCTGAGGGTACTGAGAATGGGATTTCAGTAGCTGATTTTCATAATAGAATTTTTCAGGATCAGATGGATGTCTGCGTGAGAGAAGTCTTGAATATGTTTTTAGAATACAAGGAATGCAAAAAGGGCTGTGTACTTACGCCGAAAGTACTCGGAATGCTGGTATAGATTTATCTGTAAAATGAGAAGAGAGTGATATTTGTCCTTGAAGGAGTGCGCCCGCAGGATGCGCCCTATATGGTGTTGTGTGATGAACCGACTTCGTTCATGTACACGAAATGGTTTCAGTAGTTGAGAATATTAGGTTCGCGGACCCAGGATCTGCGGGAAACAGCTGAAGGAGAGCAACCACTAATTACTGTACGAAACTGATTTCCAGAAGTTTGTTTTCAATGCAGTCAGCCCACTCGTATATTTCGCAGCTGTCAACTATCGCGACAGCCTTTAAGGACTAAAGTCCTTGTGTTGGATGGCGGGAGGGGGATAGCGAACCACTAAGTGTTCAGAATATGCATAAGTTACGGGTAGATACCTTAATCTTTGTGTGTCGCTTTTGAGATTATGAACCAGTCTGCACGTTGGTTGACTCTGGCAACTCGATATCTGTATCAGAGAGTTGGCGCTACTTTCTGTATCGTACCATGGAAGGTTTTGGGTCATTAACCCACTTGGAGAAGAGATGTTTTATGCCAAAAGTAGTTCGCTATCAATAGTGGCCAGTGTCGCTTGAAGGTTAAGGTAGGTCAGTTTTCGTGCCCCCTCCAGTTTTTCGTGGTTAAAGGGTTAACAGCAAAGGTACTATTATGGTGTGACCTAATTAAGATAGTATGTATTTTGTACTAGGCTGACAAACATTATTCTTTTAAATCCAGAGAAGGGGTAAAGGTTCCCTTTCGTCAGCAAACGCGTCGACGGACGTTTCACGTTGTGAGTCGTGTTGCCAGAAGATTCCACTTATGCCATTTCAGTAAACAGAAAACTGACAAAGTACTCTGACTTCTTGAACAATTCCCTAAGGTTCTCAAAAGTTACTAAAAAGATCTAATACCGCATCCATCTCACTGATCTCACTCCTGTTACACAAACACAGTACGGGTATCTCCGCCGGCCGCGGTGGCCGAGCGGTTCTAGGCGCTACAGCCTGGAACCGTGCGAGTGCTACGGTCGCAGGTTCGAATCCTGCCTCGGGCATCGATGTGTGTGATGTCTTTAGGTTAGTTAGGTTTAAGTAGATCTAAGTTCTAGGGGACTGATGACCTCAGAAGTTAAGTCCCATAGTGCTCAGAGCCATTTGAACCAATCATCCACAACAGACTTGGGTTTCATAAAGTTTGTGCAGGATGGGTCCCAAAGCAACTCTCACAGTTTCATGAACAAAAGCGCTTGGACATCTGCAAAAAACATTTGGATCGCTATGGTAACGAAGGGGACAACTTCTTAGACAGTATCATTACTGGCGACGATAGATGGGTCCATCATTACGACCCGGAGAGTAAACGGCAGATTATGGAATGGAAACATCCAAATTCGCTGTGCAAGGAAGAGTTCAAGACGCCACCGTCAGCAGGAAAACGGTTCTTACGGTTTTTTAGGACGCACAAGGTCCAGTACTGTAACATTATTGGGAAAGGGGACAACAATAAACAGTATACGTTACAGTGAGATGCTTACTGCCAGGCTAAGACCTGTAATTCGAAGCAAACGCCGAGGATTGCTATCAAAAGATGTTGTAGTACGACAGTGTCCGTCCGCATACTGCTTCCCACACTGCTGAAACGTTCCAGAAACTCAAATTTGAAGTACCGGATCATCCTGCATATAGTCCCGATCTTCTGACTGCCACTTGTTTGGTCTACTCAAACAGGCATTAAGGTGTCGTCGATTTGCCCCGGAGGAAGCAGTGAAAGAAGCGGTGCATTCCTGGCTCACAGCTCAACCGAGAACCTTCTTTATGAGGGGATCAGGAAGCTTGTACAACGATGGACCAAGTGCGCTGAAACGCAAGGAGACTATGTCGAAATATGATGTTCTTGTAAGTTTCCTATTTGAATACAATAAAATTTTGTAACTACTTAGCGGATAATAATTGTCTTATCCTCGTATATTGAGCCTCGTTTAGTTCACTGTAAAGGGTAATGTTAGTCTTTTTCTTATTTTGCAGTGGTGGTGATTGTGTATAAAGTATTTTAGATGCATTTATGTACACTGCTACATGATAATGATAGATGGGCCTTACTATCATGTTTAAAGCATATTCGTTGTCCTTTTGGTCACATATTTACTTGTCACAATCAGTACATTAAGTGTACGACAGAAATTCTTTGTACAGTAATTTCCACCTCAATATATTACCAAATATGTCACTTTTTACGTAGATTTATTATTATTACATTTAATGTATTTCATATCTCTTGTGTAAAAAAATCCTTGTGAGTTGATCACTGATTTGACATGTACACAAAGGAGCCAAAGAAACTGGTACACCTGCCTAATATCGTGTAGGCACCCGCGAGCACGCAGAAGTGCCGCAAAACGACGTGGCACGGACTCGACTAGTGTCTGAAGTATGCTGGAGGTAATGACATGCTGAATCCTGCAGGGCTGTCCATAAATCCGTAAGAGTACGGGGGAGTGGAGATCTCTCCTGAACAGCACGTTGCAAGGCATTCCAGACTTGCTCAATAATGTTCACGTCTAAGTAGTTTGGTGGCCAGCGGAAGTCTTTAGACTCAGAAGAGTGTTCCTGGAGCCACTCTGTAGCAGTTGTAGACATGTAGGGTGTCGCATTGTCCTGCTGGAATTGCCCAAGTTCGTCGGAATGAACAATGGTCATGAACGGACGCAGGTGAATAGACACGCCGGTCTCACTGATTCTCGATTGAATTTAAATACGGGGAGTTTGGTGACCAGGTGAGTACAGTGGAACTATTCTGATAGTCTTCGAATCACGCATGTACACTGCGATCCGTACGCTAGTACGCTAGTAGATGCCAACGTGTCGAGGAAAATGGTTCAAATGACTCTGAGTACTATAGGACTTAACATCTGTGGTCATCAGTCTCCTAGAACTTAGAACTACTTAAACCTAACTAACCTAAGGACATCACACACATCTATGCCCTAGGTAGGATTCGAACCTGCGACCGTATGTCGAGGAAAAACAAACTACATGTGGGCGTAGATATGGACCCCCCAGGACACAGGCAGATTGTGTTGATCAACCGTGCATTCAACAATGACGAGATCATTCAGAAACGCCACGAAAACATTCTGCCCAACATAGTGATCCCTGCTCCGGCCTCGACTCTTCCGACAACTGTTGCACGGTATTTCATGTCATACACGCTAACGGCCATGTGTCCGATGGAACATAAAACGTGATTCATGAGAAAAAATCATCTGTAGCCATTCAGCTGACATGTGCGAGAATTACTGCACAATCAGCTTAACAGCTCATGCATCCAAGTTGCTGACAAGAATAAAACACATAAGAATCGAAAAGACCATTGAGGATGTGTCAGATGACAATAAGTTGGGCTTTAGGGAAGGTAAAGGCACCAGGAGGCAACTCTCACGTTGCGGTTGATAATGGATGCAAGACTAAAGAAAGATCAAGACACGTTCATAGGATTTGTTGACCTGGAAAAAGCGCTCGACAATTTGAAATAAGACAAGTTGATTGAAATTCTGAAAAAAATAGGGGTAAGCTATAGAGAAAGACAGGCTAATATACAATACGTACAAGAACCAAGAGGGAACAATAACGCTGGAAGAGGAAGAATGAAGTGCTCAGATTAAAAAAGGTGCAAGACTAGGATGTAGTCTTTCACCCCTACTGTTCAATCTGTACATCGAAGAAGCAATTCTGGATATAAAAGAAAGGTTCAGGAGTGGAATTAAAATTCAAGGTACAAGGATATCAAGGATAAGATTCACTGATGACATTGCTATCCTGAGTGAAAGTGATAGACAATTACACGATCTGCTCAATGGAATGAACAGTCTATTTAGTACAGAATATGGACTGAGAGTAAAGATGAAAGTAACGAGAAGTAGCAGAAATGACAACACCGAGAAATTTAACATCGGGCTATCTAGGCTACAAAATAGCAAATAACGGCGGATCAAGGAGAACATCAAAAGCAGACTAGTACTGGCAAAAAGGGCATTTCTGGCCAAGAGAAGTTTACTAGTATCTAACATAGGCCT
Source organism: Schistocerca piceifrons (assembly GCF_021461385.2). Classification (NCBI taxonomy): domain Eukaryota; kingdom Metazoa; phylum Arthropoda; class Insecta; order Orthoptera; family Acrididae; genus Schistocerca; species Schistocerca piceifrons. The sequence goes on along the minus strand of NC_060140.1, from coordinate 120,134,880 downwards.
TAATTTGAGGAAGAAATTTCTGAGAATGTACCTTTGCAGCACAGCATTCTATGGCAGTGAAACATGAACTGCGCGAAAACCAGAACAGAAGAGAATCGAAGCATTTGAGATGTGGTGCAACAGACGAATATTGAAAATTAGGTGGAATGACAGAGTAGGGCTAGAGTTGTGTGCAGAACTGGAGAGGAAAGGAATATGTTGGAAACACTGAAAGGAGAAGGGACAAGATGATAGGGCATCTGTCGAAACATCAGGGGATGACTTCCCTGTTACTAGAGGTAGCTGTAGAGGGCAAAAACTGTGGAGGAAGACAGAGATTGGAATACTTCGAGCAAATATCTGAGGACGCAGATTGCAACTGCTACTCTGAGATGAAGAGTTTGGCACAAAAGGCGGGCCGTATGAAACGAGTCAGAAGGCTGATGACTCAAAAAAAGAAAGAGTCATTCAGTGGACATCCACGTGCGGTAGTGGCGTCCATATTCCAGCCTTCGTCGCCAGAGAACAGCAGTCAGCATGGATGCATGAACCAGGTGCCTGCTGCGGAGGTCCATACGCAGCAACGTTCGCTGAACGGCCGTTATGGAGACACTGGTGGTACAACCTTCGTTCATCTGCGCGGTCAGTTGCTCAACAGTTGCACGTCTATTCGCCTGTACACATCTTCGTAGCTGCGTTCTCGTCTATGGCCCATGGAGCACCACATTTGCATCGGAGCCGGTTTCGGATAGCGCCATTTTCCCACGTGTGATATGCTTTAACCACAGCGGGACGCGAGCAGTTTAATCTTAGCCGTTTCAGAAATGCTTCAACCATTTGCCTGAAAGCCAATGACCATGCCCCTTCGGACGCCAGATGAATCGCTCCTTTTCCGCATTACGACAACGAGTACACTGTTTTCCGCGTCATCTCCCCCCCCCCCCCCCCTTTCCACCCTTGCCGACGCGCTTTATATACGTTCCACTGTTAGTGCTGCGACCTGCCGTGTGTGAGTGGTTACCGCGTAGATGGTTCAAATGGCTCTGAGCACTATGGGACTTAACATCTGAGGTCATCAGTCCCCTAGAACTTAGAACTACTCCAACCTAACTAACCTAAGGACATCACACATATCCGTGCCCGAGGCAGGATTCGAACCTGCGACCGTAGTGGTCGCGCGGTTCCAGACTGAAGCGCCTAGAACCGCTCGGCCACTGTGGCCGGCTACTGCGCAGACTTTGAACATAGGGGGTGGTCACATTAGTGTTAATGCACTGTGTATATTTACTTTTCCGTCAGAAGTCTTTAACGTTTAATCCATTTAACGTCAATTACAGTTTGTAGTCCGCTTACAGGGTAGAGAATGTACACAGCCCAGCTATTACATACTAACCTGCTTTTCTCGGCGCCTGCATTAACAAAGGAAGAGTTCTAAAATATACTCCATTCCCAAGCCTGTTAGTTCGGGGGTTTTCACTTCATATGTGCTCCACGCAAGACCAAAATTTAAGTACTTAAATGTGTGTTGTCTCTCCCCCCTCCCCCCAACACCTCCCCAGACAGACTGCGTTATACACAACTGCTAAGTTATAAATGCTGGAGATTGGTATTTGGAACCAGGTGTCCGTGCCACGACCAATAGCTGTGTCCTGGATATTGGGTATACTATACTGTTGTGTAAATTGCTACGAGTACGAAGCGAAAATAAAATTTTCTATGTCTGATTCAAAAATAAGTTACATCGGTTTAAGATTTTTCATTAAAAACTATTAATACTACAATTAGTGTTTAATTAATGTGACTCAGATAACACATACACGACAATGGAAACATGTCACGACTCATTAAAGCTTACTTGTACAGCTTTTGCACTTCCAATCTGACTAAGACATTTAAAATTATTTTTTGAATAACACAGGACACTCAGAATGATGATTCAACCACAGACAGATTTTATAAAATAGTTAAATGGCGATGGAAAAAGGTGTGCCAGAATAATTATTACCAGAGAACATACATTTATATTTCATTAATGGTAGTGATTACTTTCCGCTTTTAAGACTGTTTCGAAAGCTAGCCGTTTTCTTCAGCTTTCAACATGAATGTTCAGCTAAATTTGTGAAACATCTATTTAAATGAACTTTTAACCATTTTACAACAAGTGCATGTGATAACGCTATCTGCTTGAAAAATATCCCGTGATGATTAACTTCTGCAGGCACAACGTCAAAGTTGTTTGTATGTTTCAGAAGTAAACGTATTAACTAATAGCATGAAAGCTGATTTGGAAAAGCTAACAGACTCTTATGGTTAGAGGTTAGTCTTAGAACCAAACATCCGTGCAGTGTGTACGACCATGCAGCCTGTGCAAGCTGAAGCAGCAGTGAAATTTGAATTACATTCCCAAAACGTTAACTTCTGAATTTTTGTGAATCTTCGACAGACTTACTGCTCGAAGTAGAGCAGCCGGTGTAACTGCACTCAGCTCGGAAATGCAGCACAGATACTGAAATATTACGTAGAATATGAGAAGAATATGTGCCGCTACTATGTGACCACATTCTTTGTTCAAAGTGGAATCGTTAAATAGGACAGAAATTACGATATGACTAGTTCAAGTCACGAACGTGCATAGCTGCGAGGTTCCAAGTGCAGACAAAAGAGGTTTATACACAATAAACAGAAGAATGTGGATTCTAATTACGGTAGTACTGTTACGGTCACGGTATAGAACAGACGTTCGTGTATAGAAACTCACATTGTCAATGTTCAAAAACATGTTACTGAGAGACAGAGGGGTTGAATACTACGCATGATGATGGATGTACGAGGGATTCGTCGATATTCGTATCCACGACAAGACACGATTCGAAACTCATCACAAAGAAAAATGAAGTTCTGTTTTCATTGCAACATGTAGCAAGCGCGAAGAATTTAGCCGGCCTAACCGTGACTTAAGAAAACAAACTAGCCCTACAGTAACATTTCTGCATACAAACTGTAATTTAAGCCAAGGGCAAGCCGCAACCTCATCCAACGAGTGTGAAGCAGCACGATGAAACTGCAGACAGCTGCCACATCCGCAGGGAACAAGATTCAGTCCTTGAGTGTCTTCCGCTTCACACCAAGCTACGAAGCAACTTTAAAATTAGCCGCAACCCGCCTGATTGGCTCTCTCTAATCAAAATGCCTGGACCAATATGTGGCCAAGCCTCGCGTATTCCCTTGCTAGTAAAACGTATACCATTGTTCTGAAGCACACGCTAAACCACTCTCACATAAACAGCTACAAATACACTAATCAGCGAGAACATTTTCACCACCGTCCTAAGATCGACATAAAACCCGTCCAGGCTATAGTAGCGTCACCTGGCGAGGAATGACTGCTGCTCAGACACACGCACCATGCATGTGGTATCAGTGAGTGTGCTGTCCGTGAGTCGAATGGGAAAGGCATTTGGCCTATTTGAGTTCGACCAAAGGCATATGGTGATGGTCCGGAGGCTCGGAACGAGCATTTCGGAAACTGCGCGACTTGGGTGTGCGAGGCGTGCTTTGGTGAGTGTCGTCAACACGTGGCGAAAATAAGGTGAAACCACGTCCAGACGTCGTGGGGTTGGGCGGCCACTTCTCATTACAAATGTCGGACTCGTAGGCGCTTCAGTCCGGAACCACGGTGCTGCTACGGTCGCAGATTTGAATCCTGCCTCGGGCATCGAAGTGTGTGATGTCCTTCGGTTAGTTAGGTTTAAGTTGTTCTACGTCCAGGGGACTGATCACCTCATCTACATCTACATCTACATATATACTCCGCTAGCCACCAAGCGGTGTGTGACAGAGGGCACAATTCGCGCCAAAATAATATTTCCCCCCCCCCCCCCCCCCTCTGTTCCACTCGACTGTCTGAACGCCTCAGTACGAGATCTAATTTTCCTTATCTTTGAATGGTGATCATTGCGCGCCTTGAAAGTTAGTGGTAATAATATATGCTCTACATCCTCCGTGAAGATCGGATTTCGGTATTTAGTGAGCAGCCCCTTCTGTTTAGCACGCCATCTATCTGCAAGTGTGTCCCAATTCAAACTTTCTATGAGATTTGTAACGCTCTCGCTATGGCTAAATGTACCAGTCAAGAATCTTGCCGCTCTTCTTTGGACTTTCTCAATCTCTTGAATCAGACCCAACTGGTAAGGGTCCCATACAGACGAACAATACTGCAAGACTGGATGAACTAACGTATTTTAAGCAATTTACTTTGACGAAGGACTGCATCGCTTCAGGACTCTACCAATAATCCGCAATCTAGAGTTATCGTTTCAGGATTCTACCAATAAACCGCAATCTAGAGTTTGCCATACCCGTTACTTGAGTAACCTGATCATTCCAATTGAGATCATTTTGAATACTCACAACCATGTACTTGACGGACGTTACCGCTTCCAAAGACTGGGCATTTATTTTGTACTCTTACATTAATGGGGATTTTCGCCTTATTATAGCCAGTAGGTTACACTTACTAATACTGAGAGATAACTGCCAGTCATTGCACCATGCATTTATTTTCTGCAAATCCTCATTTATTTGTTCACAAATTTCGCGTGATACTACTTTCCAGTAGACTACAGCATCATCGGCAAACAGTCTCAGACCGCTGTCAGTACCATCAACCAGATCGTTATGCAAATTGTAAAAAGCAGAGGACCTATTACGCTGTCCTGGGGCACACCCGAAGTCACGCTTGTTTCTGCCAAAGTCACCCCGTTCAGGACGACATACTGCTCCCCGTCTGATAGAAAACTTTCTATCCAACCGCATATGTCATCGGATAGACCGTAAGCGCGCACTTTTTGTAGCAAGCGACAGTGCGGAACTGAGTCGAACGCCTTTCGAAAGTGGATAAATGTGGCATCAACCTGGGAGCCGGTATCTACAGCCTGTTGTATATCATGCACAAAGAGGGCCAGCTGTGTCTCGCATGACCGCTGGTTCCTAAAACCGTGCTGGTTTCTGCAGATGATTTTCTTAGAGTCTAGAAAGGTAACTATGACTGAACACAAAATATGTTCCATGATTCTACAACAAATCGATGTCAGTGAAATTGGCCGGTAATTCTACGCATCCGGTTTTCTACCCTTTTTACAGATTGCTATGACCTGGGCCTTCTTCCAATCTCGTGGAACTTTCCGCTGTTCCAGTGATCTCTGATAGATGATGGATAAGATTGGTACTTTATTGTACCATAGTCAACATAAAATCTTACGGGATACCGTCTGGGCCAAATGCCTTCAAATGGTTCAAATGGCTCTGAGCACTATGGGACTTAACATCTGTGGTCATCAGTCCCCTAGAAATTAGAACTACTTAAACCTAACTAACCTAAGGACATCACACACATCCATGCCCGAGGCAGGATTCGAACCTGCGACCGTAGCAGTTGTGCGGTTCCGGACTGCGCGCCTAGAACCGCGAGACCACCGCGGCCGGCCCAAATGCCTACCTGACGTCTAAGGATCTTAACTGTTTTACAATCTCAGATACACTAAAGACTATGTCAGCCATCCTTTCGTTTGTTCGATAACTGAAAGGGGGAATGGTGCTGCAGTCGTCTACCGTAAACAAGTTTTTGAAAGCTAGGTTTAGAATTTCGGCCTTCTGTTTATCATCATCAGTTACATTACCTGTACTGTCAGCAAAAAAAGGTATTGAATTATTTGTAGATGTTAAGTCCCAGTTAAGAGCCATTTGAACCACTTGACTCGTAGGATGGGCAGACTGGTAAAACGGGACAGCTGGCGTACTGTAGCGGAACTAACATCGGACTTTAATGCTGGGCATAGCACAAGTGTGTCTGAATACACAGCCCACCGAACACTCCCAAGGATGGGCCTCCGCACCTGACGATCCATGCATGTGTCAATGTTAACATCACAACATCGGTAACTACTACTGAAATGGGCACGCGACCATCAGCACTGGACGTTACCGCAGTGGCAGAGCGTTGCATGGTCTGACGAATCCCGATACCTTCGTCATCATGTCAATGGGAGGGGGTGAATCCGTCGTTTTCCCGGGTAACAACCCCTTGACACCTATACTATGGGACGGAGACAAGCTGGCGGCGCCTCCATTATGGCGTCAGCAACATTCAGGTGGGTATCCATGAGTCTAGTGCAGCTCATGCAAGGCACCATGACGACTAAGGAGCACTGAACACTGGTTTCAGACCACGTACACCCGTGTATGACGAACATGTTTCCCAACAGCAGTGGCATTATTCTACAAGATAATGCGCCATGTCACTAGGTCAGGAATGTGATGGAGTGGTTCAAAGAACACAGTGGCGAGTTCCAATTGATGTAATGGACCCCTAACTCGCCACATCTGAACCGGATGGAACACATATGGGATGGTACTGAACGTGACGTCAGAGCTAACCTCCCAGCCCATCCCCCACCCGCCCTACCCCCCGCGTTTGAATATATGGGAATTAAATTAAGACATCCAATATCAATAATACTCTTCATTATCTTTCAAACCTTCCTAGTTGGGTTAATAACAGGAACAATAACGAAAAGCTATTGATTGTCATATATTCTACTCTTAACATTTCATGGTGGTATATTAGTTCTATTTACCTATACCATAAGAATTGCATCAAATGAAATATTTCAGCCTGAATCAATTACTATAATCGTCACTTTAACCATATGAACTGTGTACGGATGTGACGCTAGGTCCCTTTAGCGAGCTACCAAGGCCTCATTCCTTCCATAGCATGACGTGTCGCCGCTGTTATCTGTTCCAGTGGCAGATGTATGGAGTATTTGGCAGGTAGTCATAACGTTCTGGTTGATCAATGTATCACATTATAATAGAGTTTGTACCTTTTGGTAAGTAAAATGGATTATGTATCGATGGAGGCAAAGTCCCTCTGAGTGAATATGCAGCGGGAAAAAGCGCAGGTGACTTCTACACCTGAGAAGGGTAAAAGGACGGACCCGCAAAATTACAGAACAGCATACCCAACTTCGGTTTTCTGCAGAATACTTGAACATATTCTCAATTCGATTATAGTAAATTTTCTTGAGAGCGGGAAGCTTATATCCACGAATAAGCACGGTTTTAGAAAGAATCGCTCGTGCGATACTCAGCTTGCCCTTCTGACACATGATATACTGAGAACTATGGACGAACGGCAGTAGGCAGATTCCATATTTCTAGCTTTCCGGAAACCGTCTGATAGGGGCTACATTGCAGGCTGTTCACGAAGGTACGAGCATATGGATTAGGTCCGCAGATATGTGATTGGCTCGAATAATTCTTAAGTAATAGAACCCAATATGCCGTCCTCGACGGCGAGTGTTCATCAGAAACAAGGCTATCGTCAGGAGCGACCCATTCATGTGTGATAGGACCGCTGTTGTTCTCTACATAAGTAGATAATTTGGCTGACAGGTTGGGCAGCCATCTGCGGTTGTTTTCTGATGGTTCTGCGGTATATAGTAAGGTGTCGAAGTTGAGCGACTATAGTAAGATACAAGGCGCTTCAGAGAAAATTTCTAGTTGGTATGATGAATGGCAGCTATCTCTAAATGGGGAAAAATTAAGAACAAACCTGTAATGTTCGGTTACAGTGTTACTAGCATGCTGCTCGATACAGTCAAGTCGTTTAAATATCTGGCAGTAACATTGCTGTGGTAGGAAAGACGATTCTTCAACTTCGGTTTGTTGGGAGACTTCTGCGAAAGCGTGGTCCATCTGTAAAGGAGACCGCATATAGCGCGCTGGTGCAACCAGTTCTTGAGTACTGCTCGAGTGGTTGGGATCTGTACCAGGCCAGATTAAAGGAAGACATACACTATTGGCCATTAAAATAGCAGCACCAAGAAGAAATGGAGATGATAAACGGGTATTCATCGGACACATATATTACACTAGAACTGACATGTGATTACATTTTCACGCAATTTGGGTGCGTAGATCCTGTGAAATCAGTACCCAGAACAACAACCTCTGGCCGTATAACGACCTTGATAAGCCTGGGCATTGATTCAAACAGAGCTTGGATGGCGTGTACAGGTACAGCTGCCCATGCAGCTTCAACACGGTACCACAGTTCATCAAGAGTAGTGACTGGTGCATTGTAAGGAGCCAGTTGCTCGGCCATCATTAACCAGACGTTTTCAATTGCTGAGAGATCTGGAGAATTTGCTGACCAGAGCAGCAGTCGAACATTTTCTGTATCCAGAAAGTCCCGAACAGCACCTGCAAGATGCGGTCGCGCATTATCCTGCTGAAATGTAGGCTTTCGCAGGGATAGAATGAAGGGTAGAGCCACGGGTCGTAACACATCTGAAATGTAACGTCCACTCTTCAAAGTGCCGTCCGTGCGAACAAGAGGTGACCGAGACGTGTAACCAATGGCACCCCATACCATCACGCCGGGTGATACGCCAGTATGGTGATGACGAATAAATGCTTCCAATGTGCGTTCACCGCGATATCGCCAAACACGGATGCGACCATCATGATGCTGTAAAAAGAACCTGGATTCATCCGAAAAAATGACGTTTTGCCATTGTGCACCCAGGTTCGTCGTTGAGTACACCATTGCAGGCCCTTCTGTCTGTGTTGCAGCGTCAAGGGTAACCGCAGCCATGGTCTCCGAGCTGATAGTCCATGCTGCTGCAAAGGTCGTCGAACTGTTCGTGCAGATGATTGTTGTCTTGCAAACGCCCTATCTGTTGACTCAGGAATCGAGACGTGGCTGCACGATCCGTTACAGCCATGCGGATAAGATGCCTGTTATCTCGACTGCTAGTGATACGAGGCCGTTGGGATCCAGCACGGCGTTCCGTATTACCCTCCTGAACCCACCGATTCCATATTCTGCTAACAGTCGTTGGATCTCAACCAACGTGATTAGCAATGTCGCGATACGATAAACTGTAATCGCAATGGGCTACAATCCGACCTTTATCACAATCGGAAACGTGATGGTACGCATTTCTCCTCTATACACGAGGCATCACAACAACGTTTCACCATGCAACGCCGGTCAAGTGCTGTTTGTGTATGAGAAATCGGTTGGAAAGTTTCCTCATGTCAGCACGTTGTAGATGTCGCCACCAGTGCTAGCCTTGTGTGAATGCTCTGAAAATCTAATCATCTGCATATCACAGAATATTCTTCCTGTCGGTTAAATTTCGCGTCTGTAGCACGTCATCTTCGTGGTGTAGCAATTTTATTTGCCAATAGTGTATGATTCCATACAGTTTGAAACACATTCATTACTCCATTTTATCAAAGTAATATGCTGCGTATGAAATGTAAATTACATATTGAATCATTCTTTAAACTCTGAAAGATATTGGTATCTGCCTCTGGTCTCAAAAAATGAAATGTATACAAAGAGCACTCTGCCACATACGGATGTGCCAGCGAAAAAGCCGGAATGAAATATTCACAAATCGCTTGTACCTCATGAATGGGCTGAGATATCGAAACAAGATTTTGGAAAATAGGAGAACAGTGTGCCATACGATTAATATGTAGAAGTTCCATATCTACATTTTTAACTTCCATACATAAGGATCATCGATAGCTGGTGGAACGAGATTTGCTGTGGGTTTTAAACAATATAAATGAAGAAGTTGCACATTCATTTTTATACTGAGAACGCACTTTTTCATAAACTATCAACCTGTCTTGTGCTCAGTGGCTAGTTCAATCTTACACTGTTTCAGGATTCTGTCACAATTTCTTTTTCAACTCCTTTAGAATATTAGTGACACTCCTTGAGAATGTTAGTGACATTCTGCTGAGTAGCAAGTGTTACACTGAGTGTAGCTGGCATGCTTTCATTACACATCCTTCTTTGACAAACTAATTACATTAATTTTACTTTAATAAGAATTAATTATAGTAATTTTCTTTTAATTTTTAATTATTTTCATTACAATGGCCCTGACTAACAATAACCTATACCTTTCATGACTCACTTACCTCACAAAAATCTTCGTTACTCGAACTACTGCAATACAGCCAGTGCCAATATTGCCAGCTAAATAAAAGATTCTAACAACGGAAGGCACTAACTACTGATCCAACTGCCCAACGCTACGCGCAGTTCACATCCAACTGCCCAACACTACAATAGCGAATATTCCAACAATGCCAACCAGCCACATATTGCACACAGCACAGCCAGTGATTTTCATACAGAGAGCTACGTGGCGTTACCAACATAAAAAACCTAAACAACCTACTTACAGATATTCAAGTATTTTCTCTTGAGATGACATCTTGAACTTTGGATATTTGAACGTATTGAGTAGCTTTGTTATGGGTTAGAAAACGGAGTTTTAATCGGAAAAAAATTAAGTATTTGTGACATTTTGCTCTCTTTAGATATAACACACGAGTGAAAGAAGTGGAGGTAGCTCTGTATGGAGTCAGTGCTATCCAATAAATTACGTTAGAAAATAATTTTCCCGGTGTAGGATCGTTTTGACACGAAGTATTTGCCATATCCAAGAAGCCCAACATCAATAGCTCTGTCACGTACGAGATTAAACACTTGTTTCTCTTGAGGCTGCAACTTACAACCAAAGCATTCTTGGCATCAATTACGATGATGTTTCCATGGACCTAGCGAACAGCTACGGCATTCACAGCTCCTTAGTTGTCCCAGTAATGGTTAAGACAATAGTTTGCAATGAAACGACAGAATTACGAGGGTAATCCCAAAAGTAAGGTCTCCTAATTTTTATAAGTAGATAGACCTGTTTATTTCTACAATGGTTTACATCAGTTTACAGCTTGAACATTTAGCTATTTTTCGATATAATTACCATTTCTGTCGATGCATTTTTGTAGACGCTGTGGCAGTTTTGTATACCCATGTCATACCAGCTCGCCGCCAGGCTGTTCAGAAAGTTATGAACCTCTTCTTTCACCTCGTCGTCGGAGCTGAATCGCTTTCCGGCCAAATGTTCTTTTAACCTAGGGAACAGGCTATAGTCACTGGGCGCCAAGTCAGGACTATAGAGTGGGTGCGTGATAATGTTCCACTGAAACTGTTGCAAGAGAGCAACGGTTTGTCGAGCAATGTGTGGGCGAGCGTTGTCATGGATAATGTGTACGCCCTTGCTCAACATTCCTCTTCTTAGGTTCTGAATTGCCCATTTGAGTTTTTTCAGGCTCTCACAGTACCTGTCAGCGTTAATTGTGGTCCCAGCGATTCAGCTCCGACGACGAGGTGAAAGAAGAGGTTCATAACTTTCTCAACAACATGGCGGCGAGCTGGTATAACATGGGCATACAAAAACTGCCACAGCATCTACAAAAATGCAGCGACAGAAATAGTGATTATGTCGAAAAATAGCTAAATGTTCAAGCTGTAAACTGATGTAAACCACTGTAGAAATAAACATGTCTATGTACTTATAAAAAAATAGGAGACCTTAGTTTTGGGATTACCCTTGTAGTTGCAGTCTCTGGTTTCCAGGGAACTTACTTATTGTTTTCAGTGTCATATGTCAAACGATCTAATTACGCGGGGATTATGAATCAAAAACAAGAAGCATGGTACTTATTATTTCAACTTGGTCGTACTTTGTTGCAAATTCGTCATTACCCTACTGCCACGAAATATTTTCTGCCATTTTCTGCTGATGCAGCGGAGTCAACTGGTGAAACAACAGAAAGCCACTGTAGAGTAATCAGGACAACACATTAAAGGCTTTCTGGTGGTTGTGTAAGCAGTCATTTCAGTTTTCATTTTTGTGTGTAATGGATGTGCACGGCAGAGAGAGAGAGAGAGAGAGAGCAAGTTACGTTACTGTTAAACAGTCTTTTCGTGCACAGTTTTCGCCTCTATCTCTATGCAGTGTGATAATTCTTAGTTGAAGTGAGGTATATGATGGACGTATTCAGCGGTGCTGTGTTAATTTGTAATGGTATCTGTTAGATGAAGAAATATTTATTGTATACGACAGCAAGGATGAATATGATGCTTATACTGGAAGGCGAAAAGGGTATAAATTTTAAATAATGTTTGAGGTAAGGCTGCAGCACTGTGCAGCTAGGACGATTATTGTCAGCTAGTTAGCTTGTTCAGAACTGAGAGAGAGACCGCCCTACCTCCCCAAGTCGTGCATTAACATGTTAACTTTCCAAACTGTTTAGTTTTTATATACAGGGTGCGTCAAAAAGTGTATACACACTTTGAAGTGTCATAGAAAATTTATTTCCCGTTCTACAATGTTAAATTTCTGGAAATGGAAAGCTTAAAGTCCAATTGGAAAAAGAAATGTACTTTGCAAATGTGATTAATGTTCAAACTGGTGGCCTTCAGCATCAATAAATTTCTCAGTACGAGTCACTACTGATTCCGTACATCGTACGAAAGTGACCAATGAGATTTCTGCGCACACCGCCTGAATCTCATTCCAAAGTGCGTCCAGGTTGCGTGGTTTACGTTAGTACACCTCATCTTTTACTGTTCCCCATAAGTAAATTGGAGAAAGACGAAGGTAATGAGAAGTAGTAGAAATGAGAACAGCGAGAAACTTAACATCAGGATTGATGGTCACTAAGTCAATGAAGTTAAGGAATTCTGCTACCTAGGCAGTAAAATAACCAATGACGGACGGAGAAAGGAGGATATCAAAAGCAGACTCGCTATGGCAAAAAAGGCATTTCTGGCCAAGAGAAGTCTATTAATATCAAATACCGGCCTTAATTTGAGGAAGAAATTTCTGAGGATGTACGTCTGGAGTACAGCATTGTATGGTAGTGAAACATGGACTGTGGGAAAACCGGAACAGAAGGGAATCGAAGCATTTGAGATGTGGTGCTATAGACGAATGTTGAAAATTAGGTGGACTGATAAGGAATGAGGAGATTCTACGCAGAATCGGGGAGGAAAGGAATATGTGGAAAACACTGATAAGGAGAAGGGACAGGATTATAGGACATCTGCTAAGACATGAGGGAATGACTACCATGGTACTAGAGGGAGCTGTAGAGGGCAAAAACTGTAGAGGAAGACAGAGATTGGAATACGTCAAGCAAATAATTGAGGACGTAGGTTGCAAGTGCTACTCTGAGATGAAGAGGTTAGCACAGGAAAGGAATTCGGGGCGGGCCGCATCAAACCAGTCAGTAGACTGACGACTAAAAAAAAAAAAAATGTTGGAAATAAAACTCATCCTTACCGTATAATGCACAAATGGCAGGGAGTATGGAGTCAGCAAGCATTGTTAGGTACGTTTCTCCAAAAACAGCACCTTCAAAGCGGAAAGGCCCAATGAGTCTCCTTGCAGACAAACCACACCACACATTTACACCCGGCAAATTCACAGCCTTTTCAACTGTAATGTGAGGATTATCTTCAGACCAGTACACACAATTGTGCCTATTGACAGTTCCATTGAGTTTGAATTGGGCTTCATCCGACCAAATTATGCTACCTATAAATCCCGGTTCACGTCTCACCATCTCCTGAACCCATTCATAAAATTCTAACCTTCTGTCTGGATCGTCGTCACTTAGCTGTTGCACCAGCCTTAGAATGTACACACGAAACTTGCCTTTCCTCAGAATGAGTAGCACACTACTAGCACTTACATTACTCGCACGTGCCGCTTGCCTTGAAGATTTTTGAGGCGAACGCTGAAACAGTTCCAAGACCGCAGTTGTGGAATCATCACTTGTAGCTGTATGAGGTCGCCCTGATCGACCATTATGCACATCACACACTGTTCCATGAATTTCGAATTTGTCTCGTAGACGTGTAATTGTTAACCTTGAAGGTGGTTCTGTACCATACTCACTTCTCCACTATCTTCGAACCGCAGCTACATTCTCAAACTTCCAGTACCACTTAATTATCTGCTTCCGCGCTTCTAAGCTCAAATGCACCTCCGCCATATTGCAGTTACTTCCTTGCCACAGCTGCCACCTGTTGAAGAAACATAACATTACTTTCTCACAGATATTTAACCTTGTAGAAAGGGAATAAATTCTCTATGACAATTCAAACTGTGTATACCTTTTTTGACGCACCCTGTATATTCGCTGTTAACATTGTGCTCTTTTTAAATCATTGTTCACTTTGTTAACCCTTTGGCTGCTGCAGCTGCGCTTCCGGCTGGCCGTGTCGGACGCGCCCTTGAGGTCGCCTAATCTTTTACCAGTGCTAGTAGCCATCTCCGCGGACTGCTGTCTGTGCCCGAGAGCTTGGCTCGGTCGACGTCGCCCCGTGCTGAGTATCTCTGTAGCCAGGGCGGTCGCGACTGTCTGGCAGTCTGAGTGTTATCACTAGGGCCCGGATTTTAATCACCTAAAAAATAGTGAAATATGCAAGCATTTATGACCTAAAACTTACATAAATATGACCTTAAAAATAAAATATTACTTGATAGAAGTTTATTTAAAGCGTTCTTGTTTGTTTATTTAATTTTTATTCACCATAAAGTAATACAAAATTCACTTCTCAAAATATTGTAAGTATAGTTCCTTCTTTCTGTGGGGTTTGTTGCTAATTTGCACCAATTTTTTGAATGTCTGAATGTTTTATTTTCTAAACACAAAGTACAGTGAAAAGATCATCTATCGTAAGAGTAAAACAATGATTTTACTTCTACATAGTATTTAAAGCGTTTCACATTATTTAATATCATATGTCAATCTTCAGTATCTGCAAAGTTGCACTGGATCACAAGGTGCATTTTCAGGTTTTCCATTGTCAAAGATCTACGATTGTCACTGAGGATAGTTTTGTACTTGGAAAAGTTCCTCTCCACTTCACAAGATGTCACTGGAGCGTATTTGAAGGCAGCCAGGTCACTGGGGTTAAGCTTTGTTTCAATCTTCAGATGTTGCGGCATTCCCTGAAAGACTGTCACTAATTTTGCACAGTGTAGAATATCCAGGATTCCGTTGGAGTACACTTTGCAATTTGGTTTTCACTTTGTCAGCCACATGACCACAGGCTCGACCCAACTCACTCTGCACATGTTGCACAATACTCAGGGCCTCATATAGCTGAGTGCCAACAGCTTCCAGTCGTTTGATGGCTTTTGATATCACTGAAAAATTGGCGTTGATGTATGCCAAGTTTCGAGACACTGTATCTGCAAAAACTTTTTTCACAATTTTGATAGCACTTGATTCATCGCTATCAAGCTCACAGAAGATTGTCTTTATTTGGGTATAGTTGGTGCAGTAATACTCAGCAGCATTAAGCCAAGAACCCCATCGTGTAAGAACAGGTTTAGGTGGGAGAGGCGTTGAAGGTGCTTGTTCCTTGAATTTCTGCACCGGTAGCGGAGCCTTCACATGGATTTTCTTGCCACAGGATATTAATTTGTCCACGTCTGGGTAATTTGATCGTACCTCTTCGACAACTCTGTGCAACGCATGTGCAAGGCAAGTGGCGTACATCATACTGGGGTAGAGAATCTGAAGCCCTTTGGCTGATTTAGCCCTATATGAAGCACCATCTGTTAAAAGCAGCAAAACGTTGTCTCTTTACACAACATCCGGCCACAGTAGCTTCAGAGAGTTGTCAAACAAAATAGCAATCGTCGAATTGTTTACTCTATCGAGAGCTTCACACGTTAGTAGGAACACATCTCCAGGGCCATCAACTTTTAGAACACCAACAACAACATTTTCAATATATCGCCCACTAATATCCGTAGTTTCATCTATCGACAGCCATATCTTTTGCTCAGCCATAGTAATTCGTATTTTGTTGAGCACATCATTGTAGCATACGGATAAATTGTTCTTCCTCAGTGTAGAGTCATCTGGAACTGGATGTGTTGTGTACTTCTCCAAGTACCGTCTGAAGCGTGGAATCTTCAGTTTTTCCAATGGGATGTTGCAGGACACCATCATCTCACACAAATCCTTGCAGAATGATTGCACGGTTGACGATTGACCTGTCTGTTCAAATAAGAGCGTTTGCGTGCTGTTATTTTCAGCACTTCGTTTCACGAAGCTGCTGTGTTTAGCGGTATTACAGTGTTGTTGCACATTAAAGCGCTTTTCTGCATTAACTTTAACTTCACACAGATTACAAAAGAATATTTTCCCATCACTATTAAAAAATTTCTCTCCAAATTCTCGTCCGCAGCTCGTGGTCGTGCGGTAGCGTTCTCGCTTCCCGCGCCCGGGTTCCCGGGTTAGATTCTCGGCGGGATCAGGAATTTTCTCTGCCTCGTGATGACTCGGTGTTGTGTGATATCCTTAGGTTAGTTAGGTTTAATTAGTTCTAAGTTCTAGGTGCGTGATGACCATAACTGTTAAGTCCCATAGTGCTCGGAGCCATTTGAACCATTTGAACCAAATTCTCGAACATGTCCTCGCAACTTCACGCTGTCGGAGCACTTTGCTTTAGGCATGTTGAACAAGGCAAAGGCTGTATTCAAACTGGTTACTGGGAACACCTGTGTGACTTCGATGGCGAACAACTTAAATTGGAAAGAACACATAGAAAATGTTGTGGGGAAGGCTAACCAAAGTCTGCGTTTTATTCGCAGGACACTTAGAAAATGTACCAGACCTATTAATGAGACTGCCTGCACTACGCTTGTCCGTCCTCTTTTAGAATACTGCTGCGCGGTGTAGGATCCTTACCAAGTAGGACTGACAGAGTACATCGAAAAAATTCAAAGAAAGGCAGCACGTTTTGTATTATCGCCAAATATGGGAGAGAGGGTTACAGAAATGAGACAGGATTTGGACTGGAAATCATTGAAAGAATGGCGTTTTTCGTTGCGACGGAATCTTCTCACGAAAATCCAATCACCAACTTTCTCCTCCGAATGCGAAAATATTTTGTTGACACCGACCTACATAGGGCAGATCGATCACCACGATAATATAAGGGAAATCAGAGCTCGTACGGAAAGATATAGGTGTTCATTCTTTCCGCGCGCTATACGAGATTGGAATAATAGAGAATTGTGAAGACGGTTCGATGAACCCTCTGCCAGGCACTTAAATGTGATTTGCAGAGTATCCATGTAGATGTAGATTACAGCAGAAGCCGCCATTGTTGGCTCTGAGAGCGTATTGTCGACTCTGCACAACAATGTTTTATGTTCGTGGAACTACTGTTGTGGTACACCGATTTTCTGCTACAGTCCTTAGAAATAAAGCTGTGTACTAATTTATCTGTTTATCTTTCATAATAGCACGTAAAAAATTGTCTCGTGAGCAACATATTCATTTTCTTATTCGTGTGTCCCGTAAGATTCGAGAAAAACGGTATATGCATTTTTGGGAAAAGTTGACGGAAATATGGCGTATTATATTAAAAGTTAGCCGCAATGTGACCTATTACTAAAATTTGTTGAAATATGACTTTATGTGCACAATCAAAATACATTTTTCGACACTCAAATGCCTAGATTTGTGTATAATTTGTTCTGAAATTCACCCTATAGTTCAGAAAAAATATGACTTGTCATTAAAATCTGGACCGTAGTGATCACCGACGTTACAAATAAACACTGTATCTGCATACTCGTTCCATAGCTTTGAATCTGGAGATGGATTGCTTGACAGGCATAATGTGCACTGAAACTGCTTAGCTGCTAATATAACTCCGCATCAAGGGATTTCTTTCATTTGCAGTTAGTTCTTGCGAATCGTCTTAAGGTCTCTGTATACATCTGAGTTTTATTTTTGTACATAACTTACGATGTAAACTCCGGAGAATCCGCAATGATCGAACTTTCACGTTCGTCTGTACTGGCTCAGTAATCCGCCTGCAACCAACTTTCGAGGAAAGCGTCTGGATGCCGAGACACACTTTCGAAGCTAATCACAATATTTTGAGCTCATTAACCCAATAAATTATCCGCAAGGAAACTTCAAAACCATAAAATCAACTTACCTGAATCTTTTTCCTACAGGTCGTAGTTGTTATGCGCTAGAAATAAACGACGAGGTATAACTTTTATTTGAAAAATTCGATAAGAAAATGCTAAAATTTTTTACGCTACCTAATTTATGACCTTATGTGCCGAATATATATATATATATATATATATATATATATATATATATATATATATACACTCCTGGAAATGGAAAAAAGAACACATTGACATCGGTGTGTCAGACCCACCATACTTGCTCCGGACACTGAGAGAGGGCTGTACAAGCAATGATCACAAGCACGGCACAGCGGACACACCAGGAACCGCGGTGTTGGCCGTCGAATGGCGCTAGCTGCGCGGCATTTGTGCACCGCCGCCGTCAGTGTCAGCCAGTTTGCCGTGGCATACGGAGCTCCATCGCAGTCTTTAACACTGGTAGCATGCCGCGACAGCGTGGACGTGAACCGTATGTGCTGTTGACGGACTTTGAGCGAGGGCGTATAGTGGGCATGCGGGAGGCCGGGTGGACGTACCGCCGAATTGCTCAACACGTGGGGCGTGAGGTCTCCACAGTACATCGATGTTGTCGCCAGTGGTCGGCGGAAGGTGCACGTGCCCGTCGACCTGGGACCGGACCGCAGCGACGCACGGATGCACGCCAAGACCGTAGGATCCTACGCAGTGCCGCAGGGGACCGCACCGCCACTTCCCAGCAAATTAGGGACACTGTTGCTCCTGGGGTATCGGCGAGGACCATTCGCAACCGTCTCCATGAAGCTGGGCTACGGTCCCGCACACCGTTAGGCCGTCTTCCGCTCACGCCCCAACATCGTGCAGCCCGCCTCCAGTGGTGTCGCGACAGGCGTGAATGGAGGGACGAATGGAGACGTGTCGTCTTCAGCGATGAGAGTCGCTTCTGCCTTGGTGCCAATGATGGTCGTATGCGTGTTTGGCGCCGTGCAGGTGAGCGCCACAATCAGGACTGCATACGACCGAGGCACACAGGGCCAACACCTGGCATCATGGTGTGGGGAGCGATCTCCTACACTGGCCGTACACCACTGGTGATCGTCGAGGGGACACTGAATAGTGCACGGTACATCCAAACCGTCATCGAACCCATCGTTCTACCATTCCTAGACCGGCAAGGGAACTTGCTGTTCCAACAGGACAATGCACGTCCGCATGTATCCCGTGCCACCCAACGTGCTCTAGAAGGTGTAAGTCAACTACCCTGGCCAGCAAGATCTCCGGATCTGTCCCCCATTGAGCATGTTTGGGACTGGATGAAGCGTCGTCTCACGCGGTCTGAACGTCCAGCACGAACGCTGGTCCAACTGAGGCGCCAGGTGGAAATGGCATGGCAAGCCGTTCCACAGGACTACATCCAGCATCTCTACGATCGTCTCCATGGGAGAATAGCAGCCTGCATTGCTGCGAAAGGTGGATATACACTGTACTGGTGCCGACATTGTGCATGCTCTGTTGCCTGTGTCTATGTGCCTGTGGTTCTGTCAGTGTGATCATGTGATGTATCTGACCCCAGGAATTTGTCAATAAAGTTTCCCCTTCTTGGGACAATGAATTCACGGTGTTCTTATTTCAATTTCCAGGAGTGTATATATATATATATATATATATATATATATATATATATATATATATATATATATTCGTAAGAAAAATTTGGAAATGTTGCCTAGAAAATTGGAAAATTCTGGAAATACTTAAAGAGTTTTTCTCTATGAGATTTTCACGATTTTGGTTCTTCACGATTGAAACGATCGATATGAATAATTCTTTTTTTGTTTTGTTCATTACGGTCTTGGACCTGAAACATCCAGTCTGTGTTTGGCAGCACAGATTGTATGTTCCACATGTTCGTACACAAGGTGTTTGTCAGCACAGTTATTCATCTGGAGATGCTCTTCAAGCGCAGACAATTCTGGGATTTTATTTATTTATTTTTATTTTAATTTATTTTGCACTGTTATATTTCTGTCTCATCTGGGTTTTAGGCTGGCATGGGCGAAGTTATAAATATATTTTTTATTTTTGTACTCTTTATCATCTTTCTGATTTATTGTTTTTTGGTTTTCTTTTTTTCATTTTTAAATGATTTTTCAGAAGTAATGGCTTAGTTTCATCTTCCAGATGTAGCAACTTGGCTAAAAGTTCTTCTTTCTGCGGTATGTTTCAAAACGTGCTACAACACACAAGCTCACAATAGATGTTTTGCATTCATATTTCGTTTCTCAGCGCAAATTTTATTTCGAGCAGATTGCACACCTATGCCATAGTCACCATTGTATTGATTCCAAATCTATTTCGTTTCTAAGGAATGAATTCTTTAAAACATAAGAGACCTTTGAACAATAATAGGGTCTCACCGACACAGAGCTTGACTGGATTATAAGAACTGTGGAACGCCTTACAAACTACATCATTTTTCGAATTTTAAACAAACTGTTATCTCCACGATTGACAGAATTGTCACCAAAATTCACCATTCTCAAAAGTGACTTAAAGCGGTCACGGGACATAACTTTGTCGAAAATTGGAGTGCTCAGATGTACTGGGTGTCCCACTCAAACCTCCCTGATTTCAAGGACCCAGGAGAGAAAAACCACAGTAGATACGACAGTGAAAAAATGCACCACATTGTAGTGTATCTCAAAGAAATTATATTCCCGCGTTAGAAGTGCGAAGTATTGTCGCCAGAGTGCATCATGGTCACATAAAGTGAAAAGTGGCGACTCCACAGCAGCACACGCAAGCATTACTGTGGTTTGCAGAAACAAAATCACCGATTACTGTGCAAATAAATTATTTTCGTGTGTATAAATGTGATCCACGTGATGTGAAAACACTTAAGAAATGCTATAGGAAGTTTCTGGCAACAGAAAGTGTTCTGAAACATTCTGGCAGTGCACATCAGTGTTTCAGAAGAGACAGTGGAGGACATCAGACAAACGTTTCTCAGAAGCCCACGTAAGTCAGTTGATCAAACATCTAGGCAACTTGATGTACCTCGATCAACATTGCTTACAAAGTGCAAATTATGCAACATCTGACGCCGAACGACAAACCACGCCGACAACAACTTGCTGCGGATATGCTGCAGCATAATGATATGGATGCCAGCTTCCTGGAAAGATGTTTATTCTCAGATTGAGCAACCTTTCATATATCAGGAAGGGTTAATAGCCATAACGTTCGAATTTGTGGTTCGCAAAATCCTCACGTTGTCATTCAACATGTTCGTCATAGCTCTAAACTAAACGTCTGGTGCGGGCTAATGCACGACAGGATTGTTGGACCGCTCTTCTTTGCGGAACAAACAGTGAATGGGTCAGTGTATCTGGACATGTTGGAGCACTTTGTGTACCCTCAGATACAAGACTTGCAACCCAACATCATTTTTCAGCAAGATGACGCTCCGCCGCATTGGTCAACAGCTGTTCGCAAGTTCCTGGATAGGAAATTTCCCAATCGTTGGATCGGACGCGGAGAACCCATTGCCTGGCCACCACGTTCACCCAACAGTACGCCGCTTGATTTCTTCATGTGGGGATTCGTGAAGGACCGCGTGTATGCGACCAAAGTGGACAATATTCCTACATTGCGACGTCGTATCACTAATGAGATTGCAACAATAACAGAGGAAATGTTACAAAGCGCTTGGCAAGAAATTGAATGTAGATTCGATATTCTTCGTGCTACAAATGTTTCACATGTACAGGTGTAATGATGATAAATAAATGAATTCTTTGAGATGCTCTACAATGTGGTGCATTTTTGATTGTCATATCTGCTGTGGTTTTTTTGTCCTAGGTCTTTGAAATCAGGGAGGTTTGAGTTGGATATCCTGTACGTCTCTGAACTAATATTCTCTTATTCCCAACTTTTTCACACGGGCCGTAAGAAGCCGAACACCAATGGAGGAATACAGTTCCTCAAAACCAGTATTCTTCTAGGTGCACAGTGTAGAATGAACTGATTTCGACGTTTTTGCCAATGTGAAAGTGTAAAATCGTTTCAAGTACTATAAATTTAATCAGATTTTCTGACTGAAATAGCATGGAAAAGCATAGAACGCATGAATCAGTCGCTAGTTGGCAATTACGTCCTGAAGATGAGTCATTAAATGCATGTAGTGTTGAACTGAAATCACGCTTTTCCCAGTCGAATTTGTCACTATGGTGTGGTATTTTACTGATAGATTCGCTTGGTGTGGGTTCCTGTAGTCATGTCCTAGTTCATGAACCACGGGCAACGTATGAGTGGCCAAGTAAGTGGTCCCGACAGTCGGGATACCAGTTACTTTGGAATAAGGCTGGGCATCTCGCACATATTCTGAGTCGTGGTCACCTTTGTGCTCATATGGCAAAGACTACCAAATCCACCGGTTAGTCCCTCAACCGTTAGGGGTAAAACCCAATGGGACTCGGGGCAAGTAAGGCTAGCAACCTGCTTCCCTGGTACTTTAAATATGATGCTGGCAACAATCAGAGCAAAATGCCTCAGGCCTTTGGAGGTGACGGAGTCCCACCTCTAACTGACAAACCAGGGACTCCTAAGATACCACTTGGCAAACAAATGGTAATGGGATGGGGAGCTATTAATATCAATGGGGGCTACTCTGGGAAGAAGGTAGAGCTGGCAGAGGCTGCAAGTAAGATGGGGCTGGACGTTTTAGCTGTTAGTGACATTCAGGTAAGGGGTGAGAAAGAAGAGAAAGTGGGAGAATACAAGGTCTATCTGTCAGGAGTCAAAGCAGGAATAGCACAATGGGGTGTAGGGCTTTACATCAGGAAAGAAATGGAACACAGCGTAGTTGCAATAAGATATGTAAACGAACGACTGATGTCGTTAGATTTGACATTGTATAGCAAGAAAATTAGGATTGTGTCAGTATATTCGCATTGTGAAGGGGCAGATCAAGATAAGATGGATAGTTTTTGTGAGGCACTCAGTGATGTAGTGGTTAGAGTAAAGGACAAGGACAGTGTTCTGCTCGTGGGTGATTTTAACGCCAGGATTGGAAATCGAACAGAAGGGTATGAAAAGGTTATGGGTAAATTTGGAGAGGATATGGAGGCCAACAGGAACGGGAAACAACTCTTGGATTTCTGTGCAAGTATGGGCTTAGTAATCACAAACTCAATTTTTAAACATAAGAACATTCACTGGTATACTTGGGAAGGCAGGGGAACCAGATCTGTCATTGACTATATAATAACAGATCAGGAATTCAGGAAGGCTGTGAGGGACACACGTGAATTCAGGGGATTCTTTGATGACACTGATCATTATTTAATCTGCAGTGAAATTGGGATTGTGAGGCCGAAAGTGCAGGAGGTCAGGTCCATATGTAGGAGGATAAGAGTGGAGAAACTTCAGGATAAGGAAATCAGACACAAGTACATAACAGCGATCTCAGAAAGGTACCAGTTAGTTGAATGTAGTCAATTACAGTCATTGGAAAAGGAATGGACAAGGTACAGGGACACAGTGCTAGAGGTGGCTAAAGAATGTCTTGGAACAGTAGTGTGTGAAAGTAGGATGAAGCAAACAGCTTGGTGGAATGACACAGTCAAGGCAGCCTGTAAAAGGAAAAAGAGGGCGTATCAAAAATGGCTACATACTAGAACTCAGGTATACAGAGAAAGTTATGTTGAGCAAAGAAACAAAGCCAAACAGATGATTGCAGCATCCAAGAAGAAATCTTGGAAAGACTTTGGAAACAGGTTGGAGACTATGGGTCAAGCTGCTGGAAAACCATTCTGGAGTGTAATTAGCAGTCTTCGAAAGGGAGGTAAGAAGGAAATGACAAGTATTTTGGACAGGTCAGGAAAACTGCTGGTGAATCCTGTGGATGCCTTGGGCAGATGGAGGGAATATTTTGAAGAGTTGCTCAATGTAGGTGAAAATAAGATCAGTAATGTTTCAGATTTCGAGGTAGAATGGGATAGGAATGATGATGGAAATAGGATCACATTTGAGGAAGCGGAGAAAATGGTCAATAGATTGCAGTGCAATAAAGCAGCTGGGGTGGATGAAATTAAGTCGGTACTCCTCAAATACAGTGGAATGTCAGGCCTTAAATGGCTACACAGGATAATTGAAATGGCCTGAGAGTCGGGATAGGTTCCATCAGACTGGACAAAAGCAGTAATCACACCAATCTTCAAATATGGAAACAGAAAAGATTGTAACAACTACAGAGGTATCTCTTTAATCAGCGTTGTGGGTCTTCTCATGTATTGTTGAAAGGAAAGTGCGAGTATTAGTTGAGGACCAATTGGATAAAAATCAGTGTGGGTTTAGGCCTCTTAGAGGTTGTCAGGACCAGATCTTTAGCTTACGGCAAATAATGGAGAAGTGTTATGAGTGGAACAGGGAATTGTATCTATGCTTTATAGATCTAGAAAAGGCATGTGACCGGGTTCCTAGGACGAAGTTATTGTCTGTTCTACGAGATTATGGAATAGGAGGTAAACTTTTGCAAGCAATTAAAGGTCTTTACATGGATAGTCAGGCAGCAGTTAGAGTTGACGGTAAATTGAGTTCATGGTTCAGAGTAGTTTCAGGTGTAAGACAAGGCTGCAACCTGTCTCCACTGTTGTTCATATTGTTTATGGATCATATGTTGAAAACAGTAGACTGGCTGGGTGAGATTAAAATATGTGAACACAAATAAGCAGTCTTGCATATGCGGATGACTTAGTTGTGATGGCAGATTCGATTGAAAGTTTGCAAAGTAATATTTCAGAGCTAGATCAGAAATGTAAGGACTATGGTATGAAGATTAGCATCTCCAAAACGAAAGTAATGTCAGTGGGAAAGAAATATAAACTGATTGAGTGCCAAATAGGAGGAACAAAGTTAGAACAGGTGGACGGTTTCAAGTACTTAGGATGCATATTCTCACAGGATGGCAGCATAGTGAAAGAACTGGAAGCGAGGTGTAGCAAAGCTAATGCAGTGAGCGCTCAGCTACGATCTACTCTCTTCTGCAAGAAGGAAGTCAGTACCAAGACTAAGTTATCTGTGCACCGCTCAATCTTCCGACCATCTTTGTTGTATGGGAGCGAAAGCTGGGTGGATTCAGGTTACCTTATCAACAAGGTTGAGGTTACGGATATGAAAGTAGCTAGGATGATTGCAGGTACTAGTAGATGGGAACAATGGCAGGAGGGTGTCCACAATGAGGAAATCAAAGAAAAACTGGGAATGAACTCTGTAGATGTAGCAGTCAGGGCGAACAGGCTTAGATGGTGGGGTCATGTTACACGCATGGGAGAAGCAAGGTTACCCAAGAGACTCATGGGTTCAGCAGTAGAGGGTAGGAGGAGTCGGGGCAGACCAAGGAGAATGTACCTGGATTCGGTTAAGAATGATTTTGAAGTAATAGGTTTAACATCAGAAGAGGCACCAATGTTAGCGCTGAATAGGGGATCATGGAGGAATTTTATAAGGGGGCTATGCTCCAGACTGAACGCTGAAAGGTATAATCAGTCTTAAACGATGATGATGATGATGATGATGATGATTCGCATTCACTTTCAGAATTTGAAGAGGAACAATACTGATGAGCTCTACTAGGTGAAGTACGTGGACGCGTATCACTAAGAGATTCTTCAGAAGAATCGTCATCCTCACTACAGTCATTGAAGATGCCACAGTCATTGTCGCTGCCACTCCTTGTGCGTGTCTGCGGTATCTCTTAGTTCGTGCAGGCACGCCGGCGTACCATTTGTTTGTGGACCTCAAAAGTGAGAGCGCTCTAAAAATCGTGATAAATAGGCAGGAACCTAAACAACACCACAGAAGCTGAATACAGACGATCACACCAACCAGCTGACATGAATGTCAAACAGCAACTGTGAATGTTTCCAGAATGAGATTTTCACTCTGCAGCGGAGTGTGCGCTGATATGAAACTTCCTGGCAGATTAAAACTGTGTGCCCGACCGAGACTCGAACTCGGGACCCTTGCCTTTCGCGGGCAAGTGCTCTACCATCTGAGATACCGGAGCACGACTCACGCTCGGTCCTCACAGCTTTACTTCTGCCAGTATCTGCCAGTAACTGTGAAATCCGACGGAAATAGCGCCGAGCGGCTACAGACGTCCTCAGGACCACAGGTAGCGGAAGCAGCTGAACGGTAAATGCCGTCATTAGGACTCAGGGTAACGGCCCAGGCCGCGGCGGTGAATGCCGTCTGCAGAGCCTACGGGAATTCCCTTTGCAGCGGAAAGGTGGTGCGTGGTGGGATTTCGCGTCAGGTCTTGGAACATCATTTAGTAGAAATAGTTACTTTCCCCTGAATATGTATTTAGAAACAGAAATTTAGCTTAGCCGATGCCTGCTTGTTGTTTGCTGTTGTGTTTGCGAGAAATTTTGCAACAATGTTGTCAAGACGCGAGCTAAGTGAAAACTTTGATTTGTTTTACTTGAGTTCGTATTTAATATAAAGACAAGTTGCATTCAGATCAGTGACAGTTCAGTTCAAATTAGGTTCTGTTTAGCCAAAGGCTAGCATACTAGTTTAGGTTGGATAACAGTTTGTGGTTACACACGCTACGTGATCCAAAGTATCCGGACACCCCCCAAAACATACGTTTTTCAGCTTAGGTGTATTGTGCTGCCACCTACTGCCAGGTACTTCATATCAGCGACCTCAGTAGTCATTAGACATCGTGAGAGAGCAGAATGGGGCGCACCATGGAACTCGCGGACCTCGAACGTGGCCAGGTGATTGGGTGTCACTTGTGTTACACTGCTGTACGCGAGATTTTCACACTCCTAAACATACCTAGGTCCACTGTTTCCGATGTGATAGTGAAGTGGAAACGTGGAGGGACACATACAGCACGAAATCGTACCGGCCGACCACGTCTGTTGACTGACAGAGACCGCCAACAGTTGAAGAGGGTCGTAATGTGTAATAGGCAGACATCTATCCAGACCATCACATAGGAATTCCAAACAGCATCAGGATCCACTGCACGTACTATGACAGTTAAGCGGGAGGTGAGAAAACTTGGTTTTCATGGTTGAGCGGCTGCTCATAAGCGACACATAAGGCCGGTAAATGACAAACGACGCCTCGCTTGGTGTAAGCAGCGTAAACAGTGGATGATTGAACAGTGAAAAAACGTTGTGTGGAATGACGAATTACGGTACACAATGTGGCGTTCCGATGTCAGGGTGTGGGTATGGCGAATGCCCGGTGAACGTCATCTGCCAGCGTGTGTAGTGCCAACAGTAAATTTCGGAGGCTGTGGTGTTATGGTGTGGTCGTGTTTATCATGGAGGGGCTTGCACTCCTTTTTGTTTTGCGTGGAACTGTCATAGTACAGTCCTACGTCGATGTTTTAAGCAACTTCTTGCTTCCCGCTGTTGACGAGCGATTCGGGAATGGCCATTGCATCTTTCAACACAATCGAGCACCTGTTCATAATGCACGGCCTGTGGCGGAGTGGTTACACGACAATAACATTCCTGTAACAGACTGGCCTGCACAGAGTCCTGACCTGAATCCTATGGAACACCTTTGGGATGTTCTGGAACGCCGACTCCGTACCAGGCCTCACCGACCGACATCGATATCTCTCCTCGGTACAGCACTCCGTGAAGATTGGTCTGCTATTCCCCAAGAAACCTCCCGTCACCTGATTCAACGTATTCCTGCGAAAGTGGAAACGGTCTTCAAGGCAAAGGGTCAGCTAACACAATATTGAGTACCAGCATTACCGATGGAGGGCGCCTCGAACTTGTAAGTCATTTTCAACCAGGTGTCCGGACACTTTTGATTACATAGTGTGGTTTTGGTAACACATACACTTTTATAGAGGGAGAAGTAAATTTCGGCTAAATTTCAGACAGGTACAAATATAGTAGGGAGGTTACAATTGTAGTTCGTTTACCCATTCTATAGTTAGGTAATATGCTCCGACGTGTGTTCCTTTGCGTCGCAGTGACAAAGCACCAGAACTGGTTTTAGGTTTATACCTACAGTCATCATTTCTGACTGTGTGTTCTCTTTTACTCTGGAAATTAAGCGAACAGCAAAGCTAAATGGGAATATTGTGTGTTTCTGTAATGTTAGTACCAACATTAGACTGTTGTTTATTTACAGTGTTTCACTTACACAATCATGATTTCGGCTTTAAAGTGCCCTTATCAATGAATCTTAGACAATGTGTCTAATAGTGTATTTTAATACGACAGTATGCCACCCAAGGTAATTTATAACACTTAAAACACTTGATAATAGCACTTTCAAGCCGAAATCGTGATTGTGTAAGTGTAAATGTAACACTGTAAATAAACAACAGTCTAATGGCGGTACTGACTTTAAAGAAATATATTATGACTGTAGCACCGCATTATGAAAAAAAAATTATTAAATATTGTGAGTGGCGAACATCCAGTGCTTTCACCTTTTCAACTCACCATTTAAAAAATAGTGAAAATGAGCGAAATAAAAGTTTCTAAGAAGGAGTAAATAACAATGGCTTCTTATTTTTAACACCTGCCCATTCATCGACGACTATCGTGATATTTGACGATTTAGCTTCGCAGTGTGACCCAAAACTTCTCGACATGTCATTTCAAGTTCAAAGATGTTGTGGTGTCACCGCCAGACACCACACTTGCTAGGTGGTAGCCTTTAAATCGGCCGCGGTCCGTTAGTATACGTCGGACCCGCGTGTCGCCACTGTTAGTGATTGCAGACCAAGCGCCGCCACACGGTCGGTCTAGTCTAGAGAGAATCCCTAGCACTCGCCCGGTTGTACAGCCGACTTTGCTAGCAATGGTTCACTGTCTACATATGCTCTCATTTGCCGAGACGACAGTTTAGCATAGCCTTCAGCTACGTCATTTGCTACGACCTAGCAAGGCGCCATCTTCAGTTACTGCAAGTCATATCTTCTGAACAGATAATATTGTGACTCATGTAGCGTAAAGAACGACGTTCATCAATAATGGATTAAAGTTAAGTATCAAACTAATTCCGTCCCCTTTCTGAATTCTAATTCCTTGTCATGTTCCAGACCTCAAGTCAGTACAGTCCTTCCCTCCTCACACCAGCCTGCGTGAGCTAAAACGCGTGCATTTCGGCCTCCTCTAGTAACACGCTGTTGGCTCTTCTGCCAACACAACACATGTCACACCTAACTGCTGGTGTGTAACAACTGGACAATTAACGTCTCTTCGTGTTTAGACAACGATGATCTGTGGAGGACTCGATTCCGAGATGACACTTAACTCTTCGTCACGTTATTTGTAGTTCAAACATACACGTATCTCGCTACTGACGAAAGAAACGGATGTTTAAGGTCCATTCGTGGCTACTAAACAACGACGGTTGATGCTGGG
The DNA here is from genome assembly GCF_021461385.2 of Schistocerca piceifrons. Taxonomy (NCBI): domain Eukaryota; kingdom Metazoa; phylum Arthropoda; class Insecta; order Orthoptera; family Acrididae; genus Schistocerca; species Schistocerca piceifrons. The sequence goes on along the minus strand of NC_060140.1, from coordinate 120,105,611 downwards.
ATCGATTACCGGGAAGACAGAAATTCCATTTGTCTCGTCATTCCAGTTTCAGAACCCTAGATACTTCTGAGAAAATTCTACATCTGACATCTGACTGTGCTTATGCGATTAGGCGGTGGTTCACACAAAACTTAAAGCTAATTTCAAGTTGTTACTTGCGAATGAAACCACATTCAACATTCTTTGTGGTTAGTTAACAGGGAATAAAGTTGCTGGATACTAATCCTAGTCCATACAAATATTTTCAGCATATAATTTCAAACTCATATTTACTAACTAATACTAATTAACAATGAGGTATATCACGGTTTCTTTGTCCGAAACAGCAATGAAAATTATTCCGATGTACCAGTCTCGGTCACGTAAAACAGCTTCTCGTAGTTGCACTGCCTATTATGGCTGTGTTTGAATCCAGAACCGGAACAAAACAGTTAACGTGCTTTAAAGTTCACATGCACAACCCGCTACTCATGAATAACTTCGGCTTTCAGTGTCAGATTGTGGCAGATAATAAGAGCTCTTGATGACTTTCCACGTACCGTCATGAGTACAGTGAAATTACTAGTGATACGTTGTTGGTGGTAATGATAGACCGCTTGACGCTGTTAATTGTGGTTTTATAACTAATTAACTCATTAACAAGCTTGCACAAAAGCACTCAACAGGTGAATGGCGGTTAATAGGTGTTTTTAAATAAACTTTTAGAGAGCAAGAATACTTGTATTACCATGCAATTTTCATTCACATAGTATAGAAAAATCCTTTATTCGCAAATGAATTTAGTTTCGAGCAAGCATTATGGAATAATTTTTCATCACATGGCAGGGATGGTACAGCAGCAAGTAATACACGATGAAGATACAAACAGCCAGTCTTGGTTGCAGGGATGTGTTTATTATTTATTTATCTGTGACGCGTTTCACATGTTTCAAGCATCTTGAGGTTAACCTACACAAAAAATATACGTTTCGTTAGAAGCGGTATGACCCAATTTGCCAAAACTGGAGTTACCAGCAAGTAACTGTGATACGACTTACTGAATACTGGATGGTGTTAAGTACACTGGATACTGAACATACAGAATTAACCTTGTCAAAAATGGCTCTGAGCACTATGGGACTTAACATCTATGGTCATCAGTCCCCTAGAACTTGGAACTACTTAAACCTAACTAACCTAAGGACATCACACAACACCCAGTCATCACGAGGCAATTAACCTTGTCAGGTATTTGGAAACATTGCGAGGCGGTGAACAAGTAACAAGAACGGAATGTAGACAAAAAGACGCACCTGGTGACCCGCTTTGTCATAAATGGAGACCTGAATGGAGAAACATCCCAAGTCGCACTTTGGTCAGTTTTCACTTTTAATATGAAATTGAATGCACATGCCTAGAGCCACGTCCCTTCAGAGAAGAACATTCCAAGTCCAGCTCTTTCTCCTTAAAATGGCACAATACAGTTTCAAATGAATGAAATAACATCCCAAGTCCATGGACTTGGGCAGATTTTCTATTCAGTAATACCTTGTAAGTCACATTCAGTTTTCAGTACCTCATAGCTGCTCCAACAATAAATAGAAAAATATTGTTTTTCAACAATGGGCCGGCTTACTATACACTGCATTGTAGACATTTTATATGTTTTACTATCCTCTCACTTTCCATGAAGCCTGTGTAGTGAATGCATCATTTGAGAAAGTCAGTATACTTTCCATTTTAATATGGAGGTTGTTTCAAGAGGTGGCGATTGAAGCTTGTGGTAAAAAAACGTAAAATTCGTGATAAGTGGAAAAAAAATGTGGAGAAATAAAAGCGCGATGCAGGAGAAGAATATACCACACATACAGGAGAAATACGTCTGGGTCGAAAAACAGGCCCTAACTGCAAGTACAGAAGAAAATGTTGCGATTTGTTCACTGAGGAAGAAAAATCAGCTATTGTACATATTTTTAATTGTTTTGCTGTGGAAAACAATCAAGATGTCCAATTATGTGGGTTGATATATCCTACTGCTGTTTCCTGTCGAAACCCCCCTGCAGACGAACGTTCCCATAAAACCTTTACAATGAAATATAAGGTACGTAAAATGTTAGTGATTTTTTTTATATTTACGTCCACGATCAAACACAGTTCTCTGTTTCTGAATTTCTGAACTCTTATATAAAATACCATGAATTCCATGGTCAGCAGTCGTTATTCGATTGCTCTCGTTCAAACAATTGTCATTTCGTAGCTCTTTACACTTTCTGCTCTAAAACGAGTTTCATACCAGTTGTCGGGAATTACCATCAGGTAGCTTTATGTATTACGAGTGTTATTAATTGTTCTGTGATTTTAAAAGTCTTTCTACCTTTTTTGTGATAGCCTACAAGCATAGAGTGGAGAAGGAGCTGCATTAAATATGTGATTTAGTGTTCAATTTTCGTAGTATATATTTACATTCGGTGAAGAAGCTTTTTTTTTCTTGTGTAGTACACGATCCACAGTCTCGAGGAGATTGGTAGCCTAGTCGAGAGGTACCACAACGAACAGCCTCCTTCGCAGCCATCATCTAAGTACATGAAAAATCAGATTTTGTAGTATGTTTAGAGACAAACCTTCCAGTTATTATTTTTTCTGTTGTTCACACTGCAGCACCTGTGGCTCAACAGAATCATAATGGGATGCTGTAGGAGGACCAGCTTGCAGAACCCGAGTCCGCCGTGTCGAACTGAGTGCACAAAATAGTGCTTGAGATAGGCTACAGCGAACCCAATGCCTGACTGGGCGTTGTATGTCACATATGATACAGACATCTGGAATGAGATATCGTCTTGGAGAGGTTGGTAATTTGGTAATTATTATTACACAGGCTGGTTAATTGATAGTGACTGTTCCAAATGTCTCAGGAAATAAGCATGAAACGGAAACCAGATGGCGCTATGGTTGGCCTGCTAGATGGCGCTGCCATAGGTCAAAAGGATATCAACTGCATTTTTTAAAATAGGAACCAAAATGGTTCAAATGGCTCTGAGCACTATGGGACTTAACAGCTGAGGTCATCAGTCCACTAGAACTTAGAACTCCTTAAACCTAACTAACCTAAGGACATCACACACATCCATGCCCGAGGCAGGATTCGAACCAGCGCCTAGAACCGCTCGGCCACACCGGCCAGCAAATAGGAACCCCCATTTTTTATTACATACTCATGTTGTAACACCCCACCCGTCACTTAGCTGGTTTTGGCGTGTGTTCACCCCAACTAATTGACTAACAGATCAACAAAGAGTGCAAAACTGCCGCAATGTCGGATAACGCAGAAAAGTAATATGGCCCTGTGACTCCTGATTGAACTGCAGTGGCAGTGTTGACATTAATTGGTTCAGAATTGATCACTTTTAATTAAAAAGGGGTGCACATTGATGTTATATTCAGCTATTGAACACCAGATGCAAATGTGAACATTAAATTAATTAAGAAATCGACTTGGGATTTCAACTACTTGATTGAAAACAGATGTAGTCGATTAGCACAAATGTATTTTAACTCACGACCTTCAATCATCACATTACATGACTCTCCTATGACGCAGTGGTAATAAATTGCGTTTGCGTGGAATAAAGCGCGATAAATCAAAAGTAATTCCTATCGACTGACCCAGGCGTAATGCAAAGTGCGAGAAGAATTCTACCATACATGGCCCATGAAACCCTTGGGGAAACTTTGCCAACTTCATCCAACAAATTAATCAGTGGCCGGAGCGGGCGCAATATCACCGAATATCAGCGTGGCGAAGCGGCGATGTTGTGTGGACGTCGGGCGACCTCGTGGTGCTGCAAGGCTGCGCTCGTCTATTCACTCCTAGCTATCTTCCTCAGTACATACCTGAACCAAAACTTTCTATCGCCAAGCTCAATCGTTCCATTTGCTAAGTCCTAAACTGCAGAGATGCTCACTCTTTCTCAGGCAAGCTGAGTAAAGAATGCCACGTCTGCACTCTAGGCAAGCTGGGAATGGAAGACCTCTACCAAGACTTCTGCCAGTCTGCTCTTCGCCTCGGTTTCCCCTCCAGCAAAATCACTTATACCAATTGCAGTGCAAGTCGCATTAATTATGCGTCGCTTTCCAGCGCTGACCAATGCATGCTCTGGGAAGTGAACAAATTCCCACAAAATTTCCCTTCCTCTCAACTTCTTCTATTCAGCTCCCCCCAGTCCACCCATCAAGGTTAGCATCTGCACAAACACCAAGTTTTCCGGAATTCTGACTCCCAGGAGAGTACTTCAAATTCCTTGGTCCTATGTTCCCATCAGAGGCTGGTGTATTTCATTCTGTCGCTCTTCACCTGATTTACTTCAGACACTGCAGATCGTGAATTCAGTGTGAAGTTGCTATAGTCACGAACACGCATATTTTGACCTCTGTTGACCGCTCCACCGTAGCTTTGCGCGGCTTTGTCGCATGTTTCACACGAAATGGGCCGCCAGACATTTATCAACAGGCGTACAAATTCTCTGTCTGTTTCCCGGTACACCAGCATGGAGTCGGGGTCAACCACCCCCTCACTGTCACTCATCTTAAGGCGGCTGGAGGCCATGCACCATTACCGCTTTCTCAAGAGTTTGAGCCGCCCTAAACTGCCTATTGTCGCTTCCCTTCGCCGCTCCCCCGCCGGCCACGGTGGTCAACTCGAATACTTCCCTGGGGTAAACTAGCCTCCAGTAAATCGACGCTTTTCCACAAAGTTTTCATGTCGTGTGAATTACTTTAAAACCATCACCCGCCATTAATTATTCCGTCCATACTATACCCTCTACAAGAAGCATTGTGCCTTGACAGTCATTTTTGTTCAGCCCTACTGTTCGCTCAAAGTGAGTTAGGTGATCTTTAATGACTTCATGTAAGGAGCATAGTTCTTGCCATCTTACAATGTAGTACATAAAGAAATATGAATGTTTAAGTTGAACCACTTTTTTCGATTTGTGATAGATGGCGCTGTAATAGTCACAAGTACGGGGTATCACGTAACATTCCACCAGTGCGGACAGTATTTGCTTCATGATACATTACCCGTGTTAAAATGGACCGTTTACCAACTGCGGAAAAGGTCGATATCGTGTTGATGTATGGCTACTGTGATCAAAATGTCAAACACCTCGGTACCCTGGACGACATCATCCAAGTGCCCGAACCGTTCGCCGCATAATTAAGTTATTGAATGAAACAGGAAGTGTTCAACCACATGTGAAACGCCAACCACGACCTGCAACAAACGATGATGCCCAAGTAGGTGCTTTAGCTGCTGTTGCGGCTAATCCACAAATCAGTAGCAGACAAATTGCACAAGAATGGGGAATCTCAACAACGTCGGTGTTGAGAATGCTACATCAACATCGATTGCACCTGTACCATATTTCTATGCACCAGGAATTGCATGGCGACGACTTTGAACTTCGTGTAAAGTTTGCACCGGGCACAAGAGAATTTACAGGACGATGACAGATTTTTTGCACGCATTCTATAGAGCGACGAAGTGTCATTCACCAACAGCGGTAACGTAAACTGGCATAATATGCACTATTGGGCAATGGAAAATCCACGATGGCTGCGACAAGTGGAACATCAGCGACCTTGGCGCGTTAATGTATGGTGCGGCATTATGGGAGGAAGGATAATTGGCACCCATTTTATCGAAGTCAGTCGAAATGGTGCAATGTATGCTGATTTCCTACGTAATGTTCTACTGATGTTACTACAAGATGTTTCACTGCCTGACAGAATGGCGATGTACTTCCAACATGATGGATGTAGGGCACATAGCTGCCGTGCATTTGAAGCAGTATCGAATAGCATATTTCATGACAGGTGGACTGGTCGTCGAAGCACCATACCATGGCCCGCACGTTCGCCGGAAAGTCGAAGTATATTTGCTATCGTGATCCACTAACAATGCCTGACAGCATGCGTCAGCGCATTGTCAATGCATCTGCGAACATTACAGAAGGCGAACTCCTCGCTGTTGAGAGGAATGTCGTTACACATAAGCCAAATGCATTGAGGTTGACAAACATCATTTTCAGCATTTATTGCATTAATGTGGTATTTACAGGTAATCACGCTGTAATAGCATGCGTTGTCCGAAATGATAAGTTCACAAAGGTACATGCATCACATTGGAACAACCGAAATAAAATGTTCAAACGTACCTACGTTCTGTATTTTAATGTAAAATACCTACCTGTTACCAAGTGTTTGTCTAAAGTTGTGAGCCATATGTTTGTGTCTATTACAGCGCCGTCCATCACAAAGCGAAGAAAGTGGTCCAACTAAAAGATCCCTATTTCTTTACGTACTACACGAATATGTAATAAAAATGGGGGTTCCTATTTTATAAATACGCAGTTGATATCCGTTTGACCTATGGCAGCGCCATCTAGCGGGCCAACCATGGCGCCATCTGGTTTCCCCCTTCAAGGTAGACAAGTTTCGTTCTTTGTAGTTTTTTCGTTTGACGCTTATTTCGTGAGATATTTGGCTCAGTCACGATCAGTTGACCACCCTGTATATAATCAGTGTTCTGTCTTTCTTTCTTTGCAGTAACATCAGCAGTAGTAGTTGGCCTGCGAGTATACTTATTCTCTTTCCGTCTCTCTTCACAGCTACACCATCACTGTATGCTTTGATATGGGTGCAAATGCAGGCGTTAACACCATTGCAGTATCATCCCGTCCAACTTGCCTCACTCTGCAGGAGGAGTCTTTCAGCTGCATGACTAAATGCCTGCATAGCTGCTATATCCCCCGCCGTCCACACAGGTGCTGGAGCCCTCACAACCTCCACCATCCCCGCTGCCTCCGTTGCCGCCACCCCACTCTGGAGTCCACTGTCGCAACATCGATCTTGAGCAAGGGTTGCCGCTGACGGTACATCCCGCCGACCTGCATCCCCTCAGCTCGGCTGCTCTCGTTGGAGTGACAACACGTCACCAGCTGCAGCAGGGGCTGCTGGTGCAACTCGCCATCCTGCTGCGACTCAATCCGTGTGCTCGTCTCGGGGCCATGAAGACTGGCAGCAGCCAGCAACTAGTCGTAGTCTTTCTGTCGTTGGAAGCATTAGTCTCCCCGTCTAATAGCGATCAGTACCAGTTTAGTAACGCCACACAAGAATTGAACTACGTAGTGAGTGAGGATGATTTTGATGAGTGAAACTCATTTTCGCGAACTGAGAACTCGGCAGAGGGTACAATGACCCTGTAGGGTTTCTAAGAGCATGCCTCCCTCGTAGGAGAGAGAGCTCATTGGCCTTATTAATCATCTGCCGTAAGCCTCCATTGTTGTGCTGCGAGCTCACGCATCCCAACCAACGAGGTGGTGCTGCAAAGGCGACCAGCATCACCACCATCTGCGGGAGAATTGGGGTGGTATCGTGAAGCACCTCTGTGGTTTGAAAAAAATTGTTCAAATGGCTCTGAGCACTATGGGACTTAACTTATGATGTCATCAATCCCCTAGAACTTAGAACTACTTAAACCTAACCAACCTAAGGACATCACACACATTGATGCCCGCGGTGGGATTCGAACCTGCGACCGCAGTGGTCGCGCGGTTCCTGACTGTAGCGCCTAGAACCGCTCAGCCACTCCGACCGGCGGGCATGGATGTGTGTGATGTCTTTAGGTTAGTTAGGTTTAAGTAGTTCTAAGTTCTAGGGGACTGATAACCTCAGCAGCTAAGTCCCACAGTGATCAGAGCCATTTGAACCAGAGAGTGAAAGACAGGAGGGAATCAAAACGGAGACAGTTTTCCTTGGTACGAAAAGGCATTCTGTTCCTTCGAAGTGAGGGAGAAGGAGCGCCCTGGTGCGTTTGCATTCCAGATGAACTGGTGAACAAAATCATCTGGCACACACACCTGAGTACGCACATTTTGGACTGGGGAAGTGCTACTTAAAATTACACACAAGGTGCTACTTCAAGAATATGGGCAGAAGAATCAGGAGGGTTTTGGCTGTCTGCAAAGCGTGTCAGAGGTCAAAGCACGTCACTGTAGCAACGCATGCTCCTCTATACCCCATCATCCAATCAAAGTTGAAGCATCTTGCAGCAACAGATTTAATGCACCCACTCGTGCGAACGTATAGAGGATACTTCTTGTAGTCACTTTATCGCCGCTCAAGAAAGTAACTGCACAGTCAGTATGTAGAGCATTCTGCAAGGATTTCCTCACACATGTCGGCCATGTCGACAGGATCATCTCCGACAAAGGATCTCAGTTCCCGTCAGGGAAGTGGAAATAGATGTTCCGGAAACACAGAATCAACTCCATATTCGTTTCCATAAGACATCCACCATCGTCGCCAGCAGAGAGAGTGATGAGAAGTCTGGGAAACCTCAGCCGTATCTATCTACTTCCAGGACGTGATGAACGAGTTACCACTTGGTGTCACCAAAATAGCGCAAATAACAGTTCTCAAGAACAGGCAACCCAAAGATCTCACCCGTGAAGTTGTAAATTTCCTCCGCGAACTCGAGAACAACACCAAAGAGTTGTTGACCTTGCGCTCAGGAGATTGCGTGAGGCAGGAGACAAACGGAAAGAGAGTTGGGACAGAAAAGCAGGCTACAGAGAATACCAAATTGGCGAAAAAGTGCTCGTTAGAAGTTTCCGTCTATCTAACAAACAGAAACAGCTGTGCCAAAAGTACTATCCCATCTATTATGGACCTTTCCATGTCCAGATAATCGCTCACTTGAACTCTCTGGAGCTAGAGACCTTGAAATCAAGGAAATCTCTTGTCATCCAACATGTTTGTCATGTCAAACCATTCGCAGAATAAGTGTACATAGCAGAGTTATAGATCAGAGAAGGTGCAGTATGTAAATAGTCTCCATCGATGAACTGTTTAACGTAATTATTGTTGATATTGTGTTGCTTAGCGTAATTTTCCATTTGTGGTATTTCAGTGTTGTTTTGTTTGTTTGTCATGTCCATCAGTTTTCAGCATGAGTCCTTGCTGACCGTGGTCAAATGAGATACGTATTTGTGATATCTTCAAGGCCAACATTCACTGGCAGATGGCAGATTGAATTCAAATTCCGTTGCAAGTTATATGTCATCATCAATTGGCACTTTTTGTGGCATACCAAACTAGGCACACTGCAGTACTGAGTACTCCAAACAAGTGAGTACTGCTATTATCTATTTGGACCTCACAATTGTTGTTCGATTTCCGTAACTGAGCATCGTACTCTGTCATAGCATTCTCATATAAGAACCTTCATTATTATCAGTTTACTTTCCGATGATTCTTGTACGCCACTCATTTATTAATGCTCTGATTATGTGCCTGTATTTGTTTTTAAGTCACAGAATATAATACGCAAATTTACACAACTTATGTAATAAGGCAAACAGATTACACATGTGATTTCCTTGTTCACCGAGGATTTGAGAATGTATGTGTTTGATGATGAGACCAAATATGTGATAGAGCAGGGGTAAATCAATGAGCAGAGAACATACTCCAGGACATTGTAAATGATTAGGGACATTACATATATCTCACCTCAGGATATGGTGTGAATGAGTATATTTCTCTGCTGCATGGCCTTTTAACAGCCTATCAAATGTTTATTGAAAGTATCGATGTAGCAATGACCCTTGGGTCTAACATAATTCATACTACTCACGGAAATGTTAGTATGTACTCTTCCTGGCTTGTAGCTTCATGTGAGTGAATGACCCCTGGAATGAATGAGATCAAGCTAGGATGTGTTTTAGCCATTGGCAATCCTGATTGGCAAGGTTACCTGTTTTCATATATATATCAGTTATCAAGATGCGATTCTCCTACTATTTCCAATGATTTCCTCTTTGTGTCACACTAAACAATACTGAAGTGAGACACTGCCCTCGCAGAAATCAACGGCAGGCAGGGGGCAGTGAGAGAGGACAAGTTACTCTCTCACCTATTTTTCGTATACAGAAAATTATTAAATATTTTGTTACAACATGACACACCTCGAACGAGATTCTACAAAGTTAACGGCCTGAGCAGATGTTGATGGAGCCTGGTAGGACACAAAAAGCATGAGGTATTTTTATGGTTCATAGCTCATAAAGATGGCATGTTGTGAGTTGAAAGCAATTGGCAGTGAGCCCATCCCTCAGTAAATCTTGCCAGGCAGGTGAACGGCAGTACAGGGCAGAGAGAGCTGCCCCTCATCGAGACAGGTCTCCAGCAGAACAATGCCGCAATACCTGCATTGGCGCCAGTTGAAGCCTGGGCTGGGGGTGATGGACTGAAGGAACGTGTCTGCACAGTGGAGTCATAAACTGGGCATTGTGTGCAGAGCCACACATAATAAAAATTCACAAGTTTTCGTATTCACCGGTACTGCAAATGGGCATGTGACCCACTTCCATTGGCCACCTGAGTTGTATAAAAACCTCTGACATCTGAGAAAAGTTTAGAGATAGAATCTTTATTACACCTCATAGCTTGGACCAACAAGTGCCAAGGCATAGGCGATTTAGACAAATATCTTTAAGATTGCATCTGTCAGCTTGTTGCCATGGGAAGTGACTCTACTTTGGAGAAAATCATCTTCCCCCCTCCATGAAAACTTAAAAAAAAAACAGTAATTGGCGGTATCTTTTTTTTCCCAGAGATGCAGGTTTGTAACTACTGCCCTTGTTCGACATGAGTTTGTGCTGTGTTGTGGGAGGGGGAGAGTTACAACCTCTAGAGCTCTGTGATTGGCTCAAGACAGCGTGAAGGTGGTGTCGTCCATGCACTTTGCGGTAAAACAGATTTTTTTCTAGTGAGTTCCGAAGCACTCGGGGGCTGGACATTGGACTGATAAGGAGTCTTCTGGTCGATCCTCTGGCATGTGTGGTTGGTGCTTCGGACCTGTCCTGAGACTGACTTCACTTGCAAGTAGTTTAGACTGGGGAGCCTGTGGTGAAGTTCTTACTGTACCGACAGTGTGACTTCAAAACACTTCGTACTGCTCATTTGCCGAGGACACACTTATTCGTTTTGGTATCAGTCTTGATATTTGGTATCCTTGTGTGCTCAGTCGTATGGTATGACCAGCAAAATGGTGAGTCACACACTGAAATCTACCGTGAATTCAGCGTTCTGGTAGAGAGTAAATTGCGATCCGTCTGCCTGATTGCTAGAGCGTGAGATTTTTGCACTTCTTTCGTGGCTGCGATGGATTCACAGGTGCTGCCTCACGTCTCGACTCCAATACGCACATCTCGCCAGCTGCAAGTTCCATCGCTGCACGAAGCAAACAGGGTAACATACTGCCACTCCAGCCTTGTCAGGGCGTACAGATCTCAATCACCCTTGCTCTGAGATGCACCTATATAGAAAAACTTCTGTAGATATTAACAATCAAAGTCTGCTCATCGCCATATCAATTTAGATTGCGTTATCCACATTTTTAGGGCCCGAGTAATTGACTCGCTTCTGCCAACCACGATCTTTATCCATTGTGGTCTTAAACCACCTGTTAGTTGTTTACAGTATTCAATCAATAACTTGTTTAGCATAATTTATGTTTCTTTTTTCCTTTGAAAAATAAATGTTGTTAGAATTCTAGTACATTTTGCTTCATTCTCAATCATTTATATAGTCCCCATAGGGTTAAATTTCAACTAACACAAAAATAAAACCATGAGACAGGGAGGGTCATCCAGTACATCTCCGTTCCTCTTAATTCATAGTGTTTCGGTTGGCTTGTGCGCACTAGCTTACAACTGCTGTATTTCAGGTACTGGACAATTTGTCGGTTGTTTCCGCTGCGTCTTTGAAGTGCAAGATTTCTTTCGAATTGCCGGCCAGTTCAAGACTCGGATCTGCCTCCTAGAATGACGTGCAAGTATTTTGCTAATTCATTTTATATTATCTCGGTATTCCAATTAAGTATTCTAACGATTTGCGACTATGTGTGTTATATAACTATCAAATCAAAGTTCTTAGTTCAGGAAGTTCATTCCACGCACAAACTACGACTTTTTCCGTCTTTTGATTGCAAACTAACCGTTACTAGGACAATGAGGGAGCACTGGATGCCGCAGTTCGTCGCTACGTCTGTGGAAACATCACGGCGCCGTAAGGCCTGCGTTGGTTCTAGATTCCAATATCACCGGAAACCAGCATGTTGCCTCTTATGTAACAGCTACAGCCCTTGATTTTCTTAATGTCATGAATAATCCTTCTCAGAACGATCCTGCAAGAAGCGAGAAACCCTTTTTCTGGCGTGATTTCTTCGACAGCACGTACCCGATATACGGGACAAATGTTCTGACTTCTTGCACTTCCATCACCCTTCCGTTAACTCCAAAGAGAAGAAATGTCACAAGTTTTAAACATTTTGTATTTAACACCCTCGTTTTCTAACCCATAAACAGTGCTAGTCATTACTTTGATGTACGCAACGTTGAAGTGTTATGCAAGGACAGCGCCAGAACCTCAAATGAAAAATGACCTTAATAAGTACACTTACAGCTACGTACGTACCACCACACCAGAGAAAATCGTCGCGAATGTAACCACCAACCTCCTATATCCAGGTAAAGTTTTCTCGTAAAAATATTTTACCCTTAAAACCATGCTACAATATCAAAGCACGTCATTATTGGCTATGTGAGTGCAGAAACGTTCCCTGTAGATCATAGGCTCAAGGCGCAATACGTCGCTATCACCTTCGATGACCCTGGTTAGTGTCAGGCCGTTGAGGCAGAAATTGTTCTGATCAGGACATGCAGCCACAAGCTCTTTCACAGAAATGTTTCTCTAATGTTTCGCTATTATTGGCGGGTAATAAAGTGAAGTAAATTACTTCTGAGCTTCCTATACATTGACACCGTTAGCAGGCAGAGGAGGTGTGGTTTATTAAATTACAGAAAAATAGAGTGCATTATCTCAGCTTGGCGTTTGCAGTGGAGTTCAACGGAAAGCAACACTCCCTGCGGAAACTTCACGTTGTACAGTGTTCACAGTTTGTGTAGATGGCAGATACATGATTTTATTTCAGTGATTACGAAAACAAGTCCAATCTACGCAGCGGGTAGCCAAGGCAGCTGCTTAATGGCGAATTAATCGAACAAGAAAAAGAATGAATCTATTGAACAGGCTGCGATACACTCCAGAGATATGACGTGTCAGAATTGTTATCAGATGTGGCACACCTGCGCTGATAAGAAATTACAGTCGCGCCACATACGGAGCTGGGTTCGATTTAAATTTCTTGCATTGATTTTTAATAGGCACACGTCTAATTTTTCAATAACTGTGAAGATAAGTGAATATTGCAGAGTAAAAATGTTGTGTTGCTGCTATATGTTACTTGCTCTACTAGTCTGGGTTAACACTGTGGAACAGTTTTTATGTGTTATTCACATCTCTTGAGTAGCCCAGTTTATAAATTCACTACTAGCCATTAAAATTGCTACACCAAGAAGAAATGCAGATGATAAACGGCTATTCATTGGACAAATATATTATACTTGATCTGACATGTGATTACATTTTCACGCAATTTGGGTGCATAGATCCTGAGAAATCAGTACCCAGAACAACAACCTCTGGCCGTAGTAAGGCCTTGATGCGCCTGGGCATTTAGTCAAACACAGTTTGGATGGCGTGTACAGGTACAGCTGAACATGCAGCTGCAACACGATACCACAGTTCATCAAGAGTAGTGACTGGCGGATTGTGACAAGCCAGTTGCTCGGCCACCATTGACCAGACGTTTTCAGTTGGGAATAGATCTAGAGAATGTGCTGTTTGAACATTTTCTTTATACAGAAAGGCCTGTACAGGACCTGCAACATGCGGTCGTGCATTATGCTGCTGAAATGTAGGGTTTCGCAGGGATCGAATGAAGGGTAGAGCCACGGGTCGTAACACGGGTGAGGCATCACAACAACGTTTCACCAGGCAACGCCGGTCAACTGTTGTTTGTGTATGAGAAATCGGTTGGAAACTTTCCTCATGTCAGCACGTTGTAGGTGTCGCCGCCGGCGCTAACCTTGTGTGAATGCTCTGAAAGGTTAATCATTTGCATATCACAGCATCTTCTTCCTGTCGGCTAAATTTCGCGTCTGTAGCACGTCATCTTCGTGGTGTAGCAATTTTAATGGCCAGTAGTGTAATTATTTACTATAAGGGGAGTTCAAAAAGAAATGATCCTGAGTCTGGAATGCACAAACCGGTGACAGGAGGGTAATATCGTGGCGTGTGTAACGAGGTGTGGTTCCGACGAGAGCGTGAAACTTCACAGCCTATCTCCAGAGGGCACAAGTGCACGTCACGTGACTATACAGAGCTAGCAGCAGCATGCATCAATGGTCCAACGCTGCCAGTCGCATTGCAAACAGTGACATGGAGGCACCAACAGAAGAGCAAAGAGGTGTTGTTCGTTTTCTGATAGCGGAAGGAGTAGAAGGAACGGACATTCATCGACGAGTGTCACACAGCAAGCGTTAAGGCGTGGCACAAGCGCTTCAGGGAAGGACGGCTGTCGTTAGCAGATGATGCACGATCTGGAGCACCACACTGCATTACTAATGGCGTCGTCCAGCTGGTGGATGCATTCATTACTCAGTGAAAGCCATAGCCGCCGTGGTCGGACTGAGCGTCGGAAGTGATCACACCATCATGAAGGAACGACTGTACATGTGCAAAGTGTGTGCCCAATGGGTGCCCCACAGTCTTCAACCACACCAGGAAGCATGTCCAATGGCCCACTGTCTTGCTCATCTGCAGCGCTATGCTCGGGAGGGGAATGCGTTCCTGGCGCGAGTGGTGGCTGGAGATGAGTTATGGTGTCGTCACTTCGAACCACAATCAAAACGACAAAGTCTCCAATGGAAGCATCCAGGGTCACCACAACCCAGAAAAGCGAAGACCATCCACACGAGTGCAGGAACGGTTATGCTGACGTTCTTCTTTGACCAAGATGGCCCCCTTCAGATTCACTGCCTGCAGCACAGGACAACAGTGAATGCTCAGCGTCCCTCACAAACCTTGACCACCCTTCGCCAAGCGATCAAATCAAAACGACCAGGCAGTCTCACCCGTGGGGTCATTCTGCTCCACAACAATGCAAAGCATCATACGGCCAACACAGTCGCGACACTCCTGCAGAAATTCAAATGGGAGATTATCGGCCACCCTCCATACAGCCCGGACCTCTCCCTGTAATTACGCCATTTTTCGTCTCCTTACAAAGTCTCTGAGGGGCAAACTATTCACGTCAGATGACGACGTCCAGCTGTACGTGCGGAACTGGTTAACATTGCAGCCATGGAATTTTATGAGACAGCCATTAATCTCCTTGTGTCACAGTGGGACATGTGTCTCAACAGCCAGGGTCAATACGTCTAACATACAGGTACTGGTTTCTGTAGTTATGCCTCTGGCACGTTTCTTTTTAAACGCCCCTTATAGAATTCTGAGAAACGGCACAGGAGAGGGCAGTCCTTTGACAAGAGGTTTTAAATCTATGATACTGTCAGCATTTTTGCATCATGAGTGAGTATACATTGAGAATTACTTTATTTGCAAGTAGATGATTAGAAGAATCAAGGACCTTTGTGCTGAACAAGGTATAAGAATGAGATTGAATACGTTGCAGTGGGAAAGGAGATAATGAAAAGATTTTTTTTTGAGGTAATGTGTCCTCATTCTTCAGTGTTTTATGAGTACTTAGATGCTGTTAAGGGATTTGCGAATCACTTCAAGGGTAAGAAACGTAAGAGATTTTTTGTCAGGCTATATCCAACACTAGAGATTTACAAAGAGAAATCTGAAGCAGAAACTGAAATCTTGCCCCAGAGAGTGGTGTCAGTTCATATGATAAATTTTTGTTAGTAATCACATAGGAGTGAGGTCGTATTAGGTTGGTGTTGGGTTCAAGGGAGACTAATATAGTTATTTTGACAGAAACTGGTGACTATTGACATTAGATGAGTTGTTGCAAGACTTCCAAGGTATTAAGGTTCTGTGTCCAGTTGATCTAAGAGATAGCTACTGACATATTGAACTGCATCCTCCAGTTAGGAATTTCATCACACTCTTAAGTTGTGGCTGTTATTATCAGTTTTGTGAGTTACTTTTGTGTTGAATGTCAGTTTACCTGCATTTATCAGAGGTCCTAATAGCATAGTTCCACTATATTTGGGAGAGATGTTGACCAAATATGCTGATGACATGTTAATTTCAGAGGAAAGTTGGGAGGAAGATAATGAGATTTTGAATAGTTTTAATTATTTTCAATGAGTTTAGTGTACAGTCCAAGTAGAATGCCATGGCCATTAGATGTGAGAACGGCAGGGCAAGCGTGGGGAGAGTGGTAGTGGTGGGGGTTATGGGCAGGTGTTGTAGGGGAAATGCCGAGAGCTGGAGGGGAAGTGCCATTCTAGACTAAAGCATACTCTCACGTTTTTTGTAAATATTGGGTGGGGCCCCTCCACCCCTACACATGCATGGTGACCATTCAAAAAGATCTATTGTCACCTCAGTTCCGTTAGCATCTAAAAAGAATTCGGCCGAAAATGCAACGATTTATTTTCGCCTGGCTTGTTAACCATTTCAAGGTTACAGAGAAGCGTCATGAGTGGAGAATTTTGAATAAAACGTACACATTTCTCTGGCTGACATTCTAAAATTTTCTTCTTCTGGCAAAACGCAGTGAAGTTTATGCTGTTTAACCTCATTATCATGCTGTGCAGACACAATTGTGGTTTATTACTTTTATTAAGTGAGGAACTGAAGAAAATTAAGGTCAGCAGCATAAGAAAAAGCATATCTTCAGTACAAAAAAACGAAACCCGTAGCATTTCTCGTTTCACCAGCTATTGATGGGCCTTAAAAACCACCTTCTTTCATCGGAAAAGTCTGTATTTAGTAGAATGACACGCTAGATAATGAAGTTTTGCATAATAATCATATGATAAAATACTTTACTCCTTGTGTGCCATCACTTGCCAAAATATCATTTAGATATGTGAAACTGTCAATGAAATATGAGGAATGTGGTCGCTATTTTACTCTGTGTTTATTGTTGGCGCTGTACGGTCCCAAATGAGTGTTCTATGTCAGATCAATTTTCTCAAGATTGGTGATGGATAGATACCTCTACCAAAGTCTAAAAAAATCAAATGGCTCTGAGCACTATGAGACTTAACGTCTGAGGTCATCAGTCCCCTAGAACTTAGAACTCCTTAAACCTAACTAACCTAAGGACATCACACACATCCATGCCCGAGGCAGGATTCGAACTTGCCACCGTAGCGGTCGCGCGGTTCCAGACTGTAGCACCTAGAACCGCCGGCCACCCTGGCCGGCCCGAATACTTAAGAAAAATTCAATATGTTAGCTAAATTTCACATGCGACAGCATAACATGCAATATGCACCAAAAGCAAAATCATAGCGACCTCTATTTTTCATTGCAAATTTTTCAGAATTTTGTAGTGTCTTACTGCCACATAAATATCACAATAACTATAACCATTAACGGAATGATGGACATAATTAACCTGACATATAAGGCTATAAGTAAATCACAACTGAAATATTTTTACCGAGTACTTTCTGTAAAATCGTTTGAGAAAGATTGCAGGCTGTGCGCCTCGATTTTCTCATCGTCGACTGACCAAAACGTGGAAAATACTTGTTGGCCTCCCCTAGCGAACAAACGAATGAACTCACCCAGGGCTTTGGACGAAAACTGGTCAGTGCACATCAGCCACGGTGTCCCGTGTGGACTGTAACTGTTAATTTGGAAAAATCAGAATTTGGATACATTGAGAATGTGTCAGGGATTTCACCTGATCCAGATAAAATAATGCAATTTCTTGGACACACTGTGACTGTGTTAGGCAGTTTACCTGATTCAGATGAAACAAATTAATTCAGAGACGTTTCCCGTCCTAAGGTGAGCATATTTGTTCATTTTTGGTGTTTATCTGTTTTTACGAAACATTATTTGACAATTCTGGCTACGCCATACTTCGGTTCATTGACTCCTTGGAATGGGATACCCAGTCGCAGACAGAATTTAAGAGTATAGAACACTTCCCTCTATTGGCTCCAATTCCTTCTCATCCATACTTACGTGAGGTTTTGTAACTAAGCTCAGACAACTGCAAGATGGGTTTCCATACTGAGTTATTCCAGAAATTTGAAGTAGATGGAGTGGTGAAGCACCATGCTGTTGCTTTTGCAAGCTGCGTGAAAGTGCAAACCCAACTATTTTATGACTCACCTTAAGGCTCTTGCCATTGTATGGGTCTTTCAGAAATTTAGGTGTTCCTTATTTGGCCAGATGGCCATGGTTCATACTGACCAAAGAGTACTGTACTTTGAATGAGCGCAAAACTGAGTGGTCACTTAGCTAGACAGGCGCTGTATCTTAAAGAGATCGGTTTCACAATCGTAAACATTTATTGTCAGGAAAACAATGATGTCTACGAAAAATATTTCAGCGGCGTATAATTAGAGAATGTTGAATTTTTGGAATAGATTGTTTAGGGACAAGACAAGGAACCGTCATGGAAGGAAGTAAGGTGAAGTGAAGTGATCACATGAACCGTTGTCGACTGACAACTTTATTTGATTAGAAATGATATGCTGTTCAAGAAGAGAGATGCAGATGATTCACAGTGTGCTGTTTGTATTCCTGGTGAGCTATTCAATAAGTTAATTTGGCAAATTGATTGATTGATACACATTTTTGGATGGAAGTGATTGCAAAAGCTTCATGAAATGTGTTATTTTTTAATGTTCGGGAAAACATTTGCGATTAGCTTCCTGCAAGCATTGTCGCAAAGTAAAGCTGCCAATAGTGTCTCATCATACAACTTTATTTCCAATTATTCCGTCAAGAATAAAAGAGCTTGTCTTTCCTAAGAACTAATCAGGGATATGCGCATGTTTTTGATTTTGTTGTCAAGTTCCAAATTTGTGTTACCCACAGTACTGAAGACAGCTGCTAGTCAGTGTGTCTTACATACAATCTTTGACAATATCCGGTATAGAGTCAGACATGTGAAGAAGGTGCTATCGGGAAAAGGCCCACAATTTAGATCGAAACTTTGGAAATGTGCTTCAAATTGTCCATAGATTAAAAACGATTTCCATCTCACTATTTCATACATTGTCCAATCCTTCTGAATGTGTAATGAAAGAACTAGGGCAACTATATAGATTTTACTGTGAAAGATGTCACATGCTGTGGGACTCTTACATTCAGCAATTTAAGGAAATCATCAGTGAGATGAGAAATGATTCAACATTTCCACCACTAATTGAGGTAGTGTCGAATTGGCTTCCACAGGGAAAAATTCCAGAGATAGTGCCAATAAGTACCAAGTTGTGACATAATGTTGTACTGAGACTAGCTTTAACGAATATCAGGTAGGCTGCTGACTGATGACAGAGAAATGATAATCGCTGAAGATTATCAAAGTCAATTGTTGTCGAACAACAGATGTAAATAATATCACGTAAATTGTCCACCTAGTGTCATCCATTAATATATGAGTTTCTCACTGGATATCGAGGACCCTATAGAGAGAGAGACAGATGTTTTGCATTCAAACACCGTAGAGGTGGAGATCCTCATGAACAGAAAATGCTAAGTGCTCCATCGCATTTCCACTGCAAAAGTTGTTAAATGGTAAAGTGTGTAGAGCAATATTTCAACTTGAGTAGAGTGTATCTGAACCGTGATAACGTGTTTATGGTTATGTAATGTTGTTTATTTTTTATGTGCTTGATATTTTATAGGTACTTTGCAAATGGCAGTTACGCTCTGTGTCGTCCACTTGGGAGTTATGATGCAGATGAAAACGAAAGGAAAGAAATGCTAGAGAAGAGATGGCAACAAGACAATTTAATAGATATATCTGTGAAAAATCTGACGTAGGCAGAGGAGAATAGGACCAGGCCAATGAGTGTAAAATTGAATGCAGCATAGGTATTTGTAAATAGGTGATAGTGAAACGAAGAGAAATTGATTATGTTTGAGAGGTACTTTGACATGATTATTGAATCCTGCCCAGTACATCCCCATCTCTAAGTGTTGACGTTTCTTTAAAATGTAACAGAGTTTTCTATATGAATGATAGCAGTGATGCATAACTGTCATGTATTTTCTGTAGTATGGAACTTGCAGTTTGTTGCCATTAGTTGTAGAAAATGTACTGGGGTGTAGAGTCAGTGATCAGCAATAGATATGGCAAGATATACAAAGAGGTAATTGCAGCACTGCTGAGTTCTGCAGAAGGAGTGCACTTAGTAAGTACACAGTAATGTATGCATGTAATCATTTTAAAAGAAAGCATAACAAAATTTATTGAGAGATGTGAATAATTATGAAGCAACTAGGAGTTAAGCAAGATTCTATGCATAGTTATGTTGTAACATTAGTCTACTAGAGCACTCTAGAAATGGTAGTACCAATATGATTATACGTTGACCTGCAGAACTTGAGAGCAGCAAGAGAAATAATTCAGGTACCTTACCCAAGCCAAATGCTAGACCATTGTGGAGGAGGCTCATTAATGTATTGAGAACAAATGGGCTCCATGTGAGTACCATACCAAAACATATGGTCGTCAGTAGCCAGCTCTACCAAGATGAGTCGCCCTATACTGAGTGATACCATTCCATCCTCCATTCTATTGTCGTGAAAAGCTATTTCCTTACAATCAGAAACAATGTGTACTTTGCAGCTCACCCTCTGGCCCTCCATGTGTTGAAAGACTATGATGAATCATTGCAGAAAGTATGACACTCCCCTCAATACCTAATGCATTGAATGAACTGTTACCATTATGAATAGTCACAATCGATTAATATTCTGTGATGTAAACCTTCTCATTTTTCATGAATATTTTTGTACATACGAATATCATTCATTGCTTAATCTAAATTTGTGGTCTTGTTGAACTTACTGAACTGCGTCATACTCTATTAAAACTGCTGACAGTCCACCAGTGTCTCATACCTCATTGAAGGTATTTCTTTAATTGACTATAATTTCGAAAACCTTTCTCTACACACGTGTAACTGGTAGTGGGATCAGTAAGAATGTAGGGAACAAAAAATAATTAGGAAACCCCTTTCCAGATTTGCTCTGCCACATGTGTCACCACACAACGAGCAGCCACGGTTTTTACAATGAGGTTACCTACACCTAACAACTCCGAGCAAAGTCTGGCAAGAACAATCCCCTTGAAAGACAGAGAACGAATGTTCCTTCCATGATAGGCTGTTTTAAATCTTTTCCTAGTAGCATACACGAGTCCATAATTTTTTTGGTCTTTCGTTTTTTTGGATTTTAATTTAATGCAAGAAACATGTCACTCTTACCATTTCGTGAAAGTACTTAAAACTTCCCCCAGCGAGAGTGTACATGATGTCCAACACAAAGTATTAGAAAGTCGCTGTGAATTTTGGTTTAGTGTCAGCAATAAGTAATTATGTTGATCCCTAATAGACGAATTCCTTTACCGACCTCTAAGTTCTGGGTGAAATGTCAATTTCTTTTATCAGTTATCCAGCATCTTCAAAACATTTCCGTAATTGCTAATCACTCCGCCGATTTCTTAAAATGTTTTCCAGTCTTTTTCATCTTATTTATTACTTTCTGAATGGAGACTTCGATCCCTTATACAACGTGCTAGATGACCCATTGCTAACCAGTCTTCTTTATTATGGTAATCTGAGATTACCCCTTAATTCGTTGAAGTCGAATGCCACGATGGATGCTTTGCAAGGTATCGACGCATGTATTTCCCCTCCCTTTCCTAGTGCGAGTTTGTTCTCCAACTGTAATGATATCGTTGCCGCTTTTCCTTCTTTTCTCCTCCTACACAACTGATTAGTCACGTTGGTTTTAACTGGGTGTAAACGATAACTGTTTATAATGTACCACAGTGGTGTAGGTGACCTCGAGAAGAACAAACTAATGAAAGACACTTGCTACCTTTAAACCTGGAAACAGTTTCAAACTGGCCTATAGAAGCCGCTTAAGCTACAGTGCAAGCGCGTCGCGTGAGTGCATTTCTTTTCCTCGCAAAAATCGTGCGTGAATGTTTAAAACCTCTTATCCTTTCATACGTACCAACTGTTAAAGAATAGGGATAGATTTTATAATTAGAGTCCCACACGGAAAACCTTAATTGTGACATACCAGATTAAGGTACTGGCGGTCGAATAGTATTTAGGCTATGCATGGCTCTGTTCACAAAATATGGCTCCACGTAGTCATCGGCTCTAGCCTTGTAAGACTGCTTAAATGCAAATTAGCGAAGATAGCTAAAATCACAGATAATGATCCTCTGGTCAAATGGCTAAAGTACTGAGAAGTTAGGCGAAATTTTAAATAAACACAAATTGTATGAATAATTATAAATAACAATAATGGATTATTACCTGCGGATATAGAGGACACCATAACTCGATTTCGAATAAAGAATATCTAGATATACAAGAAAGAATATCTAGATATGGTGGTCGTACAGTAATTCAGTTTAAGGGATACAAATTGGGAAGTATTCAGTTGCAGTTAAGAATGTGTTAATCAGAGTGGTAGTGGGCTCCCTACAAATCAATAATTTCACCAAATAACAGTACCGTGCTTTTAACTAGACACAAATAATCGCGGAAAAGCAAGTAAATCACTTCAGAGTTGCTCGAAGCATGTCATACGATGCTTGCTCACAGTTAACGTTAATACTAGCTACCGTGTCAAAGTCCCATTAGCATCGGTATTTTACTGATTACGAACAAATTTTAAAGTATTCACAACTACTAGCCGTTCATACCTCACCAACTTCTTTGCAACATAATTCTGTTCACTATTACGTCTTGACATATACTTCACTGTATCACTCCTCCACACCAAATCCTCTCTCTGTTCCCCCTCGACACGAACTGCCGTTGTACCACCTCTCCAAACCAAGAGTTTCGACTCTCTACCTCTCCCAGAAATCCCATCTTGCTCC
Organism: Schistocerca piceifrons; assembly: GCF_021461385.2. Classification (NCBI taxonomy): domain Eukaryota; kingdom Metazoa; phylum Arthropoda; class Insecta; order Orthoptera; family Acrididae; genus Schistocerca; species Schistocerca piceifrons. The sequence continues at coordinate 120,082,594 of NC_060140.1, read as the reverse complement.
CAAGAGCCACTCCATGAATCCTCACCGCTCGCGCCGATAAGAAACACTCTCTTCCCCCTCAAATAGCATCATTTATTATAATGTATCAAATAGCCCACCATTTGCATAGTAATAAAGTTACAGTTTAAATGTATGGGTGAAATTAAAGAACATTTTATCTCATTTCTGCAGAGACCAAACATGTTAATGTACATACAAAAGCATAGACATAATCAATTAAGTATGTTACAGTGCATATACACTTATAATTAATGATAAATAATACATTTTGAAAAATATGAAATATAAGTGTGGCGTGTTAAGCTGGTGCCCCAGTTCACACAATACCTATTTATGGTATTAAATCACACAGATAATTTGATCTTCTTAAGTTCATTAACAAGCAGTTAATAACTGAGAAACGTCATTAGATATGGATAGATCTCAGAATTGTTGTACTGTTTCCATTTGTTGTGTACCTGTGTGGGATATATGATCTGATACATTTATGTAGTAAATGGGTATAAACGCAATAATTGAACAAATAAAATATGTATCAATGTTTGACTCTCAGAGATGGTAGCTGAAGTCCTGAGCTATCATCCAATACCTTGGTTATATAGATAGCAAAAAGCGTTCGACAGTTATTAATTTGTAGTCACTTGTAACTACATTTGTTAAGTGTCTTCAGCTAACTCCTACAACTTTTATATTTGTAATATGAAAGGCTTAATAAATGTGACTCAATGCCACAAGCAACCCGATATTTTGGGATTTGTCGTACTGTTAAACATCGAATTATGATGCAATTATGAAGTATTTCAATTTGGTCACGTTTCATCCTGAAGCAAAGCCGCCATTTCACTGAAGAAGCGTGGTATCCCAGGATGAATGTTCGCCAATTTCTGCTTACTACTGGGGGAAAACCCTAGTATTGTCCTCAGTTGGCTGGTCCTTTGTCGACTCAAGTGACCCATCCGGAAAGCCCTTGCAGCCGAACCCCAATCTCACGATAGATTTTAAAATTTCTGGCTTGTCGACTTCCCGAGCATATGTGTTAAGATACACCTTGCACTTACGAAATGTAAAATTGACGTTTGTTTAAATTTTACCTCGTAGCATTGTGAATTTTCACAGCATTAAAATTAACAGTTACATCGCATCAATTGACTGTCCTTCCTATAACGTAACCTACCCTATCAAGTTGCTCCGTCAATCGTATCTTTACCTCCATGTATCTTCAAAAGGCAGCTACTGCATTTGATGAATTACGACAGACCTCACGGACGCTCTAGTACTTACGTAAAAAATACCAAAAGAGGCTTGTGATTACGGTCATTTTCTCTATTTGACTAACAATGAGCGTGCAAATAGCTTAAATGTACTTCATTGCAAGGCACCGACCAGTCACACTGACCACCTACTAAATTTGACGTCAGTGTGTAATAACCATTTACAGACGGCTGGTGGCAGCACTAGCAGGTGAGGGTATATAAAGCGCCTCAGGGGGAAATTGATGTCGCACTGCGGTAGTGGAGCGATTTATATGACCTCCGAAAGAGTATGATCATGGGCTTCTGGGCCAAGAGTGAAACCATTTTCTAAATGGCCGAGTTTTTAAACGTTGCTCATGCCTGTGTGGTTAAAGTGAACTGCACCTGGAAAAATGGCGTCATCCAAAACCGGGACCGAGGCAAGAGTGGTACACCACACCCCACACATAACAGGGACGAAGGACAGCTATGTGGATGCGAACAGGCGAACAGACGTGCAAATGCTGAGCATCTGACCACCCAGATGAACCAAGGGGCTACCAGCAATGCCTACTCAGCCACCGTTCAGTGAATGTTGCCGCGCAGGGGCCTTAGCAGCGGGCGCCTGCTTCAGCATCCCTGCTAACTGGTGCTTTTCGGCGACGAAGGCTGGCATCTGTGCGCAAGTACAGCATCTGAATGTCCACTGAGCTGCGACAGGCGACCGTTTTAGGAGAAAAACGTTTTCGTCTCCGTCGGTCTCATCGATCTTGCCTTGTAGACCGTGAAACATGTGAAAGCAGAGGGGTCCAGGTCAGAGGCTAGAGCATTCTGATTTGTGAAATGTTTTCATTGTCTTCCCTGGGTGATATCGTCCCTATGTAAGAAAAAAATTGATAAACAGATACTATAATTGTGGGGACCATGTCCACCCCTACATTCAGTTTGTTCCTTCTCGGCATGATGACATCTAGCACCAGGACAATCGAACGTATCACATAGCTCAATGTGTACGTGCGTGGTTCAGGGAGCAGCAGGATTGGTTTACCGTTCTCCACTGGCCACCAAATTCCCCGGATTTAAACCCAATCGAGAATGTGTGGGACATCTCGATCGGGCTCTTCGGTATCCTCAACCAAGAAACTCCGGGCAGCTGGCTAGGCACTGGAATCAGCATGACACCACACCGCTGGCGGTACCTTCAAATAACCAAACTGACTGTCCTCTTGCACGTCTGGCGATGAAGGGGCTGTTCTTTTGGCTTTTACAGGAAGTCACATTAATGTGATTGGACAGCATATTATGATCGATAGCGTTGCTTAAGACTTTTCCCACACTCTCTGCATGTGAGCTACATGGAAGCGATCGGCGGCTGTGTGGGCTCGTACTTACTTTCTTCTTTTATTTTTTGTAGTTCGTAATTTTATTAGCATGAACTTGTGCCATCTGCAGCATCACGTCACTGCAGTTTGATCACCTGTAGCTGTTTTCCTTTGATCTTCATTTAGTCTGGGAGATGGATAGTGACTGTCTTCGTTTTCTGTAGCTGCGGAGGGAATGGCCCTTTTTCATAAACAGATAGATGTAGTGATCGACGGAGTTGAGGGGCTTTCCCTGAGCTGCAGCCACGTTTGGGTACCTGAAGAGACGGCTGTGGCATTTTTGGTTCCATTGGAGTCGCCTAGGAAAGGTGATACATCTGAAAGTTAATACATGCTCGACATGAACAGGTCCCCAACACCCATGTGGCAATGATGGTGGTTTCGCGATTACCTGGGCGGCGGGTTGCAAATATGGGCACGTGTAGTAAGGCAGTCCTCGCGTGACCTAGCAACAGATATGAGACGTTTCCTACTGTTGAGGGCGTATATACACATCTGAACTAGCATGGGGTCCCTCCTCTGACGGTCCCCTGGTGTTATTATTGGGTGTTACTGACATAGTACTGGGTGCGGCGTAGTCTAGTGGGGCCATGTGTCTGTGGTAGCTGAGTGGCGCCAGTAGTCATACAATTGTTTCCTCCTGATTCGGGGGGAAAGTAAACGAAAAGGTAAGATAATTTGTTGATATCTTACAGAATTGTGCCCGAAATTACACGCTTATCCACCGACTCTGCCTCCCTACCAACCCCCCGCCTCTTCCCCCGCCCCTTTCTCCGTCCCAAAGATCGGTGCTCTGTGCAACAGGTTATTTCTCCTGTATGGAAGAGACCTCTCTGTTTAACATCGTTGATCTGGTGGACCAACGAGTCACAGCATGATTTCTGATCCTAGAAGTGTATACCAGAGTCACTCTGACGGATCTTTTTCTTCTTTCTTCTCGTTCCTGTGCATACGCCGCTGCACATACACAGCTCGCTGACACCAACGCAAATTCAGCATTGAGTAAGACATAGTAGACGACGGACGCTCACAATTGTGAGGCACAGTTGTCTAATTAATTTGACAGAAGTATCTTTTAAGGGTTACTGTGATCCTAGAGTACAGATTGTGTAACCATTTAGTCTCTGAATGTGAAGTTCGCCGCACGGGATTAGCCTAGCGGTCTTACGCGCTGCAGTCATGGACTGTGCGGCTGGTCCCGGCGGAGGTTCGAGTCCTCCCTACGGCATGGGTGTGTGTGTTTGTCCTTAGGATAATTTACGTTAAGTAGTGTGTAATCTTAGAGACTGATGACCTTAGCAGTTAAGTCCCATAAGATTTCACACACATTTGAACATTTGTGAAGTTCATTTATGAAAAAATGGCACGTAAAAAAGAGATATTTCACTAACAGAAGATCCTATACAGGAAGCACTGTCAGAACGACCCAATTGTGGAAGTGATGGAAGTCACTCTCGTGATGGAAGTGATTCTGAAGCTGATGATACTGCAGCGTTTATGAACAATGGCGAAGTGCATCAGACTGGCGACTGACGAAGAAAATCCAGTCGTCACAGTGAGAGTGGCTATTGCTGGAACACAGTTGTCCCTAATAGTTCAGGCCTACCATTTGCCGATATCATTGTAGTCCATATTCCAAAAATGTGGAAATAATGAATTAACGCATTAATGAATAACTGAGAATACTTCAACGTTTCGTGTAATACGTGCAGTTCATTAAATGAATATTGTCAACATCTAACTGAACTGCAAATAAAGTCTTTAGATCGGGATCAATTTCAGGTTTCTTCCCTGAAAAGTTTCTATGACTGTTTTTACTTAGTCTCGAATTTCAGATTTGTTAATAATAATACCGACTGAAAAAGTACACGAGAGAGGTAAAATAAAATAAGTTTAGTAAGTCAGAGCCAAATTTCATTACAAAATATTATATTTTCATGCATTTCACCTGCAAATCATTAAGGGTTACTGCGACCTTGGTGCGTACTTCGTGCGACAATTTACAATATGTACAATACTAGAGTTAAAGCTTTTTTCCCACTTCAGTAGACAAGTTGTTCTTCAGTTTGAAGTATGTAAGACAAAATGGGAGACTGGACCGTAACTGAGGGCGCCTATTGTCCCTGAACGTATGACGGCGGGGCGATGAGTCTCCAGCTCCAGTAGGGACTCCCTCTGCCAAACTCGGCGGCGTCCTGCAGCGACTCCGGCAGCCTCTGCAGCGCAGTTTCCGGCAGGAACGACACCGACAGCGCTCCCAGCAGGTGCATCGCTGACAAGATGGCGAACGGCAGCCTACGGTCCACCGAGCCTCCCTGTAACAGATGGTACACGACATGAGACATAGGACGGTGGAGCATGGAAAATACAGAAATAAATAACGAAGAACAACATTTGGAGATGAAAATGAGATTATACGACACGTGATGTGGTAGGACAAAAATTATCGTTTAGGTTGCTATTCACACCTGGCATTTTGAAACCACTTCACTGTACCATGTATCTGTCAACGCTACTGACACACCCAGAAAGAAATTTTCACCCTGCAGCGGTATGGGAGCTGTTGTAGAACTTCATGGCTGACTGGAACTCTGTGCCTGACCAAGACTCGAATCTGGCAGCCTCGTGTTTAGCGAGCGAGTGCTCTAACAACTGAGCCACCCGAGACGAGGTACTGGCGGAAGCTAACCTGAGAGTACGGACCGTGAGGCGTGTTCTGATAGCTGAGTTGGTAGAGCACTTGCTTTCAAAATACAGAGGTCCCACACTGGAGTCCCAACAAGGCACAAACTGTTAATCTACCAGGAAGTTTCTATATTGACACACATAAGTTACTGATTAAAGTCTTCTTACTGGCTATTTCTACGTAGTTCGAGCTAGTTTCAGCACAGTCATAACCGGATGGATATCAATGTTCACATGATTGAAAAAAGGTAAAGGTGTTAGAAAGTGACAAGTGTGAGAAACACTAACGATTTCCAGTTTCACAGTAGACTAGCACCACCAAATTTCTCTGCACTCTCCACATAACAAACCAGCTTGTTACAATACGGTATTTCAATCCTGCGGAAGTAGCATTATCTGCATTTCCGCCAGATACATCAGTTATGAACAATGAAAGCTTGTGTGCACGTGTAAGCTTAACATACAAAAAAAGAGATGAGACAGTAGACGGAGATATTATTTTCGTGATTCAGACCAGACACCATACGATATATCCTTGATTGAGAGAGACAAGTTCCAGTGAAAAACGGATCAAAAAATTGATAACACTGATGATTCCCGTCCCTTAGATAAGTGTACCTACCACCTGTTCGAGGAAGGTAGCTATATTCTCTTCTCAGTGATAGCAGTAAAATTCGAACTCCGTTTTTTTGTATGAAGGGAAAAAACTTCTACAAGTCCTATGCTGTACGATGATAGTCAGCCTTGGAAATGATTACATCAGAAAGGCGATGAAAGCGCTCTGTTCAGTCACTGAAAAGCAAAGACAAGTATTAGAAAGCTTTAAACAGAAAAATACTTTTTCGTTAAGTATTTTTAAGGAGCATTCTAAAATACACTGCTATTCAGTAAAACTGCAACACCTTGGAGGACCCTTGCAACAAACATCAATCGGTCAAGAAGTGTGCTACATTCTTGAATGTGCAAATGATTAGCATTTCAGTGCAAAACAGTGTATATGAGTAGCGCTCTCTATATTCTGTATATAGAGAAAGATTACCCAACGGATTTCTTATTAAGACACAGCATGTGAATGGTTATTGTTTTCTAAGAAGATCGTTTTTTGTGTTCGTGTAAAGAGGTTGTCCATCTGCACCTGTCTATGTGTGACATCAGCGGAACAACAATGTTTCTGCTCGCATTGGTCGGGGTCTTACAATTGTCGCGCGAATATCTCATTTATGTGTTCAGCAGGACCATGCACAACGCAGTGCAGGATCTCAATAGCCCACGCGACTAGCGCCTGAGAGGACAGAAGTATTGTTCACTCAGAGGTGCAGCATCGTACAGCCACATCATATATCTTAAGTCAGGAACTTTGTTTGGAACTAGTCAGGTATCCACATGGACAGTGCAGTGACATCTGAAGTGCCACATATTCTCAGCACTGCGACCATTGCAGCAGCTTCCCTTGAAGCATCAGCACAGACATGCCAGCAGAGATGCACTCAGTGATGACATTGGATGCAGAAGCGTTTTAATGTCGTTTTCTCAGACAAGTCGCAGTTCTGTGAATAGCTTGATGGACACATCCATGTGTTGAGGTTCCAAGGAAAATGAACATTGCTAGACTGATTTCACCAATGTCGTGAGAGGTGTTATTTTGTGGACTGTCATGGGGTGCACAACTTGATCACCCCTGGTTAACTTAGCGGGTACTATGGACAGCAGGGGCATAATTAGGTCGTACGTTAGGTTGGTGGGAGTGCCCTGTCATAGAGGTCTCCGTGGAATTATCTGTCAACAAGGTAACACAAGATAGCTTACTGACTGTCCTGTCCTGTCCTGAACTAGCCTCAAACAGGAGGTGGTCGACAGCAACCCTGTCCAGCACATTCTCCAGAATGAACTGGAAATTATCTGGTGGTGGGTTGGCGAGAGCCTGGCATGCCACGACACCCAAAGCGCTACCTCTTGTTTCAGTTCATTATTTTCTGGGGCTTGTGAGCGATTACAAGTTTCCAGTAGCTTTGGAAATATGTGTAAACTTGGCTGGAAGTGCCTAGGTGCCTTGATTCTCATATACTGGATGGATATAACCTAGGTAATTTGCACGCCATGTGTTACGCTACCTCAGGTACACAGCTTCTAACGGTAATACTCCTCTTACTGCGTCTAACTTAAACATAATGCTATGGCGTAAAGCCAAGCGCTGGCACGCCATTTGGAATCTAGAGAGCAGAGAGGGTTGTGAAGAAGACGTCAGCCAACTGCACCCTGACCGACCCCTCTCCAGGACGACAACGCGACAGCAGTGGCCTCTATGCAAAGAGAACGTAAGCGCCACGCTGACAAGCCGTGGTCCACTTCTACAGCAGCATCACGATTAGGCACTTCAGCACCAGCGACTTAGGAATTGTACGGGGTGTTCAAAATGTCTCTCTGTCGTACCATATGATTGTTAGCCGCGCGTACCGTATGATTGTTCGCCTACCTGAGTTACTTCCCTTCTAATGAACTCTCCCAACATTCCGCTGTTTCGCTTATCTCAGCCAGCATCAGCAGTATCGTTGGTGTGTGTCGTTATGTGTTGACGTGAACGTTTAAGGTTTAAGTTTAGCTCGCGTTTCAGTGTCACTGCTTGCTGACGTTTTTGGTGATAGCATAATTTCACAGGGACTTTGGCCTCCACGATCGCCTGACCTAACACGATCTGACTTTTTCTTCTGAGGTGCAGCGAAAGCAACTCTCTCTAAAAACCTTCCGAAATCCATCGATGAACTGAAAACTGCAATATCCACTTTCTTTGCTTCTGTTACAGAAGAAATGTTACAGCTTGAGTTTGGAAGCATCATTAGATGCATTGAATTGTGTGTTCAGCGACAGGGGGGGGGGGGGGCACTTTCAACGTTTAGTGTGAAAATTTCTAAGTAAAAATGAATATTTAATAAATTAATAACTTGTATTTAACTGAGTTTCATTTCGGTATATTCACTGCGGCATGCGTCACGCGCGGCTAACAATCATACGGCACTGTGGAGAGACTTTTTGAGCACCCCGTATATACTGAACGACATCGTTTATTTTGTCTGTCGCCCTTTTTTTGCGACACATCTGGTCAACACCAAAAGAAGTATTGTAATCATTTCATTTTGTAATGTTATTAATTAACGCGATTTGCTTGAATTGTTGTCCAGTTTTTGACGAGTAAGCAGGATTTAACACATAATATTGTACCCCATAACTAGCAGATTATGACGGCATTTTCTTTTAAATTCGATCAGTAACTATATGAAACATCTCAACTGGAGTAACAGAGCCCGTTACGTTAGTATTAAGTGCACCTGGCACCTTAACATGTGGACAGCGTCTAGTCTTTCTGCGCCGGCCGGTGTGGCCGAGCGGTTCTAGGCGCTTCAGTCTGGAACCGCGCGACCGCTATGGTCACAAGTTCGAATCCTGCCTCGGGCATGGATGTGTGTGATGTCCTTAGGCTAGTTAGGTTTAAGTAGTTCTAAGTTCTAGGGGACTGATGACCTTAGATGTTAAGTCCCATAGTGCTCAGAGCCAATAGTCTTTCTGCTGTTTCACGCTGCCACAGGAACACTCAGAGCAGAAAATACCTTCTGCTTTTATTTATTTTCCCTTGCACAGTCTGTTTAGTTTCTCACTTTACCAGTTGAGTGATTAAATTCGACTGTTGTGAATTTGTCCCCCCTATTGCCAGAACTCTTACAGAGTGTTGAAATGGTAGTCCCAACTTAACTTGTAGATGGGCAGTGCTGAAACAAGAGAGGATGATCAGTCACCTGGGGTGAGCGTCTATTTTTACGTGGTTCAGATGAACAAATGGTCAGAGGGGCCAACTCTCTCCGCACCACACAGACTGGATGCTCTCAGGCAGAGGACCTGCAAGTTACTGCTTCACGGGGCTTCGTTAGGTAAGGACGCTTTCGATTAAGCTTTCCTCTGGTATCATGAACAAAGATAGTTTGTTGATTTAATTTAAGTTGACGTTTCAGATTGCTTCACAGGGCTTCGTAAGGTAAGGATGCTTTCGATTAAGCTTTCCTCTGCTATCATGAGCAAAGATATTTTGTTGTTTTAATTTAAGTTGACGTTTCAGATAGATTATTCACTTATTTGCTTATTTGTTTATCTTGAGGATGTTAGGGAAATGTTTAAAGATCCTTTATTATTCCTAACTTTCTTGCGTAAAATCACGTGTTGATTGTAGCTTTGAGTTGTCTGCTTTATGGTTCAAATCGCTCTGAGCACTATGAGACTTAACATCTGAGGTCATCAGTCCCCTAGACTTAGAACTACTTAAACCTAAGGACATCACACACATCCATGCCCGAGGCAGGATTCGATCTGCGACCGTAGCAGCAGCACGGTTACGGACTGAACCGCCTAGAACCGCTCGGCCAGAGCGGCCGGCTCAGCATCATGTTATTAAGGAATCCATTAAACTTGTGCTCTCAGGAGTATAATGTTAAAGTATCATTGCAAGACCTCTCTTTTCTTCCCTTTTCTATATTTTCTCTGCCTCTTGCATAAACTGAATGATGGATTCTAATTGTGGACTTCCAGTAACGCCCCAGAACTAGACACTTGCGACTCAACTGCTCTATGGCGCATTGCCTGCGATATCGGACTGTTACTTTCCCTAACTTTTCGGTTTTAAACAACATGCATTACGTGCCACCTCGGCATCGTTTTCACTTTCGTTTCTTGAATGAACTGAACCCTCATCAGGGGAGTGTTCTGCATTTTACAATTGAGCCCTGTTTAGAGAGTGAGTTAAATGAACTTCATCCACCCTCCTACCTCGTTCTGCGTCAATGACTGGCTTGTGTTCCATTTTGGACGACAACGGTGTGCAACCTTTCTCACACACACACGAGCTTCGCTTCTCGTAAACATTCAGATCAGTTGCTGCTTCCGCAATCTTCCGACTCAAATGCACCACGCGCCGCAACTATAGTCAGTTCTTTTCCAAATAATGCAGATTTATGCCCAAACCAATGAAATAAAACCTACTCTAAAATGTCTTACACATCCCTATAAACAAATATGCACCCCATAAACTTGCACAATGCTATTACCAGCGGCGCAACATCGGACAAGAAGTGACGCAGAAGTTACAGGCAAGACACAATTAAAAGCAAAATAGATGACACAGACAGTACATACACTGAAATAAAATGACTGCAGCATACTACAAATAGCTGAGATACAACGCAAAGCGTCAAACGCTAGTCTAAATGTTCTCAGTGCGCCATAGTCTAACTTTCAAGAAAAGGAAAACACGCACCTGTTCCAGAAGATTACTAATTTTGTACGATTGCATTCTGAATTGCTGGTGTAGCCATGTATCACCAAAACAAAATAAAAACAGTGAATCGCTGCGGGAGTATGAATGAGAAATGTGGCGTTTTTAAGTTTACAAAAATAATGACAAGTTTTTCTACATCCTTATACAATTTACAATATGACAGACATAAATCAGGAAAGGAATGGTGCTCGATTGGCAAATCATTCATTGGGGTGGAAATTATACAAGTACTCCAATGAATGCAATGAGGCTTCGTTTACACGAATCCTCTCTGAGGCCAAATTCTATTCAAATGGAATCAACTACGACCAGGTACACCAGAAACTATGGTTCACGGAGCGTAGGGAGCTGTGAATATCCTTTTACAACTCTACGCCAGTGTAGCAATACTTTACTCTTTCACCTTGATTCAGACGCCAACTGAAAACGGCGCGCTCTGGGCGAATAACGGTGCGCGGCGGCAGCTGTAATGTTCTGACGCGTCCACCAAAATTTGCAAACTAGGCTGACTGGCGTTCTCATTATTTGAAAGCGGAAAACTTCCCTATCAGAGCTCTGAAATCCCGGCAGACTGCAGTGTGAGATGCACCTGTTCGCTGCTCTGGCCAACCAATTTGACTCTCAGGCTCGATGGCGCATGCTGGAATTGTCAAACGTCAGATGACCGACTAAGGACGAATAAAGTCACCCTCATGATACACAATATCTGAGATGATACGCAGTTTCACTGTCGGTTCAGTTGGGAACTGCTACTGGCTCTTAGTCCACCACAAGTTGCAGAACACAAGTCTCTCCCACTAGGAAAAGACCTGAAGTTCTCTACCAGGGGCGGACCAGAAGACGAAGACACCCAAGAATCATAAATATCTTCCACCAAGCCTCGTACAGGAGATGAATTAGCTGGAAAAACTCGCCTCTACGTTGTACAAACAAATCGAACTGTCATCCACTCATTAAGTCTCCCCTATTGATTGTTCTGCTGTCCCTGTGGCCAGTACAGACACAGTACCAGGGATCCCACACTGGGAGAGGGAGCCTCTGCTTTGCATATCCTGTCTCAAAAAAAGAAGATTTCGGAATAGGGAGGCGTCGTTCTCACAGAAAGCATGGCCATGATTCGGTAGAAAAGGTCTACCTGAATGGGACCGCAGTCCCTCACTTACGAACAGATCTAATCTTTCCAGGCGGACCATTTCCACCTTCTGAAAGAAGACTGTTAAGATTTCCAGACAGTCGTGCCTGTGTAACATATATACAGGGTGGTCCATTGATGGTGACAGGGCCAAATATCTCACGAAATAAGCGTCAAACGAAAAAACTACAAAGAACGAAACTTGTCTAACTTGAAGGGAGAAACCAGATGGCGCTATGGTTGGCCCGCTAGACGGCGCTTCCATAGGTCAAACGGATATCAACTGCGTTCTTTACAATAGGAAACCCCATTTTTTATTACATATTCGTGTAGTACGTAAAGAAATATGAATGTTTTAGTTGGACCACTTTTTTCGCTTTGTGATAGATGGCGCTCTAATATTCACAAACAAATGGCTCACAATTTTAGACGAACAGTTGGTAACAGGTAGGTTTCTGAAATTAAAATACAGAACGTAGGTACGTTTGAACATTCTATTTCGGTTGTTCCAATGTGATACATGTACCTTTGTGAACTTATTATTTCTGAGAACGCATGCTGTTACAGCGTGATTATCTGTAAATACCACAATAATGCAATAAATGCCCAAAATGATATCCGTCAACCTCAATGCATTTGGCAATACAAGTAACGACATTCCTCTCAACAGCGAGGAGTGCGCATTCCCTAATGTTCGCACATGCACTGACAATGCTCTGACGCAAGTTGTCAGGCGTTGTCGGTGGATCACGATAGCAAATATCTTTCAAGCTTCCCCACAGAAAGAAATCCGGAGACTTCGCATCCGGTGAACGTGCGGGCATTGGTATGGTACTTCGACGACCAATCCACCTGTCATAAAATATGCTACTCAGTACCGCTTCAACCGCACGCGAGCTATGTGCCGGACATCCATCATGTTGGAAGTACATCGCCATTCTGTCATGCTGTGAAACATCTTGTAGTAACATCGGTAAACATTACGCAGGAAATCAGCATACATTGCACCATTTAGATTGCCATCGATAAAATGGGGGTCCATCATTCTTCCTCCCATAATGCCGCACCATACATTAACGCGCCAAGGTCGCTGATGTTCCACTTGTCGCAGCCATCGTGGATTTTCCGTTGCCCAATAGTGCATATTATGCCGGTTTACGTTACCGCTGTTGGTGAATGATCCTTCATCGCTAAATAGAACGCGTGCAAAAAATCTGTCATCGTCCCGTCATTTCTATTGCGCCTAGTGGCAGACCTGTACACGACGTTCAAAGTCGTCGCCATGCAATTCCTGGTGCATAGAAGTATGGTACGGGTGCAATCGATGTTGATGTAGCATTCTCAACACCGACGTTTCTGAGATTCCCGATTCGCGCGCAATTTGCCTGCTACTGACGTGAGGATTAGCCGCGACAGCAGCTAAAACACCTACTTTGGCATCATCATTTGTTACAGGTCGTGGTTGACGTTTCATATGTAGCTGAACACTTCCTGTTTCCTTAAATAACGTAACTATCCGGCGATCGGTCCGGACACTTGGATGATGTCGTCCAGGATACCGAGCAGCACACATAGCACACGCCCGTTGTGCATTTTGATCACAATAGCCATACATCAACACGATATCGACCTTTTCCGCAATTGGTAAACGGTCCATTTTAACTCGGGTAATGTATCACGAAGCAAATACCGACCGCACTGGCGGAATGTTATGTGATACCAGGTACTTATACGTACTTATACGGTACTTATTACAGCGCCATCTATCACAAAGCGAAAAAAGTGATCCAACTAAAACATTCGTATTTCTTTACATACTACACGAATATGTACTAAAAATGGTGGTTCCTATTTAAGAAAAACGCAGTTGACATCCGTTTGACCTATGGAAGCGCCATCTAGCGGGCCAAGCATAGCGCCATCTGGTTTCCCCCTTCAAGCTAGACGACTTTCGTTCTTTGTAGTTTTTTCGTTTGATGCTTATTTCGTGAGATATTTGGCCCGGTCACGATCAAGGTACCACCCTGTATATATCATTTTAGTCGCTCTCTAAAAGAACCTGGCGACTTCCTGGTGTCAGGAGAGTTACAGTCTTGCCTGCACTAAACATGTGCACCAGACGCTCTGATCGTATTGTCCCAGCTTCTAACCTGAGAATGCTTGTAGTTTTATAACCGTCCCACCGTTTGTGCTAAACCTCAGATTACAGCAGTCTCCCTTAAATGGCTTCCTCACCCGCTTTCCACCATTGGCTGCCTTCACGACGGAATGTTACCTGGCCCAGGTAAAACGTTTTGCAAACTGGCGCTCTCCTCCTCCTACCCTAAGTGGGAACAATGTCGCGGGACACAACATTCGTGCCCCATAATCCATCTTTCTCCCTGTTCTGCATCGTCTCCACTACCGCCCCTTTAGTGCAAGTTCTCTACAGGCTGCACATGCAGTTATAAGAACATTCTGCTCAAAATGTCCCCATGTAAACAATTCATAACCCACACATACCAAACGTAGTATTGGAAAACATGGAGATGATGACCTAAAATATGACTGTTAATCTCACCGACAGAGTCATTTAAGTGAGAGAGTGGCTTGCCACGTTTCGTCATGAGCAGGTGTATTTGTGGTGTGTTGCTGTCTACTATTATTCATGAGTAGTGTGTTCTACCTAGTGTGGTTTCACAGAGTTTGATGGAGCTGTCTTTGTGACAGAACGACTAAAGACTGGTCTTCAGTCGATCACGTGGCCACCATTTAACGGTTATTGATCTGTGACCCAGCACAATTCCAGAACTTGAAGTGCTGAGTGTAATGAATACTAGCATGGCTATGGAATATTTATTTGTTTCATGCATTTTGAATCAACTGGATTTAGCGTAAATTGTTGCCTCCGGTCAGTCATGTGACCTTCACTTAAACATTTTTGATCAATGTGATAGCTCAAATGACGGAAGTAAAACTTCTAATTATAACGAAAACTCACATGTATGTGAAATTTCTGTTTGTTTCAGGGATATCGAATTTACCAGACTTCACCTAAATCCTGGCATTCAGCGAATCACGTGGCCTTTGCCTGAATATTCTTCGTCTGTGGCATAGCTCAATACATAGAACTAAAATCCGCGAAAGTAAAGAATAATTTTGTGCAGTTCGAAATTCTGGTTAATTCAGGGCCCTTAATCTGCTGGAGGTAGCACGAATTTCGGCCTAAAACTGGCTTAGCCGGCCGAGATGGCCGAGCGGTTCTAGGCGCTACAGTCTGGAACCGCGCGACCGCTACGGTCGCAGGCTCGAATCCTGCCTCGCGCATGCATGTGTGTGATGTCCTAGGGTTAGTTAGGTTTAAGTAGTTCTAAGTTCTAGGGGACTGATGACCTCAGAAGTTAAGTCCCTTAGTGCTCAGAGCCATTTGAACCAAAGAATATTGCGAATACAACAGCTACATATATATTTGGGAAATTTCTTTTAGATACCGACTTCTACATTTTTCTAAACGGTCGCAGACACGTTTCATCTCACCAGAAACATGCTCCCCTCCCCCAACTCTTCCACTCACACTCCGAGTCCCAGTAAGCTAGTGCGTGGCAGAAGTGATGTTGTTGGGATCACGCATGTTTCAGTACAAGAGTAAGTGACGATTCTCAATTGCCTTTATGCCTTTGCCATCCTAAAACATCGTATTGTGTTTGATAATAATGAAATATCGGGAATACATTAGTCTACGGGGCATTTTTGAGTGATTAACACTGCAGGATCACAGGTTAACGCATGCGCGAGGCAGCTCATTCAAACGTGAAATGCTGATGCATTAATGACCGGTGTAACCGCCAGAATGTTGTATGCAAAAGACATGCATTATGTTTTACAGGTGACAGATTTCAGTCTGTGGGCAGTCTATGCCTGTTGCACTTGTTCTGTGTCGCATAACTCCTTCTTCGTGTTTCCATTTTTTTCTTTCAGTGTATTTCATAAACAACGGATCATTAATGGGTATTAGTAGAACACTGTTCTTTCGTTGTGTGAATATATGGTGGAATTCCTGTCATGTTTTGTGGTTGAAGCAGCTCATTTAGTGCTTAATAGATCTGCCGGTTACTTATCGCATTATAGTAATCTATGATCTGTCTCACAAATCTATATTACACTACTGGCCATTAAAATTGCTACACCAAGCAGAAATGCAAATGATAAACGGGTATTCATTGGACAAATATATTATACTAGAACTGACATGTGATTACATTTTCACGCACTTTGGGTGCATAGATCCTGAGAAATCAGTACCCAGAACAACCACCTCTGGCCGTAATAACGGCCTTGATACGCTTGGGCATTGAGTCAAACAGAGCTTGGATGGCGTGTACAGGTACAGCTGTCAATGCAGCTTCACCATAGTTCATCAAGAGTAGTGACTGGCCTAATGTGATGAGACAGTTGCTCGGCCACCATTGACCAGACGTTTTCAGTTGGTGAGAGATCTGGAGTATGTGCTGACCAGGGAAGCAGTCGAACATTTTCTGTATCCAGAAAGGTCCGTACAGGACCTGCAACACGCGGTCGTGCATTATCCTGCTGAAACGTAGGGTTTCGCAGGGATCGAATGAAGGGTAGAGCCACGACTCGTAAATCTGAAATGTAACGTGCACTGTTCAAAGTGCCGTCAATGCGAACAAGAGGTGACGGAGACGTGTAACCAATGGCACCCCATGCCATACGCCGGGTGATACGCCAGTATGGCGATGACAAATACACGCTTCCAAAGTGCGTTCATCGCGATGTCGCCAAACACGGATGCGACCATCATGATGCTGTAAACAGAACCTGGATTCATCCGAAAAAATGACGTTTTGCCATTCGTGCACCCAGGTTCGTCGTTGAGTACACCATCGCAGGCGCTCCTGTCTGTGATGCAGCGTCAAGGGCAACCGCAGCCATGGTCTCCGAGCTGATAGTCCATGGTGCTGCAAACGTCATCGAACTATTTGTGCAGATGGTTGTTGTCTTGCAAACGTCCCCTTCTGTTGACTCAGGGATCGAGACGTGGCTGCACGATCCGTTACAGCCATGCGGATAAGATGCCTGTCATCTCGACTGCTAGTGATACGAGGCCGTTGGGATCCAGCACGGCGTTCCGTATTACCCTCCTGAACCCATCGGTCATTGGATCTCGACCAACGCGAGCATCAATGTCGCGATACGATAAACCGCAATCGCGATAGGCTACAATCCGACCTTTATCAAAGGCGGAAACGTGATGGTACGCATTTCTCCTCCTTACATGAGGCATCACAACAACGTTTTACCAGGCAATACTGGTCAACTGCTGTTTGTGTATGAGAAAGCGATTGGAAACTTTACTCATGTCAGCGCGTTGAAGGTGCTACCGGCGCCAACCTTGTGTGAATGCTCTGAAAAGCTAATCATTTGCATATCACAGCATCTTGTTCCTGTCGGTTAAATTTCGCGTCTGTAGCACGTCGTCTTCGTGGTGTAGCAATTTTAATGGCCCGTAGTGTATTAACCCGCCTAGTCCAATGTCACAGATAACTAACGCTCATCACCGTTACAGCGTAAATTTAAAGCAAACCTGATTTGCATCCTCGTAGCGGCACTATTAGCGCCACTATTCTGCAACTAGTGCGAAATATGAATTGACATCATCTACAGATGCAGAAACAGGACCCAAAGTTCATCTGTGTCTCATAACTCCTTGGTGTTGCGATTTTTTTTCTGTCAGTGCATTTCGTAAACTACAGTTCATTAACGGGTATTAGTAGAACACTGTTCTTTCGTTGTGTGAATATACGGGGGAATTCCTGTCCCCTTTTGTGGTCAAAGAAGCTCATTTAGTGCTTAATAGATCTGCCGGTTATTTATCGCATTATAGTAATCTATAATCCGTCTCCCAAATCGATATTATTTGACACCTAAAGTAAAAATAAAAAACTGAAATTTAGATATATCATGAGTTAAGGAAAGAGTGGTTTTGTAACGAGAAATTTAACAATCAAATATTGCATTGCGTTGCTCATGACGTCAGCTTGTATACTCCGACATACCTAACACACATACAGAACGCATTAATGCTAGTTATCCGAAGCATATAAAACGAAGAAAATACCTTCATACTTGTTAGACCAATTCTTCTGTGTGAAGGTAGCTTACACGATGGGCAATCAAAGCTGGGAATATGATGTGCACGAACGAAATTCGATGGACCCCATGTGGTGCTAACTCACGACATAAGACAACGACAATTACAAGTTTTCACTCAATCACCTTTCATGTGGCGACGGCGCCAGGATAGTTCTTACTTTGAAAGCTTCCGGTTAACGGTTGAGTGGTAGGATCTGTAGCAGCAATTTATCCTTCAGTTTCAGAAATCGTACATTACTGTTTGTTCGGTACAGCCTAACAGATTTACTTCGATATTTGAGAAATGTACTGGTAGATGTTGTTTTTGTACTTTTGGGGTTTTTTGTTCGCTTTCGTTTCGGTGCCTAGAGGGTACACATATAATATGTAGTGGAAATGAGCATTTGGGGTCATTGGCCGCCTTGGTGCAGGTCTTGTTACATTTGACGCCACATTGGGCGACCTGCGCTCCGGATTGGGATGATATGATGATGAAGAAAACATAACGCCGAGTCTCTGAGCGGAGAAAATCCCCGACCTCGCCGGGAATCGAACCCGGGCCCGTAGGACGGCAATCCGTCACCCTGACCACTTTTTTTTTTTTTTTTTTTTTTTTTTTAAGGGTGTTCAGTTATGAGTAGGTGGAGACAAGGCGGGCAGGGGTCGGAACCCGAGGCCTGGCCGCGATGTCTGCCTCCTCCCGTCTCTGAACCAATCGCTCAAAGTAGCTTTTTGATTTACTTTTGTTTTATTTTATTATTTTTATTATGTTTTTTTTTTTACCAGGAACAGGGTAAATGAACAAAAGATCTTTATTGGTACAAACTTAAATACAACAGAAATGCCATCCTTCCGGCGAAAATAACACAAGACATTATACTCGTACAAGAAGAGCAATTTTTTTTATGTACAAGGTGTAGGAAAAAAAAACAATATCAACACTGATGTAAGATAAGAGGTGTGAAGCAATATACAGTGGAGTGAGGAAAAAACCAGTGTTTTCTGGTAAAGTACATAAAAGAAAGGAGGCACGTGTCCATGCGCCTACTCCACTGTGGGTTACAATATAGAAAGTAGCGCGGGGGGTCTCAAATGTCAGCAGGGGGGGGGGGGGGGGGCGGGAGTGCTGTCGGCGTGTGGCACCATCCCACTGAGCGGGGGTGAAGTAAAGATCGCATGTAGGTAATTGGCGAAGAAGGGGCGGTAGCGCGGTCGGTGTTCGACTTCACTGTGGGCGGTTCGTAAGTACTGCCAGAAATCAAGGCGTGATTTGTCGCCATCATTATACATGTAGGTGATCGTCGATCCCTTGACCCATACAATCGCATGATTTTTGGTAGCGGAGAAATAAGTATTCTCAGGATGGATAGAAGTCCACGGGTCAATCGAGTCCGGCGGAACGCGGAGGTAGCAGGCAACGAACTGTCGGGCAAGTTTCCAGACGTCACTGGTGGCAGCACAAGTCAGTTGATGGACATCGTCATCCACGAGGCGGCAAATGGAACAAAGTGGAGAGTCCTTTAGTCCGATGGCGTGAAGACGATGATTTGTGGCGAATTTTTCATTTGCGACTTGGTACAATGTTGCCCAGACGTTGGAGGGAAGAAAAGGCTGGTGGATGTGAAGCCAAACCGTGGGCCACCGCGTGGACGGACGTCTCAGTTCGATATTGTTGCTGGATATGGAACGAAGGAGTGGGGTGTAAATATCTTTAGGTCGAGGAGAACGCGTGGTCGGTAAGTGTGTGTGAGCATAACTGAAGTCGACGATGAAATCAGAAATGTGCGTCAGATGGTGCTTGATGTGTCCGACTGGTACTGGTGGTGTTATGGTCGCGGGCACAAGAATTTACAGCAATCCGCGCGTAAGGGAGGAGCCCCGTGCCACTGCTTGTGCATGGTGGACATGTACAAGGACGCCGCGCGGAGTCGCACATTGACAAGGCCGTGGCCCCCCGCTCGCGGGGGAAGGGTGAGCGTATCGTAGCGGACTTTAAAGAGCGTACCAGCCGTAAGGAAGTATCCGAAGGCAGCCTCGAGGCTGCGTCCAATAGTTGATGGCAGCGGGAGGACCTGTGCAATGTGGACCATTCTGGACGCCACATGATTGAGGTATTGGACACGTTGTAAAGAATCGAGTCGTCGGAGAAGATTCTGTCGCACCGTCGTGCGGATAGTTTGGAGTGCACGCCGAAAATTGATGGCAGCGGAGCGGCGCACGGTGGAGGTGAAAATGATATCAAGGTATCGTAGTTTTTGTACACACGGGAGAGGTGCTAAGTCGTCGTGTGAGAGGCCGCGTCCAATGGGCATGGCCGCGGATTTAGCCACATTCATGTTACTGCCAGCTGCAGTGCCGTACGTGTGTTTCACTCCGTGAGCGGATCAAGAGGAGGAGGTCGTCCGCATACGCACGACATCGAAAACTGTGCTGTCGCAAAGTGAGACCAGAAAGGTGGCTCGTCAGACTCCCGATGAGTGGCTCCAGGCTTATGGCATAGAGTAGGGTCGAAAGTGGGAAGCCTTGCCGTACGGAACGCCGGATCGCCACTGGTCCCGCCGCACGGCCGTTAACCTGAATCAGCGATTCGGCGGTGCCGTACAGGCGCCGGATCATGTCGATAAAGGCTGGTGGAAAACCCATGCGGTTCATCACTGAGAACAGAAAAAGGTGCCGCATTTTGTCGAATGCGCTGTCAAAATCAATGGCAACCACTGCGGCGCGGAGTCTGCACGCCGCTGCCAGTGCAATTAAATCGCGACATTCTCCTGTGGCCGTTTGTATATTAACTGAGCCACCCGGAGTTGTCTGTTCCGGGGATAGAATGCTAGGCAGGACCTTGCGGCATCGCATTGCCAGTAGGCGTGTAAAACTTTTACAGTCTGCGTTAAGCAGAGTCAGGGGACGGTAATGTGCTGTCGTCACACCTGGTGTCGGTTTGTGGATCGGTATTACAATTCCCGTGAAAAAGGACGGCGTTACGGCGTTCCACATCGTCAGCAGTTCATGAAACATCGTTGTCCACCGTGACGCCATTAGTGTGAAGAAAGCGCGATAAAATTCTATCGGCAATCCGTCGACACCAGGTGACTTATTCAGAGCACCTTTTTTGATTGCATCGTGGATTTCTTCACGCGTAATGGGCTCCATCAGCTCGTCCGCTTCATCGCTGGTGAGGGCGCGAGTTATGTGTGGTAACACAGACTCCTCAGCGTGGTTGTTGGTAGTCTCGTCCTGGTACATTGTGCGGTAGTGGTCGACAAAGGCACTGACGATTTCGGCCTAGCAAGTGACGTGCTGGCCACGACATGTGGTGATCTCGGTGATGAGTTGTTGTCGTCGATGTTTCCTATCGGAGGCGATATGATGCATGGTCGGATGTTCTTGTTCCGCCGAATCTTGACATCGGGTTCGCACCATAGCCCCCTGCAGTCTACGGCGTGTCAAAGTTACAATTTGCGCCTTAATCCTGCTGCGTTCCCTCTGGGTGTCGGGGGTGGGCGGTTGGGCGTCCAGGTCGCTGAGAACGGCGTAGAAATAGTCGGTAGTGTGCCGGCGCCACATAGCAACTTCCTTTCCATACTGAATCAAAGTACGTCGAATGGCAGGTTTGGCACATTCCAGCCACCAGGTCAAGGTCGTGCAGTATTTAGGTAAGCGACGTTCACAGGTGGCCCATGTCTCTGTAACACGTTGAAGACATTCGGGATCATGAAGATGGGTGGTGTTTAGCTTCCACGGTGCACGACTACGCCAGACCACTTGGTTGGGGAAGAGAATGTTGCAGATGTAGGCACAGTGGTCCGAAAGGGCCAGGGGACAAAGTTCTGCACCTTGAACTGCAGGTGTGAGTTCCCAAGAGACGTAAATTCTATCAAGGCGGCTCGCGGAGTGACTCGTCTGGTAAGTATGTCCAGGCGCGTCGCCGTGCCGAACTTCCCAAGTGTCGCGGAGCAACAGATCTCGGACGACAAGACGCAGTTTTTGACAGGTGTTGTAGTGGGGCACTTGATCTTTAAGATGCAATTCACAATTAAAATCACCCCCAAGCAAGTAATGGTCGCAGCGTCCAAGAAACAAAGGAGCGATTTCTTCTGAATAGAAGAGTGCCCTGTCGCGTCTGCGGGTGGAGCCTGACGGAGCGTAAATGCTGATGATACGCGTCCCCATGACGGTGACGGCCATGCCTCTGGCAGATGGAAGGTATGTGATATCGGCCACTGGAAGCCTTCTCTGGCGTAGATGGCTACGCCGCGTCCCAGGTGGTCACCAGGAGAAGGATAAGTGTTATACCCCGCGACATCTGGAAGTGTGGCCAAGTGCACTTCCTGTAGTAGTGCGATATCGACGTCCGACGCCCATATCATCTCTCCCAGTTGATGAAGTTTCACGGGTGAGCTAATGGTGTTAGTGTTGATCGTCGCTATTCGGTAGGTTTGGAGCCGTACCCCGCCATGGAGGGGAACTCCACCGGCGGAGGATGTAGAGGGGTGAGGCAACGGCGAGTCGTGCCGTACGCCACCTGACGGCGTTATCAGCGGCGTAACGATGCTTCCGTCTGGGGTAACTCTGTCCCCAGCGTGTGGTCCGGGTCCTCATCGACGTCCTCACTCCACACCATTGAAGGCGCTGTCGTTGTGATGGTCGTACGTTCCACTTCTATCGTAGGGGCGGAGGATGTCTCGGCGGCAGTCGCAACGGTGGAGTCCATTGGTTGAGGAACACCTGAGCGAGCCAGTAGAGTAGGCATCGACACAGCCACAGTCGGCGTCATGTGGTCGTCATTCGTATCGTCGTGTAGGTTCTCCGAGGCCTCGACGGGTCGGACGGCCTCTGGAGCATCAGGGGGAGGTGATCCGTCTCGTTCAGAGACCGTACGGCGCCTCCTCTTGCGCCTCTTAGGTGAACGTTGTTTGCGGGTTCGTCCCTCCGTGTCAGAAGACGGAAGGGAGTCGTGTCGCTCTGAGAGGAAGGCCGTCGCGGGAACGTCAAATGAAGAGGCGTCCATATGTTCAGGCGGGTGGGTGTTGGAAGTCGTCGCTGTTGGTAGTGGCGCCGGAGTAGCGTCAGGCTTTGAGCGCGACGTGTCGGCCCCGGCGGTATCCGCAGCAGCTGGAAGGGTCACCGGTACGTGGTCCGATGGGCGGCGGCCGGTGGGAGGAGAAGAGAGCGCCGATGCGTAGGTGATCGGTAAAACCGTCGTCGGAGCCGGAGGTGCCACGGTAACGCCTAGCAATTGGGTGATTCGTCGCTGAGGACACTCAGATCTGAGGTGGCCTTCTATGCCGCACCTGGAACAGGTCTTGGGTTGGCCGTCGTACATGACAACCGCGCGGCACCCGCTAATTTGCAGGTAAGATGGCACGTGGCGATGGAGGTCGATGGTGATCTGCCGTACACCGTTAAGAAAGGGGTACGTTTGTAATTGCGCCCAGAGTTCGGCAGTGTGGCCATGTACAGTGCCATAGGGGCGGAAAGCCGCGATAACATCTTCCGCCGGAAGCTCGAACGGGAGTTCGAAAACTCGTATGGTGCGCATTCCTAAGCCGGCATGGTCGACAGTGACCGCTCCGACATTGCCGTCGGCGTGGCAAAAGCGTAATCCATGGTTGGTGTCACGAAGTATTCTTTCACATACCGCGTCATTGATGACTTTGACGTACACCGTACTGCTTAATATGGACAAATGGATGCCCAAAATGTCGGAAGCTTGGATCTTAGTAACGTCGCGTGGGAAGCGTTCCATTTCCAAGGCCTTCCGTCATGTGTATTCGTTGCAGAAGTTGAATCGTAATGTTGATTTTCGAAAACGGTTGGCCATGATTCTAGTGCACGTAAGCGACACGTAAGTGAAGGCCGCTGAAATGTAAACAACAGCGAGCGCGCGCCGTCCGCAGGCGGAAACAACACCACGTCCGCACTGGATGGCGGCGAAAGCCGGACTGCCACTCAGCTATCGGGGCGGACATAATATGTGACAATCAACGTGCGTGTTAAATAGATAGAAGGTTTTTGCATTTTCTGAATGTAGTATAAACGAGAAGTGTTTTCTCTCGAAGTGAAATCTCTGCAGTTAATCACGCAGTACAGCTTTCGCAAAGATGGTAGGAACGACTGTGACATCTTGTGATGACTGTCGAATAACTGTGTCTGTGTACCGATAGTAACTCAGATCATTGGCAGCCCTTTGCTACAAGTGACAGCTAATTAGTGCACTCACTCCTGAGGTTCAAACAAAACCAAGTACAAATAAATCAGCGCAGCCATGAAGCTCTGCTGCACCTGCAGTGAACGAGTGGTGGTTACATCTCAAGTTACCACCTTGCTTGTAACCCTTCAGTAAGATCATGAAGGAATTAAGGAATCAGGTAAGTTATGCCAGGTTTATCACTCGTAGCGTCATAGACCTCGGATGTCTACTTAAAGACTTCCAAAATTTCATAAATGAGCTACATCACAGATCCATAGGATTAGCTCCCGTATTAGTTTTGAAATATACGCTATTTGCCAACAGAAGTTGTGGATTGGTCAGTTTTCTACCTGGTGAAGAGAGAAGGCAAAAGGTCCTTGTTCAACTTGCGACTGAAACTGTTCTCAAAGAGTCGGAGAAGGGAAGAGTACGAAATAAAGGTTCGGTTTCGAAAAAGGAACTAAGAGACAAAAGGTTTCATTGAGAATACACTGACTGTCATAGACACAGAAATTTGTATCTCATAAGTTTTCCGTGAAAGAAGGTTGTATACGTGGAAGAGGCCTGGAGACACTAGAAGGTTTCAGATAGATTATTCACTAGTAATACCGAGTTTTAGGAACTTGGTTTTAAATTGTAAGACATTTCCTGGGGCAGATGTAGACTCTGACCACAATTTATTGAATAAACTGTAGATTAAAACTGAAGAAACTGCCAAAAGGTAGAAATTGAAGGAGATGGGACCTGGATAAGGTGAAAGAACCAGAAGTTGTAGGGAGACCATTAGGGAACGGTTGACAAGAATGGGGGAAAGAAACGCAGTAGAAGACGAATGGGTAGCTTTGAGAGATGTAGTGAAGGCAGCAGAGAATCAAGTAGGTAAAAATACGAGGGCTAGTAAAACTTCTTGGGCAACAGAAGAGATAATGAACTTAATTGATGAAGAAGAAAATACAAAAATGCGGTAATGAAGCAGGCGAAAAGGAATACAAACGTCTCAAAAATGAGATCGACAGGTACTGCAAAATGGCCAAGTATAGATGGGTAGAGGACAAATGTAAGGATTTAGAGGCATATATCACTAGGGGTGAGATAGATACTGCCTACAGGAAAATTAAAGAGATCTTTGGAGAAAAGAGAACCGCATATGTGAATATCAAGAGCTCAGATGGTAAACCACTCCTAAGCAAAGAAGGGAAAGCAGAAAGGTGGAAGGAGTATATAGAGGGTCTATTCAAGGTCGATGTACTTGAGGGCAATATTATGGAAATGGAAGAGGACGTATATGAAGATGAAATGGCAGATATGATACTGCGAGAAGAATTTGAGGCCGGCCGAAGTGGCCGTGCGGTTAAAGGCGCTGCAGTCTGGAACCGCAAGACCGCTACGGTCGCGGGTTCGAATCCTGCCTCGGGCATGGATGTTTGTGATGTCCTTAGGTTAGTTAGGTTTAACTAGTTCTAAGTTCTAGGAGACTAATGACCACAGCAGTTGAGTCCCATAGTGCTCAGGGCCATTGAAGAATTTGACAGAGTTGCGGAAGAGCTGAGTCGAAACAAGGTCCCAGGAGTAGACAACATTCCATTAGAACCACTGACAGCCTTGGGAGAGCCAGGCCTGACAGATCTCTA
Source organism: Schistocerca piceifrons (assembly GCF_021461385.2). Taxonomy (NCBI): domain Eukaryota; kingdom Metazoa; phylum Arthropoda; class Insecta; order Orthoptera; family Acrididae; genus Schistocerca; species Schistocerca piceifrons. Next base: position 120,056,893 of record NC_060140.1, on the reverse strand, counting down.
CCATCTGGCGAGCAAGGTGTATGAGAAAGGTGAAATATCCTCAGACTTCAACAAAAATACAATAAATGCAAACCCAAAGAAAGCAGGTGTCAACAGGTGGGAAAATTACAGAACTATCACTTTAATAAGTCACGGATGAAAAATACTAACACGAATTCTTTACAAACGAATGGAAAAACTGGTAGAAGCCGACCTCAGGGAAGATCAGTTTCGATTCTGTAGAGATGTTGAAACACGCGAGGCAATAATAACCCTATCACTTATCTTACAAGATAGGTTAAGGAAAGGCAAACCCACGTTTCTGACATTTGTAGAGTTAGAAAAAGCTTTTTACAATGTGGAATGGAATACTCTCTTTCAAATTCTAAAGGTGACGGGGACAAAATACAGGGAGCGAAAGGCTATTTACAATTTGTACAGAAACCAGATGACAGTTGAGGGGCATGAAAGAGAAGAAGTGATTGAGGAGGAAGTGAGACGGGGTTGCATCCTATCCCTGATGTTATTCAATCTGTATACTGAGCAAGCAGTGAAGGAAATAAAAGAAAAAATTAGAGTATGAATTAAAATCCATGCAGGAGAAATGAGAACTTTGAGGTTTTCTGACGACAGAGAGAGCAAAGGAGCAGCTGAACAGAGTGGACAGTGTCTTGAAAGGAGGATATAATATGAGAATGAACAAAAGCAAAACGAAGATAATGAAATGTACTTGAATTAAATCCGAGACTGCTGAGTGAATTAGATTATTAAAAGAGACACTTAAAGCAGTAAATGAGTTTTGCTATTTGGGGAGCAAAATTACTTATGATGGTTGAAGTAGAGAGGATATAAAATGTAGAATGTCTGTGGCAATGAAAGCGTCTCTGAAGAATAGAAATTTGTTATCATCGAGTATAGATTTAAGTGACAGGAAGTCTTTTGTGAAAGTATTTGTATGGAGAGTAGCTCCGTATGGAAGTGAAACATGGACGATAAACAGTGTAGACAAGAAGAGAATAGAAGCTTTCGAAATGTGGTGCTGCAGCAGAATGCTCAACATTAGATAGGTAGATCACGTAACTAATGAGGAGGTACTGAACAGAATTGGGGATAAGAGAAATTTGTGGCACAGCTTAACTGGTAGGACATGTTCTGAGGCATGAAGCGATCACCAATTTAGAACTGCAGGGAAGCGTGGAACATAAACATCGTAGAGGGAGACCAAGAAATGAATACACTAAGCAGATTCAGAAAGATGTAGGTTCCAGTAGTTATTCGGAGATGAAGAGGTTTGCACAGTATAGAGTAGCATGGGGAGCAGCATCAAACTAGTCTTCGGACTGAAGTCTACAGCAGAAGTTTTTCAGAATCTATATGCAGGATAGTGCATCAGACTCCTGTGTAGTTAGAAAGTCTACAGTTCAAACGTTCCAAGGGAGTGCACCATGTGTCAAATGTAGAAGTTTCCATGGCATAAACGAAAGTTGATTATAAGATATAAAGTTTATTCATCATAAATCTGTATCGTGTGTATGTTTGCTTGTGTGCTTAACTATCCTTATGTCAAGATAATAGCCTATCGGGTTCTCCCTAGCATTATACCTGAGCATGTGTGTCACCATTGGCTAAATATTTCCTGGTTAAATTGTAGTGGGCCTGGATCTCACGATTTTAAAATAATATGGACTACAATCCGGAAGTAATCTCTTACAAAGACAACAAGTGTGGTCGAATTTAAGTATTGTGTTTTGGAAGACTGCTAGATGATATGAACGCCTTTTTATGCAGCATCGTGTCTCTCACAAAATCTCAGATTTCGTAGTCACTCAACGTTTTGACATCAATGAATCAGAGGAAATAAGAAATATTATATGTCAACTTATAGAAATGTGTGGCTGTAATGAGACGAATGTTGGATACAAGGAAGTGCCTTGTTCATGTTAATGTAGGAAGCGAGACTGTATGGAAGTTTTATTTGTCAGCCACTAAGGAAAGCATCACTACTTTTACGCTATGCATACACTGAGCGAGACGCAGCCTGAAAGAAGGATTAAAGTGCAACTAATTTGTACACAGTGAAATGTCAAAATAAGATTTTGTTGTTGCTGAAGATTAATAGTGTACTGTTATTTTTTTACGCTTTTCTGTGATGGGATCCTCAATACTCGATGACAACCGAGATATATTATTGAGGAGTGTAATGTGAATAACGATGGCAATTCTGACTGAGAGAAAGAATTTTCGTAAAAATGGTGTCCAAATGAGAATAACACTCGTACTAATGAGAGACCAACTAAAGAAAAAGTTCATGATATAGATCGACTGCAGCCCTCGTGTGAGCTAATCGGTGCCATCTGTGAAATTAGGCAGACAAGGAGAAGAGGCAGGGACGACTGTTTAAGTGAATTAAATAATATGTACATGAGAGTTTTGCCATGTCCTTGTATGGTTGTGCTGTGCCCGTGTGTTACTGTTTACTTTATAGGTGATTTTCCAGCTATAGGTTTTCTGTGAAGAAAAGTGGGATTCTTGCTCATTGGCCAATGAAGATTAAAAAATGTATTGAAGATGTGTGTACAGTCACTAGTCCCTACGAAACAGCAATAGTAACTGAGAAGGGGGAATCTGAATATAGCAGATTGTCCACAACAACCGCTGTTTGTGATAAAGTAGCCTGAGATAGACTAACCAGCTGCAAGTTGTCCTGGAACAGTAGTTTTCCTGTGGATCTGTGGTCTGTGCGAATGCTGACAGTAGTGAGAAGGGGGATACACATATCTGCTATAGTGATGTAGTTTGAAGAAAATATACTTGGAGTAGTTATGTAGTTTGAAGGAAATGGTAGCAGGAACTAGTCCCTTCTGCTTCACCTCACACCTCATCCCAGTTACTTATAGATAGGACATTTTATTCTGTTGTGTAATATACCTTCTTGTCAACAGTGCCAAGAGTACCTCACTGTCATAATCATCACATTTTTTCTTAAAATTATTTTTAAAATGAAGATAATGCATTTAAAGCTTTACAACTGTTTGTCAATTATTACATTTTGGTCTCAGAGGGGATGAATCTATGCAATCCTGTCTACATTTTGAATTTCTGTTATTAAAGCTAGTTTTCTGACAGCTACTTGTGCCAGTCCATTGTGAATTCTTTTCATGTTTACTAGGAGAAATGGATGGGTGTTATGATGTACTTATATATGTTCTTAGTAACCTGTATGCGCAGATTAGATTAGATCAGATTAGATTAGATGTACTTTTCGTTCGAATTGACCCATGGTGAGGAGAAATTTGGAAATTTGTGGTAAGGTCATATGGGACAAAACTGCTGAGGTCGTCGGTTCCTAAGCCTACACACTGCTTAATCTAACTTAAACTAACTTACGCTATAGACAGCACACACACCCATGCCAGAGGGAGGACTCGAACCTCCGACGGGGGGAGCAGCACGAACCGTGACAAGGCGCCCAAGACCACGCGGCTACCCTGCGCGGCATAGTGAGGACATCCTCAAGGTCGTCGACCATCTCAGAAAGCAAGCATACACAGTACATATTTACAAAGTTCTTGATGTGGAGTCGGTTAGAAAACATATCTTAAGCCTATTTTCATCGGAAATCTTTACCTTTGCTTCATGAGATACTCCAGAAAATAGTTCTGCATGACATTATGGAATGAAAGTAAGCATAGTACGCTAGCGTTTTTTTTTTTTTTAATTTTTACGTCACCTGTGTCTCACAAAATTCACACAGCACATAGATATTTGTTTAGGCGCTTCAGCAGTTCTGTGGTATGCTCCTCGCAGTTAAATCTGTTATTAAGTTGTAATGCTAAGAATTTAACACACAATCCTTGTAGGCCCTACGCCATATGGCAGGTGACAGTATTTCAGATAACGTTAAGCTCGGCAGTCTGAGAGGTGCCATTAGACAGGATTACACCATGTGCCGGCTCTGGTATTCACGCTGCCCTTGCTCTCATTTAGATCACCAGTACAAATGGCGCAGGCTACACATTCTCTTCATAGTAAACTACACTAAACAGCGACACTTAAAACTTGGACGACATTCTTTTGACAGGGGATGACACCAATGATCACTCAACTTGTCCCGAAGGTTCGCCAAGGTGACATTATCTCCTCTCTTCATCAGCCCAGGTAAAAATAGTTTTTGCATGATCTGCAGGATAAGCAAAGACCATTACAAAGAAGTATTCTGGGAAAGGGTGCCGGAGATTTTCTACTCTGAATTAACATAGAGTAATTCTACTAACATTCTTCGCCACATTTATTGGTCATGGTTGTAATTTTGATTTAATATATATTTTTACTGATTTTTCTTAGAAAAATCGTAAATGTAAAAGTAGCTTACATTTAAATATATAATCGTATCTGTAAGCATGTGCTTTGGTGTTGACCTTTACATAAACTCAACGTAAATTTTGTGGTTACTGTGCCGGCCTGTGTGGCCGTGCGGTTAAAGGCGCTTCAGCCTGGGACCGCGTGACCGCTACGGTCGCAGGTTCGAATCCTGCCTCGGGCATGGATGGGTGTGATGTCCTTACGTTAGTTAGGTTTAATTAGTTCTAAGTTCTAGGTGACTGATGACCTCAGAAGTTAAGTCGCATAGTGCTCAGAGCCATTTGAACCATTTGTGGTTACTGTAAGCTAAGTATTATGCCCATTAGGAAACAACTGTGTATCTGTGTAATTGAAACGAAGATACCTGAAAGTGAAGCTATGGTCTACGTCACGGAAATACGTTAAGGGAGGATCGGTATATACATTGTGGAAAGAAGATGCTTTATGAGTCAAGTTCCGGAATCCAGTAAGTTGAGCTGAAGGCAAATGGTTCAAATGGCTCTGAGCACTATGGAACTTGACTGCTCAGGTCATCAGTCCCCTAAAACTTAGAACTACTTAAACGTAACTAACCTAAGGGCATCACACACATCTATGCCCGAGGCAGGATTCGAACCTGGGACCGTAGCGGTCGCGTGGTTCCAGACTGGAGCGCCTAGAACCGCACGGCCACTCCGACCGGCGAGCTGAAGGAAAGAGAGATACAATCATGTGAAGAAGTTACATTGTTACAGTTTTCGAGGATCATCAGAAGCAACGAAGAGTTTTGGTAGCTATTCCGTCTTGAAGAAATGTAGTGTCAAAATCTATGTTGAAAATCAAGTGTACAAAATATCCGCGAGCAGTGCATACGGCTCAAGAAGAGAGGATGTTGTTATATTTACGGAAGAAGAAGCGAAAGTAATTTTCTGAGCAAGATTTAAAGAAAAAGATAAGAAGCAACAGGAATCAACAGTCGTGTAATGGTGGAAAGCAGATCTGACGTGGTTTCGTAGAACCCAGTAAGAAACTGGCCTTCGACTTGAATCTGTGTAGCAGAGGATTGGCACAATGGATTGTCGTTGGAAAAGTTAAGTGGACATTCATGCTTCAGTGAGATAAAACTGTTATAAACATGTGTTGTCTTTATCTGAATCAGCAAATATTATACGGACTTACTTTATTAACAAACAATTTTTATCTGTTTAACTTTGTAGTGTAGAAGTGTAGCACATTTGAATGAAAGTTTAAATATGAAGCACACATTGCTCGATCATATAAATCTGTTATGCCAGCGCGTTCTTCTCTACATCTAGATCTACATCTACATGAATACTCTGCAATTCATAATTAAATGCGTGACAGAGGATTTGTCGAATCACCTTCAAGCTACTTGTTTACCGTTCCACTCTCGAGCAGCCTGCAGGAAAAATGAACACTTAAATCTTTCTCTGCGAGCTATGACTTCTCTTACACATATACGATGTTTTTTTCACTAATAGATCACATTTAAATCGCAGTTTATTATTTACAACGTATTCGAAGAGTACTGACCAATCAGAAATTACATATTAAATCTAAACTCTTTTGTATTTCAAAAACTATAGGAATATGTTCACGCTGTCAGTGCTCAGCACATTTGTAATTGAGTACACGGCAATAGTGGCTTTTCTTGTAGTTATTTTCCATACAGTTTTAGTGCGAATACAATTGTTTACCCTCAAGATGTTTTGTAAAGTTTTAGCAGGGTCATTACAGATGGAGCTCTTGTAACGTCACGTTAGGAAATTCATAGTTTTACTTGATTTTAAACAGACATTGTCCAGTATTCAATACTAACTCCAACATTTACTCAAGAAATTAGTACTATTGTACTTCACTACGCAGTTATTTGTGCGCCTCTGTATAGTATGACTGTGTGAGTGTTTGAGTACAAATGCTAGATGCGTCAGTACGTAAAGAACTGAGAGAGTGCTCTGATAGTAAAGTTATCTATCAGTGCAGGTATTTAGCAGTTCAATAACGCAAAGAGAATTTATCGGAGTATTTTGTGTGAGTATATATGTGTGTGTGTGTGTGTGTGTGTGTGTGTGAGAGAGAGAGAGAGAGAGAGAGAGAGAGAGAGAGAGTATCAGATTATGAATAAAGCACATTTGTCATCGGGCCAGTGAGACACTGCAGCGAGTTACTGCAGAGCACACAGTTGTTTAATTTCTGTTTATTTTGATAAAACGGCATCAAGTATAAATAGAGTCGTTTGAGTCACTGAAGATCAAGTTGTGCTAAAGTTGAAAGAAGCCGAATTAGGAGGTGATAAACACATGATTAGAATTGTTTTAAAATCGTGAGATTCACTGTAATGAAGCAAACACTCAAAATATCACCATCAGTGACTGGATGGTTCAGCTCGTACTCGAAATTGGGGCATGTAAGTAAATAACGGGTGAAGCGCCAAAAAATGAAAATTTGAGTTGTAGGTGAAATTCCGCTGTGATCGCCAAGGCCAATGATACACATTCTGACACAAGCACGAGAACAGCGGGAAACAATGCTTACAGCTGCCACAAAACGACATTCGTGTCTAACACTGTCGACGTTCAAATAATGAGTCTTGTGCCAAGCCTCTGGTAATGCCTTAGCGTACACTGTTGTGAATGGCTGAGCGTTGCAACAATAGGGCAACGCTGAAGTAATTATTACAGAAATAGCACAGAATATTACAAAATGTAAAGGAAAATCCCACCAAAATGGAGGAAGAGAGATGAAGGTAGAGCTCAAAGTGAAAGAAAGAAACTACGCAGCGAAGGGAACGAATGCACTCTTCCTTCATTCAGGCACTGTTAAATGTACTACTTATTGGAGCTCTCAAATTACAACTTTTGCATTCTTGTTGGTGATAATCAAACCGGTAACATGTTTCTCTGGCATGTGGCCGTACGTCGGAGGGATGGGAATGCAACTGCTTCCTGTGTGCACCAAACTTTTACATCGAAATTTACTTCTAAAAAGAAACTAATAACATGAACTGACTGCTGCTGTGGGGAGAACAAAAATAAGACGATGGTTCTGTGGCTTTACCTAAAAGCAAAGGGTTAGCTTACGGAAATAGTACACTTTTATGTTCTGCGATCGTGATTTTGAGAAATGAAAGAGGCTAACGGTGCGTGAAGCTACGAAAGATTTAGCTCCCCTCTCACTGAACCTACGCGCACGACACCACAAACCTCTGTTTACGACTTTAAGTCAGCTGCCGAAAAATATAAAAGTTCACCAGTGTGCATATTTCAATAGCACAGTGGATCAGACTGGCAACTGAACGCCTAGGGACTCTGTATGCATCAACTCTCAATGCAACTGAAGAGTTCAAGGACAATTACACCTTGAAGATGAATGTGAAGCCTTCTGACCATCAGAAGATGCAGCTGGAAACACTACCCTATGAACCTAGGTTTTCTGAAGGAAAGAGAAGGGATTTAGCTAAAATGATTGCATTTGTTAGAGAGAAGAACATTCTGAACTGAGTGCTAATTGCTATGAGGGCACTTGTATCCTTATTTAAGTTAAAGCCGTTGCATACAGAATATTTTATTATCTTCAAATTTTATATCATTTTGTTCTTACCGTAGAATATCAACACGTATATGAAAAGAAACCTGTACTGTTTTTATGTTGTACTGTGATCTCCAACTTTTATATTGCTTTTGTACAACTGCTATACATAACCACAACAATATGCTAATTGTCGGACCGCCTTCCAAAACTAATTTCAGCCACAAGTATTTCCATCTTCAGTGGGTTCTTTAATTCTAAAACGTGCGGAGATAGCATATACAAAAGTATATTTAAAAAACAAACTGTGAACATGTAGTAATCTTTTACAACGTTTTGTACCTATGCTATTGCTGCATATTTCATAATTAAGGATGCCACTATAGATGGCGATATTTGTTGTCAAAACTAGTTTAGGAATAAATAAATAAATAATAAAAGTTTTTTGCATCAAGGCAGAGCCAAATTTCCCGTATTGTTGTTTTTGTATGGAAAGACGGACCGATGGAAGAGCTGCAAGATTAAATTGCTGCTATAAACATTTTGATAATTATCTCTAAACCAGATTTTTGGCGCTTGAACTAGTATTTAGTTACAGACGACAGTTGCTTTCAGGGGTTCAATATAATTTTCAGTAGGAGCTGAGCACATTGTTACGGAGTACCTGAAAGACGATGTACGGAGCAAGAGACATGCAAACAGCAGCAGCAGTGCACTCTACGCTGGCGGTGATCTGTCGCAGACACGTGGGGTGCACCTCGATGCTCTGAAGGTTGATGACAGCTGAACCAGCCGACGACCAGAACTGCATGGCCATCACTACCACTGCCATGGCGACACTCGGAACACCAACTGCAAAGTCAAAACACATGGGCTGTATGGCTGAAACAGATTTGTTAGAAACATATTTGTAACCACACAAGAGTAAAGGAAATCGAAATGATTTTTGCAGTGCCTTCTAATGAACTGTCCTGTTAATCTACAAATGATAAAAGTCTTTTGGATTTCACATTGTCAGGAACTAAGCATTACCACAGTCATTAGGGTGGTGCTGTACCGTCAGCCCTGTCGCCGTTGTGAATAAGCCTGTTGAATGCTGAAGGCGACGGAATCGGTGAAAGTTACAGAATTATGTTTTCTGCATATTCTGAAGCCCACCTACGTAATTGAATGTGTGTGAAATCTTATGGGACGTAACTGCTAAGGTCATCATCCCCTAAGCTTATACACTACTTAAGCTAAATTATCCTAAGGCCAAACACACACACCCATGCCCGAGGGGGGACTCGAACCTCCGCCGGGACCAGCCGCACAATCCATGCTACGTAATTGAATGGCAGACGTGACTACCTTCAATGCAGCGTCTAGAGTCTGCCAATTATGCTATGAAGACGGTTCCGAGGCGTCTCCCGTGACCTCAAATAAAAGTCTCCTCCAGTCCTCGACTTATCGTGGAACATTTCGAAATTTATCCGCAAGTATCTGGTCACCTAGGCAAAGGTCTCCAGTTCAAGTCTCGGTCCGACACACAGTTTTAATCTGCCAGGAAGTTTCATATCAGCGCACACTCCGCTGCAGAGAGAAAATCTCATTCTGCGTCTCGAAATTCATTTTCTGTGCCCGTATAAAAATTTCAGGTCCCCTTCCACTCTTCTTGCAGGACCAGTCCATCTGTTAATATCGTCACGATTGGCTCAATTCACGATTTCTGCGTGCCACTCCCTGCCAGTCTGCCAAGAGCATCCGTCCCTTTCTTTTCTCCTCTCGTTTCACAACCTTCCTTTTCGCTTTCGTCTCCAACGTGCTGTTGGAGCGTCTCACATTGCGTCTACTAGAAAACTAGAATTCCTTGTCAGGGTATCCGGTAGACGGCGGAAGAATTTTGTTGACGCCACTTCGTTACTCTATGCATGTCACATTATGCCGTTTACCTGCAAGTGCACGCAAACAGATTTATGCATGACTAAGGGGAACTCAGTCTATGACTAGCTGGCATAACGAACTAGATCCGGAGATCTTCCTGTGATTCCACTTTGGCCAGTAGGGCAATGCTAATGCTAATGTAAGCTACCCCTTCGCAGGATGTAGGATTCTTGCCCAAGCTTTACAATTTAAACAACTGTGTTACCTCTTCCATTGAAACAAAACTGTAGCGTTTTTTGCTTCAGTTGGTTGTAAATCACTGTAGCACTCATCATTCACAAGAGATGGCAGGTAGCCTGGAAAACATGCAAACCAACAGTGTAACAATGGCTGAACAAGTCTTTGTGAGATGACACTAGGGGATGTCATCGACTGTTACTGTTTTATGTATCACAAGTACCACAAGAAACAGACAATACAAAAATTGTTCAGAAGTGGCCGAAACGACATGGTTATAGTGGAAACAAACGATTTTATCCTGGATCAGGAATTTTTATGACAGCTAGTACCTCTCAGCATACGCTGCCTGACAAAAAATGAAGCAACAAGGGGACATGTTTAGATGTGAATACAACTTTGTACACGTGCTCACCATTGGTCTGTATGCAAATGGTTAGTGTTGCAATTTTCTGTGACTGGTAGAATGACCAGTGTTCTGCATTAGTATTGTTTATGTTTAGTGTTGTTATCAGGTGTGCTGTGCTATATGAGGGGACTCAAGTACGTCAGATGTTGAGTGACCACTGTGAATAACATCGAGACGCTGCTTAGTTGTATGAGACTGCTCGATGAATTGTGCTGTATCAAGATTTGTGGGACATCCGCCTTTCAAGTTCAGGCTGACCGACCGAATCTGCCCTGTGAAAAGGAGGGTGACCATATTCCACACCAAGTACATCGTAACCCCTTCGCATCTGCGATTGCCATCCAAGTGATAGACTTCAAGCAACATTCTGTGTCATTCTACACCATTCGTCAGAGGATAGCAGTAGGTGGTCAAGGGAATTATGATCCCATCACAACACACCCAGCTGCATTAGTAGTAGCGTCATGATTGGGAAACATGTATTGCTGACGAATATTCTCGCATTTTTTACAGTAGTGAATCGTGGTACTGCACTGCATTCAATAACCGTCGACGACGGGTTTGAAGGGACTTGGGAGGAGATTCCATTCTTTCCATGTTTCGGAAAGGCACAACGGTGTTGCTCCTGGCGTCATAGTCTGGGGAACCTTTTGGTACGAGGTGCATTCAAGTTCTAAGGCCTCCGATTTTTTTTCTCCGGTCTGGAAAGAAATAGAATCATGCACATTGTTTTAAAATGTGGCCGTGGTCATTGTCAATACGTCCCAGAGATGGTAGCACCGTGCGGCATATGGAATTTTACCGCCAGCGGCGAGAATGAGAACTGTTTTAAATACTTAAAATGGCGACATTTTCCCTACTTGAACAGCGTGCAATCATTCGTTTTCTGAATTTGCGTGGTGTGAAACCAATTGAAATTCATCGACAGTTGAAGGAGACATGTGGTGATGGAGTTATGGATGTGTCATAAGTGCATTCATGGGTGCGACAGTTTAATGAAGGCAGAACATCGTGTGACAACAAACCGAAACAACCTCGGGCTCGCACAAGCCGGTCTGATGACATGATCGAGAAAGAGGAGAGAACTGTTTTGGGGGATCGCCGAATGACCGTTGAACAGATCGCCTCCAGAGTTGGCATTTCTGTGGGTTCTGTGCACACAATCCTGCATGACGACCTGAAAATGCGAAAAGTGTCATCCAAGTGGGTGCCACGAATGCTGACAGACGACCACATGGCTGCCCGTGTGGCATGTTGCCAAGAAATGTTGACGCGCAACGACAGCATGAATGGGACTTTCTTTTCATCGGTTGTGACAATGGATGAGACGTGGATGCCATTTTTCAATCCAGAAACAAAGCGCCAGTCAGCTCAATGGAAGCACACAGATTCACCGCCACCAAAAAAATTTCGGGTAACCGCCAGTGCTGAAAAAATGATGGTGTCCATGTTCTGGGACAGCGAGGGCGTAATCCTTACCCATTGCGTTCCAAAGGGCACTACGGTAACAGGTGCATCCTACGAAAATGTTTTGAAGAACAAATTCCTTCCTGCACTGCAACAAAAACGTCCGGGAAGGGCTGCGCGCGTGCTGTTTCACCAAGACAACGCACCCGCACATCGAGCTAACGTTAGGCAACAGTTTCTTCGTGATAACAACTTTGAAGTGATTCCTCATGCTCCCTACTCACCTGACCTGGCTCCTAGTGACTTTTGGCTTTTTCTAACAATGAAAGACACTCTCCGTGGCCGCACATTCACTAGCCGTGCTGCTATTGCCTCAGCGATTTTCCAGTGGTCAAAACAGACTCCTAAAGAAGCCTTCGCCACTGCCATGGAATCATGGCGTCAGCGTTGTGAAAAATGTGTACGTCTGCAAGGCGATTACATCGAGAAGTAACGCCAGTTTCATCGATTTCGGGTGAGTAGTTAATTAGAAAAAAAAATCGGAGGCCTTAGAACTTGAATGCACCTCGTAAAACCTCAGGTCACGACTGGCAGAGATTGAGGGAGCACTGCCATATTCCCTGAAAACCCAAATGTTACCTCTCATCTGACAGTATAATGATGCTTTTTTTCAACAGTACAATGCTCTTACACATGTGGCACATGTCTATATGAACTCTCCGAATGATGCTGAGGTGATCCTGTTCAAAAATGGTTCAAATGGCTCTGAGCACTATGGGACTCAACTGCTGAGGTCATTAGTCCCCTAGAACTTAGAACTAGTTAAACCTAACTAACCTAAGGACATCACAAACATCCATGCCCGAGGCAGGATTCGAACCTGCGACCATAGCGGTCTTGCGGTTCCAGACTGCAGCGCCTTTAACCGCACGGCCACTTCGGCCGGCGGTGATCCTGTGGCCAGCTAGATCGTCAGATCTGTCCCAGAGTAACATGTGTGGGAGCAGCTCGATCATAAATTCGATTCCGGTGGCAATATCCGGGATATCAAGGACATGGTAACAACACTGGTGGGCCAGCTAGCCACAGGAGAGGATACAACGGATTTATAAAACCCTTCCACAAAAATCACTGCATGCACCCTGGAGGGAAGAGGTGAAACAGCATACCGATAAGTGGGTTCATATGGCCAACTTCTTTGTAAATTTGACTGGGTTCTGTAATTGCTGAAACAACATCACATACCCTCTCAACCCATGAATTTTCATTGTGTTTCCTCCTCCACTTCTGAGTGCTTCACTTCGTTTGTCGGGCAGTGGAGATCGACTGTTGCCAAATGGTCTGACTCGATTGACACAGTAATTTTGGTCGCAGTGCAGATGTTTGAAATCTCCAGTCCTTGGCAGGTGGAGGAGGGCGCCAGCAGGCAAGTGTGAGAGGTGTGTGAGCGCTCTCACGGGCTGTGTTGTTTACCTGTGAGCAGTACGGCACAGAGTGCACCCAGGAGGCCGACCAGCGCCAGACACGCGACGGTGGACCACTGGCGCCCGAAGTGGGTCCCACAGTAGTGCTGCAGCAGCACAGACGCCGCCTGCGCCACGGCCTGAGCAGACACCGCCACCAGCGGGTTCACGCTGATGATGCCCACGCTCAGTACCAGTGCTAACATCGTCATCCAGCACAGGGACCTGTCAACAAATGGGACGCTTCTGTATCCTCTCAGAAAGGATGTACTTTAGAACAGACACAAACTCAGCTTCTACACCAAAGTCAGCAATTAGCAGCAGCAGCTTTTAGACCAGACTGAATCAGATCATCATTATCAAACATCTGGGCCCATCTGTGACGCAGCTGTATTTACCGCTGTAGGCTCACGAATCCCTGCCCACACCTGGGCTCCCGGAAGCTTGGACAACTCCACACTTTGCCACCATCTTCGGAGCACAGCACGATGGACCAGCCACCCATCTCCCTCCCATCCCCCTGAGGTGTGAATGGAGGACCTCTTCATTTCGGATCACTGCAACACATTGCAGTCAGATGTTACACACAGCTACCACCGCTGGGCTTTCCATACTTCAGTCATGGAGTAAGAACCTCCTGTCAACACAGCACCAGTGGCAGCAGGGTGCATGTTCAGCAGCCAGAGGCTGACGCACCGGAGACACTGTGATGTGGTAATCACGTCGCCTGCCATTGTCGCTCGCAGTTTCCTAGACCCCTGATTGTAAACGAACAGCAATAAATAAGTTGTAACCGCAGCTGGACCTTCTTCTGCTGTACATAGCATCATTCTACTGCAGAGAGTCCCTGTCCACAACCAGCCATCTTCTAAATAAAATTGTAATCGATGGTGCATAAGCCAGCCACCCTTCGGACCGTAACGACTGGTGTCAGAAGCAGTGCTGAGGATGAGGATGGATGACAACAGGAAGGCTGCACCTGGACCCATGTTGGTGCAATCTGACACAGAAATGCAGGTAAATTCCGAATTTATAGCTGTTTTGGACCTGTGTGGTCGTTTCCCTAACGTTTCTCTTTCCTTTTTATTTTATTTTTGGGTAATTGGTATACTAGTATTTATTACTAAACATTCAATATTGCTCAAGACGTTTAAGCTCAGAGTGCGATTCAGCTGTTGAGAGATGAAGTAGCTCAGGTGCAGATGGAATTGAGACAATTAACGGAGGGAAGGAGGAAACCATCCTTTCTGAGGCACCTAGCTTTGACGCTGACAGCGCTTCATTGGTCATCTCACTTTCTCGTAAATTAGAAGACAATGTCTTTGTGACATCTTGGATATTCGGGAATCCAGCCAGATGTTCGCGTCGTTCTCGCACGATATTTCAACAGCGTGCCTCGCTGTCTTCTTCATGTGCTACCTGATACTGGTCCTTGGATCGATCGAGTCCAGTATTTATTCCAGGAAGGAGCTGGGCGTTCCCTAATCAGTCCGCACCGAGTCCAGTGTTCCGTCAGTGGTCCGCGCCCGCCAGACTCGGCGCCGAGCCAATGGGCTCCAAATCCCCGCCAATCGCGTAATCACCTGGATGCTCATGTAACTCAGCACTTTGCTGCTGTGAGGATTCAGCCGTCACCACGTCCACTGAGGGATCAACAGAGGACTTCCTCCCTCTGAACTCTGGAACGTGACACCACTAGAAGTACATACAGGTACCACTATCAGACCACCCAAGCTTTGACCGGTGAATACGAGCAGTAGTGTCAGTGGAGTGTATGGTCAATAACCAGAGCCTGACTAAACAGGGTATGCCCCAATGGAGTATCTACTTTGCCCGTCATCAATCACTTGCAGTTTCCAGGATGCACGACTGGAAACAAACAACAATAAGAAATGTATATATTTGCAGACTGAAGTGATAAATGAAAATCTGAACTAAGGCCCAGATTCGAACCCAGTTCTCCTCCTCACTAAGAATATGCGCTAGCCGCTATGCCACCGTGGCACAATGGCTTTGCACAACTGCTCGTGCTACTCTAGACGCCTCCCTCCTCAGTCCAAATTCCCACCGATGCCACAGCAAACTTGGCATTCCCTCTACACTTCAACAGCATTACAGAGGCTCAGCATCTGTATTGCAGTAGTACCTTAGCATTGGGCTACCTTGCTGGCTAAGCTGTTTGGCAAGCACGAAAATAAGCAGCAGAAATTTTCGCCTTGTGGAGGTGGGCATTACCTTGCTAGAATCTAAGCCCAGAATGGATTGCTCTCAAGGGCCACAAAACAGGGAATAGACTTTCGTCAACGTTCCACTGTGCTGTAATGATGCCAGGGTTGAAAGGAAAGGGGTCCTGCTACGAAATCAAACGGCACCCCAGACCATCACTCCAGGTTGTCGTACTGTATGGGGTGACAATCAGATTGGTATCCCAGCAGTGTCCAAGATGTCTCCAGTCACGGCTTCGGCCTAGAATCTTATTGACTGAACTAGAACTGTCTTTAGTGATCACCTTCACTTCGAACTGAGCCCAGATGGCCAGCGAAGATGTGTATGGAGGCACCCCAGAGAGCAGATGGATACCACCAAACTGACTGTCGCCCATCATATGGCCCGACAACAGGAGTGATGGTCTGGACTACCATATCTTTTCATAGGGTGAGCCCTTTGGTTGTCGTCCATGGCACCCTTATAGCACAGAGTTATGTCGACCATATTGTACCTCCCATTTTGTTGTCCTTCATGGCAAGCCATCCTGAGCTTCCACTTCAGCCAGACAATGCCCACCCACACAAGGCGAGAGTTTTTACTGCTTCTCTTGGTGGTTGACAAGTGCCAGCAGGGTGACCTGATCTCCCCCACAGCTGAGAACGTTTCGAGCAATTTGGGCATGGCCCTCTAACCAGTTCGGGATTTTGACAATCTAATGCACCAGTTGGACAGAATTAGGCACAGTGAACTCAGGAGCACATCCAGCTAACTATCAATGTCAAACCGGTTCATGAATGACTGCACAACACTTCGAATCACCAGACTAACGCACAGAATTGTCGGTTAGGGTGCGTGGGGCAACCTCGGTACTGTTCCTGCGGTCATACGAAATCGCACCCCAGGTCATATATTCAGGTGCAGGTCCCGTGTGTCTAGAACGCAGACAGGTTGGCTGCAGTTCCTGAACTGGCCTCCTTTTGACCAACACACGGCCATCACTGTTACTGAGGCAGAACAAGCTTTCATCAGAAAACATAACAGACCTTCACCCTGTCCACCAAGGAGCTCCCGCTTGATACCACTGAAGTAGTAACTAGCACTCCGTCTTCAGGCCACAAGTGGCCCATCGGGACCATCCGACCGCCGTGTCATCCTCAGTTGAGGATGCGGATAGGAAGGGCATGTGGTCAGCACACCGCTCTCCCAGTCGTTATGGTGGCTTTCTTTGACCGGAGCCGCTACTATTCGGTCGAGTAGCTCCTCAATTTGCATCACGAGGCCGAGTGCACCCCGAAAAACGCCAAAAGCGCATGGCGGATGGATGGTCACCCATCCAAGTGCCGGCCACGCCCGACAGCGCTTAACTTTGGTGATCTCACGGGAACCGGTGTATGCATCGCGGCAAGGCCGAAGTAGCAGATGGCGGTGGTTTAGGGCCAGTGGAATGCACGCTACAGGGCATCTGGGACGGAACTGTCCTTGAAGTAACCGATTTGTAAGGTTCGTTGTGTCACTGTGGAGCCAACTACTGCTCATACTGCTGCTGCAGATGCAGTACAATTCGCCAGCGCCATACGCTGAACATGATGGTTTCTCTCTCGATAGTGTTAAGTGGCCGTCCGGAATCACATCATCGTGTGACCGTACAAGTGCCAGCAATAATGTACAGTGGCTGAATTCCTACCAGGAACATCCAGCTTCTCATAGCCATATTACAAGATTTGCTTCAAATTCAGTGAGGTGTTGACAATGCGGTCTTTGTCGTTTTAAAGGCATTCTTGACTAACAACAACTCACTACGTCCAACCTCAAAGATAACTAGCTAGCGCTCACGACCGTTACATCGTGTAAGTAAAACAAACCTGATTTGCATTCTCATAGTTGACACCACTAGGGCCACTCTGAAGCGACTGGCGCGAAATTTGAATAGACATCATCTTTCAGTTGTAGAAATAAGCCTACTGGCTTTCGTTTATGTCGCACAACACTTTCTTGGTGCTGTGTTAATTTTTTCCGTCAGTGGATATTTGGAATTGCGTTAAATGTTTGCGTAGTGTTTATCACATGTCATTGTGATTTCTGTGTTTAAGGTTTTCTCTTTACCTGCAACAATGCGATGAAGCAATCGATATATCGCACTCGACAAAGCCCGCCGCGCGGGATTAACCGAGCGGTCTAGGCGCATGAGTCACGGACTGTGCGGCTGGTCCCGGCGGAGGTTCGAAACTCGCTCAGGCATGGGTGGGTGTGTTTGTCCGTAGGATAATTTAGGTTAAGTAGTCTGTAAGCTTAGGGACTGATAACCTTAGCAGTTAAGTCCCACAGGATTTCACACACATTTGAACATTTCTGAACAAAGCCCAATAATTATGTTCACACGTTCACCTCTTTCGTGGAGCGGCCTTATCTGTACAGTCTAGTGCATACAGAATGATGTGTTGCATAGTCATACAGCTCGCTTTACTTCCGCCAAGTGGTCAGCCGAACGTTTATATGACTGTCATTTCCAGATTTTGCCTCTACGTTGGGTAAGGCAACTTGATCTCTTGAATCGCGGTATGGACACAACTAGGTAACGATTCATTATGAGGCTGTTGGAAGTGTGAACTGATTAACTTATTCGTTAAGATCCAATAGCTTTTAGCCTAATTTATTGTTGTGTCTCACTGCAGGCGACCTCATGATATTGTGACGTACGAAAAAGGTCGTGACAGAAGAAATGTGTTCCAGTTCATTTGTGGAAGTTTTCGTTAATCGTTAATATTGCGATACATTGCGGTATCAGAATGTATTACATCTTTTATTCTAACACTGGCAGCTCAAAGAGGTAATTCACATTTGTGGCAAAGAACAAAGCTAATGTGGCTTTATGAAAGTAATGATAACATTACGAAGAACTATATGTTAAACACTCACACTTCACATGATCCAAAGAAAAAGACTGAATGAAAGATACACGCGAACGACTCGTGGCAATGATGTTCAATCGCTGTCACATTCAATACTGGGAAATAGTAAGGAGTCAGCAGTAAAGCAATCGAATTGAGCAAGTACGCTTGTCGAGAGTTACAATTTTACCTCGGCAAGTGCTGCGGTCATATGTCTATAGCTGTGACTGACCTCTTATGCGGTTTATGGATTTGTAAGTGACTGCTGTAGAAAAGTTCCGAATTTGGTACCGCTGTGTCGACCGGACAAGACACAGCCAGGGCAAAAGCACCACAGGTGCAAAGAGCGAGCAGGTGCCAGCGCCACAGAGATTCGCCACTTGCACAAATTCCACCAGCGCCACGGGCGGCGATTAGGATGAAGACATCGACTTCGCCTCGGCCAATTGCCGGCCGAGTACAATCCGCCAATGACCAGACGACAACGGACAGAAGCCTATTCGGAAGACAGAACAGCAGCTCTCGCCGACTTTGTTACAGATCATCTTCTAGGGCTGGCTTAGGCACGGGACGTCGTATAGTGAATGAACTCTTAAGAAGTGAAGAGACAGTTGCTGTAAATTGCATTAGCTGTGTGCTGTGAAGTTTACCCACGATTACTTTCACTTAGTCATTGAGGGCCTTTTTTGTCTTATCTTATATGCAGTGTTCGAGACTTAATCATTCAACAAGTCACAAAGATAAGTAAACCTTTTAACTCATTTGTGTGACTTCGTTACTAATTTGTTGGAGTGTTGTAGTACCTTCGTTCTCCTACCCTGTTACGTGACCCTGAGGCATAGCTGTATTACAGTGGCAGGGAGAAATTCTCTTAGCGGTGTACTGTGCCCCAAGCCGTTTCACGAACCCACAAACTCACCCTCCACAGCAGTAACGACGAGGCTTTACAAAACGGGTTACGAGGGTTTACAAAAGATACCTCCAATCGCACCCAACGGCTTATTTGCATCATGAGAAACGAAACAGTGTGGAAGAATGTCTGGCTTCAGCCACGTAAGTTAACTGTGTCTGAGTGGAGAACCAAAATGTCTAAACTGGTGTCCTACACTGACATACCAAACAACTGTGCCCCACAAAACAAGCGCTTAGAACACATCAGAATTCCTCTATTTTAATTAAACACCTGTCCAGAATAACTGATGACCGTCAAGGATAAGCCAGATATTAATGTTGTTGCTCTTGTGCTCGAACTTAATCAAGAAGACATACTTACTTACATTAACTGAAATTCATGATCTTGTAGGTTTTAAATGTAAAATGTTACTGTACGTCAGCCAGGGCTGTGCTGATACAAAATGGCGCACGATAGTTAGGGCAGACGTATGAGAAACAATCGGCAACTAAACTGAAAAGTTCATAAAAAGATAAACTGTTTGGAAAACAGAAACTGAGCTTAATGAAATGACCACTATCATGTATGTGACTGCTGAACTTCATTTACTCGAGAGCACAGAGTCAATGAAGACTGTAGAAATAAATCAGCTAACATAAAATGTTTACAGTAGAGCTGGTAATCTTCGCCAAACTTCTAGCAATGCAATTAAGCCGAAAGACGGAATGTTTAACACGAATAATGTATAACTTTTACGAGAGCTTTCCGATCCGAACTCACGACTGAAATTGCAACACGCGTCAATTATAGCCTTCATCGTTGCTACGTAACAAAAATTACTCAGGCTCTTATACTCTGCCTGTTGGTTCTTTTTCTTCCAACCGCTCTAAACACAGAAAGTCATTCACTGGGCCGATGACTTTATTGCTGCTTTTACTGTTTTCTTCTTCGTATTTACTTCAGAATTATTTTAGTTTTATTATGGTTTCTTTTGTGGCGGCGTTCGTAGCGACAAGCAATTCGCTGTAGAAACGGCTTACGAAGTCACCGCCACACTTTTAATAGCGGGCCGACCGGTCCGCTGGAACAGTGAACAGAAAGATGAAAACCCAAACACTCTTATTAAATAAAAGTCGGTACTTATCTTTATTAACGAAGATACAGCAACACAGTAGTGAACTCCGTGTCTACAGAAATCTGTCTAGTTCGAGTCGGAGCGGCTAGGTCAGCGTCGGCTGACGACAAACAACAACTCTGCTGCGATGAACACACAACTGACTAGCAAGTACACAATTCGGTGGCGAGTATACAACTGAGCGGCGAATACAGAACTGTCCTAGCGCTCGCGACTCCAGCGCTTAAGAACCCAGAAGCCAGCGGTGGCGCGCGCAGACTTGCGGCGATTTCCTGTCTCGCTGGCGCTGCTTATGCGGACGGCGTCCGGACTTTGATGCTGCCAACCTTTTGGCAGCGGGCTCGGGTGGCATTACTGGCTAGGATATAACAGTTTCAAACCTACTTTCAAATTCAATTTCCTTCATTCTTTGTTACCCCAACAGATGCCCCCTTCAGATGTCGTTTCATACAACTCGAAGTTCTACCTTTTCTTTCAGAAACCATGCGCGAGATTTTCCTGTTCTCTCGCTTGCTACGTGCTACGTGTGAGGCCTACAGAAAGAATTGAACAAGTCCTATTTGTAGGAAATTTAATGTAGATAAACTTTGTACCAGGATACATTTTCGTTGGAGGCAGTAGTTTTCGAGTTGTTCAAGTGAAACGCACGAAAGAGACCTTGAAACGCACCTCCATTCCCACATTCCGTCCCCAACGTTCAGGATTTCTAGTATGTTGTGCATGGCACTCCCTCTAAATACTGTACAAAAATATGCGACTGCAGGAATTATTTCCCAAATTTTACCTTCTTCGGTCTTCACTGATTGGCCTTATCACGTCACCGCCGTAGTCGAGCACATTGTAAAACTGGCGTTTGTGTAAATTTTACCTAACACTTTTGTGAATTTTCACTGCATAAACTAAACAATTACATCGTTGTCAGGGTTAAGTTTACGTCTGCTCTCCCCGTCCTCCAGGGTTTCATGCCCTAAATCTACATCTACTACATCTACATTTATACTCCGCAAGCCACCCAACGGTGTGTGACGGAGGGCTCTTTACGTGCCACTGTTTCTACCTCCATTTCCTGTTCCAGTCGCGTATGGTTCGCGGGAAGAACAACTGCCGGAAAGCCTCTCTAATTTTACATTCGTGATCTCCTCGGGAGGTATAAGTAGAGGGAACAATATATTCGATACCTCATCCAGAAACGCACCCCCTCGAAACCTGGACAACAAGCTACACCGCGACGCAGAGCGCCTCTCTTCCAGAGTCTGCCACTTGAGGTTGCTAAACACCTCCGTAACGCTATTACGCTTACCAAATAATCCTGTGACGAAACGCGCCGCTCTTCTTTGGATCTTCTCTATCTCTTCTGTCAACCCGACCTGGTATGGATCCCACACTGATGAGCAATACTCAAGTATAGGTCGAACGAGTGTTTTGTAAGCCACCTATTTTGTTGATGGACTACATTTTCTAAGGACTCTCCCAATGAATCTCAACCTGGCACTCGCCGTACCAACAATTAATTTTCTACGATCATTCCACTTCAAATCGTTCCGTAAGCATACTACCAGATATTTTACAGAAGTAACTGTTAGCAGTGTTTGTTCCGCTATCATATAACCATACAATAGAGGATCCTTGTTTCTATGTATTCGCAATACATTACATTTGTCTATGTTAAGGGTCAGTTGCCACTCCCCGCACCAAGTGCCTATCCGCTGCAGATCTTCCTGCACTTTGCTGCAATTTTCTAATGGTGTAACTTCTCTGAATACTACAGCATCATCCGCGAAAAGCCGCATGGAACTTCCGACACTATTTACCAGAGCCTCTTGAAATAATATTTCCACATATAATGCCACACTTTTACTTGTTGTGATAGATTCGCAGGTGGTGGTACGCTGCTTGGTTCCAACGTTGTAGGTAACTGTCTAGAAATGGTTCCAGTTATCTCCATTATAAGTGAATACCACGTGTCACAGGAAGATGGACTTGTGATGTAGATTCGTACTCTGGAAACATAATCCACCATTGTGTATAGGAGAGGAAGTTACAATGAAGGACACCTTTAAAACGTGGCACCTCCAGGTACTGTGGCCCATGATTGGTTGGAAAGTTCTTATGATACACTTCAGTTGAGGAAGAATCGCAGCTTTGCGATGTAGCTTTGACAACCTGTACCAGTTGACACGAAAGCTGTAGATTTCATTTTCCTGTGTTTATGAAAACATGTGAGTTTTACAGCAACTCGTGCTCACCTGCCCATGGCGAGCAGGAGGGTGTTCTTGAAGAGGTTCCAGCTGGAGAAGATACCCAGGTAGCCGACGCGGTCTCGCTTGGCCTTGGCCACGCGGTGCAGCACCTCCAGGGTGAACGGCGGCAGGCTGGAGCCGTTGGTGGCCGCGATCCGCCGCAGCACGGTCAGCGCCTCCTCCTCGCGCCCCCTGCACGTCAGCCAGCGCGGCGACTCGGGGAACCACCTGCAGGAAACCACCTGTCTCGCAATATTTTACGTTATAAACAGAGCAGGAAGACTCGTAGGACTGAAGTTCACATTTTGCCAGAATCTTTTTCATTCGAGAAGGAGTACTTTGTTAGTTGAAAAAGTTAGAGTTGGTGTTATCCTGAGACTTATCTGCAGTGTACTGTGTTGTCCAATCCCATACAAAGAAAGAATCTTTTAGTACGTATAATTATGTTCCAGTATAAACTCCTGTCTGGCGAGAGATTGGGGTTGCACCCCTCTACCATCCTCCACACCTACAAATCCTTAATCTGTCCCATCCTCTGTTATACCAGATCCGCCTGCATATCCACCCCCCCCCCCTCAAATTCTATAAGTCCCTCCAGATCCTTGAGCGCCACGCACTCCACTGTATACTCCTCCCATCCCCCACGTGGATGCCGGCCGGTGTGGTCGTGCGGTTCTAGGCGCTTCAGTCTGGAACTGCGTGACTGCTACGGTCGCAGGTTCGAATCCTGCCTCGGGCATGGATGTGTGCGCTGTCAAAATGGTTCAAATGGCTCTGAGCACTATGGGACTCAACTGCTGAGGTCATCAGTCCCCCAGAACTTAGAACTAGTTAAACCTAACTAACCTAAGGACGTCACAAACATCCATGCCCGAGGCAGGATTCGAACCTGCGACCGTAGCAGTCTTGCGGTTCCAGACTGCAGCGCCTTTAACCGCACGGCCACTTTGGCCGGCACTGTGCGCTGTCCTTAGGTTAGTTAGGTTTAAGTAGTTCTAAGTTGTAGGGGACTGATGACCTCAGATGTTATGTCCCATAGTGCTCAGAGCCATTTGAACCCATGCGGATCCTCTACAACCTCATTCTTTTCCCCCATCTGCTCCTATTCCTCGAACATATCCGCATACTCTACACCTCCCGCCGCCTCGATCCCCCTCACCCCCTGGTTGCTCGTCTTCTCTCCAATCCCCACCCTCTGCCACGTCTTTACTGTTGTGCCCCCCCCTACCCTCCATCTCTACGCCATTCATCTCCTTTCCCATGGTGGCTTCCGTCAAATCACCCTCCCAGATAATGCCCTCTGTCCCTCCATATAACCCTCCTATCAACTCTGATTCCCACCCCCCCTCCGTTTCTCTGTCCTGTACCCGGGCTCCCCCCCCTTCCATCCTGTTTTCTCCCCACCTCCCCTCTTCCCACCCCCAAGTCCTTTTGTATACCCCTCCTCTGCCTTTCCCCACTCCCTGACACGTCTGCCCAGGACCCACCCCCCTCTTATGGGTCCTTGTCATCCATCGGCTTCTTTTCCCCTCCCCCCACTTCGTTCTTTCCTCTCTTTCCCCCCCTTTCCTTTACCATCATCTGTCCAGGTTCCCCCCAACTGCCCCCTGCTCTGGTATACCGTATTCGTGCCAATTTTTTAGTGCAATGTTCAAGTGAATGGTTAGTGTTGTTCGTCTTTCCAAAGTTTTGCAAAATTAAACCATGCTGTCATGAGGTGTGAATTTTATATCTCTTGCGAACAGAAACCAGACTGTCGCCGTTTTTTTTTTTAATTGTCTGTCTATTCTTTTACCTGTCTGCTTCATATATATTTTATCAGCATCATCAACCCTTTGTCCTATGTTTTAAGTTCCACGATTTTCCGCCATTGTACCATTTAAGGCATCGATGTTATTGCCTGCTTTCATTGTTTATTATCTTCCTCTTTTTAAAACAAATTCTGTAGGCTGAAGAGCGGCGTACTAAGCTGGTGCCTGCCCGCCGCCTTCGCGAGGAATCAAAACTCAATAAAGAAAAAAAAAAGTTCTGGTATACTTAATTTCGATTACAATGATAGTAATCAAGAGCATGTTTCACAGTTAACTGACAAGATGATAAATTTAACTGACAAACTTATACATATCAGTTTTCCTCAGCCATCTGGACCGATCGATGTGTTTCCACATAAGGAACCATCGGTTTGATGGGCGAATCATATGACGGTGTAAATTAAAAAGGTCTGGAAACAATGGGTTCAAATTTCAGCTGCAAAAATCCCGTCGTGTGTGTGAAAGCTCTATTCCGGTGGTCGTGGTCCTGGTGCCATGACACGTTACCGAACTGTAACGCCCGGAAATATAGCCACCCTGTCGGCCAACTCTGCAGGAGCTGTAATCTTCCCCACCCTCAGTAATGTTGGCTATAGGCACTACGTTCTCGCAGAGTACACACACAGTGCTGTGCTATTTCTGTGTTCATAAAACCATGGAGAGACGCCCTCCAGCCCTAGCCTCCCTCCCACTCTGCTGCAGACCTCTGAAGGTACTTCTTCAAGTGGTTCAAATGACTCTGACCACTATGGGACTTAACATCTGAGGTCATCAGTTCCCTAGAACTTAGAACTACTTAAACCGAACTAACCTATGGACACCACACATATCCGTGCCCGAGGCAGAATTCGAACCTGCGACCAGAGCGGTCTACATCTACATCTACATCCAAACTCCGCAAGCCACCTGACGGTGTGTGGTGGAGGGTACCTTGAAAACCTCTATCGGTTCTCCCTTCTATTCCAGTTTCGTATTGTTCGTGGAAAAAAGGATTGTCGGTATGCCTCTGTGTGGGCTCTAATATCTCTGATTCTATCCTCATGGTCCCTTCACAGATATACGTAGGAGGGAGCAATATAATGCTTGACTCCTCGGTGAAGGTATGTTCTCGAAACTTCAACAAAAGCCCCTACCGAGCTACTGAGCGTCTCTCCTGCAGAGTCTTCTACTGGAATTTATCTATCATCTCCGTAACGCTTTCGCGATTACTAAATGATCCTGCCACGAAGCGCGCTGCTCTCCATTGGATCTTATCTATCCCTTCTATCAACCCTATCTGGTACGGTTCCAACACTGCTGGGCAGTATTCAAGCAGTGTGGGAACAAGCGTACTGTAACTTACTTCCTTTGTTTTCGGATTGCATTTCCTTAGGATTCTTCCAACGAATCTCTGTTGGGCTTCTGCCATACCGACGATCAACTTTATATGATCATTGCATTTTAAATCACTCCTAATACGTACTCCCAGATAATTTATGGAATAAGGGATGTTTCTTTCTATGTATTCGCAGCACATTACACTTGTCTACATTGAGATTTAATTGCCTTTCCCTGCACCATGCGTCAATTCGCTGCAGATCCTCCTGCATTTCTGTACAATTTTTTATTGTTACAACCTCTCGATATACCACAGCATCATCCGTAAAAAGCCTCAGTGAACTCCCGATGTCATCCACAAGGTCATTTACGTATATTGTGAATAGCAACGGTCCCACGACACTCCCCTGCGACACACCCGAAATCACTCTTACTTCGGAAGACTTCTCTCCTTTGAGAATGACATGCTGCGTTCTGTTATCTAGGAACTCTTCAGTCACACAATTGGTCTGATAGTCCATATGCTCTTACTTTGTTCATTAAACGACTGTGGGGAACTGTATCGAACGCCTTGCGGAAGTCAAGAAACACGGCATCTACCTGAGAACCTGTGTCTATGGCCCTCTGAGTCTCGTGGACGAATAGCGCGACCTGGGTTTCTCACGATCGTCTTTTTCGAAACCCGTGCTGATTCCTACAGAGTAGATTTCTAGTCTCCAGAAAAGTTATTATACTCGAAGATAATACGTGTTCCAAAATTCTACAACTGATCGACGTTAGAGATATAGGTCTATAGTTCTGCACATCTGTTCGACGTCCATTCTTGAAAACAGGGATGACCTGTGCTCTTTTCCAATCCTTTGGAACGCTACGCTCTTCTAGAGCGGTCGCGCGGTTCCAGACTGAAGCGCGGTACTTCTTCCGTAAACATGGAATGTGTCTTGCTTAAATTTGGATCAATAGCTGTGAGACTGTATTGCGATACTCGGCTTCATTCCAGGATTCTTCACTGCTTTCGCTGCGAGATGCCAGTGTCACGTATCCTCCATTACTGACATAAGCATCTTCGCGCTCTCCCCGTTTGCATACCAAACAGGCTCTCTCTTGTTGAACTCCTAATAGTTTCTCTCGTTTCACTGGACGATTTAAAAAAAAAAAATTAAAAAAGAAAAAGAAAACGCTCTGAACACTACGGGACTTGAAGTCTGTGGTCATCAGTCCCCTAGAACTTAGAACTACTTAAACCTAACTAACCTAAGGGCATCACACACATCCATGCCCGAGGCAGGATTCGAACCTGCGGCCGTAGCGGTCACGCGGTTCCAGACTGATGCGCCTAGAACCGCATGGCCGCACCGGCCGGCATAGAATCGCTGTTTTTCTCTAAATAGATAAATGGTTTAGTGGCCAGTGTAGGCAGCAAACTGCGGTGCTTTGCTAGTGATGCTGCTGTGTACGGGAATGAGTCCAAGCTGAGTTGCTGTAGAAGGACAGGAGACGACTTTCCCAAGATTTATGGTTGGTATAATGAAGGACAGCTAGCTCCAAATACAGGTGTAGTTGAGATGAGTAGGAAAAACAATCCCGTAATGTTAGAATATAGTATTAGTAGCGTGCAGCTTAACAAAATCACGTCGTTTAAATTCAGGGGAGTAACGTTGCAAAGAGATATGAAATACTAGCTGACCCGGCGAACTCTGTTCCGCCTTAATCTCTGCTCTGATCGCGACTTTGTAGTCATTATTTGGCATGCGCTGTAAAGCACCCCTGAACAGCCTGACCAACGCATGATGTTCGTGAAGTAGTTGCTGCAAATCTTGAAGAGTTGCTCTTTTCATTGCTGCATTGATCTCTTGACGGCGATCAAGTTGTTCTTCCAAGTTGCCCATGAAGTATACGTGTAAAAATTTATGCTGTGCATCTTCGAGAGGTAGCAATGATCCAATTCGATGGTGAATCTGTCCTTGTATCTAAAAAATAAAATATTACTTATTTATAAACACTTTTTTTAGAGTTAGCAAACATAATACGTACGAATAAGTGTAGTAAGTTATTCTTCTACCATATTGTGTGCAAGTACAAAAATAAATAAATAAATACTTTGAATGTCGGATTAAATCCTCGTTCTTCGATACTGTCTGCCCCAAATGCGGTCATTTGGAAACAACCATTGTATGTCTAGGTGTTTGAAAAAAAAAAAAGACGTGATTCGGGTGTTTCGCCACAAAGCAATGAACGCAATGGCTCAGGTGGCGGAGTCAATAATGGCAGTTTCACTTTCCCACAAAGGCAGCACAATCCGTGCGTTTCCCCGGAAAATTTCAATGCGCCGCAATACTTGCAAACAACGTCCATCGGCCCAATGCAAACGCAAGGATGCAAGCAGTAATCAGTGCTGCAATCGTATCAAAACGCATAACGCAAATCGATTCAAATCATCACGTGATAAATCTCTTCTTGTGCGTCGAAAATTATCTACATGTTGATCTCTGTTGTTCGCTCGACGATTTCGCATTGCCAATCGAGCCGTTTCACGGGCTGCCTCACTTTGCTCTTGTGATTGATAAGCACGAAGTCGAGGCATACTAACGCGGCGCTCTTCACGGGCAATTTGTTGTTCTTCTTCAGTCCTTTCATTCGCAATGTTTTGTATCCTTCTTGCATTACGGCTTTGTCGAGAAATATTCGATCGTCTTGGTCGTGGCATTGCTAATGGTGATTCAAATAAAATACAAATTATTTCTTTAAATTTTTAATTAATGATCTATACTGATACTTAACCATAGACGTTTATCTGTCATTTCCGTTCTGTTATTCCATGTCAGGTGTGTTTTTGTTATACCACGTTTTATGGTGACGTTTAGCTGGCATTTGCGTTTTGTTGTTCCATGAAAGATGCGTTTTTGTTATACCACGTTTTATAGCGGTCGAGCGGGATAAAAAGTATCCTATGTCCGTATCCTGGTTCTAAGATACCTCTCCACCAATTTTCAGCCACATCGGTCCAGCCGTTCTTGAGTTATAAATAGTGTAACTAACACGACTTTCTTTTATATATATAGATAACGTCTATGTGGGGATTGTGATAGTGAAACCGAATGGTGAACTTGAGTTTACTGGGAGAAGTTTGAGAAAGTGTAGCTCATTTGTAAATGACTTTGCATATAGAATAATAGTCAATCTCTTATTCAGTACAGCTGGAATGTCTGGGTTCCGCATGAGGTTGGATTAAAGTAAGACATTGAACCAGTTTAGAGGCAGGTTGCTGGATTTCTTGTCGGTAGCTTCAAACACCACACAGGTATTATGGACATGCTTCAGGATCGCAAGTGGAAATCTCTGGAGGGAAGGGGACGATCTTTTCAAGGAACAATACTGAGAAAATTTAGAGACCTGGCAATTGAAGCTGACTGCAGAACGATTGTGCTGTCGCTAACATACATGTTAGAAGCACGGAGGTAAGATATGAGAAATTGGTGCTCATATGGAGACATATAGGTCATTTTTCCCTCGCTCTGTTTGCCAGTGGAACAGGAAAGGCAATGACTATTAGTGCAATAGGGTACCACCTGCCACGCACCATATGATGGTTTGTGGAGTCTGTACAATATGTAGATGTAGTAGATGTAATCCAAATTGGTATCCTTCATTGGCGTCTGCTCAGTATCTTGTTGATTTCTTAGGCAGATATATAGCTGGTGTCTGTGAGTGTGTCCCGGTCAGTAGCGTGCAGGCAGATTGGTGTGTTGGTCGGAGTCCTCAAACACACTGGGTCAAGTCCAGCCACAGATTGGGACGGAGCTGAAGGCTGCTGCCGAAAATCACTACCGATGGTCGAGCTGTAAGGAGATGTTGACGAAATTTAGTATGTGGTACCACGGTCGTCAGTGCGCACTGCTGGCGGACGATGCTGGCTGGAGTCTCTTCTGGAGCATGCTGGAGACTGGCACATGCACAGAGGGATGGGTATGTCGCTGTTGTCCTCTGGCGTTTTTGCAGTGGGATGTGCTGCTGTTCTCACACTGAGGAGCGTGTACGAGGAGAGTTGTGGTTTTCGAATGTGTCTGGCTGCTTGGAGGACATGTGGGGTACGGTAACCTGCTGGCTGCGTATGTGTTATGTAATGGCAGGTTGCCAGGCGAGTGTTTACACAGCTTCTCCACCTTTATTGAGATGGTGAAGCCAGCTAGCCAGAGGCAAGAAGGAGAAAAACAGCGAAACAGTGAAACTTCCAAGAATGGAGAGCAGGAGGTGTAAGGAAGTCCACAAGGTCATAGGACACGACCGCAATGGGAGCACAGTGGAGGGCGAGAGGTGGCGGGGGGGGGCGGGGAGGGGGCGATGACTAGACAGAGGCGGCACCAGGCAGGGCCGCACATTAGGCGCAATGTGTGCCTTGGAGCCATCTGTCAGAGGAGAAGGTAAATGTGTGAGTTGGGAATGACCCACACACAGAAAACAAGTGGCCCAGGAAGGTGTGAAGGAATCAAGGATAGGGGAGGGGGAGGGTAAGCAGCAGATAGAAAGAAAGGCAGAATGATGAAAAATGTGGGAGGAGGTCAAATGCTTATGTTAGCACTGTTCGAGAATAGCAGAGTGTTGTCACCATCAGATGGAGAGAGGAAGGCAATGGAATGGGAGGATGCTAAGGGCACAAAAAGTGAAGGAGAAACTCTGGAGGAGATGGGAGCATCGAACGGGCTGGCAGTGGGCCACACTGCATATGTATATGTATACCTTATACAAACACTGTAAACTGACTCGTTCCATTCATTTCAATAAAAGAAACGTTAAAAATGACCTATGGAACATGTTACTAACTACCTAAATAACTAAACACAGTGTTAGTCCTTCTCAGTAGGAAACTGAAACAGAATGAGAAGAGTGTTCATTGTTGCCAGATTTTCTCCTCCCCCTCCCCTCTCCCTCTCATCTTTCACCATCCACTCATATACACACTGCCCCTCCACCTTACCCACCCCCTCACTCCCACCTCACTCCCCTCACCTCACCCTTCCCCCACTGCTCCATTCTCCTACTTCTACTCCCACTACCATGCCCCCCTCCCCCACCTCTTCTCTCCCTCTAACCCTGTGACATCATTGATAATGTCATGGATAGTTACCAGATTGCAGCCACACCTCTGATATTGACTGATTGCCCTATTGCAAAGTTATGGTAAACTGAAGAATGGTAAGAAATTCAAACAGTGCTAGTGTGCTACAGGCCAATGATACAACTGTGGAAGTTGGGGTATTATACTAAGTATAAATTGGCCTGAAATTTTAAAAAATGCGGTGAGACATTGGTCTGTTAGTGTGAAATTCAAGAGCAGTCTGTAGGACATGAGAACCCACTGTGACGATTCGAGGTAGTGACCTGGATATATTAGGACACTCTCTACGATGCCCAATCAAAGATGGCGACCAGGGGACACTAGGACGTTCAATATGACGTCATAATCTAAGATGTAAATCCAAGATGGTGAACAGGGGATCTGAGAACAAATCCAATATGGTTTGTCTACGGAAAGGAGGACAGCCTTTATGGTTGGAAGATCACTTGTTCCAAGTTTAAAATGGTGCAGGAATTCACAAAATCATCGGTTTTCCCCATTCTTTACAATTCACTTGTGCTATTATTAAACAATTCTACCAACCCCCTCCATTCCCAACGTTGCAACTCGTAAGCTTGAAACCCAAGAGCTGACATGTTCTATCTTCAAAACTGAATAGCCCATATTTGGTTGTGAAACACTTGTCACCATCATATGTGGTGATACAGTTGTTCATTTGTACCTTTATTATTGAAATAAAGAACACAAAGTGGAGAATTCCTTCGACTCTCAGAAATTTCACCACCAGGGCACAGACGGCGTAAAGGCAAATGCTGTTAGTGCCACACCAAGCTGGGTGGAGCTGCGCTACCCTCTCTCCACACTTCGAGTTTCCAGTAAATCCTACATTGGCACCTGTCGTCGTGCCACCAGCATTGTCTAGTGCACCTGATACATGGACCAGATACGAAGTCAGCACTTTAAATTCATTTCAGGCACAGAGTTACCACTGTCACTAACGTCTGGACCACTCAAGCCTTGGTATAGTGCAGCTATCAAAGTGGTGTTATTCTCAGTGACTTTGTAGCTGACTCCTAAACCTCCAGATGTCAGACACTCAGGTCGGTACCAAACGTCGTGTGTCGATTGAGTATCAACGAAAACACCGATTATTTCGTGCTGTGTGCTGTCGTCCAGTAGAATATGCATAAATGGTAATTAAAAGTAACACCAGAACTCCAGAGTATAGGCAAACCGCATCTGTAAGGTCCTAATGTGAAGATCTCTGGTTACCAGTATGGTAGCTCAGCGTGTTCGGTCAGAGGGTTAGCTGCCTTGTGTAATAAAATAAAAATAAGTGACTGGATCAAAGATGAACCTGAACAGGCGCCATGGGACGTGCGCCCCGACCAGAAACAACGACCAATAACGAACAAAACGTGATCGAAAAAGAAGGCAGGTGAGCTGGTAGAATGTCAGATCGTTGTAATAAAGGTCACGAGGTCGAAACCCACTGATGGCGAATTCTTTTTTTAAAGACTACGCGTGAAATTGTAGTACGCGAGAACATTTTTTTGCCTTGTGAAAGGACGTTTCATAGTTCGTAGTAATGTTGTTTTGGCAGTCTGCCTTCGCTACATTAGTTGAAAGTAGCAGTCCTTTAGAGTACATTGTGTAGATAGGTGTGGTGTTATCTATACAAATGTACGCTATAGGTTTACTACTTTCAATTAATGAAGCGAAAGCAGACTGCCTAAAGAATATAACTACAAACTCCGAAACGTCCTTTTACGTGGCAGAAAAATGGTCTCCCATATAACAATTTCACGCGTTATGTGTTAAATAAAATTATGATTAGTGCGTCTGGAACTAGGGATCTTTATCACAACAATCTGACGCGCTACCAAGTCACCTACCAGAGAGTATGTCACAGATATGATTTGCCTATACTCTGTAAAATTGGCGTTACTTTTAATAACCGTTTACGCATCTTCTAATGGACGACAGCACACAGCACGAACTAAATCGGTGTTTTGGCTGACAATGTATCGTCACACATCTGAGTGTCTGACATCTGTAGATTTGGGTGTGAGTGCAAGTGACAGTAAACACATTGTTGTAGGTATGTCCGCAGACCATGAGTTCAGTGTTGTGGTAATTTTTGAAAATCCAAAATTTAATGATATGAAGTTAGTGCTTTCAGACCATTAATGTCAGAATTCAGCGCAAATAACTATAATGCTCAATGATTAACGTTCGATGTTCAAATACATACATTGTTACTGGATTGTCATACAAAATGTGTTGGAACTACCCAAGAACAGTGAAAATATACAATAACGATAATACCACATAGTCCATTCACTAAAATGAATCTACAGTCACGAACATGATGTGTGCTAGCTCAGCCATCCAGTGTGCAGGGTATGACCGTCTTGGGAGCTGGGAATTTTTTTTGGAAATGTATGGCATGCGTTTACAAATATGACAATTCAGAAAATTTCTGTGGAGGCCTTTGCAACTAATTTCGGCGTATGTTGTGCCTCAGTATGCAGCTGCATTAGCAACATCATTACCTGGCATTGCTAGAGAAGTGTGTGCATTTATATATATATATATATATATATATATATATATATATATATATATATATATATATATATGGTATTTGTATACTTTTAATTGTTAGCTCAAATTTAAAAAGAGAAAACATCATCTTTCTAAACTGTGTTTCATATCATAAAAACTTCAAATTATTGAATAAATTCTCTAGTTGATATAACAAAAGTATATTTGACATCCAGAGTGATTTACATATCCAGTAAGAGCCGACCATGTAACATTAACGTATAGGCAGGAGCATGTAGTAGAAGTGCTATGCAAGTACAAACGAATAGTTGTCCATGTACAGCATACATCTATACCTGGGAGACAAGTTCTTGATGTAAGGAGCCGTGAATTTACAGTCCAGGTATTGCTGTATCAAAGAGACATAGAACATTTTTACATGACATAAGTCTTGATAGTTCAGCTATTGCAATGCCATAGAGTAATGGAGCATTGGCAGCTGTAACAAAATACATGTTACACTAAAATTATTACAAACTGTCCCATTTTACAGAAAAAGCTGGAACAAATTGGCTTTCATTATTTATAAATGTTTTACAGCTTTACATAGTGAACTCTCAAAACTAAGTACCTCAGGCAGGTGTAGAAGTAAAAGACTACACAGAACCCACAGAGTGACTTTACAGTCTAAGTCGTCACTATGTCGAAATGACTTAATATATCTTAAAAGAGACAAAACTTATACAACAACTCAACTGATGCAGTGTCATAAAGAGAGAGAGGGTTAACATTTCAAGCGTTTTGTAGCTGTTGTTGGACTTAGTAGTTCATTATTAGAAGTATGAAACATACAAAATGTCTGTGTGAGTGAGAGATCACGATCAAGAAAACTTTCTGCAGCTACAGTGGAATCGTTCTTTGACTTCATAAACTACATTTCACTGGAAAATACTATGCATTATATTTCATGTGCCAAATTTGACTCATATCAATGCCATCAGCAACCTTTTCATTTTGTGTCACACAGTATCGATGATGTAACGTACAGAAATGTGGTATTAAGCAATGATTACCATTTCTCAAAAAGAGGCAATAAATATCATTGATAACGTGTGTTGGCCAGCATCTTCTGAGCAGTGACGTTTCACTCATGGCTCTGTTCTGAGTAGACATAGGGGCAGCCAGTTGTGGGCTGTCCACCTGCATGTCATCAAGAGGCGAATCTCACCAGAGAATCCCGTTTCAGGTACGTGAGCAGAGTTATTCCGCCTGTAAATGGCTTATGCACCTAGTTTATTGATTTCCACTCTTGCAAAAATGTCATTCTTTTTTAATCACGTACACTGCTCAGACATGTTCTGAGTACACATAGGGGCAGCCAGTTGTGGTCTGTCCACCTGCATCTAATGAAGAGGCGATTCTCACCAGAGAATCACGTTTCAGGTACGTGAGCAGAGTTATTCCGCCTGTAAATGGCTTATGCAGCTAGTTTATTGATTTCCACTCTTGTAAAAATGTCATTCTTTTTTAATCACGTACACTGCTCAGACACAACATAATGACCACCTACCTAGTAGCCTGTATGTCCACCTTTGGCACAGATAACAGTAGCGGCTCAGCGTGATTTGGAAGCAAAGACGACTTGGTCGGTCACTGGTGTGAGTTGACACCCCATCAACACACACAGGCCACCTAATTCTCTTAACTCCGTGGAGGTGCGCGATGACCTCTGATGACGCATTCAATCACATTCCATGTGTGTTTGATCGGGTTTGGATCTGACGAGTTGGGGGCCAGCACACCAATTGCAACTCGGCACTGTGCACCTCGAACCACCCCATCACACTCCTGAGCTCGTGACACGGCACATTCCCTTGCTGAAAAATGTCACTGCCATCTGGAAACATGTTCGTCATGAAGGGATGTAGGTGGTCTGCAATCAGTGTGTGATACTCCCTTGTCGGCAATGGTGCTTTGCACGAGCACCACTGGACCCATGGATTTCCGCGTGAACGTTCCCCAGAGCATAATGGAGTCGCTGCCAGCTTGTCTCTGTGCAGCAGTACAGGTGTCAAGGAGCTGTTCCCCTGGAAGACTACAGATTCGCGCCCTCCCGTCGGCATGATGTTGTTTCATCAGACCATGCAACGCCCCGCCACTGTGCCAACGTTCAGTGCCAGTGGTTGCGTGCCAATTTCAATAGTAGTTCCCAATGTTGTGGTGTTTACATTGGCATATGCACGGGCCATTGGCCGCGAAGGCCCATCGTTAGATGTGTTCAGACACTCTTGTACCCTGCCCAGGAGCTAAAATCTGATGTTAGTTCTGCTACAGATTCTCCCTTGGTAAACTATTTTTTAGATTGTGGTTTGGTCTCAGGAGTATAGTAATGTATCGATGTTTCATTCACGGTGACGAAACGACGCTTAAAGTCCTGTGGATTCTTCCTGAACAGCTGCAAACCATCCTTGCAACACTTCACACGATTCCATTTATGATCAAGCGTGAGCAATGGCGGAACCCATCTTGCGGGTGGCTTTCTCATCTCCAAATGTTTATGCAAAATGTTGTGTAGCCGTTCATTCGAGATGCCCACAGCACTAGCACTATCACGCACCTTAACTCTTCTGTCATCCATCACCATATCCTGGATTTTATCAATGATTTCTGGAGTTGTAACTTCCACAGGGCGTCCAGAACGTTCAGCATCACTTGTGCCCATATGGGCAGTCTGAAAATTTTGAAACCACTTGTAAACTGTTCTAATCGAAGGTGCAGAGTCATCGTAATGTTTATCAAGCTTCTCTTTGGTCCCCTGAGGCGTTTTGCATTTCATAAAGTAATGTTTAATCAGCACATGAAAATGTTTTTTGTCCATTTTTTGACAATCACTCGACTTCGTTGATTCACACTAATGCCAAACAAAAACAAACAGACCAATACGGCTCAAACTTAGTGTGCGTTCTTTCCAAAGATGCTACTAACTGCTACCCTGAGTGGCCTGGCGGTTCTAGGCACTACAGTCTGGAACCGCGCGACCGCTACGATCGCAGGTTCGAATCCCGCCTCGGGCATGGATGTGTGTGATGTCCTTAGGTTAGTTAGGTTTAAGTAGTTCTAAGTTCTAGGGGACTGATGACCTCAGAAGTTAAGTCCCATAGTGCTCAGAGCCATTTGAACCATTTGCTACTAACTAAACATGACCTCGGTACGCGCCGGTGGTGCCATCTCTCGGACTTTGCACCAACTTTTCAAACGCGCCTTGCATAATGACAAGTATTTGACAGCAACATGTGAGACATTCCGTTTTAAAGGTAGAACAAGTCAGCTCTTGAGATTCAAACGAAGGTTGACAATTATCGGAACTGCAATTTTGGAGGAGTGGGGGAGGAATTGTTTAAGCATAGTACAAGCGTATCATGTGCAAGAGTGAACAGTACCATCATCAGAGTGGGGAAAACCGATGATATATCGAATGTCCGGCCATTTTCAGATTAGGTTAAGGGATCCTACAACCATCAGGTCGTCCTCATTTCCATATGTCCACCATCTTAGATGTAAGTGACATGGCGTCCATGTAGACTGTCCTCATATCTCCAGGTCACTATCTGGGGTCGCCGTCTTGGATTGTAATATCATACCTACTGTCCTCGTATCCGCAGACCGTCATCTTGGATCACAATCTTGTATTCTCAGGCCATAGAGACTGCCCCTGTATCCTCAGTTCGTCAGCTTACATTGTTTTCTTGGATTCTGACGTCATACAGACGTTTCGGTTTAGAATGTTACGATATTGCGGCGAGGGGCTTTAAATTTCTATGACCACTGTAAACATGTACCTCCAAACAAACATAATATTTACCATGTAACTTTGATTTACCATGGACTCTACCTCCGAAAATGACATATAAAATTCAAAATCCATCCCAGCATATACATTTTGAACACATGTTAAAAACACTTTCGATAACATACGTTTCACACAGGGAGAAACAACACTTGTACAAGAAAACCCGAAGGCACCCAATAAGAGAGGCCAGCCCAGAATCCATAAGACTGCCATTCCCATGAGGTGAATTGTAAATGATTGTGTACCTCCTACAAACCTACTAACAGTGCAGATGCAATCTCTGTTGATTCAGTATTATACATCTGAAAATTGTAGGACAAGAAAAATTGCTATTTAGCTAAAAACACAACAGATAATAACGAAATCATGTACAACAACGTTGCTTTGCTTCGATTTAGGAAAACTGTACATTATCATTACATTAACATCCCTGTTAACAAGGTCATTAAACTAACTGAAGAAAACCTGATGAGACACAAGCAGCTTCCTCAGGAACATGTGGATGAAACAATAACATTGTTACAGTTAATAATACAACAAAACTGTTTTGAATTCAGTTAGGAGTACCATGGTCAAAGATGTTTATCTATTTCCGGGACACTAGCCAACATCTTCATGAATCATACCGAAAAACTAGTATTTGAAATTCTCTTAAAAAAGTGAGGTTACAATGTCATCTACTGATACAACTAGATGGATGACATAATATACACTGAAGAGCCTAAGAAACTGATACACTTGCCTAATATAGTGTAGGGTCACCGCGAACATGCAGAAGTGCCCCAACACAGCGTGGCATGGACTCAATTAATGTCTGGAGTACTGCTGAAGAGAAATGACACCATGGGAGCAGGGCTATCCATAAATCCGTAAGAGTACGACAGGGTGGAGATCTCTTCTGAACAGCACGTTGCAATGCTTCCCAAATATGATCAATAATGTTCATGCCTAGGGAATTAGGTGGCCAGCGAAAGTGTTTAAACACAAAAGAGTGTTTCTGGAGCTACTCTGAGGCAATTCTGGACGTGTGGGGTGTCGCCTTGTCCTGTTGGAATTGCCCTAGTCCGTCGGAATGCGGAATGCACTATGGACATGAGTGGATGCAGGTGATCAGACAGGATGCTAACATACGTGTTACCTGTCAGACTCGTATCACTCCAACTGCAAACGCCCCACACCATTAAATGGACTCTGTCAGCTTGAACAGTCCCCTGGTGGCATGCAGGTACCATGGATTTATGATGTTGTCTCCATACCTGTACACGTCCATCCGCTTGATACAATTAGAAACGAGACTCGTTCGACCAGACAACAAGTTTGCAGTCATCAACAGTCCAACGTCGGTGTTCACTGACCCAGGCGAGACGTAGAGCTTTGTGTTGTGCAGTCATCAAGAGTACAGGAGTGGGACTTCGGCTCAGAAAGCCTATATCGATTATGTTTCTTTGAATGATTCGGACGCTGACACTTACTGATGACCTAGCATTGAAATCTGTAGCAATTTGCGGCAGGCTTGCACTTCTTTCACGTTGAACGATTCTCTTCAGTCGGCGTTGCCCCCTCTCTCGCAGGATCTTTTTCCAGCCGCAGTGACGTCGGAGATTTGATGGTTTACTGGATTCCGACATTCACAACACACTCGTGGAATGACCGTACGGGAAAATCCCCACTACATCGGTAACTCGGAGATGCTGTGTCCCATCGCTCGTGCACCGACTATAACACCACATTCAAACCCACATAAATCTTGATAACCTGCCATTACAACAGCAGTAACCAATCTAACAATTGCGCCACTTCTTCTTCTTTTTCATTGTATTTAAATTCCCCATTGGAGCGGGCTGGCAGCAGCACATGAGCTGCTCTTCAGCCGAAAGACGTAGAACATACAATAGAAGAAATTAAAAATAACATAAAGGAGGAAATACGGTGGATATAGATATAAAAAAGGGGGAACATTATGGAAGACAATGGACAAAAAGGGGCGACTGTAAAATGGAGATAAAAACCGTAAAAAAGTAGCACACACAAAAGAACCATACACTGGGGCAATTAAAAGAACACAAGGCGAAGTACGACCGGCGCATAAAAGTATCGACGGTCAATGTACAGTGGAACAGCACCAAACACTACACTGACATAGCGCACTGATATTGTTGTTGTTGTCGTTATTGGTGTTGTTGTGGTCTTCAGTCCTGAGACTGGTTTGATGCAGATCTCCATGCTACTCTATCCTGTGCAAGCTTCTTCATCTCCCAGTACTTACTGCAACCTACATCCTTCTGAATCTTGTTAGTGTATTCATCTCTTGGTCTCCCTCTACGATTTTTACCCTCCACGCTGCCCTCCAATGCTACATATGTGATCCCTTGATGCCTCAGAACATGTCCTACCAACCGATCCCTTCTTCTTGTCAACTTGTGCCACAAACTCCTCTTCTCCCCAATTCTATCCAATACCTCCTCATTAGTTATGTGATATACCCATCTAATCTTCAGCATTCGTCTGTAGCACCACATTTCGAAAGCTTCTATTCTCTTCTTGTCCAAAATATTTATTGGCCATGTTTCACTTCCATACATGGCTACACTCCATACAAATACTTTCAGAAACGACTTCCAGACGTAAAGGATGGTAAAAATAATACAAGCAGCAAAGTTACGAGGAAACGACAGTCAATGAACAAGCACAACACTCACATACAAAATACGTAACATATTCAAGAAACAGGACATAAACATTGGCTACAAAAGGAATAATTCAGTACAGAATCAGATCTGCAAATTAAAACGAAATCATGAAAGATCGCAGCAATCTGGTATCTACGAGCTACTGAGACGAATTCTACATTGGAATGTCTGGCACGACGCTGGACACAAGGTGTAAAGAACATCTCAGGGGCACGGAAATGCAGTACAAGCGACTCATAACAGAAATAAGGTATGAGCATCTCAAAAATCAGTAAAAACTGACATCTGTTCATTTTTCAAGAAAGCTGACATACACACAAAACATTGATTCACAATTAGCAGCTACTTAGTGACCAGATAAATATGAGAAAGCAGACAATAAACAGAATAATTGAACATATGACATAAAGAAAAGGTTACACTTCCATTCTCTCTCTCTCTCTCTCTCTCTATCAATCTCTCTCTGTCCCTCCCAACCTCTCCTATATTTCGCCTCTGCATACACCCACTTTCCTCCGCTAAATTACCAAGCACCTCTGGCATGGTCCTTGTCTGTCCTCGTCCGAGATCCCAAGTGAGCCTTTACTTCGCTTCCATTGGTCGGGGGTTGCGAGCAATGCTTCCCAAGTGAGCCTTTCCTTGCTTCCATTGGCCGAGGGTTGCGAGTAATGCTTGGAGCATAGCAGAGCAGGAGGAGGACGTTTTAACGGATCTGAATCCTGCAGTCGAGAAGGCGAAGCACCTCTGTCATGGTCCTTGTCTGTCCTCGTCCGAGATCCCAAGTGAGCATTTCCTTCGCTTCCATTGGTCGGGGGTTGCGAGCAATGCTTCCCAAGTGAGCCTTTCCTTCGCTTCCATTGGTCGGGGGTTGCGAGTAATGCTTCCCAAGTGAGCC
Source organism: Schistocerca piceifrons (assembly GCF_021461385.2). Classification (NCBI taxonomy): domain Eukaryota; kingdom Metazoa; phylum Arthropoda; class Insecta; order Orthoptera; family Acrididae; genus Schistocerca; species Schistocerca piceifrons. The sequence continues at coordinate 120,016,095 of NC_060140.1, read as the reverse complement.
TTTCCTTCGCTCCCATTGGCCGAGGGTTGCGAGTAATGCTAGCCAACAGCCCTTACTGCGAGAACAGAGCTTAGCCCAGCACCTGGCGCAAGAACGGTAAACCGGCTGCGAGAGCGGTCTCAACACTCGCTGAGTAGCAGTCGAGGGTTGAGCATCGCTCCTCTCACTCGCGTACTGTCAGCCATAGGCCCCCGCTAGTACGGGAGTACAAACAGAAGCGTTCTCCGGCTCTGTTTTTATTAAAACATTGACGGGCACTTGCGCCTAGGTCTTAGCACGGACGGCACTTGGAGAAAATTTTGCATGGCGTCACCTGGCAGAATTGTCGTGTCTTCTCGCCGTTGTGGAATGTCGAGCTTGGGTGGCGTCTTGGGGTCGCGGCGGTCTCTTTCCGCCGACGACACGAGGCGCGCTTTCTTGTTGCCGCGGGCCGCGCGGCCGGCCATCTCTAGCACCTCGGCTGCCGCAGAGTCAGTCTCTGCCCCCCCCCCCCCCCCAAGAACAGGGAAAATGTAGGCCAGGACCTGGAAGCGGGCCGCGGAACCACAGAAATGTTTTCCGCCGCCCCCGTTCAGAACTCCGCGTCTGCCATCGTAATAGTAGGGTCAGCAATGCCACCGGAAAACCTAACGGTGACAACAAAAGTGGCAACTGACAATAACCTGGCAGCAAGCCCCCTTTCCGCTACCGACATGGCAAAACTACATAAAACGCAGACAAATACATCGTCAGGACTTGCGATCCCGCCCCTCCCTCCCCTCTCCTGCTTGCCAACGGCTGTGGCCTCCTTGCTGAACATATCCGCAGCCTAAATGGCAAGCAGAAGCCCAGTCAACCGACTAAGATCCTCCCCAACCCGCAACTGCCACCCAACCCCCTACCCGATCCCAGTTCCTCAAATCCCCCCCACTCAAGTCCACCACATCCAAACAAAGGCGTGTAAGGAAGGACAAGAAGGAGAATCACTCCAAGGGGAAAAAGCACTCCACCACCCCTATCCCAACCACTTCCACACCCTCTGAGGAGCCAGTGCCCCCAACAGCACCTGTCGTCGTCCTAGGAGGGGACCAGGAAACAGCGGCACTGGAAGGGAACCGCATAAACGGGCAGGATTCGGATGGTTTCGTGCTGGCGAGGAAAACCTTTCGCCAGCCGAGGCTCCCGCCGGCCCGGGGAGTGGAACCCACCCCGAACAGGTTCCAGGCGGTGGCCGATGAGCCAGAGACACCACATGACACAACAACACAAACACAAAACCAGGTCACCCACCACCTCCCTCCGATCGTCGCGGAGTTCACTCAGAACTACGAGGAACTCTACGAAATGTTAAAAACAGCAATCGGGGGAGGCAATTTCAAGGCAAAACCTGCTGGTGGTGACAAAATAAAAATTACATTAATCACACTCGAGCACTACACCACAATAAAAACACTTCTGAACAGCAAAAACATACCCCACTACACTTTCCCCACAACAAAAACACGCAATAAAAACATAGTCATCAGGGACCTACCAAGACGAGTGGCCCCCCAGGCGATCAAAACAGACCTGACTGCCCAGGGGTACGTCGTCAAGGCGGTCCAACAGATGGGAAACATAGGGAGCAAATGGCCCCTGTATCAGGTGACACTGCCGGACGTCCCACAAAACAAAAGGCACATTAAGATGATCCTGGCGGTCCCTGTGACCATTGAACCACTGCGCCGCAAAAACAAGACGGTGCAGTGCTTCAGATGTCAGGGCCTCAACCACATTGCGGCACACTGCTCCATGGCAGTGAGGTGCAGAAAATGCGCCGAGGCCCATGACACACGAACGTGCAACATGAAACACACGGACCCGCAAATAAGGTGCGCGCTGTGTGGCAAAAACCACACAGCGGGTTACCAAGGTTGCGAGGTCCATAAAAGACACACACAGCAGGCAAAGGGCGCAAAGGCCGCCCCCCACACACGAAAAGAAAACTCCACGAACCCATCCAGACACACAAGAAACCAAAACACGACAACACACACAGACAAGGCCTGGGTAAAACCAAGGCCAGACACACCCAGGGCAACATATACAGAAGTGGTTTCTCCCCCGAGGAACCATGAAAGCATTGCCCAACCACCACAACACCAGACACCAACACAAGAACAACATCGGGAAATACACAGCAAAAACGACCAGGTCCACCTTGACGGAGAAGGCCCTAGGAAACCCCAGACACACTTCCCCCCCATGGATCAGTTGTTAGGCGTAATGGTGCAGACCATGAACCTCGTCATGGAAATGATGAAGGAATTCAGGGAAGCCCAGAAGCAGAACACGCAGATCCTCGCTGCCCTTCAGGCAACAGTCCAGCAGTCGCTCCCCTCTGCGACTTCCTCAGTGGCATCAAAACCCCATCATGGATAGACGACCAAACATCCAAGGCCTGACAATGTGCGTCTTTAACGCAGACGGCATTGTCAATCAAGAGGTCGAGTTCAGAGAACTCATGAAGGAGTTCTCCATCGACATATGCATGATGGGGGAAACCCACCTAAATCCGGGAGTAAAAGCGACAGTTCCCAACTACATTAGCTACCGTAAAGACAGGCCAACCCAAGGCGGAGGAGTGGCCATATATGTAAAAAGAGGGATCCCCCACCACCAGGTATTCTTACCAGCTACCAACAAAATCGAAGCAGTGGCGGTGGAAGTAACCACTGCCACTGGACCCCTAACAATTGTTGCAGTCTACCGACCCCCACATGACCAGATAGATGAGGGAGACATAGCTGCTCTAGGGCAAATTGAAGGCAAACTCGTAATAGGGGGAGACTTCAATGCCAAACACCCTGACTGGAATTCCAGAGTAACCTCCAGAGCAGGCGCCAAGCTGCAACAACTAGCGCGTGCCCACAACTTCGAAACATGGGGTCCAGTCGAGCCCACACATTTTCCGATGTGTTAGACATAGCTCTCACTAGGAGGATCGCAGGATTTGTGACCGCAAGGACAATCAACAGAATGTCCTCCGACCACAACCCAGTGATTCTAGAAGTCGATGTGGGAGAATGGGTAGCACTCCCACGGTACCAGACGTCTTACAAACGAACAGACTGGGAGCGATACCAAGAAACTGTCGCCTCTGATATCGCTCGCGCTCCGCCACCTACTGCCGAAACAGTAGATAAAGCGCTACTAGACTTGACAGGCACCATTTTGCAGGCAGCGGAAGAGGCCACCCCACCACAAAGGGATGGCCCTCCACCGCAAATACAGCTCCCGGAACACTTACTAGCTCAAATCCGTCACAAGAACAGAGTGGCAAAAGAGTGGAAGATCACCAGAAATCAGGCCACCAGGAGGCTGCTCAATCGTCTACAGAGAGAACTGAAGGTAGCGCTCAATGAGCACAGAAACCAGCAATGGCAAAACCGCCTCACAGCTCTCAAAGTAGACGATCATACACTTTGGCAAGCAACCAAACAATTCACAAAAAGACGCGCTAGGATGCCGCCACTGCATGGCGAGCGGGGATTGGTCTACAGCAATGCTGAGAAGGCCAACGCCCTCGCCGACTCCTTCGAGAAGCAGTTTCAAACGGCAGAACCCCAGGATGAAGAGCATGAAGAGGTAGTCAGTCGTCAACTGGCTGTCTTCCTCAATGCTGAGGAGGACCCAGAGGACGAACCCATACTTTTTGCCCCCGAGGACGTGGCAAGAGTAATCAGGTCCCTCCCTACAAAAAAGGCGCCAGGGCACGACAGTGTCACAAACCAGTTAGTCAAAAAACTCCCACCCACAGCGATCACACACCTCGCGAACGTCCTCAACGAGATTACTCGTTCCCGTGAGTTCCCAGCTTGCTGGAAACATGCGGAAGTGGTCGCGATACACAAATCAGGAAAAGACCCTCTATTCCCGCAGCACTACAGGCCGATTAGCCTCTTGCCAACTCTCAGCAAGATCTATGAGCGCCTCCTGCTAAAACCCATGCAAGAACATATTACCAGAGAGCAAATTCTGCCGGATTTCCAATTTGGATTCCGGCAGAACCACTCTGCCCACAACAGGTCATGAGAATGGTTGAAGCAGCCACAGAGGGCTTTAACCACAGAGGCTACTGCGGGATAGTGCTACTAGACGTAGCCAAAGCCTTTGATTCAGTATGGCATAGAGGGCTACTCTACAAGTTGTACTCACAAGGGTTTCCAGGGAGCATAGTTCAGCTAATCAAGAGCTACCTCACGAATAGGACTTTCTCCGTCAAAGTAGAAACTGCCACCTCCACCAGAAGGCGTATTCGTGCCGGGGTGCCACAGGGATCGGTCCTGGGGCCCGTATTGTACAGCTTGTACACTGCGGACACTCCAACGGCCCCCCTGGTGCACACCGCGCAGTACGCAGATGACACAGCCTTTTACACGAGAAATGCGAACAAGGACCTGGTCATTCGTAGGCTACAAAGGGTTTTAGATGACACAGAAACCTGGGCCCGTCGCTGGCGCATCACCATCAACTCGGAGAAGACGCAAGCAATGCTGATTACCCGCAGGCTCGGAAGGCGCGAACCTCCTCAACGTCCCCCCCTCCACCTCCACCTAAATGGAACCCAACTCCCCTGGCGCAGAACCGCCAAGTACCTTGGCGTAACCTTGGACTCTCGTCTTACGTGGAAACCCCACATAGACGAGGTCCACAGGAAGGTCTGCTCCAGAATGTCCATCCTATACCCTATCCTGAACACAAACAGCTCCCTTCCCTGCCCAGTAGCAGTAAACGTTTACCAGGCCCTGATCCGGCCAGTAATGGAGTATGCGTGCCCTGTCTGGGGATACGCGGCGAAGCAGCACCTGGACAAATTCCAGAGGCTGCAAAACCGCGCCCTCAGAAGGGCACTGCATCTACCTCTCGGATTCCCCACAGACGACCTGCACGCCGCAGCCGATATCCCACTCCTGAGAGAGCGTTTCCAGGATCTGGCAAGGGCCTTCTATGAAGGTACTTCCAGATCCGGAAATGCACTCATCCACTCCCTTGGTCGGTATGACATGTCCCGCGATAAACACAAGCGCCCTATGACGATCTTCGACGATTAAGTCGAAGAGAAAAATCCCAATACCCAATCCCTAATCCAGTTCCTTCCCATATATCACCAATCATCTCGCCTACCTCAGGCAAGTCCCAGATACACACACAACAATTCATCGCATATCACAGACACCAAAAATATATAGAAAAATCACACACACATGTACACAGGGGAGTAAAAGCCAAAAGGCTACAAACTCCCCCTCACACTTCCCCAAAGAGGGGAAAGTATTAGATGAGTGCAGGCTAGCCCAGCACCTGGCGCAAGAACGGTAAACCGGCTGCGAGAGCGGTCTCAACACAAGCAGTAGAATTCAAGCACAGGAATTACTAAAGAACAGACATTTTGCTTAATAGATCATATTCCCTCCATACTGGTGGCGTCCTGCGCAACATATACCTTCTTGTAATTCCACAGACGGATTTTAAATATGTATTTCAAATATATTTGTATAAGTTGATAAACCCGGCATCGCTTGTGTTTCCGTTTTACCAGTTTTCTGTTAGAAACGGAAACAAATGGTGAACTGTGTTTGCAGTGTAATGTCGAAAAACTTTCATTTCTATGTATTTGTGAAAAAACTTGAAAGTATGACACAGTCGTACAAAGGAATACGCATAATGTACAAATGTGTACGTACAGCTACTTCGCATGTGTACAATACGATTTTGTAAGCGTCTCTATGGCAACGTCACTTCATAGCTCTATACAAAGATATTGTTTCCCCTACAGCCGTTTGCGCTTCGCATTTAAAAGTTGTCAAAAGCGTGACTCGACTCGACTGTAGGAGTATCTTAGCTGTAAGGAATAAATGTACACTACTGGCCATTACAATTGCTACACCAAGAAGAAATGCAGATGATAAACGGATTTTCACTAGACAAATATATTATGCTAGAACTGACATGTGATTACATTTTCACACAGTTTGGGTGCATAGATCCTGAGAAATCAGTACCCAGAACAACCACCGCTGGCCGTAACAACGGCCTTGATACGCCTGGGCACTGAGACAAACAGAGCTTGGATGTCGTGTACAGGTACAGCTGCTCATGCACCTACAACACGATACCACAGTTCATCAAGAGTAGTGACCGGCGTATTGTGACGAGACAGTTGCTCGGCCACCATTGACCAGACGTTTTCAATTGGTGAGAGATCTAGAGAATGTGCTGGGCAGGGCAGCAGTCGAACATTTTCTGTATCCAGAAAGGCCTTTACAGGACCTGCAACATGCGATCGTGCATTATCCTGCTGAAATATAGGGTTTCGCAGGGTTCGAATGATGGGTACAGCCACGGGCCGTAACACATCTGAAATGTAACGTCCACAGTTCAAAGTGCCGTCAGTGAGAACAAGAGACGACCGAGACGTGTAACCAATGTCACCCCATACCATCACGCCGGGTGGTACGACAGTCTGCCGATGACGAATACACGCTTCCAATGTGCGTTCACCGCGATATCGCCAAACACGGATGCAACCATCATGATGCTGTAAACAGAACCTGGATCCATCCGAAAAAATGACGTTTTGCCATTCGTGCACCCAGGTTCGTCGTTGAGTACACCACCGCAGGCGCTCCTGTCTGTGGTGCAGCGTCAAGGGTAACCGCAGCCATGGTCTCCGAGCTGATAGTCCATGCTGCTGCAAACGTCGTCGAGCCGTTCGTGCTGATGGTTGTTGTCTTTCAAACGTCCCCATCTGTTGACTCAAGGACCGGGACGTGGCTGCACGATCCGTTACAGCCATGCGGATAAGATGCCTGTCATCTCGACTGCTAGTGATACGAGGCCGTTGGGATCCAGCACGGCGTTCCGTATTACCGTCCTGAACCCACCGATTCAATATTCTGCTAACAGTCATTGGATCTCGACCAACTCGAGCAGCAATGTCGGGATACGATAAACCGCAATCGCGATAGGCTACAATCAGACCTTTATCAAAGTCGGAAACGTGACGGTACGCATTTCTCCACCTTACACGAGGCATCACAACAACGTTTCACCAGGCAACGCCGGTCAACTGCTGTTTATGTATGAGAAATCGGTTGGAAACTATCCTCATGTCAGCACGTTGTATGTGTCGCCACCGGCGCCAATCTTGTGTCAATGCTCTGAAAAGCTAATCATTTGCATATCACACCTTCTTCTTCCTGCCGGTTAAATTTCACGTCTGTAGCACGTCATCTTAGTGGTGTAGCAATTTTAATGGTCAGTAGTGTATTAATACTCCGTGAATGATGCGACATTTTCACACATCTCATTGTTTATGAAGTCATATCTCTTGAACTGCAGTAGGTAGGTGGCTGCTATTGCGAGAGCAACTGTTGCCTGACAATAACGGATATGTGTATCACGTTTGGTTGATATTGGTCCTATGATTCAGGAAGAGACATTGAACATACATACGGAGACACACCCACACATATGTCCACATATACCCATTTCTGTAATACACTGAGGTGAGAAAAGTTGTCGGATAGCGATATGCAGATACGCAGTGGTAGTAGCATCGCGTACTCCAGGTACAGTACAAAAGGGCCATGCGCTGGTGGAGCTGTCATCTGCACTGACGTGATTCATGTGAAACGGTATCCAATGAGTTTACGGACGCACGACGTGAACGTGGGGTGGAAGTTGGAGCTGGAAGCATGGTAGATGCAGTTTCGGAAATCGTTTGGAAATTCAACAATCCGAGATCCACAGTGTTAAAGATGTGTCAGAATACCTAATTTCAGGCATTATTTCTCACCACCTAAAACGCAGTTCCGATGGCATTCTCTTAACGAACTAGAGTAGCGGCGTCTGAGTACGGTTTTCAGTGTTAACAGACCAACAGCTCCACACGAAATAACTACAGAAATCAATGTGGACGTACGACGAATGTATCCGTTAGCATAGTGCGGCGAAATTTGCCGTTAAAGGTCTTTGGCAGCAGACGACCGACGCGAGTACCTGTGCTAAGAGCGCGACATGGCCTGGAGAGCCTCTCGTGACCATATCGGTGGAACCTCAAGACAACTGGAAAATCGTAGTCTGATCAGATGATTCCCGATTTCAGGTAGTAGGAGCTAATGGTAAGGTTCAAGCGTGGCGCAAACCCCACGAAACCATGGACCCAGGTTGTCAGCGAGGCAGTGTGCAAGCTCCACAGTGTTGTGGGCTGTGTTTACATCCAGTGGACTGGGTCCTCTGGTCCAACTGAACCGATCAATGACTGAAAATGGTTACCTGCGGCTACCTGGAGACTATCTGCAGCCATTCATGAACTACATGTTGCCAAATAATGGTACACCATATCGCAGGCTCACAAGCGCAAAGATTAACACACTGGTCTCGCTTTCGGGAGGATGACGGTTCAAACCCGGGTCTGGCCATCCTGATTCAGGTTTTCCGTGATTTCCCTAAATCGCGCCGGTCGATGTGGCCGTGCGCTTCTAGGCGCTTCAGTCCGGAACCGCGTCACCGCTACGGTCGCAGGTTCGAATCCTGCCTCGGGCATGGATGTGTGTGATATCCTTAGGTTAGTTAGGTTTAAGTAGTTCGAAGTTGTAGGGGACTGATGACCACAGATGTTAAGTCCCGTAGTGCTCAGAGCCATTTTGAACCTAAATCGCTTCAGTCAAATGCCGCAATGGTTTCTGTGGAACGGTACGGCCGATTTCCTTCGCCATCCTTCCCTAATGTGTCTGTAATGACCCCGTTGTCGATGCGACGTTTACCAGCAATGTTATCCTCCTAGGCCAAAATCGTTCGCAATTGGTTTCAAGAACATTCTGGACGATGCGAGCTAACGATTTGGCCACCCTTATCGCCCCCACGTGAATCCCATCGATCATTTATGGGACATAGTCGAGAGGTCAGTTCGTGCACGAAATCCTGCAGCGGGAGAGATTTTCGCAGTTTTCGACGGCAATGAAAACAGCACGGGTCAATACTTTTGCAAAGGTCTTCCAACAGCGAGTAGCTGAGTGTGTGCCACGTCGAGATGCTGCACTACGCCGGGCAAGAGGATATCCGACGCGATATTAGGAGGTTTTCAGTGACTTTTGTCACCACAGTGTATACTGAACAGTGTTTACTGATACGCCCTTAAACCCGCTGGGCAAACAGGTAATAGGGTTGTGGACAGGGCCAAGGGTTGGGGTCAGTTTCTGCTTCTAATTGTCATTTATTGTAATTTAGCAACTCTTTCACTGCTGAAGGCCTCCAACAAGAAATCTTAACAAGATAATAATACAATTAAGATACCAATAAAATAATCCAGCCGACCGCGGTGGTCTTGCGGTCTAGGCGCTGCAGTCCGGAACCGTGGGACTGCTACGGTCGCAGGTTCGAATCCTGCCTCGGGCATGGATGTGTGTGATGTCCTTAGGTTAGTTAGGTTTAAGTAGTTCTACGTTCTAGGGGACTGATGACCTAAGATGTTAAGTCCCATAGTGCTCAGAGCCATTTGAACCAAAATAATTCAAAAAACAGCATACGCAAAGTGCAATACAAATGGCTGAGGGCCACAATTAATTTCCAAAATTTTAGAATATATTACCATAGACCTTTAAAGGCAGAAGGCCAACGAAAAACCTTACAAAATCAAAAATTCAGTTAAGATACCGATAAAATAATTTAAAACCCAAAAGGCAACATATGCAAGGTGCAACACAAATGCCTGAGAGCCACAATTAAATTTCAAAACTTGAGAATGTATTACTATAGACCTTTAAAGGCAGAAGGCCAGCATTTTTAACAACAAGAGATCTTAAAAATCAACAAGATAAAAAATCCGATTAAGATAGCAATAAAATAATTTAAAGAAACAACATATGCAAGGTGCAATACCAATGGCTGAGAGCCACAATCAAACTTCAAAATTTCAAAATATATTACCATAATTTTTAAAGACAGAAGGCCGCAGTGTTTAAGCTTGAAAGGTAAATTTAAAATTAATTTTGCAAAATTTTAAGAAACAAACAATAACCATAAGCCCAAAATTTAAAATAGCTGACAAGAGATAATTAAAAGCAGGTGGCACTCAGAAGGCCTCCAGGGAGGTCGGTCTGCCCTCGTTCACATAGGTCAAACAGGTGGTGAGCCCACCTATACTTGATCCGTCGGAACCCAGCTAGGGTGCAGCCACGGACCGACCGACACAACAACTTGCTTCCCGTCTATCAGTACATGAGAACCCCAACCGGCAATGTTACAAACGTGAAGTACGTATTAGCTGTCAAAATTGCACACCATGTTGGACAGCGACAATAGGGAGGAAAGGACGCTGCCGGAAATTATGTTAGTGGCCAGGGCAGGTAACTGGAACACTTATGGCCACTAGGCAGAAAATTCCGTTGGAACACTTGAATTTGAAACACAGTAATAGCTAACTCGCTCACAAGAACACAGCCTGAATTTACGTCAGTGCCCAGGGCAGGTAACCAGAACACTAACGGCCACAAGACAGAAAATTCCATGGAGCACTCAGTTCGTAGTCGACCAAAATAGTTCATTGCTCCAGATGGTGGCTAAATCTCAGCAGTACAACCACTCAGTGCTACTCGCCGGAAAACCTCAGCGAACCACCAAAACGAACCACCACAACATGAACAGACGTGCCTTGGGCAGTTGAAACCACTACTCAACTTTGACGTCCTGGGTCGGTGAACCACGAAGCTCGTAGCGATCGGACAGCTCCACACACGCTCCGACACTGCGCAGGGGCTGCCAGCGGCCCCAGCCGACTGCACCACGCGGAGAACTTCCCTCGTTCGCAAAAACCGACCGACTCCCTCCAGACCCCCTTGCCGGAAACTGTATGCACCAAACCAAAGATGGTACATGGCGCAAATATCAATACACATCACTGCTGCCACAGGCAGAGGGAAGAAGAACCACGATGTAACCGCGACAAGGGGGGGAAACCAAACACAGACAGACAGCGATTGTCACGAAAACGCGTACTTGGGAGAGAGCATGGCTCATTTACCTTACGGGTACAGAAACGACAGTTGTAACAGTTTCTTTCCTCGATATCTAGGTAAATACGCGTTTGAAGACCCATACACGCTGATGAAAAACGCTTAGCTGGAAATTATCTACTGATCCCGTCGTTTTTTAATCCACTTCGCATCATGAAGTGTTATTTTTCTCAAAATCTGACGATGCTGAACGAAAATATATTACAGTCTTCGTCTGTACACAAATGACTTGTCTTACAGTAAACGAATTGGTTGGCCGTGTCTGGTTACATTACTCGATTTACAGTGGTATCCTTGATTTGTTTTTTACTGCGTTCGTTGTTTCTCATAAAGCCCATTTTTAAAGTTGTTGCAGTGAAGTAGGAAATTCATAGCAGATTACATTATTTGTGATGATAAGCTCACCGGACAAGATACTGGTCACCCTGCAGAAATCATTACAAGCATAATCAAATACCGTATAATTCCGCCCTTGGACTTGATAACCGCCTTTATTCGGTTGGGATACGTATCCACAAGTTTGTGCAGCTACGTCGCAGCCGACTTAAGTCACTCGCCGTGGATCTGAGGACGCAGTTCCAATAAACTACAGAGATGCGCTCTACCGCTGTTCAAACCTATCCCACACATATACTGTGGCATTCAAGTCGAATGATGTTGCACGTCAGTCGAGAAGTAATATAGTGAGAAGTGGGGATGGTGTTCACAAAACCAGTCACATATTCCTCAAATCCTTTGAACTTTTTGTTGTTGTAAATACATAACATTTGTACTGTCGTCTCTGTGTGGTTGTGTGACCGACTCCAAATGTCCATTGCATGCAATTCCCGTTGCTATGTTCTCTCGCTAACAGGTGCGGGTGGAAATTTATTCACTGACTGCAGCGATTCCTGTCGGATTGGGAAGCGGTTTTGATTCACAAGCCGTGATCCGCGTCTCCGGTCCCTCCAGTCCAGATATTTTTCCGGTCACAGTTCTTATGTCGTGTTTCATCGCCACATATGCTAAACTTCTCCCTCTAGTCACGTCAACAGTTCGCAGCGGAACACGAGTGCCCTTTTTTGCCACTCGGTCACGTCCTTACTTTCATTCGCATTTATGTCAAATGTCCGCTAGAAACATAAATGTCCCACTGGATGTTATTTCACTGAGCTCACGCTGAGGTAGTGAGCGCACAGTTCAGCTCATGACTCGATCGCTGCGCCATCTGTAAGGACTTAAGGATCCTACTGCGCGTGCGCACAGGGGTGACATTTTTTTGTCCAGTGAACTTATCACACCTACGTGAGCCGATGACACGACCACCAAAAACTTTTGTGGGTTTTGTTATTGTTCTGAGTTGTGTATGGGCTTATCGATCTCTGTATAGTCCAGTTTCGGAGGTGGTTAACACCACTATTTGGAGGCAGCTTGAATCTAGCACTGCAAGGTATTGGAATTCCGTTATGATGAGTACAGGCGTAACACACAAACATAATATACTCTTTGCGTGATATTCACAACTGTGGCTAATTCCATGACTAATAAATCCGCTCCATTTGCACTTGACGAATCCTTTATTTGGATGAAATAATTGTCACCACCCAGCTTTCAGGATACAAATTCCATCTTCAGGCTACAACGTCACAATAGGTTTCGTTACATTGTTAAAATCAGAGTTATGTTGCTATCAGCTGATAGACATTATCAGCGTGAATTCAATTACTTTGCATAATTAATGAACAGCAAACTAATCTCAGCCCCAAATAACATGCATGTAGAAACAATTATGGATCAAAGTCTTTTATTCTCATTACAATATGCACGTCCTGTGTCCCTATTTACGTTTTCCCACCTCTCCTTAAAGTACGGGGTCAGGTGTGAATATTTTGAGTGTGGTAGCAGAGAAACCAGAGATGTAGTGGGTCTCAGAATCTTAACATAGGCAGTGGAAGGCAAAGAGCAGGAACAGGATGGTTAGACCAGAGGTGCAAAGTCTAAAAAAAGCGTTTTCCTACCAGAGGTTGGTCACGGGCCTCCCCCACTACCTCGGGCTGCTCGGGAGAAAGAGCCGCGCAACGGTTACGAGGAGTTTTTTGGGAGACAGGTAGGTGACCAGATTTTCCTTCAGAACCCTGCGTCGAAATCAGGACAAAGGTATTTGAATGTTTAAATATGTTTAATGTTAACAACTTATTTATCAGAGGCTTTTTCGCGATTGATTAATTAAGAACAATTTATTAATTTTTGTTCAATTTATCCAATATAAGAATAATCTTCTCTGTTCGAGATTTCCGTTATGACCCGCCACGTGGTGCATAGTTTCAAACTGCAACCGCCGAGAAAGCTAATAGCGGGAGTTGTAGCCAGTTTTTGCGATTGCTGAACATTTATGCTAGCGTGTATCGATGTTTAACAACTTATTGAAAATTTAGTGGCGAGTGCAGCTTTTCTAAGATGAATCGTTTCGTATTCAAGCACTTCGCTCTGGAGATACCGTCCACGAGTCCTGCTCGGTGCCAGCCACTGTACATAGAAAATCAGCATAGAGAAATAGTTACGATATTTGCATTTCAGTGATAACTTAGTGCACGTGCATGTATCAGCATAGTAGTAGTGACCACTTGCTCTCCAAGATTTCCCTTCCTCCCACAGGACGATGCAAATCAAAGGCAACACGGCTTGTAATTCAAAGGAGAAATAATCTATGTGCATAGTTAAATAATCTTTGTCCATAGTTATATGAAAATTCAAAGCAGAACTAGTGAAATGTGTATTCAAAAGATTGTTAAGAAGTAACTTCGTAAATTTGTCTAATGTTGGTTAAAATAAAATTAACTTTGTTTTTCGAAGTAATTTCCGTTCTAGGCTTGCTCATTTAAACCATACCTAAGAAAAGAGAATCATGTCAGTGACGCCACCCCTTTACTAAAATTATTGTCACAAGACTAGATTCGTGCAGGATGTAGTTTTCTCTGACCATCCCCAAAATTACAGTTGCGTCATCCGTTGCGACTTCAAATTCAATCGATAAGATTGTATTCTGAAGTTCGATGGGCCTAAACATCAATTCTAAAGCTGGCAGAATGGTCAGGGAAGGTTACGCTGCCGAGGAGAAAAAGTGTGCATAAGATCCTTCCCCACAGCAGGCTTATATAAAAATGAATAAAAGGAATCCCTGCTGATAAAATTAAGCAAACTCCCTTCTCAGCCTGCCACAGACAGGGAGAATTAACGACATTTACTATCTAAATAGCAGTCGTTGGGAGCTTGCAAGGCGCTACAAAAAAGGAACAAGGAAAACCAAGAGGCAGCCTTCATCAAGTTAATTAACATTAAAGGAACCCATACAAATATGCACATCAAGTTGCGCCTTGACTGCATACGAGAAAGTCGCAGTAGTCATGTAACAAAATCAGGAAAGATCAAGTAGCATGCGAGAACCCGCGCAGGTGAGGCGTGAGAAAGTTCTCTCAGTCAGCCAGTACCACACTAGGTAAACGGACCCTAACTGAAACATGATATGAATGAACAGGAAATAATAACACAGTGCCAGAGTATCGTAACCTATGAACCAACAGTGAACGACAAAACATGTGGTATGGGCTTAAGAAGTGAACGTGAAGGCAATAGAAGCCATAGAATACCAATTTGTGGACCTCAAAAGTAGGTTACCACCATAAGTACCCAGTCCGGCGCATACCGTGGAAGCCCAGCAGGACCGGCCAGCAGGCAATGCGACTCCTGGGAAAGTGGCCGCCAACGGAACTAATACCAGTGGTAGGAGGGAAGACTGAAGATCGTGGAGGTTGCGTGGCATTTCAGCTGTGTGGCGTCGGATACTGTTTTCAAAACTCGGTTCCAGTTTTCTTTTAATAGGTTGCACGTAATATATTGTTCCTCAGCTTAGAACCAAATAAAAGAGTTCTCAAGTACTACTGGAGCAGATACATTCGTCAAGAAAAATAACATACAAGGTATAAGTACACTCATGCTCATAAATTAAGGATAATGCTCATACATGGTGTAACAAAGGTCTGGTGGGCGGTTTGTGGGTTTAAATGACCTCGGGGTATGACCATGCGGTGCATTTGACCTGCGGTAGTCGCACGGTGACGCTGGCAGCACTCCACATACGCAGAGGTGTGCTGGTGCATGCCAGAGTACGGTGCAGCGAGCTAGTGTGCAGACGTTTTCAGACGTGCTAATGGTGACTGTGTGCAGAAAACGGCTCAAAGAATACATATTGCTGACGTTATGAGGGGTAGAATAGTAGGGCGACTGGAGGCTGGTCAAACACAGCAGGTCGTAACACGGACCCTCTGTGTGTCACAAAGTGTGATCTCAAGATAATGGCAACTATTCCGACAGACAGGAAACGTGTCCGGGGGCTTCAGTATGGGACGTTCACAGTGTACAACACCACAAGAAGACCGATCACTCACCATCAGTGCCCGCAGACGACCACGGAGTACTGCAGTGGCCTTGCTCGGGACCTTACCGCAGCCACTGGATCATTTGTCTCCAGACACACAGTCTACAGACGACTGAACAGACATGGTTTAGTCTCCTGGAGACCTGCAAGGTGCATTCCACTGACCCCTGGTCACAGGAGAGACCGTAAAGCCTAGTGTCAAGAACACAGTACATGGTCATTGGGACAATGGTCCCAGGTTATGTTCATGGACGAGTCCAGGTATAGTCTGAACAGTGATTCTCGCCGGGTTTTCATCTGGCGTGAACCAGGAACCAGATACCAACCCCTTAATGTCCCTGAAACGGACCTGTATGGAGGTCGTGGTTTGATGGTGTGGGGTGGAATTATGGACTGATGCACATACACCCTTGCATTTCTTTGACAGAGGAACTGTATCAGTTTAGGTGTATCGGGCGTCATTTTGCACCTGTATGTCCACCTTTTCAGGCGTGCTGTGGGTCCCACCTTCCCCCTGATGGATGATAATGCACAGCCCCAACGAGCTGCCATCGTGGAGGAGTACTCTGAAACAGAAGATATCAGGCGAATGGAGTGGCCTGCCTGTTCTCCAGACCTGAACCCCATCGAGCACGTCTGAGATGCTTTCGGTCGACGTATCGCTGCACGTCTTCAAACCCCTACAACACTTCAGGAGCTCTGATAGGCACTGGTGTAAGAATGGGGGGCAATACCCCAGCAGCTGCTCGACCACCTGATCCAGAGTATGTTAACCCGTTGTGCGGCCTGTGTACGTGTGCATGCTGATCATATCCCATACTGATGTCGGGGTACATGCGCAGGAAACAGTGGCGTTTTGTAGAACATGTGTTTCAGGACGGGTTTTCTCAAATTATCACCAATACCGTGGACTTACCGATCTGTGTCGTGTGTGTTCCCTAAGTGCCTATGCTATCAATGCCAGTTTTGTGTAGTGTCACGTTGTGTGGCACCACATTCTGCAATTATCCTTAATTTATGAGCATGAGTGTACTTTACAACGTACTTTATCTGCAACACACGAAAGCCAGGGGGGATAAAACAAGTCCTTATGCAATAATGCATTTAAACTTTCGAAAAGTAAAGCCTTATTATGACGCAAAAGCCAGTTCTATTGTAAAAACCGCAACGTATTTTGCTTCCAGCGCTGTTATGTGTTATACATTGATTAAGAAAGTCTCCGGCATTCCAAAATAATTTACCAAAATTTGAATCCAAGTCAGATCATTCTGAAGTCTTGATAGTACGGACAACTGTACCACATTCTGCAGTGGAAGTTTCCAGGAAGCTGAGAATTTAATTTTTCAGAATCTTTAGGAGTCTGATAATCGGAATCAGAAGATATGACGAAACAACGAGTGAACCATGCCAGTAATGTGAATCTCGTGCCTGGAATATTTGTATGATTACAGTCCATAACGTCATGACTTAGAGTGAACCTAAACTTGTAATGACTGGAAAGCTAGATTATCTTCAATGTTTCTTCTATACTGCTGAGAAGCTCTAGCCACAAAATTCTGGGTTCGAGCCCTAGTCTGGCACGTCGTTTTGATCTGAAGGGGGGTTTCAATATACACTGTCTGTTCAAAGATATCTGGACGCACCCATGTAACGCAAATTGACCACTAGATACCACAAGAACTGGACTCGCCATGAAGAACTGAGGTGGATGGTTGAAATGGCTCTGAGCCCTATGGGAACATCTGAGGTCATCAGTCCCCTAGAACTTAGAACTACTTAAACCAACTAACCTCAGGACATCACACACATCCATTCCCGAGGAAGGATTCGAACCTGAGACCGTAGCGGTCGCGCGGTTCCAGACTGAAGCGCCTAGAACCGTTCGGCCACACTGGCCGGCTGAACTGAGGTGGAGAGTACAGTGCAGTTGACAGAGAAACAGCAGACCTAACAGCAGAACGTATCAATCAGGAGAGCTCAGTGACTTCGAACATAAACTAGCCATTGGATGCCACCTGAGTGAGGAACCCATCAGGGATATTTCATCTTACATAAAATTTCTCCAGACGTCTGTCGGTAATGCGATTCTGAATTGGAGACCTGAAGCAACAACTACAGCTAAACCAAGTCGAGTCAGACCTCATATACTGACGGAGGGGGACTGCCAAGCATTGCTGACGGTGGCTGTAAAACAACGCATGAAGTGAGCAGAAGGAATCACTCGTGACTTCCAAACAGCTACCAGCAGGCCGGGTAACGCTATGATTATGCAAGGTGTTACAAAACAGAGGTTTACAAAACAGATCGATGATCCTATTTTGTTAGCTTTTGTACTTCCAAAGGAAAGAAATGTAGTAGGTGAATTCGGAATGGGGGTAAGGAATGAAAGAGGATTTCGCCTGGTAGAACTTTGCACAGAGCATAACCTTAATCATAGCTAACACTTGGTTCAAGAATCGTAAAAGAAGGCTGTATACATGGAAGAAGCCTGGAGACACTGACAGGTTTCAGATAGATTATATAATGGTCAGACAGAGATTTAGGAACCAGGATTTAAATTGTAAGACATTTCCAGGGGCAGATGTGGACTCTGACCACAATCTATTGGTTACAAACTGTAGATTAAAACTAAAGAAACTGCAAAAACGTGGGAATTCAAGGAGATGGGACCTGGATAAACTGACAGAACCGGAGGTTGTAGAGAGTTTGAGGGAGAGCATAAGGGAACGACTGACAAGAATGGCGGAGGGGGGGGGGGGGGAGGGAAATACAGTATAAGAAGACTTGGTAGATTTGAGAGATGAGATAGTGAAGACAGCAGAGGATCAAGTAGGTAAAAAGACGAGGGCTAGAAGAAATCCTTGGGTAACAGAAGCGATACTGAATTTAACTGATGAAATGAGAAAATACAAAAATGCAGTCAATGAAGCAGGCAAAAAGGAATACAAACGTCTCAAAAATTAGATCGGCAGTAAGGGCAAAACGGCTAAGCAGGGACGGCTTGAGGACAAATGTCAGGATGTAGAGGCGTATTTCACTAGGGTTAAGATAGATACTGACTACACGAAAATTAAAGAGATCTTTCGAGAAAAGAGAACCACTTGCATGAATATCAAGAGCTCAGATGGAAACCCAGTTCTAAGCAAACAAGGGAAAGCAGAAAGGTGGAAGGAGGGTCTATACAAGAGCGATGTTCTTGAGGATAGTATTATGGAAATGGAAGAAAATGTAGATGAAGATGAAATAGGAGATATGATACTGCGTGAACAGTTTGACAGAGCACTGAAAGATCTAAGTCGAAACAAGGCCCCGGGAGTAGACAGCATCCCATTTCAACTACTGATAGCCTTGCGAGAGCCAGCCCTGACAAAACTCTACCATCTGGTCAGCAAGATGTATGAGACAGGCGAAATACCGTCAGACTTCAAGAAGAATATAATAATTCCAATCACAAAGAAAGCAGGTGTTGACACATGTGAAAATTACCAAACCACCAGTTTAATAAGCCACGGCAGCAAGATACTAACACGAATTCTTTACAGACGAATGGAAAAACTGGTAGAAGCCGACCTTGAGGAAGATCAGTTTGGATTCTGTAGAAATGTTGGAACACATGAGGCAATACTGACCCTACGACTTATCTTAGAAAATAGATTAAGGTAAGGCAAACCTACGTTTCTAGCATTTGTAGACTTAGAGAAAGCTATTGACAATGTTGACTGGAATAATCTGTTTCAAATTCTGAAGGTGGCAAGGGTAAAATAAAGGGAGCGAGCGGCTATTTACAATTTGTACAGAGATGGGAGTTATAAGAGTCGAGGGGCATGAAATGGAAGCAGTGGTTGGGAAGGGAGTAAGACAGGGTTGGAGCCTATCCCCGATGTTATTCAAACTGTATATTGAGCAAGCACTAAAGGAAACAAAAGAAAAATTCAGAGTAGGAGTCAAAATCTATGGAGAAGAAATAAGAACTCTGAGGTTCGCCGATGACATTGTAATTCTGTCAGAGACAGCAAAGGGTTTGGAAGAGCCGTTGAACGGAATTGACAGTGTCTTCAATGGAGGATATAAGATGAACATCAACAGAAGCAAAACGAGAATAATGGAATGTAGTCGAATTGATGCTGATGAAATTAGAATAGTAAAAGATACACTTAAAGTAGTAAAGGAGTTTTGCTATTTGGGGAGCAATATAACTGATGATGCTCGAAGTAGAGAGCATGTAAAATGTAGACTGGCAATGGCAAGAGAAGCGTCTCTGAAGAATAGAAATTTGTTAACATCGACTATAGATTTCATTGTCAGGAAGTCGTTTCTGGAAGTATTTGTATGGGGTATAGCCATGTATGGAAGTGAAACGTGGACGATAAATAGTTTAGACATGAAGAGAATAGTAGCTTTCGAAATGTGGTTCTACAGAAGAATGCTGAAGATTATATGGGTAGATCACGTAACTAATGAGGAGGTATTGAATAGAATTCGAGAGAAGAGAAATTTGTGGCGCAACTTGACTAGAAGAAGGGATCGGTTGGTAGGGCATATTCTGTGGCATCAAGGGATCGCCAATTTAATTTATTATTGGAGGGCAGCGTGGAGGGTAAAAATCTTAGAGAGAGACCAAGAGATGAATACACTAAGCAGATTCAGAAGGATGTAGGTTGCAGTAGGTACTAGGAGATGAAGAAGCTTGCACAGCATAGAGTAGCATGGAGAGCTGCATCGAACCAGTCTCTGGACTGAAGACCACAACAACAACAATGCATTCTGAAGATTGGACCACACGATACGTAAACATGGTTTATAGACAATAACATTCCTGATACTGACTGGGCTCTCCTTGAGCCCTAGCTGAACCCAATAGAACACCTTTGGGATGACTTAGAAGGTCAACTTCGCTGCAGACACCCTTGTGCTACATTACTACTTTCACTGCTTTCGGTCCTTGAGGAGGAATGGGCTGCCATACCTTCACAGACATTTAAACACCATATTTAAAGTGTTCACAGCACAGTTCAGGCTGCGACAAAGGCGTTCTGTTGAACACCCCGATATTAATGTCCAGTAATATTGAAACCACTCTTGTCTTTTAGCCAGCTGTAGGTAACGTATTTTAATCTGCCTTTATTATTTTTTAGTAATAAAATGAAATATTTAAGTTCAATAGCATTTAAATACAATGTAGTCTGTAAGAGTAGTAAGTAAAGGAATAAAAGAATGAAGTGTCGTAATTTATTGCGGTCTATATAGGCCACTACACGACATTATTAGCTCACTGCTTTTTCTCTCATACTTAACATTTTGCTCGCTCTTGTTGCTAATATATGGTGATTTATGTGATTTCAGGCATTTTAATTGAGATTTCAGTTAAAGTTTTATACATCCGTGCTGTGTAAAGATAATATTGAAAATACAACAAAATTTATTTTAAACAGTGTAAGTTCTTTAACCAAAGATATCCCTTTGCCAAGTCGGCAATAATTTCATCTTGCGATATAATTACTTCAGAAAGTTGAAACTATGGGGAGAGAGAAATATTAATTAACTGAATGATTCCTATCGATGTCGCGGGGTCCAAGCGATACATATCGAACATGCGATCGTAAATCCATCGTGCGACTCTGGTGACGGGCGTTAAGATCAATTTTTTGTGATCGTCATTTTTATTTGTTGTCCGTCGTTCCCGTAGTTGCTCTAAATTACATACCTCCATGAATTATTTATGAGTTGCTAGGGATTCCCAGATGATCTATGTCGTTTGTGAGTGGAATGTCTCGTGTTCTTGACGTTTCTTCGGCGGAGTCTCTCACATGGAAAAATCTAATTCCATGTTTATCCAGCGAAGAAAATTGTTCGCCTTTTTGTAGCAAATATGGAGTACCACCGGACGAGAAAAGAAGGGACTAAATAGACTGTGGTGGTTCGAAGTGTGTAAAACTTCGTAAGCACAGTTTCGATGCTGAAATACCGTTTACAGTTTCACTGCGGACAATGCGGAAAACGAACGAGTATCAGGAAGATTACTTGGTTCGACTCTTACAAATTATCCATCCAGACCACCATAATGGACTTTCACATGATTACAACACCGACGATGAGTAAGGTAAGTCATCTCCTTTGCAATTACAAGTATTATTGTAACGCTCTTCTTTTGCCGTTGCTGTAGCGACCACCGTAAACATACCCATAACGCCCGCCATTAGAGAGGCATGATTGATTTAAGATCGGAAGTTCGATATGTATCGTTTGGACGCCGCGACTTCGATATTCATTCATTCTTGGAAATTACCGATCATTAATGAGAATTCATTCAGAAGTAACTTTCTACTAAATAGGCCGAAAAGTTTAAAAAATGATTGTAATCAGAAGATTTAGTGTGAACATTTCGATACGAACCACAAAGATATTAATAGCGACAGCTGTATGTTTACTTTAAAGTTCAGTACGAAGCAGATAATAAAATCTCTGGTAATAGTTTTCGTTAACCAGCCAGAACTTTTTTTGACAGCTAATTAAATCATATTTCTGGTCCTTGTGTGTTAGAAAAGACTAGGAAGTTTAACATCATAAAATTATTTAACTGATGGCGCATCACACGCACTCCATATTAAGAATGTTAAAACAATACACAATTGAGCCGTGTGCGGCTCATGTTCGTGCCGTTTATTACTTGACATCTTGTCTTTGCGGTACTGCCGTCCCGTTTCTTATTCGATTTACTGGAGTCACTAACTTGCTGGTTTGGGCGCCCGTGAGTGGCAGCACCAGCGCGTATCGATAAGAGCACTGTCGTTCTATCTTTGGAGCGACTGCTAGTATTTCTGGGTCATCGTGTATGGGGAGTTGAGTTGGGACGGAGCAGCAGTGAGGTCGAGACAGCCGTGTTAAATTAAAATTTTGAATATTGATTTTATTTTAAAAAAATTTCTTAATAATTTGTTCTATCTGAAATTGTTTGTAACCCAGGCCCTAAGACGTTAGTCGTTCAACGTGTTATGTTTGGCCTTCAGCCGAGGATTTACGTGAACCCCTTTTATAAGGCCTTCAGCTGTGTGTATTCTTCAAAGGAAAAACTTTTTATAAGAAGGAAGGTTTTTATTTTAAATTGTTTTTCTGACTTGTTTTTCAGGCCTTCAGCAGTTGTTTCAAATTTCTTTGTGGCCTTCAGGCGTACAATAAGTTAATATTTCTTTAATCAGGCTTTTGGTCATTCTGTTGTAACTTTAAAAAGAAACTTCTTGGTTAGAAAAACAATGTTTATTAATGTGTTTTAATTATAGTTGTCCTTCAGATGTGTAGTGTAGGCCTTCAGCCGCTAATTGTTTCCGATTGCATTTTTTTAATTTTTACCTTCTATTTTTAATTGCTTTTGGTTTATAAGCCAGGCCTTGAGCCATTCTTGTTTTTGGTGTGGTGTTGGGCCTTCAGCCCAGAAAGCATCTCAAGATTTCTTAAAGTAGGCCTTCAGCCGTATTGTATAATTGTGATCTTTTAAAACAATGTGTTAACAAGTGGTTCTTAGAAAAATAAAGTTGTGTGTTTGATTGTGCAAATCACAGTAACTGTTTACAGCCCCATCCACAACCATAACCTTATCCTGTGCGCTCTGTGAGTACCTACCAACCAGGTTTCAATAACAATGAACTACGTTGCTTGGAGCCAGGTTGTGTATCTTGCTAATGCCTAAATATGATCAGAAATATTTACAAAATAGCATTGTCGTTACAAAGTAAAACAACAGCAGGATTTTTTTGGTCGCAGTGACGCATCCAGATCTCTGCACCCGGCGGCATACTACAAAAAGAACCACGAAAACCCCAAGAAATAAATTACAAGACTTACTGCGAAGTAGGACAAGTCAAGACAAGACGGAACCGGTTTCAGTATGTCTCCGGATACTTTAAATCAGATAGCGTGTGAAACCCGATTAGGAGATATGTGCGCGTCGGCGACATTTCAGCGCTCATGAATGATAACGGCTCGTCAACGATTTCGATGTCACGCCACAACACGTGGCCACCGACATCAGCATAAAAAAAGGTGCTCGACGTTCCTTGAGAGATGCACCTCTATACATTGTCCACAAAAAAAGGGTTACAGAGGAGGAAGTACCATTTATTACACGCACATAGAAAGAGGCATCGATATTGAATATCGATTGATATCTCTGCAACAACAAGTACATCTGACATTACTTACGTTTTCAACTTACTCGTATTATTAAATTTCAAATCGCCTATCAGCAGGCCTTCGTATATACCCATCATCTTACCTGCAGAAGAGTAGTAATATAAGGCAGCACAGTACTGCAAAAAGCAAGGCGTGCTTCCAGCTGGGAAACATCTGAACACAGAAGCAGGCGGACACCAATCCTATAGGTAGACCAAGCCATGCCATGCAATTGATACAAGAGCGGTTTCTGATATCCGTCAATTCCGTCCCTGAAATATCAAAATCAGCATCTTATTTTATTACTAAATTTAAAATGTCACGCTTTTTTATTTTAAGTTATTTCACGTGAAACACTTCTATGCCGGCCGAAGTGGCCGCGCGGTTCTGGCGCTGCAGTCTGGAACCGCGAGACCGCTGCGGTCGCAGGTTCGAATCCTGCCTCGGGCATGGATGTTTGTGATGTCCTTAGGTTAGTTAGGTTTAACTAGTTCTAAGTTTTAGGGGACTAATGACCTCAGCAGTTGAGTCCCATAGTGCTCAGAGCCATTTGAACCATTTTGATACTCTTCTATATTACCGTGTACACTAACATTTACAAATAAAATGCAACATTTAGCATAACAACAAACAAATGAATAATACTGAGTCCACATACAGCTTAAGGTTACATAACATATACATTAAATTTATAGAGAAAAATATTATACGACCAAAACCAGAGTTCGATCAGATTAACATATAATGAAGAGATCATATATATTGCCTCGGAGAAATGTCATATTACCAACAAAGCACAAAAATAAAAACAGCTTTAGAGAACATAAAGCAGCTGACAGGAACCTTGTGCGTGTTGTTATTATAATGCGATTACAGACAAATTTCTACGCACTCATCTCACATGTCACAAAATGAAACTGCGTGTTTTCAAAGTGATGAAAGTTGTGCTCTTATTATTCGAAGTAGTCAGTTGACATACTGAAATTGGTTCAGGGGGCTAGGGACATATTTTTTTTTTTTTTTTTTTACCTGTGGCTACGATCTTTATGCGTCAGTTCCACGATGCGCTGTAGTTTGGAGGTAAGCGGGTCCCTACAGTTAACAGAGTTAAGTTAGTTCGAAGGAAACCAAGGTTACAGAATAAGACAGAACCTGCTTCAGATTGAGCATACCCTTAGCCGTATGTGATTTTGTTAGAGTGCCATTTTGTGCTGCTGCAGATTTTAGTGTACTGTACAGTCCTTAGTTTCCCCTTCAGCCAAATTAGCTAGTCATAAAAGTGTATTATTTATTTACATATTTTGTGTTGTTTTTCGTGTAAAGAAATATTAAATTATGAAATGTAAAAATAACTCAGCACTAATAGGGACTAAACACAGCAGTTCTAAGGCATGAAAGAATGATGATTTTTCAGTGTATGACAGACGTTACTTATGCAACATTCTTTCAGGAGTGCTAGTTCTGCAAGGTTCGCAGGAGAGCTTCTGTAAGGTTTGGAAGGTAGGAGACGAGGTACTGGCAGAAGTAAAGGTGTGACTACCGGGTGTGAGTCGTGCTTCGGTAGTTCAGATGGCACAGCACTTGCCCGCGAAAGTTAAAGGTCCGAGTTCGAGTCTCGGCCGGACACACAGTTTTAATCTGCCTCGAACTTTCTTGTAATTTTGTTATGTGAAGTCGCAAGTATTCGTCTCCGAATAACTGCTACAACTTACATCCTTGTGAATCTTCTTAAATCCTCTTACTGTATTCTTCTCTTGGTCTTTCTCTACAATTTTTACCTCCCACACGTCCCTCCAATACTAAATTGGTGATCCCTTGATGTCCCATAATGTATCGTGTCAGCTAATCTTTTCTTCTAATCACGTTCCGTCATAAATTTTTTTCTCTCTATTTCGATTCAGCACTTCCTCATTGGCTACGTGATCTGATCATCTGTCCTTCATCATTCTTCTGTAACACCACCTTTCAAAACCTTCTGATCTGGTCTAAACTGTTTATTGTCCACGTTTCACTTCCATTCATAGCTGCATTCCACACAAATACTTCCAGAAAATACTTCCTAACACTTGAACGCATATTCGATGTTAAAAATGTCTCTTCTTCAGAAAGCTTTGCCGTTGACAGTATACATTTTTTAACCCCTACTTCTGCCATCATCCGTCATTTTTCTGCCGTATAACGAAACCCATCTATAAGTGTCTCGTTTCCTAATCTAATTCCCTGAGTATCACCTGATTTAATTCGACTGTATTCCATTATCCTTGCCATGCTTTTGTTGATATTAATCCTATATCCTCCTCGTCAATTCCGTTCAACTCCTCTCGCAAATCCTTTGCTGTCTCTAATAGAATTACAATATCATCGGCACGCTTCACAGTTGTTATTTCTACTCCCTGAAATTTAATTCCTACAGCAAATTTTTCTTTGGTTTACTTTACTGATTGCTCATTGTACAGACTGAATAACATCGGCGATTGGCTACAGCCCTGTCTCACTTCCTTCTCAACCTCTTCCTTTTCATGCACCTCGTCTATTATAACTGCTGTCTGCCGGCCGGGGTGGCCAAGCTGTTCTAGGCGCTACAGTCAGGAACTGCGCGACTGCTACGGTCCCAGGTTCGAATCCTGCTTCGGGCATGGATGTGTGTGATGTCCTTAGGTTAGTTAGGTTTAAGTAGTTCTAAGTTCTAGGGGACTGATGACCTCAGACGTTAAGTACCATAGTGCTCAGAGCCATTTCAACTGCCGTCTAGTTTCTGTACAAGTTGTAAACTGCCTTTCACTTCCTGTATTTTACCCCTGCTACCTTCAGAAATTTAGAGCATTGTCAAAAGGTTTATTCAAATCTACAAATGCTACAAGTGTAGTTCACCTTTCGTTAAGCTGTCTTCCAAGTAGTACAGTTAATATTGCCTCGTGTATTCGTATAAGAGAGAGAGTTCGAAGGCTAACTAATGTTAAAGACACTCAGTGGAGAGTTACATGAAACTTAGTTTTATGAGGCTTTCAAAGTAGATTTATCTAGAAAACATTATTAAAAACTTTTGCTAAGTGACTGCATAAACGTCACAAAGTGAGTGACAAACGGATGTTAGTCATTCATTACCACTATTAATACAAAGGCGATGAATTTGTGAAACGACTAGTTATCGACGCCGTCAGTCCTTACTGAGAAGAGAGTCAGTTTAGTTAAAAAATGTATCAAATCTTTGTTCCGAATGGTGAACTTCTAAAATCTAACTTAAGGTCGCTCAGCTTGGAGTGAGGAATATATGGTGTTCCAGATATTAGCTAAATGCACCATCCTTAGTTCCTGCTTGACCAACACACCAGGCAGGCACTAAAGTGTATTAATTAATTACGTGCTATGCGTATAACGTTTGTACTAAAATGTTGTTTCCTTTGTTGATTTCATGTCGCACAGGTAGGACACTGACAATGCGAACCAATGGTGTTCTACCAACGCAATAATTGCCAGTGTTTGTGACTAAACAAAAGGGAACTAAAAGCTTATGATGGTGAGAACAATGGGCCATCATTACCAGATCGTCTCTTCGCATTCTTATAAAATGTATGTACAAACTGATTTCTGTGTTATGTATTACATCACAAGAGGTCTTGAACTTGTAAAAATCACTGTGTATTATATCAACATCACATTATAAAATGATGGATTGAGATCCGTAAACCAGTTCATTTTAGGGTAAGAGGGGCGCATATCAGCCAAACAGCTTGTTCAACATGTCGCTCATTATAGGGAAAGACAACGGCAAATAACAATCATTTTGAGCACCTCTGTGCCAAGTGTCATCACAGCCTTAACTTTGTTGTGTGTTGCTTACTTTCTGATCAGGCAGAGAGCTAATTCCAAAAGGGAACCAAGGGTAGTCCAAGTCCCAGTGCATTGGATACCGAGGGCGTGAGGTGAGTAGGTAAGGGGTTGATCGGACAGTGGTCGTCCAGTACGGAATTTTCACGTTTTGTTTCATGTCATGTGTTTTAAGGGCACTAGGTCACATTTAAGTTTTCTAGTAGTAAGGAAATATTAAATAGGTGCTGACCCAGACAAGTTAAGAGCTAGTTAAGGGTCGAACCAAGGACTGGGTCTTTCCAAAAAGGGAAAAATGTAGCGGCACCACAGTTTAAGATAGGAAAGTTAGATTCAGTGCAACATTTCTGAGCACAAGTTACAGCCAGGTGCGGGCCACATTGCAGTAAGTTACACTGAACAGCGGTTGCAAAGTAAGGAGTCGTCCAACCGCTGAAAAGAGTAAACGCAGCAGTTTGTATGGCATAACTACAGGCAGAAGGGACCCACTGGCGCAACCCAATTGTGGTGCATATGTGACTTGGAGCGGCACATTAGCAAAACAGAGGTGCACAGCCACATACAAATGGGTGTCGTTTTCCAACGAGATTCATTCAAGTGTGGCAGCTCTACTGGATGGCGAGGCATGTCGCACCACCGGCTACACGCAGCAACAGATGGAGTGCCAGTGTCCCAGTACACGGCAGATCATTAGTTCGACCCTCTGAGGCCGACATGGCGTCCACAGCCAAACAGTGGTGCACCACTGTTTGGCTCGGTACCACAGGCAGTCGTCTCAGCTCGCAACAAACGCCGGAGACATCCCGAGATGAGGGTCACCGATTCGGGAGCCGGATCATGGGCGCTTGCCGCCGTGATCTCAGCTATGCCAGTGACGAAGAAGCAACAGCGGGAATGGCCTACGGCTCCCGGCAGAGCAGCACGGAGACATTGAGGATGGTGGGCGCTGAGTCAGCTGCTGGTGCACCCATCCTGACATCAGAACTCAGCGGGCCAGTAAAGGCCGGCACGACACAGCATTGTATTGCACAGGCTGCTGGGGTGCTTCCTCAGCATTGCGGGGCCCAGTGACGCAGACGGAGGTGAACGAGGACACTGTAGTTTGAAACAATAAATCATTAGGGAAAGTTCTCACCGAATTTTAATACGGCACCTCCTGGCACCCACCCACTGCATTTGGTGTCTCCCTGCTACATTTTCTCCTCCTGATACATTCTATAGCAGAAGTCGCCATTACACTACACTTTTATAAATGTGTCGCAGATCTGTTTCCCTCTGTGTTTTATTGTTTACTTCTCTGCAGTAGATGCTTGTTCCCTGTATGAACTGTCTCTGGGTTTCGTACTGTTTTTGTTGCTGATTCATACCCTGCATTGTAGAATCATCTTTTACTTCTTTAGGCTTTGCAGTATTTTCCTCAGGTTTTGTGCTGTCGCATTCTTCCAAGAACTATCCAGTTTCTATCAATAAATCCTGATAACTTGCAGTATAATATCACTCCTATAACCGACTGTGATCTTGCTTCTGTCTTATACCACATAGTTTTGAATTTTCTCTGAAAAATTTTTTCCTGATTTTTCGCAGGTCTGTGTTACATGTTCTCTTCTATGGTATTTACTGTCCACTTATGGTCAGAAATTTGTTGCTCTTGCGTCGTCCCTCCCCCTCCTATTTGGTGATTTATGTTCCTTACATAGAACACACTTGGTGGTATCGTTAGAGTGCTCATTGCTTTCTAATGGCAGGAGACGCCTCTCCACAATTCGTTCTTAAAATTCTTCTTTTTTAGGAGGATTTGATATGTGTAACATTCATCTCTCTTCCTCGTGTGTTTTTACACCTGTATTTACATGCCACACACACTGCCACTTGTTTGTTTTTAATGCTGTATTTTCTGATCTGGCCTTTTTAGTCACAATGTCCACAAATTACTAATTGTTTATCACAATGTTTTATGTTCTGCCAGATGACCAAGGTCTTGGTGTTCAAAACACCTCCTCGCTACTAGAAAGTCTTTCACTGAAGCCGGATGAAATCCAAGACACACTTTTTGTCGCTTCACGAGTGCTTTAAACTGAAGGCTCTCATTTCAGTAACTTGATGGACCACTTTTGTTCCCACTGGTTCTGCCCTGAATTGGACTGTAAAGCCGTTTCCGAAGGTTTCCTTGGGCAGTTCATCTTCAGGGTTCCTCAAGTGTATTGTGTCTTTCGGTGTCTTTGCATTTGTGTCCACTGGTATGTGGTACACAATCATTAAAGGTCTCTTAACCTTAGGCTATTCACAAATCAGCTTCTCTTGCACCCTTTTGTTGTTGATTATCTTTTTCGTGTCCCTTCATGTAGTAATTTCGAAGACGATTACATTATCTGTTTGCTTGACCTTCTTCATACAAATTTTCTCTTTGGTCTGGTTCATTAAGTTCGTCAGCTTTTGTTGCACTGTCTTTGCCTCTTCATTTGTTCTTGACTTTATGAGCAAAATATTTTGTTCGATTGCTTGCTCTGCTGTGATTTCAGCTGCAGGAGCTGTTTTGCTTGCATCTCTACTGGGTCGCTCGGTTAGTACCACACATCTGCATGTTTTCTCTAGTTTCGTGAATATTCTCTCGTTTTATTTTTGTAGTTGTTCCGAACTGCACTGCCAGTTAATAAAGCCTGCTTTATAGCGCACTGCGATATTTTTGCCAGTAATTCCACTTTTAGTTCGCTTGTTCTTGGGCTGTGTCATCTTTTGCCCAGAAAATTCATTTTCAATAAATACCATCATGTCTTCATACAGCTGCTTCATATTGACTGGTTTTCTAACTGTAGCGTTTTTCCTTTCGGCGTCATTATTTGTTTTATCCTCGTCAACTGCCACCGTTTCTTTACATGTAGTCGTGCTGACTACATCTGTTTGCCCATTTGATGTCGAGTGCAGTGCAAGGCCTCTCCACATTAAGAAAGTGGGGCTGGCCACTGGAGTCTTAAGCGAAGCACACGTTCTGACTCGCCCGGAAATTGTTCCATTAGGTTCAGGTATGGACTATGGACAGGTCAGTCCATTCCAGGAATGTTATTGTCCACAAACGATTGCCTCATAGATGCTGCTTTGTGACAGGGTGCGTTGTCGTGCTAATCCAAACAAATAACGTCTCCTAAGAGGCCCTGTACCGTGCGCAGTACACGGTGCTGTTAAATGAGTTGATATGCTTCCGAATTTAGCGTTGTTTTCTTAAGGGGAGCCGGAGTTGCCTATGCGGCCCATGTTAAAATCACTAAGTTTGAGGAACATTTATGAATAAACTACCAAATAGAAAAATTTGAATTTTTTTTACACATAGAGTGGTTTAGTATTGCAGTTATGACAGAGAGATTTTGGAGTATCTTTTCTAGTTTCCTTCCAATTATTTCTTTTATTAATGACCCAAATTTTTTTACAAATACTTGCTTTATAATTAAACTGAAATGAAACTACTGAACATATTGCCAAATGGCTGTGTTACAATGTAAGTTGGACCACTAGGAGTGCTGTATAAAAATTTCATCTCTCTAGCTTGAGTGGATTTTGAGAAAATGTTCATTATATTCGAAAAATTCTAATTTACGGGAAATGGCTATCAAAGTTTCTCAATACATTCCTACACTATAGGATGGATTATCAGGGTCTTCTTCTTCATCCTCCAAAAGCTTCCTCTTCTGTCTTCTTTTCTGGCCTGTTGTTCCATCATACTTCATATGCCTTTCTCTTCTTTCTGCTCCTCTTATCCTTTCTCTGTCAATATTTCTTAGTGCTCGTACGGTGTTCACCCCAGCTGTAAATCCTAATGCCTTCAGAACTTCACACTTCACACTGTTCCCTTGGTTGTAGGCTGCTATTGCATCATAAATGCCAAAGTGCAGCGTTTTTATGCTTACAGGCACCCTTTTAGGAATCACTTTCCAAATCAAATTGTTTACGCTCTCATTAGGATTCTGCGTCTTTCCGTGTAGACATTTGTGTAACAATTCTGACTGTGCTAAGTCATGAAAAATATCATCACTGTCACTAACATATTCACGAAATCTGTCACTTCCACCAGTCAGCTTCTTGCTAGAAGATGTCACAGGGCTATGGCCGGGCATGTGTTGCTTAGCAGAAGAACGCACTGTTTCAGTAATTGTAGTATCGCAACTTGGTATTAGTGTTAATTTTCTTTTACCTACGTTCTTCCTCTTCTTATATACACGGTTACTAAAACGTGGCATCGTAACCAGAACAACGCTTTGCACAAGAAGTATAATACTACCAACACCAGGCGTAACACTGAACTAATTCGAAACGGTAAACAGCAAAGAGACGATGTTCCGTGCTCTTAGCGCTTCATTTGTCACAGAAACCAGTGTAGTCAACCCTTGCACACTCGCTGTATGCGTAACATAAGGCGCTGTATGCGTAACAGGCCGAGAAAATCCCAAGCAGTTCGCCAGGAGGTGACGAGAGGCTGTTAGATGCATTCAGCTTCCGCTCATTTCCTCTGCAGGCGTGGGGGTAAATGGTAATAACTCCACTTCCTGGGCGAGTAGAACAATAATTCACAGTTTACATTAAAAAAGAATGTTCCAATTAATTTTCGGTGGCAAAAAAAGTCGTAATTTTTTGGATTTGACCACCTCCGGCTCCCCTTACGCGCAGGAAAAGCAGTAGACAGTAATTACTAAAAACATTGCCATATCATAACACCAACTGCAGGGTTCTTTACTGTTTGGCACTACACATGATCATAGGTGACGTTCAGTAGGTTTTTGCCGAACGCAATCGCCTCCACTACATTGCCACAAGGTATCACATGATTCATCACTCAAAACAATTCGTCTCCAATCACCGATTGTCCAGCGGCGTCGCTCTATACGCGGACTAGAGCATTGCTTAGCACTTACAAGGGGAGGCCACGACGTTTGGGAAGCGGATTTACCGCAAACTTCGTACACTCGTAGTACTCCACGAGGACAACAAAATGTGTAAGCAGTAGCGCGTACCTCTCAAGCGTTATTGAGAACATCGCAAGATAATTTCGGTCGTCAAACATACATCTATGAGTGGCCATTTTTATCATGAAGGGGCGGCAGCCGAGTGGTTAGCGTTCAAGCTCTGTAATCACTGCATCGCTGGATCGAGTCCCTTTCGTCAGTTTTTTTATTTTCAACACAGCCATTTTCTTTACTATTTATATTACAATTGATATAATGGGAAGAATACGTGAAATCGGATGAACTTTTATTAAATTTACAATGTTATTTGGCAGTCTACAAATTTTTAATATCACAAATAATATAATAGTCACAACTATCGTCTAGTAAACTACCAAACGCATAAAGTGATACCGAAAATGTATGCTTGTCCGTGATTTGAGAAATCCCTTATACCTGGAAGGAGCCCGAAACGACTTGTTACCTCCAAGTTTTGACCGGCACAGACGGCTTAATCGTCTCTTTCGACATTACGAGTACAAGTTGCAGGATGGTATTTTTCGTACAAACATGTAAAGTTAAACGGCACCAGCTGCATTGAATAAATGCTATGTTTCCGCATACGCAAGGTTTTTTGAGGTTTTCCGTAGGAAAATAAACCTCGTTAACATTTTGAAAAACCTCTTTCCGCCGATAATTTTGAAGCAAACCATGCATAACGCAGTATTTCCTCAAATATCGGCGCTGATAATTCGTCATGGAGTATCGAGTGTATTTTAATAGCGTCTTCAAGAGAAGCACTTCCTCATTCTCTTTCGATGAAATACGAACAATTTTGAAGACACGGACAAGCATACAATTCCAGTATCACTTTATGCGTTTCGTCGTTTACTAGTCGATAGTTATGAATATTATATTATTTGTGATAATAAAAATTTGTAGACTGCCAGATAAGATTGTAAATTTAACAAAAGTTCATCAGTTTAACGTATTTTTCCCATTATATCAACTGTAATATAAATAGATAAGAAAATGACTGTGTTGAAAATAAAAAAGAAAGCTGACAAAGGGGGCTCGATCCATCGATGCAATGGTTACGGGGCTTGAACGCTAGCCACTTTTTTTCTAACCACTTTTTTTTATTTCACAGAAACAGTAACAAAAATGGCTACAATGAAATGACATAAATAAGGTGACAGATAATTGCAGTAATTAATTACAGCATTCGAAGAATGAGTCTTTAGCAGTAGCACAATTTAGCTCATTCACTGTCATCTTCAACTGGTGGTGGTTCAGCATGCACATTGTCTTCTTCTGCAGCCGGTTCCTCATCATTATTTCCCAGACCCAAATTAATCATTCAGTAAATCCTTGACGTGTGTTCCTTCCAGGGTAAATTACGTGGACAGAAGAGCAGTCGCGAACAGCGACATAGCAAAGTCCTTCACTGCCTTGTTATTTTTGTCAGTTCCAGCCTTCTAAATGCATCCATAGGGAGTTCAAGATCTTCCTCTATATCAGACACCAGATGTTTGTGGTCATATTCTAGTATCTGCTGTACTATTGATTTATTTTTCATGGGTGACTTACAGGTGAGGTTAGTCGGTATATTGTTTGCTGAAGTTCTTGTTATTTGAGCAATTTTCTCCCTGGTCCACCTCCAGTTGGTAATCCGATTTCCACATGTGTAACGATGAGGCGTACTATCAATGAGGTGGCGTTTTCTGCGGAGGTTAGTGTCACTTAACCGATGGAAAAGGGACGCTCATTAATGCTGATGATGTTATTGACTACCTTGTACCACGCTGTTCTCACATCAGAGAAAGAACATCACTACTGATGTTTTTCCAGACCACTTTCCATGCTATTCCAGCATATTTTGTTTTTATGTTATTTTTCCTTTCATGTTTCCATCTTTCAGCTACAATCGCCTTTGCTGTAACGTTTTTGGAGTTTAAAAGCTTTTTGCTGAGATAAATTCGTTCAAGGTAATACTCCCTAATGTGTTTTAGCTTAAAACTTATTTTTTGTATATTTATCGGCGGCTCTACACTTTCTGGCCTGACAATATCGTATAGTTTTGCTGTAATGCACCCTGGATCATTACACATTATGCTCCATGTTCGTTTGACATACAATGCCCTGGATCATTACACATTATGCTCCATGTTCGTTTGACATACAATGCCATCGCTTTAGACTTGATATCGGTTAGACCCGTTCCTCCATTGCTTGGATCCAAAACTGCTGTCTTCACTGGCACTCGAAACAATTCCCCTTTCCACAATAACTTTGCTAAGGTGGACATGATCGTCTTCGCCACCATTGATAGAATGGGGAGAACCTGTGCTATGTAGTAGGCCTTGGATAAAATATGTGTTGATAAACAGTATTCTCTGGAACTGGTCTATGCTACGTTGACACTTTTCAATCAAAGCTCCCTTGATTTTCCTTGCCACCTCCTGCCAATTTATTGCTATCATTTTTAAAAGGTGAGTTGTCAATGCCATTCCAAGAGCTTTGTGTTCATTAACATGGTTCGCCCACTCAATGGGCAAGTTAGCAAGCCGCTTTATATATAGAAATTTACTTTTGTTTTTATTTACCCTCGCAACCGATGCGGAACAGTATTTTGCAAGTACCATCTCTAGTTGTGTCACATCTGTTTGGTCTCTGATGATTACGCCTACATCGTTGGCTACCGCCGCTTCATGGTAAAAATGGCCACTCACAGGTATATATTGGACGACCGAAATTATCTTGCGATTTTCTCAATAACGCCTGAGGAGTACGCGCTACTGCTTACACATTTTGTTATCCTCGTGGAGTACTACGAGTGTACGAAGTTTAGAGTAAATCCACGTTCCTAACGTTGTGGCCTCCCCGTTTTAGTACAGATGTGTGTGGCTTCGGAAAAGCAGCTCGACCACTACATTGCATTCTATTTTACTCCCTACGGAGAGTAATTGTGCTAGTGGGACTGCTGGCAGCACTTTGGGACTGAAGAATGATTCTTTGCACTGATTTCATTCGGTTTTCTGACAACTACCCTCCGCAATGTTCGAAGGTACCTGCCCATCAGTAGATGTGGTCTGATACGTATCGTCTGCCTACCATACGCTTTAGCTCTAGCTGTGGCTTCGCGACTGCGTTTCACAGTCAGATAGCCAACAGTCGACCTCGCAGCTGTAGGAGGGTTGGCATGTCCCCGATGTATTTGTTACTCAGGTGGCTTCCGACAGCTAGTCCACGTTCATAGTCACTGAGCTCTCGTGACCCACCCAGTTGCTGTTCATGCATCTCTACTACTTATAAACTCCTTTTATACTGGCGGGGCCCGCCTCTGGTGACATCTAGTAGTCAATTCCGCATTACGTAGGGGTGTCTGGTTACTTTTCATCATGTAATGTATATCACGAGGCATCATGGTGACAGGATTCCGTCTGTATGTATGTCCTAAGGGTTTAGTTTTGTACCTAAAATTGTAGTTTAGGTAATATTTTGGATATCAAGCAGAAAAATAAAGCTTCTATAGCATCTGAATAACACCTGAAAACATCTATGGTTGGATGTCACACGGAAAAGTAAAGCTTCAATAGCATCTGAGTAACAGTGGGCAGCCGTCCGCTGTGGCCGAGTCGATTCTAGGCGCTTCAGTCCGGAACCGTGCTGCTGCTACGGTCACAGCTTCGAATCCTCTCTCGGGCATGGATGTTTGTGATGTCCTTAGGTTCAAATGGCTCTGAGCACTATAGGACTTAACATCTGAGGTCATCAGTCCCCTAGAACGTAGAACTACTTAAACCTAACTAACCTAAGGACATCACACACATCCATGCCCGAGGCAGGATTCGAACCGCGACCGTAGCGGTCGCGTGGTTCCAGATCGAAACGCCTAGAACCGCTCGGCCACCAGCGGCTGGCGATGTCCTTCGGTTAGTTAGGTTTAAGTAGTCCTTAGTTCTAGGGGACTGATAACCTTAGATGTTAAGTCCCATAGTGCTTACAGCCATTTGAACCATTTCAACAGCGGGCAACATCTTTGCCAAACAGGTTGCGCCCCGAGGTTCTGTTAACAGAATCTGTGCTTTTCAGTGGCGTGCAGTCTGGGACAGAGACAGGGGGTGACGAGTAGCGTCTTGTGATGGAGTAAAAAGTTTTTAGACCGTGCTGTGTGCCGGCAGCAATTTTCTTATATTATTTTTCATTTATGGAGAGGTATTTTGCAAATTC
The DNA here is from genome assembly GCF_021461385.2 of Schistocerca piceifrons. Taxonomy (NCBI): domain Eukaryota; kingdom Metazoa; phylum Arthropoda; class Insecta; order Orthoptera; family Acrididae; genus Schistocerca; species Schistocerca piceifrons. Next base: position 119,979,487 of record NC_060140.1, on the reverse strand, counting down.
ATTCAGAAGACTTCAAAAAGCACTGTAATAGCTCATTTGCCGAGACATCTAAGCGTAATAATTAAATTGGTCAGGGATTTGGAATTGGAGATTTTTATGATAACGTAACAATGTGTGAGTTACTGATTTTTCTTCACAGCTGGACAGCATGCGTGTTTGTAAGAAAGTAAAGAGAATTTGTTCAGACTTTTCCACTATTAATGCAAAGTGAATTTTTAGTATTTCCAGTGTTAAAATATTTTGTCTTAGTCACGCAAAATTTTATTAATACACTTACTTAATTCTTTTTCCATCAATCAGCATTCGTCTCTTTATTTCAGGTTTCACATACATAATTTTGCTTTCTCGAGTTTCTCAGTAACAGAACTTTTATTGAGAATGATCATTGCAGTAATGAGATTTATTAACACAGAAATTTTGTGGATGTCTCTACAGTTTAAAGCACACATTGCGTATCACGTTCCTCGTATTTTGAATATTTAGTTTTTAACTAGCACAGCAGCAGCAGCCGCAATAGTTTGGACAAAGCAGCAGTACTGAGTTAATTCATTGTGCAAACAGGAAGCGCATTTATAATTTGCGTGTGATACAATTGACATTTCAACAGTGACATATTTTTCTGATAGGCATTTTGGGTAGTTACTTATATTTCATGCTTTGCTCGCAGTCAGATTGCTTGCATTATTACTAACAGGACACCTGGAGCGTAGCAATATGCAGTTTAATGTTGCATATCTCATTAATTTTCACATTGCTGATCACTTTTCAAAAATTATGAGATTACTTACGAACTCACATACGAGGTTAACTGTTTCTCTAATCACGAGTTCAAAAAAATGGTTCAAATGGCTCTGAGCACTATGGTACTTAACATCTCAGGTCATCAGTCCCCTAGAACTTAGAACTACATAAACCTAACTAACCTAAGGACATCACACACATCCATGCCCGAGGCAGGATTCGAACCTGCGACCGTAGCGGTCGCGTGGTTCCAGACTGAAGCGCCTAGAACCGCTCGGCCAAACTGGCCGGCGACCACGAGTTCAACTTCACATCACCACACAGAGACAAAATACCACTAAATATATCTGTGCCTTACCTTACAACAAAAACTAATTAGCCACTTTCAGTGTGTATGTTTGTGCGTGTACTCGCGAGAGTGCTACATATCCATTTCAACTAGTTTTCGTATTACTAAGGATACTTGTCTTTTGGACTGGACATGGTTAAGATTTCGTAAAACCGTCATTAAAATATGGAGTGAGCAACAGTGGCCGGTCGAATTGTCGTAGAAATGTCTACCATCATCCGTTATTTTAGAAAAATTTCATTAGGCTACATGTTTAAACGCCTCAGTAGGGTTTTCTTCAGGCCCCAAGACATCGAAAGTCCGCAGAATTCCAGTCGTGTATCCACGTAATACAGCAACCAGTGTAGCAACTGGATTCCATAGACTTATATGCATATGGTGTCCGTTCTTTCGGACATGTCTGAAAGAACAGACACCATTGATGAACTGCAGCCGTCTAGAACGAAATTTGAATTATATATTAATACCTTCAGCTGCTTACGGGCGTCGATACACATCAATGGGGACAGGTGAAGATGTGTGCCCCGACCGGGACTCGAACCCTGGATCTCCTGTTTACATGGCAGATGCTCTGTCCACCTGAGCCACCGAGGGCACAGAGGATAGTGCGACTTCAGGGACTATCTCGTGCACGCCTCCCGCGAGACGCACATTCTCACCTTATATGTCCACACACTACATTCGTAGTGTCCCTACCCAACACAATTACTCGTGGAAGACATTCCAAATCCCGTAAGCGTTCGGGTAATATGTTTGCATCCGCACAGAAGAGGAAGGTCATGGCCGGTATTGCCAGAACTATATACTTAAATGGAAATGGTGTGTTGGATAGGGACACTACGAATGTAGTGTGTGGACATACAAAGTGAGAATGTGGGTCTCTCGGGAGGCGTGAGCGAGATAGGCCCTGCAGTCGCACTATCCTCTATGCCCTCGGTGGCTCAGATGAACGCCGGTTGGCCTCTGTAATAAAAAAACTGAGTGAAAGGATCAACAAACGAACTTGAACGGAGGTCGTTGTGACGCCTGCAACGACCAAAACACAGAAAAATTGGATGGAGCGTCTGCCATGTTAGCAGGAGATCCAGGATTCGAATCCCGGTCGGAGCACACATTTTTACCTGTCCCCGTTGATATATATCAACGCCCGTCAGCGGCTGAAGGTAGTAATATATAATTCAAAAAGGGTGCAATAGAAGTCTTTCCAACGGTGTATGCTCACCGAACATGTAACAGCTGCTGCCCAACAGTTCGAAAGACTTCTACGGTATCAAGTTATGCGGTGGATGCTGTATAATGTACGTATACGGCAGGAACATTAAGGACATTCGATGTCTTGGGGCCCTGAGTCGACGCTATTGAGACTTTTAAACTAGTGGCTTAAATAAAGTTTTCGAAAATAACGGTTTGTGGTATATATTTCTACAACGGTTAATATTTGTCCTTGTAACTTGCAGTTGTGGATGTTTTAGAACTGAAATGTATTGTATCCAGAGCATAACACATAGAGGGTTCTAGCAGTGTGACACAACTACGTTCTGTGTCGTGTCTGTAGCGTTCCTAGTCGATGATTGTTTCAACAACTGTTACAAATCGAGCTCTTCGAGCGGTGTTTGCAGATAAATAAAATTGTCACAAAATGTGTGTCTACTTCTACCTTTATATGAGCCGCTGAGAACCAGAGTGGTCTAAGACAAATAAAATTAGTTCTGAGTTACACCACTCGGTTTACGCATAATGCATGGAAATTTGTTGCGGTGTAACGATAACTCGCAATTGAGCCGCTTGAGACCTCCCAACGTATTCTTCCTCTCACGCCATAGTGAAGTGTGTTCGTGGGAACAGTGGTACAGCCGAAGCGGCGAGGCCTCATGGTCTTGTTGTTCTGTATTTTTTTGCGTGTTTGTTTCCGCTCTAAAAACAAAAAGGCATTGTAACAGTGCCACTAACTATCAGCATTGTTTTCTTTGTTTAGATCTGTAATGTCCAGTTGCTATTAAGGTAGAAATTGTATTTATAATGGAAGTTTGCACTCCATGTTGAAGTCTAGGTTAAAACCTACACTTGTCAAGCAGTGATGTCTCACATTAAATGCATAAACCATAATACACACCTGTCTCAACGATGACACCGAGGCAAAAAAGGAAAGACACGATCACATTCCTCCCGTACATCCGTCCGGTGCAACCAACTGACATCTGCAAGTTCGGCTCAGGAATCTGAACCTGGACATGTTGACGTTTTGGCAGAGGAAGATGGTGTATACGGTGAAACAGAATAAACAGGATACATTGCTGAGCGATTAGACAGACTCAGTAGGTAACATTCTGGTGGTTAAGAACAATAATGCAATTATTTTAACCGAATTTCTGAGAGAGAAGTGCATAATGGGAGCAAAAACTACTAACTCACATTAACTGTATGACATCATATTTATGTTTCATAAATAAATCGCAGTTACGGAGATTAAAACACAGCGTATTCCTTCTCAGGTATTCAGCTCCATCGCAACGTGCAAAAAATTGAATTCTACCACTTTGGCTTTCAGTGACTCCTATCATATCTGCATTTGCGAATAGGATTAAACTTTGGGTGCCGTGTGCATTGGTGACAATGAAAACTGGTGTCGTGCCTGGACTCGAACGCGGATCTCTCACTTTACGCTGGCTGTCGCCTCGATGATTCCACATTTCGTTCTGTTGACTACCGCTGCAGTGTGTGTTGCACCAGACACGCATGCATGTTGAGGGACACTGCACAGCACATTATAACAACACAGGTACTGCAGTTTAGTACTCGCATCTTTACCACGAGTGAAACAATATGTTACCTTACAACTGTTATCATTATGATGGAAACAGCCTATTTGATGGCTTACATTGATAATTCTGCCAGAAACAAAACCAAAGACAAGCGTGAACAATGCGCTGTTGTAGCCTGATATCGAAGAGTCTGGTCCGCAGTGAACGGTTTCATCAACGGAACGTACCAGTGATTGAACATTTCGCGCTACAATTCTCTGGGCTGGTGTGAAGGTACTTTCCTTGCAATGCAGGTGCAAGGGCAGTTGCAAAAAGGGCTGATTGTATTACAGCTTAATTTACGTCCACACACTCGCCAGAAGCGATGATCTGCGTCTGAAGATTTTTATGTAGTGCTGGGAATCACCTTGCGTGCAAACACGACTGGGACCATAACATCAGAAACGAAAGAAGAATCCAAACGGTAGAAGTTCTGACAAGGAGTGGATGGTAACACCGGATATCGCGGGAAAAAGTAAAGATAGAAGAATGAAATTAATAACGAACAATAATCCACTCGTTTAGAGATAGATCAAACATGGAGCAGAAATATCAGTGATCTGTACAATACACATAAAAACGAATGTAAGAAGCGAGAGTGAAGAAAACCACTCACACCGACCGGTATCTGAAAGGTACCAGCTACCATCACCCAAAGCGGAAACGCTCTATACTGAGTACAATGGTACATTGTGCGGAGCTCGTATCAAGAGCTGGTAACCAGTGAAAGGAGCTCAACCAGGTACGCAACGTATTGAAGGAGAACGGCTGCAGTAATAGATTTGGAAAGCCATCTTTCTGGAGGAAGATTAGCAAGAAGACACCTGAAGAGCAGTGAAAATTCTTTGGTTTTTGCAGTTCTGTGGCTCAGTAACAGGAAATAGTAACCGGTTCCCTAAAGTCGCATAAAATCGTTTCGGTCTTCAGGGCTCCAGCAAAAATTCGACAGCTCATGAGCCCTCTGAAAGACAATGTAAGCCTTCCAACGCAAGGCGTGTATACAATGCCGTCTAGTTGTGGGCACATTTACGTCGGATACACTGTGCGTACCACTAAACAGCGCCTTGTGGAACACGAGAGGTGCTACCGCCTGCGGTATCCCGAGAAATCACCGACAGCAGGAAACAGAAAATGTACACTGAATTGCATTCGACAAGACATCTGTCATTAAACGGATCAGTAGTTTCTGGAGTAGCGTCATAAAAGACTGACAACATCCTTAATAAACATTCAGCTCTGCAGCTGAACACAGCTTGGAACACAGCCACTGGAAGGCTCAAGCGGGCTCGCAACGATAAAATTACCATATAAGGCACCGCAGTGAGTAGCGGTGTTTTCGCAGAAGGTAGCTTGGCCACATAAGGGCAGCAGCAGCGTGCATTCGACAGTCAGGGCCTCGCCAACTACACTCATGCTCATAAATTAAGGATAATTGCAGAATGCGGTGCCACACAACGTGGCACTAGACAAAACTGGCGCTAATAGCATAGGCACATATGGAACACACACGACACAGATCTGTAAGTCCACGGTATTGGTGATAAGTTGAGGAAACCGCTTGGAAACACATGTGCTACAAAACGCCACTGTTTCCTGCGCATGTACCCCCACATCAATATGGGATTTGATCACAATGCACACGTACACAGGCCGCACAACAGGATGATATACTCTGGATCAGGTAGTCGAGCAGCTGCTGGGGTATAGCCTCCCATTCTTGCACCAGTGTCTGTCAGAGCTCCGGCAGAGTCCTAGGGGTTGGAAGACGTGTAGCAATAGGTCGACCAAAAGGGGGTTTAGGTCTGGAGAACAGGCAGGCCGCTCCATTCGCCTGATATCTTCCGTTCCGATGTACTCCTGCACGATGGCAGCTCGGTGGCGCCGTGCGTTATCATCCATCAGGAGGTAGGTGGGACCCACTGCACGCACCACTGAAAAGGCAAAATGACGTCCCAATACACCTGACCTCTTACAGTTCCTCTGTCAAAGACATGCAGGGGTGTATGTGCATCAATCATAAACCCATCACACACCATCAAACCACGACCTCCATATAGGTCCGTTTCAAGGACATTAAGGGTTTGGTATCTGTTTCCTGGTTCACGCCAGATGAAAACCCGGCGGGAATCACTGTTCAGACTATACCTGGACGTCCGTGAACATAACCTGGGACCACTGTTCCAGTGACCATGTACTGTGTTCTTGACACCAGGCTTTACGGTCCCTCCTGTGACCAGGAGTCAGGGGAATGCACCTTGCAGGTCTCCGGGCGAATAAACCATGTCTGTTCAGTCGTCTGTAAGCTGTGCGTCTGGAGACAGCTGTACCGGTGGCTGCGGTAAGGTCCCGAGCAAGGCTACCTGCAGTACTCCGTGGCCGTCTGTGGGCACTGAAGGTGAGATATCGGTCTTCTTGTGGTGTTGTACACTGTGGACGTCCGTACTGCAGCGCCTGGACACGTTTCCGGTCTGCTGGAATAGTTGCCATAATCTTGAGATCACACTTTGTGGCACACAGAGGGCCCGTGATACGACCTGCTGTGTTTGACCAGCCTCCAGTCGCCCTAGTACTCTACCCTTCATAACGTCATCAATATGTGCTCTTCGAGCCATTTTCAACACACCATTAGCACGTCTGAACACGTCTGCACACTTACTCGCTGCACCGGACTCTGAAATGCACCAACATACCTCTGTGCATGTGGACTGCTGCCAGCGCCACCGAGCGCCGACCGCACGTCAAATGAACCCGCATGGTCATACCCCGAGGTCATTTAAACCCGCAAACCGCCCACCAGAGCGTTGTTTCACCATGTATCAGCATTATCCTTAATTTATGAGCATGAGTGTAGTTCTCGGCTCAAAGCTCCTGGACATATGTCCACGTGACCCGGATGCAAGCTCGAGAAAAGTTATCAAGGAAGAAAAGAGTAAAGAAACACGAGAAGCTCTCTGTCAGAGTAGTTACCCGTTCTTTCCATGAAAAATACTTTTTAAGGTTTTTCTAAACGTCGCTCTCGCGATGCTGCAACACATTGTTTCCCCCTACTTACCTACAGATACCGCCGACTCCAGCATGACGCCTCCAGCGCCCCCCACCAGCGACTCCGCCACGACGAACAGCGGGAGCAGAGACGGCGTGAACAGCATCGCCACCCTGCTGACGACGTTCATCACCACGCAGGCCAACTGCAGCGGGCGACGTCCGTACCTGCAACCAGCGTATATCCCCTTGCTTCACAATTATTCCATTTCCCAGATTTTTTTCTGTAAAATGCGTCAAGACAAAGGAATTGAAGACATTGCCTGCCATCCTCGCCGTAATTATGCACTACCGGCCATTAAAATTGCTACACCAAGAACAAATGCAGATGACAAACGAGTATTCATACTAGAACTGATATGTGATTACATTTTCACGCAGTTTGGGTGCATAGATCTTGAGAAATCAGTACCCAGAACAACACCTCTGGCCGTATCAACGGTCTTGATACGCCTGGGCATTGAGTCGAACGCAGCTTGGATGGCGTGTACAGGTACAGTTGCCCATGCAGCTTCAACACGACACCACAGTTCATCAAGAGTAGTGACTGGCGTATTGTGACGAGCCAGTTTCTCGGCCACCATTGACCAGACGATTTCAATTGGTGAGAGATCTGGAGAATGTGCCGGCCAGGGCAGCAGTCGAACATTTTCTGTATCCAGAAAGGCCCATACAGGACCTGCTACATGCGGCCGTGCGTTATCCTGCTGAAGTGTAGGGTTTCGCAGGGTTCGCATGAAGGGTAGAGCCACGGGTCGCAACACATCCGAAATGTAACGTCCACTGTTCAAAGTCCCGTCATTGAGGACATGAGGTGACCGAGACGTGTAACCAATGGCACCCCATATCATCACGCCGGGTGATACGCCAGTATGGCGATGACGAATACACGCTTCCAAAGTGCGTCCACCGCGATGTCGCTAAACACGGATGCGACCATCATGCTCCTGTAAACAGATCCTGGATTCATCCGAAAAAATGACGTTCTGCCATTCTTGCACCCAGGTTCGTCGTTGAGTACACCGTCGCAGGCGCTCCTGTCTGTGATGCAGCGTCAAGGGTAACCGCAGCCATGGTCTCCGAGCTCATAGTCCATGCTGCTGCAAACGTCGTCGAACTGTTCGTGCAGATGGTTATTGTCTTGAAAACGTCCCCATCTGTTGACTCAGAGATCGAGACGTGGCTGCACGATCCGTTACAGCCATGCGGATAAGTTGCCTGTCATCTCGACTGCTAGTGATACGAGGATGTTCGGATCCAGCACGGCGTTTCGTATTACCGTCCTGAACCCACCGATTCCATATTCTGCTAACAGTCATTGGATCTCGACCAACGCGAGTAGCAATGTCGCGATACGATAAACCGCAATCGCGATACGCTACAATCCGACCTTTATCAACGTCGGAAACGTGATGGCACGCATTTCTCCTCCTTACAGGAACCATCACAACAACGTTTCACCAGCCAACGCCGGTCAACTGCTGTTTGTGTATGAGAATTCGGTGGGAAACTTTCCTCATGTCAGAACGTTGTAGGTATTGCCACTGGCGCCAACCTTTTGTGAATGCTCTGAAAAGCTAATCATTTGCATATCACAGCATCCTCTTCCTGTCGGTTAAATTTCGCGTCCGTAGCACATCGTCTTCGTGGTGTAGTAATTTTAATGGCTAGTAGTGTATATCGAATGTCTCGTCTTTCGGTTATTTTGATCCAGCAGCCATTATTAAACAAGACACAAAGGAATTAAAGACATTAGCTGTCAGGAAGAATTCATTTAAATGAATGGGAAAAGTTGAAAACTTGTGCCTGACCAGGATTCGAACCTCTGTCTCCTTCTTAATTTTTTTTATTATTAAACGCGAAGGTTAATACTGAAAGTTTTGGATCCGGTGGGGTGCGAACCAGGAACACACCACACGCTGCTACCTTACAGTTCTTGGACAATATTAATTTTTTTTTTTTTGCTTGTAACGGCAAGAACGAACAGAGACAGGGGCAACTTAAGGCTGGGTGGAGACGAGGTGGGCCAGGGTCGCATGCCGTGGCCTAACCACGATGCCTCCCCCCCCCCTCGCTCCCCCCCCCCCCCCCCTCTCCCCCCGACTGTCACTGCGCTTGACTATCACATAGTACTGGCCTTTTCTTTATTTATCTTTTATTTTTATTTATCTGAAATTACTTGCTACTCTAAAAAGGAAGGAACATGGTGGAACAAAATCCTACATGGCTTTCACCACTTAAAAGGAAAAAAAAATGTATCATTTTTAGTCGTACCCAGCAACAACTTATTTTTCCATTACTTAAGCAAAAATGAAATAAACTGTGTAAAGATACACCAGAAAGGGGACGGTAATGAGAATTCCACGACGACCGGTTAACTCACCACTTTTCTTTGTCAATTTTACCAAAAACAAGGTAACAGGAATGAAACATTCCAACAGTAAAGGATTTCTACACATTATCCAACTCCGTGACGACTAAAGACGAGATACAGCATATTCGCAAAAAGTGGACGGCAGTGTGGCAACCTATCCATTGGGCAGAAACCATATATTGGAAAAAGGCACAAGGTTCCGGATCATAACCGCTCCCCACCACTTAATGAACATAGAGCCCGATATGCCACACAACTGTATAGTTCTCTGTTCTGAGGAACAAGGTTGAATCGGGACGCAGGAGAATGTCAGTGGAGATTGTCGCTTCCCAAGTATCGCTCGTTGAATCCAGTCCGTGACGGATGTCCAGTTTAACCCACCAATCTTCATCGGACAACAATCGATAACAATACCCAACGATCGATTGCAGGCGACCGAAAAAGCCCATGGAATCTCAACCGCGTCAGATCCCCGCACACTGAGTTATCAGTGTCTCCGGTCGTTAACCTGTGCTCTCTTAAGACGACAAAATGCGTCCTACAGTCCTTGAACATCGGTATGTCGTCATGAGAAGGAAGAAGCACCATAAAGCCAACGGCGCACGCGCGAACGATAAACCTTTCGCCCAATAACGACCTGCCATCCAGTCGAGCAACTATGGGCCTCAAAATGGGTTCCAGAAGAAGCGCGAATAGCGACATAGATAGCGGACTACACCTCGACTCGAACACTTCTATGGGGGGGGGGGGGGGGGGGGGAAGACCACCGTTCACATCAGTAGACGCCTCAATGCCAGTAGAGACGTGAACGTCCTTCGTGCAGCATCATTAAAACCAACAGCTGTCAACACTCGCTACAGAATAACTTGACTAACCCCGTCACTCGCACGACTAAAATCAATGGATAGTAAACCTCCCGTTAAAAGGACAGAGGAGGCAGTCGAGATCACGACATTCAGCAAGCGAGTACGACCCAGAAGACAGCTTCGATAACGCGCGACCACGCCAGCGAGCAAAACCGACAGACGGCTGTTTATGACTAAAATTGAGTAGCGTCTTTTGGTAATTAAAACAATTCTTCCGATCTTAACGTAGGGTGGGATGTAGGCCCCTTGCACCATTTCATGCACCATATACGTTACCGTATCTCCTATCAGAGGCCAAATCCGAACATAAATTTCTTCGGGAAGAACATTCAAACCCGGCAATGTGCGGGAAGGAGAGTGAATTGGAATGTCATGAACGTAATCACGGTGAAAACTGCCAAAAACTCCTCATGGAGAGTTGGCGTAACAGCACTGTCAAGGAGGAAGTAAAATCAGCAGGCCGTATTCCGTCATATTCCACTCCAGTATAGAGATCGGAAAAATACCGAGAGAGTTCACGCATTATATCTGGTTGGGATGACCACTCGCTACCACCTACAGAACGAATGGTACTGAGACACTTCCTTGGAGGTAACGTTGGAAGCCAAATTAGATCATACACAGACGCCAATTCATACTGGAGAACCGAACGTGGCTGGGAAGGCAAAAGAAGACCATCTAATTGCAGTATTTTGAGTTACGGGAGTTTCGCCGACAGGTAACGACATTCATAACTCTCAGTGCCCCCCTTCTAACAGCCGTGTACCGCAAGTCTCTAGAGGAACGGAAGGTTCCAAATGATTGGAAAAGAGCACAGGTAGTCCCAGTCTTCAAAATGGGTCGTCGAGCAGATGCGCATAACTATAGACCTATATCTCTGACGTCGAGCTGTTGTAGAATTTTAGAATATGTTTTATGCTCGCGTAACATGTCGTTTTTGGAAACCCAGAGTCTACTCTGTAGGAATCAACATGGGTTCCGGAAACAGCGATCGTGTGAGACCCAACTCGCTTTATTTGTTCATGAGACCCAGAAAATATTAGGTACAGGCTCCCAGGTAGATGCTATTTTCCTTGATTTCCGGAAGGCGTTCGATACAGTTCCGCACTGTCACCTGATAAACAAAGTAAGAGCCGACGGAATATCAGACCAGCTGTGTGGCTGGATTGAAGAGTTTTTAGCAAACAGAACACAGCATGTTGTTATCAATGGAGAGACGTCTACAGACGTTAAAGGAACCTCTGGCGTGCCACAGGGGAGTGTTATGGGACCATTGCTTTTCACAATATATATAAATGACCTAGTAGATAGTGTCGGAAGTTCCATGCGGCTTTTCGCAGATGATGCTGTAGTATACAGAGACGTTGCAGCATTACAAAATTGTAGCGAAATGCAGGAAGATCTGCAGCGGAAAGGCACTTGGTGCAGGGAGTGGCAGGGGACCCTTAACATAGACAAATGTAATGTATTGCGAATACATAGAAAGAAGGATCCTTTATTGTATGATTATATGGTAGCGGAACAAACACTGGTAGCAGTTACTTCTGTAAAATATCGGGGAGTATGCGTGCGGAACGATTTGAAGTGGAATGATCACATAAAAGTAATTGTTGGTAAGGCGGGTACCAGGTTGAGATTCATTGGGAGAGTCCTTAAAAAGGAGGTGGCTTACAAAACACTCGTTCGACCTATACTTGAGTATTGCTCATCAGTGTGCGATCCGTACCAGATAGGGTTGACAGAGAAGGTAGAGAAGATCCAAAGAAGAGCGTCGCGTTTCGTCACAGGGTTATTTGGTAACCGTGACAGCGTTACGGAGGTGTTTAGCAACCTCGAGTGGCAGACTCCGCAAGAGAGGCGCTCTGCATCGCGGTGTAGCTTGCTCGCCAGGTTTCGAGGGGGTGCGTTTCTGGATGAGGTATCGAATATATTGCTTCCCCCTACTTATACCTCCCGAGGAGATCACGAATGTAAAATTAGAGAGATTCGAGCGCGCACGGAGGCTTTCAGACAGTCGTTCTTCCCGCGAACCATACGCGACTGGAACAGAAAAGGGAGGTAATGACAGTGGCACGTAAAGTGCCCTCCGCCACACACCGTTGGGTGGCTTGCGGAGTATAAATGTAGATGTAGATGGGACGTCTCGAGCACACTCATAAAGATCGCGAAGGACAGCATAATAAAATTCCCGAGAGCTCCTCATTTCATCCGCTTTAACGTTGCTAAATCGCATGAGTGCAGTGCAAAGCCGAGGTGTGGCAGTGGCAGCCCACCATTCCATAAGCGAGGGATACCGCACTCGCAAACGGCTTCCTCCCCCCGCACACGGCAGCGATGGCGTCATCCAGAGAGGTGACCGCCAGAGATAACATATTTTGCTGCCAAATATGGCGAGAAAGATGTAACCGCTGCGTGACGTGGTTAAGAGTCATTGAAACAACACAGTGAAGTTGGCAGGAATTATTTCAGCTAACAAATGCTGAATACGTAGTGAAGCAGCCAAATGAAAGTGGTCCAGTCGACTGCTAGAAGTAGCTGTAAAGTATGTAAACCACACTAAAGTCGGATATTTTCAGATCTATGTTTCTCGTAGACTCAACGAATTTTTACGATGTTCACAAATTGCAACACCTTCTAGGATTTTCACGCCAATTAGGGCCATATAAGCGTGGTCTTTCCAAATGTACGTCCGACCAAAAAGTTTTTCTGGAGTCCAACACGTGATGTTAATGACACTTTTATTGCACACAGTTTTCTTATACCCCTGTCAGGATTCTTCACTACGCGATTGCAGTACAAATAAGTTATGTCATAGTTTGTTATCCACATCCTGTGTATTACAATTGTTCATTATAAACATTTATAAAATGTTTGTAACTTCTGTCCTGCTGTTTTACACTGAATATGCTAAACATTCAGTAATTCTATTTTCAACTTTTATTATATTTGACATGGACTTCTGGTCAATAAGTTGTCCTCACCTAAAGTACGTTTGTACTCCCAAGATGTAGTTCTCATTTTAATGAACAACAGGTCACATATTTCTTTTCACTTAAAACTGTGTTGTTAAATACTGTTATGTACATAACCAATATGTATAGATATATTAGATAAGTCATCTGTAACTCGATATCTACATTCCAGGTAATGTGTTTAAGTGTGTACATATGCAAATACGTATTTTGTTTAGCAATCACTTTAACTGATTATGAGCAGAATTTTTTCTATAGGCTTTGCAAAATGTACACTCAATGGTTGAGCCCCTAATGCCTTTATCTTAAGGTTTACATTGTTTAAATAATGTTACTCATCGCTACCACTACTATACACATACGTTGTCAATATTCCTTTAAGCCCAATTTGAGTACATGGTTGGTTACACTGTTGTTATTTAGTCCCTTCCCTTCATTATGATACTAGCACTACTGATATACTAAGCTTCTAGTTACGCACTGTAATGTAACTTTATTAACAGATGAAGATGTCCTTTAAATATAGTCGACATGTGACAGTACTACTATAACCTGGATGCATATGAACACTGAGTGACATTTCAACCCATTTAAGAGCACCGTATTTTAGCTTGTTTTAATGTTACAGGTGCGATTTCCATTACATTTATGATATAATTGACGTTTGTTTATATACTCATGCATTTCATTACGTATATGCAATGAATATGATACTGTTTGACATTAGGGTTATAAAATGTTTCCCACCTCGCATTGTAACATCTATGTTATCTTATGCCTGGAGATAGAAACTTCGTTTTCTGTTTACATGTGAAACTATACCTAGTACGTTCACCAAAGATAGTATAGTCCTCTACATTACCATGTAACATGTCATCGAGATATTTTTATACCATACAAGAAAAATTTTCTTTTAAAGATCTTTGACAAACTTATCAACATTTTTTATAAAGTGAAATTTACGGTTCGGATATTCTCTTCAGTACTGCTCTGTGTACATTTAGTATTTGTGTGTTTGCTTGAAAAGTCCTGTGTCACAAATTTACATTGATGGCATGCACTACAGATTTTTAGAAATGACTAATGCAATATGGTGGCTTAAACCATTTTAACCCTATAAGTATTCATGTTATTTTGCACTTCTTTGTAAAGAACAGTTAACATTTTCTGAATACTACATACAATTATTTGTATCTTTTTGTAGTATCCATTAATATGGTCCAAGACTGAAGCCGGAAGATATTTGGGTTTAATATAAAAGTTCCTGATGGTTCAATTATGTATTTTATACAAAATTTTGTACGTTGAACGATGCACACAACAGTTATTGGATCAACAACATTTTTGCTGTTTACTACATAACACTAAAATTCCATCGTCTGGTGTACAACAAAAAAAACACTTAACTGACTGAGGTCGTCTCCCATTCCAGTGTTGTCATTGATGCAAATTTCTGCACCTGAATTGCAAATGGGTGACCAAGGATGCCGTGAACAGTTCCCATGCTGTGTGACCGAAATTTTCGTTCCATGACAACGCTGGGGGAGAAGGGGGGCAGGTGGTAGGAGGGGGGAGATTACCTCAATCGGTAAAACATTCTTCTTTTCTTTTTTTTTTTTTTTTTTTTACTCCAGATGATAGAATTTTAGTGTTCAGAAATCAGTCGTGTAGGCAATAAAAATATTTTTGATTCAGCAGCTGTTGTGCGGCTACTGAAATTTACAAAATACAATTGTGGCTGCTCCACAAGAATTCGAAGAAAAAGTATAGTCAGAGAGTTAAATATCAGCACTGGCTAGGAAGAAATAACGCGACACCCTGGGGCCCTGTTCTCGCCATGCACGCACTCATAAAACATTTGCCAGACATCTGAGGGGATTTTTCAGATAAGACCTGCTTCAGCCTGACCTCACTGAATCTTCTTCTCCTTTGCAGGAAGTCATTTTGCTTCAAGTAAAGGTTCCTCCCTAACTGTGAACTACATTTCATGGACGTACTGTGCATTATTCCTACCGCCACGTGGTTGCATGGAGAGCTGGCGGCCACTTCTGCTGGTTGTTTGTGAGCTTTCAACTCAGCGTGTGCCAGCTCTCCAAGTGGCTCACTGCTCCCCCCAGTCAGATGTAGCGCTCTGGTGTACGAGCGATTGCAGTGCCACTACCCGTTCTTGTACTGACAAACAGGGATTGTTCAGATCCTTTAAGACCAAATGGTAACAGAAAATACAAAGGCAATAAGAATAGAAGGATTTTTTTAATTACATGTCACCCATGTAGCCTAACAGCAGTCCCAGGACTGCTCCAATATTCTGTGGATAGAACATGGCGTCACTGACAATGTGCATGTCGTCGCAGACCCAGTTCATCTCTGACGGCACCGTCTGAGTGTACCACGTGTCGTCGTACTCCCAGCCGTGCTGGCAGGGCACCTCGGAAGCACCGTCCAGGGCGCTTCCGTTGTACATCAGGCACTTGCTGAATGTCCCTCCTTCCCTGTGTAACATACGTAGAACCTCATTATTAATGCATTTTACAACATAATCTGAAAACTATAGCACTGGATACAACTAGTAATCTAGGACAAAATCCAGAAACCGTTTGAGAAATTTGGTTTACACACTGTTGTATTGCCTGACAAAAAACTAGAATCAGCCACAGGACACCAAAGAGAATTATCGTTTACTGATGCTCGTTCGCTCCCCTGTGTTTCGTGTGGTGCACTGGATTCATTCCACAGCTGTCTTCTACTGATAGGACTAGAGTGTAAGGAACCTCTTTCGGAAAACACCACTCAGTCCTACTATGTGGACTAAACAGTGAAAGACTTTGTGTGGAAAAGGACAGTTACGAATTAAACTACTAGTACGTTAAATTTGCCTAATTTTCTGACAAAGTGAAGCACCAAGCATGTTGATGAGGTACTCCCATGGCCAACGAGATGCCCATATCTCTGCCTGACAGAACACACGTTGGGCAAGCTCGGATGTCAACTTAGAACTACTTAAACCTAACTAACCTAAGGACATCACATACATCCATGCCGGAGGCACGCCAGGAGATAGAGGACGAGTTACAACTCATGTAGGTCAGCTTGCCTCGGATACAACGGCAATCGAACCAGTGCATGCATCCAGGACTGAGTGCTCGTAACGCCATTCTGATAAATGGGCTAACACTTCCAGGATTTTTGAAAATTTGACTCGGTTTTTTAGTCACTGCAGTAAGTCACAAAGCCCTCAACTGATGAATTTTCAATTCGTTTCCTCCTTCCTTTTCGGTGCTTCACTTCTTTTGTGAGGTACTGAGTGAGAAATGAATAAGTGGTCTGTGATGGAAAATAAATATATTTCTACAGGATTAAAACATAATTGAAATGTTGTAAATCCACCTTGTTTCATCCATGAATCTATTGCTGCTTTAATATGTTGTTATTTACTTTGCACAAATATGGTCTTCATGTACAAGTTCCTAGAACTGTAAGCGAATGATAATGTGAATGAGCCGTGGCGCGGCTCTCGGGTGCAAGATGCTATCGATTACTCCTCTGGTCGAGGTTGGCACTATGTGCGATCGCGAGCGCCTCCTGTCGGAGCGGGTCCTAACGAGGGAGTGAGTGCGAGTACGGGAGTCTGGGGCGGACAGCAGGGGAGAACGGACATTGCGGCCGCACTCTGAGGCGACAAGAGAGGAGTTGTTGTGCACGGCCGAGAAGGGAGCGTTGAGCAAGGCGGCAGTCAACATCGCTTTCCGGAGGACAGAGAGCTGCGGCAGTCCAGCGAGCAGACACCAGCTCCGGGAGCAGTGCTCCGGTTTGTGGACCTGACGTGGGTCGTATTTTGGCGCAGTATAGTTGCTTGGTACGCATCTGCTGCTCCCTTTATGCCCACGTGTGTTGTTCTGTCCGTATGTGCATTGAAAAGGTTACGCTCCGGCTGGAACAGTGGCTTGTGCTTTACGTTCATTAACCCTGACTCGTTTGTTTGGCTGCAAGCAGCTGTAATTTCAGAGATTTCTTTTTCGTCGCGATTGCCTTAGCCCGGTGGTGCCTAGTATCCGAGAACAAGACAGCTAACGTGTGACCTGTTGTTTTGGGTTTTGGAGTCCTGTTTGGGCAACCTAGTTATCGCGCACACAAATGTATTGCTGTCGAGTGAGGTTAGTCCTAATCTTGTGGAACTGAGCTTTCAGTGACTGGTTCGTCTGCAAGTTAAATTAATTAACTTGTGTGGTGTGTTGTTTTTTTTTGCTTTGAATGGTGAATTTCTTCTCATTCATTTGTGTATGTTTCGCCGTTAATGATAACTGTGAGTAAGATAGCAAGGTCTTGAAGGGCTTGCGTATCCTGACTGTAATTTGGCAAATGTTTAATTTGATTTCTTGTTTATCGGTCTGGTGAAAACTTATGCCAAATTTACTAATTTCCGCCTGTGGTCCGGAAGTTGGTTTGAAGGTAAATCCGTTGGTAAATCTTTACTGAACCTAACTGTTAACTGATCATGCGTTGAACTAATGCTATTATTAAATCGTTTCTTGTGTGCTATAAATTTTATTACCATAGACAAGGAGACAGGGCACATTCTGTGGTCGAGGGGTAGGCACGGTTGCTGCTTTGCGCGTGGCGTCTTGTCGCTCGCTATCATTTCCCACGTTGGTACGGGCGGCGTGAGATTTGTTTGCTCGTGGTTGTATGGCCGCTAGTCAGCTGTGTCTGCTCCCACTTCAGGGTGTGTTGTGTTTCGTAAGGCGTACGCCGACTTTGAGTCACTGTTACTCCTGTGTTGCTGTCGGTCGCTTACCGAAACGTTAGTCTGTTTTAGCACGGTGGCCACTGGGCCGTGACGATGTCGGTTGATGACCAGCGTTGGGGCGGTCGTCCGCTCTGAGAGGTTTCGGTCGCTTGGTCTTGGCAGTTACCTTTTGGTTAAACAGATCAAACTTGTTCATTTGCTGTAAGTTCCCAAGTAGTTTGTGAGAAAAGTTGTGACTCAGCTATTCATGATTTAACACAATTCAAATATTTTGGTAAGGCATTTTCCCATCTATGTTTTATTTAAATGAGAAATATTTATTGGGGTAATTCACCTGTTGAAGCTTAACATAAAATTTGTAACTTAGCTTTCATGATTTTACTTAATTTAAGCATTCTTGTAAAGCAGTCCTTTATCTACGTTTTATTGGTTGGTAATTCTTTATTGGGGTTATTCACTGGTTGAAGGTTAACATATGTTTGTAACAAAGTTTATGTCCTTGCTTAATTGAGATTTAAGAGCCTTTATTGCTGGAAGATCTTTAAAGCTTCGGTGCTTGTAATTGTGAATACTGTTGTCTATGTTGTGGGCTACCCTTCCACTTCCACAGCCAAGCAGTCCTATCTACCAGTACAGTGAAGACTGGAAGGGAATGCAATGTGTCAAATGTGCAAATGTGGCAGTCTTTACTCAAAGGGGAGGTGGGGGGGAGTAATGTTGTTCGGTAATTTGATATATGTTTATTTAATTGTTTATGTATTTAATAATGTGTGTTAGAGCGTGTTTGTGGTCCAGCCATAGGAATATGTATTTAATTTCAAGTTATTAAAATGTAAATCCAGTATTTGGTATATGTTTCATTATGATTGTGACTGTGCGTTGGCATGAAGACATGGCGCGAGGACGCTAGCCAATTGGAGCGGTCGTGAATCGGGAGACTGGATGGAAGCGAGTTTCCAGAGAGGACTAGGGGCGGTTGTGGAGAGTACGGGACAGAACACACGGGAGTGAGTGCTGGATGCGGACAGTACAGCGCGACGGACGCACAGTCGGCGGAAAGACTTTGACAGCGGAGCAGTTTGCGCGTGGTCGCGGCAGATAGAGAAACTTCGCAGTGCCGACTTGTGCACTTGTGAGAATTCCGTCGCTTCTACAGTGAAGACGTAGTGTGCGTTTAGAAGTGAATGACTCGCGAGCTGTGTTATTGTTCGTAACTAATTACGCCCTGTAGGAATCTATTGTTTCCCTGTTATTCAACTTATATTTTATTTAATTGCTGGGCATCGAAACCAATAAGTGTTTTGCAGAAATATACCACATTCTCAAAAGTACTTCTACTATCGTACTCATCAATTAAAGTCGTTAAGATAGTACCTGCAGATTTTAATTAATTGCAATCTTTCATTTACAAATGTATGTTACTTTAATAATTCGCAACTGCCGAGTGATAGAAACATTTGACCATTCGATTCATGTGTGCATTCTTATCGTATACTGTAGACTCAGCAGTATTTGGCCTGTAATGCGGCAACTATATATCCCAGCCCCTAGACAACGAAACCAGCCAAAACTTTAAAGATTTCAACGTTGAGTCGGAGGGTGCGTAGTTGTTTGAAAGCCTGCAATCGTTTATCCGAAAATGGTGTTTGAAAAGGGAATCATTACCGAAAAATTTCTAAAAACGTCAGTTGATAGTTCGTTTATTGTATCCACTGTTTCTTGAGCATTATTTGCAATAACAGATGCTGCTTTCTCTCGAAACTCCTAATAGTATATAATAATGTTTCACCTTTCTAGGCTCCACAGGAAAAACCAACAAATTGAGAATAAGAACTCATATTCGCCAGAAAACGACAGTTACAGTTTTTCCAATGTAGAACATTACCCACTATCGTCTACACAACAAAAAACTTCTAACTCAACGTTAGGCGATGAAATTTTGTTTTTGTGATCGCAGTGGAACATAATATCCAGTACACCTACAATCTAAAGGAATGAAAAGCTATATTAGCCAGTCCATAACGTTACATGTATTTTTCTTGTGCACAACGTACTGGTGCTTGGTAAGATTAGATTGGATTTACTTTCATTCCAATTCATCTGTAGAGAGGAGGTCCTCCAGGATGTGGAACTTGTCAGAAAAACAACAATGTAGTGCTCAGAGCCATTTGAAAAACAATACATGACAAATATTTACATCTAAAACAAATAAGCTAATGTACCATTCCACAGGTCCCAAGTGGAATGATCGTCATTTCTTAATGAACAATATATGAAAGTCATTTTACAAATACTAATGCACTGAAATTAAAATAAAAAGTTTTTTATTTATTTATAAGGTAATAAAAATGCAATACAACTAATGTAATACTTATTTACAATGAACACATTACTGCACTGAAATTGCGCAGAAGTTATATTGTACTTTATATATACACAAATCAGTTGGTTTTACTGAGAAATTCATCAATGAAGTAGTTGTCCACCAATAAATCCTTTAGGCTTCTCTTAAACTGAATTTCATTGGTTGTTAAGCTTTTTATGCTGCTAGCAAGTTATTGAAAATGTGTGTTCCTGAATAATGCACACCTTTTTGTACAAGACTAAGTGACTTTAAATCCTTGTGAAAATTATTCTTATTTCTAGTATTGATTCCATGAATTGAGCTGTGGGTTTGAAAAAGTGATATATTTTTAATGACAAATTTCATTAAGGAATAAATATATTGAGAAGCTTTATTAGTATCCCTAGTTCTCTAAACAGGCTTCTGCATTATGTTCCTGAGTTCACACCACATATAACTCTTACTGGAAGTTTTTGTGCCCGGGAAACTTCAGCTTGGCTTGATGAATTACCCCAAAAAATAATCCCATATGACATTATGGAGCAAAGTATGCCAGCTTTTTCATTTTTATATCCCCTATGTCTGACAAAATTCGCATTGCAAATAGAGATTTCTTAAGACGCTTCAGCAGTTCTGTGGTGTGCTCCTCCCAGTCGAATTTATCAAGCTGTAATCCCAAGAATTTAACACTGTCCCCTTCTATCTTCTTGACATCGTATGTTAGACATATACTCGTGGGACACCCCTTACAAGTTCTGAACTGCATGTAGTGTGTTTTTTCAAAGTTTAGTGGCAAAGAATTGGCTAGGAACCAGTGATTAATGTCCACAAATATTTTATTAGCTGATCTTTCTAAGACTAAGCTTGATTTGCTATTTATTGCAATGTTTGTATCCTCAGCAAACCAAACGAACTTGGCATCTGGTAATGTTACTGATGAAAGGTCATTGATATACACAAGAAAAAGGGCCCTAAAATGGAGCCTTGTGGGACCCAACATGTAATTGGTTCCCAGTTGTATGATGCCTGATACCTTGATACATGTCTTTCCTAATAACACCCTTTGTTTCCTGCCAGAGATATAAGATTTGAACCATTTTGCAGGATTTCCTGTTATACTATAATACTCTAATTTACTTAAAAGGATATTGTGATTTACACAGTCAAATGCCTTTGACAGATCACAAAATATACCAGTTGCCTGCAATTTTTTGTCTAATGAATTAACTAAATTTTCACCTTAAGTGTAGATAGCCTTGTCAATATCAGAACTTTTAGAAATCCAAAATGTGACTTTGACAGTATGTTATTTGAGACAAGATGGTTATAAATCTGACTGTACATTACTTTTTCGAAAATTTTTGAGAATGCTGGCAACAGTGAAATTGGATGGAAATTTCATGCTATTTCTTTATCTCCCTTCTTAAACAGTGGCTTAACGTCAGCATATTTCAGGCATTCAGGAAATATTCCACTGATAAAGGACTGGTTACACAGATAGCTTAATATGTTACGTAGCTCAGAATCACATTCTTTAATTAACTTTGTTGATATTTCATCATACCCACTAGATGTTTTTGATTTTAAAGATTTTATGATGGACATTATTTCTGTTGGGGTAGTGAAGGTCAAATTCATATTATGGAAGTTGCTTGAAATTTCTGGTCTGAGGTATTCCATAGCAGCATCTACCAAACCTGACAACCCCATCTTTTCGGTAATAGTTATAAAATGTTTATTAAAAAGTTCTGCAACACTATACATATCTGTCACGAATGTATGATTTACTCTTAATGCTATTTGTTCCTCCTCATGTCTCGTTCTACCGGTCTCCTCCTTCACTATATCCCTTATTGTCTTTATTTTGTTATCTGATATGACTATCTTTTCCTTGTAATATATTTGCTTTGACATCCATATTACAGTCTTTAATATTTTGCAGTATTTCTTGTAATGTGCTATAGCATCAACATCGGAACTGTTTCGGATTGACAGATACAGTTTTCTTTTTGTTTTACAAGATACCCCTATTCCTCGAGTAATCCATGGCTTTTTTGTAGACTTTGCTCTAACCTTGGTAAGTTTTGGGGGAAAACAGTGTTCGAATAAGGTAAGCCAAGGTGAACCGTTCCCAAAACACTTTTACAAATTTCAGGTGATGATACTTCGTTTTTTGTACCCACCATACCTTGAACATTATTTGGAATGACAGATGCAGCCCCCACATCGCATCATCAAAATTCAGCTCCTTTTACTTAGAGTGGTTGAAGAACCTCAAAATTATAGTACATAGTAAGTGAGCAAAAATGTTTTTAAGTTCCGCTTACAAATACTTTCAAATATAGCTAAACAAAAATAAGTTATTGATTTTGCTGTGGAAATAGCTGTAACTTCATGTCTTTTTTTTTGTAAAACTTCAAATTATGAGATAAAGGTCACTAGAAAATTACGAATGTTCAATAGACAAATTTTAATGCACAAACTACTCGCAACAGCCTTATCGAAATCGGAAAATATATCAAATTAAGCCAATAATACCTTTTCAAATTCTTTATGTAACTATGTTTCACCATTTTAGGGCCTCAGAGTACAGCAAATGGACTAACATTGGGAATGGTGCACATATGTTCGACGCCATGCATACATTACGCAATTGCTAACACTACTGGACGAGAATAACGTTAAGTACCTCCAAGGAGTCGAGGAATGTAACTGAGCAGAAAAATACTGAGCTGTGGTGGAGAGACGCATGTGCATTGGTTTAGAAGCTCTCTGAGTGACCCATTCCCAAGAAAATGGGAGGTATAGCTTAAGGATGAGTTAAGAAATGGGGTTGGACAGATATATGCTGAGCTGTTATTGGGAGAGCTAAATATGTATGAGGCTTAGAAACCCTCTCGTTGACCTGTTTCCAAAAAGGGGGGTTTGGTTTGCAAAGGGAGCATAGCATAATAAGGGAGGAGGAGAGGGTGTAGGTAGGAGAATGGGGCATGGCTTATGAGGGGCGTTGCTTAGGAGGGGGGCAGGATATGATAACGTTATGCATTTGTCTCTCCATGTAGGCGACCTGACAGGCAAAGGTCAAATCTGATTGGAAGTCACTATTGCGTTCCTACTGATATATATGTTATTGATTTAAGAGATCGCATTTTCTCAGCTTCTGTTAAATAAAAATCACATGGACTATATCTAAATATATATCTTACTTGGGGATAGTGGTGCTCTTCCACTCATCAAGAGTTAAGTTGGTGAACTCTCTCCCAGGGACGTGACACCAGTGATCAGGAGTTTGCATAGCGAAATTGTACATTTGCACGCTCATCACGTTGACGATTGTGCCATAGCAAATGAAAACAGTGTTTAATCTCTTCTGGAACTTTCCTCTAGAACCAATGACATCCATGATGTCCTCGAAAGCTGGTAAAACCTCTCGATCCTGATGGTATTCATTGGTCTGGTTGACAGTCTGTAACCGAAGAAGGTGTTATTCCTTACACAAATCACTGGCCAATTTACCTATTTGTTCGAGGGTAGGTATAACATAGACACAACTTAATTTATTCTGCCTAAAATCGTCTGTAAACAGGTAAAAATGTGACAAAAATTCATGTATTAACATGCATTTGTGATACAGATAAGAATGAATTACAAGAGACTGAAATATGAGTTACATAGTGATCTTGTTGAATAGTCTGTAATTATATGAAAAGTATTATACATTTAGCTACACGCATCTAGAGAATGTCAAACCGAAGAAATTGCTACGGAGCATGAATTGTACAATCTGCCCATTGTTGCGTCGCAAGTGGAAACGTTTGCTCATATGCATTCAAGTCAGAAGGAATATTGCGTCTTACTTCCGATGGTCACGGGTACTGCAGTACCGTATTTGTACACTGACACCAAGCAAACGACTTTCAGGTAAAATGCCTGTTCTGTATGGGAATATACGTAATGGATGTAAAAGTGGCAGTTGTAGACACTTGGCTGACGACATATGGAAGTTTTAGTCTGACCGTGAAGCGTGTTTGGATAGCCTAATAATAAAGGAACCGTTCGCAGTAACTGAAAAATCTGCTTTCGAGCCACTCCATTGTACACCGGATGGTTGTCCATATTCACAACTGTGAATACATTTCATGTATTTCATAACAGCTGTATTTGCCACAGTGCCCATGCCTTTGGAAATGCAATATTGTCGTGACGTACCAGATGGATCCTCTCCATCTGTTAAGTTTTCCTAGCCCCCTAAATAACAAACTTTTTTATTTTCTTGTAATTTTCAATTTATTTATCCGTTGACATGCAATAACTATATTAAAACCTCACGCTTCTATTTAGACTTAATTTCTCTTAAATTAATTATTCAGATCCTCATTTAAAGTGTTTTGATTACATTTTTGTAATTGTGTTTCATTAGGACATTGTTAATTAAAAGTTACAGTTAATTCCAGTTAGTATTACAGTTCTTTACATGCCAAATCCTACGAGCGAGTAATTATATTTGAGAAAGGTGACCTAAACCACCTGAAAGATTAGAATTCTCAAGTTCCAGTAAATACTTTAAATTATGTACAATTTATTATCTCCATATAAATTAACTTGAAAGCTCATAGCAAGTACTACTTTACAGAGCAGATGATGTAATAACTACTGTTAGATTCCGGGCGTCAGCTATACGGATTAATCAGGAACAATGCGCAAAGCCTGTAAGAATCTTGCAGGGTAGGTGGTGCTGAGTAACAATTGGCAATAAAAGAATTCGTTCCCCATTTCCGAGTTGATTAGCATTGAAGTTAGCGAACCAGGCCGTTGCGCCAACAAATTCATGTGACTTGCATTAAACGGTGTTGCAAAACATGTCCTTCGTTTGGTTTCTTGTAGCCGAATAAGGGAGCGATAGAAGAATTGCACTTTTGATGGTAATGAGGATCGAATCCGAGCCAAAGGTTGAGAATTCTCCTGTTCTGTCGTCTACGCCTTGAGAACAGTTGACGCTAATTGTCTGGTCGGCCACTTTAGTTTGCGTTCGCAGCAGCCTGATTGGCTAACTTCAGTGCTAATTGACTTGGCACACCAGAAAGAACTTTTTCATTCTCAGCACAGCCTACCCTTCAACAAGCTTACAGGTTCTTCACACTGTTTCTGACCACACTGCATAGTTTTGTTGCCTTAATTTCGCACTACAATATGCCCTACAGCATTGATTAGTTAATACACTAGTTAATGATTACATGAAATTTACCATAATTGGCAATATGTCACTCGCATATGTAACTGAGGAGATTCACAGATAGAAGAAAAATAGTGTCGTTTTGTAGGGGACATCCTGAGACATCAAGGGATCACCAATTTAGTACTGGAGGAATGCGTGGGGGTAAAGATCTTAGAGGGAGACCAGGAGATGAATACAGTAAGAAGATTCAGAAGGATTTTGAAGAGGCTTGCACAGGATAGAGTAGGACGGAGAGCTGCATCAAACCAGTATTTGCACTGAAGACCAAAACAACATAGTTTTCAAAATAACGGTTTTCTCTTACGCCAGTCTGTAAGCACTGGGACGTTACTGAGAATTGCCAGTCGATAGTTTAAAAGAACTCGAGTAATGTCTACGTTCGAGTGCAACCTCAGTATTGGTTCACCCCACAGTCATGTGCATTCTGTACGCAACAATAAGCGCACATCTAACTGCGGAACTCAGAAATTGTAATATGTCATTATTTTCAGGTGAAATCTGTAATCTACATTAATGCACTTTCTAATAGAGCCGTGATGTGATCAATAAGTACCGTGAACTAAACTACTGTTGGACTCAGAGATATATATGATGGGCCCACTTAAATGAACCATAGGAGTGTAATTGTCTTTAACAGGAACTGTAATAAGAGAGAAGTGTAATATTCTCGTCTAAACAATCTAACATTCAACTTCATTACTGGACACTGACTGTTATCAATGTCGGTTGTGTCCTGGATAACTGTACTAACAATTTTTGGTAGCGTAACAAACTGCTCACCCTTCTTACTAACTGAACTCCAAGTGAAATACATCGTAGTCACTCTACTTAGTAACTGAACTTCACATGGAATACGTCATATATGTTATCCAAAGTTTGAATGGTACATCCTCGAATAAAAACCATCTCGCAATACTTTAAACATCCAGCTTCAAGGTGACGAAAATATTTGCTCCCTAGGAGAGACGCAGGCTCTAAGTAATAGAATTACTAGTGTGTTGGCCTTGACAGATAACCATAACTATCCTCAGTAGGATATTTAGCGTCTTGTGTGCTGTGTTGTATTTATTACAGAGGTTCAACTGAGCCATATTCTATCTGCCATCCGCAAATCCCATAGAAGCTACGGGCGATCATACATGTATTATTTATGGCCAAATGTATAATTCGCCGAGCCAGCTTAATAACTATCTCGAACTTTGCTTAAAATACTTTCTTGAATCATTCAAGCGTAATTTATTGTGTCCTACATGCCTCGTAAAATCATTGGTTCAGCTGTTGTGCGTTCATTTTAACCCACAGCTACTGTGAATGCTGACAAGACCACCATTAGTATGGAGGAATCTCTCACACTGCCTTTCCATTTATGCATAAAAGCTCTGTTTTGGTGAATATATATTTTCATGACTTTTCTGTTTGTTACGCTTCTTGGAAATAAATTTTATGAAAATTTGCGTTTTTTAAACAAGCAGAATTTAAAACACTTTGAATACTAGAACTCATCAAAATTGGCAGCTTATTTTAATTTTATGTATTACTAAAATAACAACACATCGTTACCTCTCTATTGACCCACCAATTATCATCGGGGAGATAGTATTACACATTCGCAACATAACTGTACTGAAAAACGCATTTCAATTATGGCAAATTGTATTTGGAATCATTTGGAGTTTACTAATATCATTTCAACCTCAGGACGATTATTCCACCACTTAATACTACCAAGGCTGAAATTATGCCAAATTTTTATTTTAAAAATCAAGAATTAAGTAATTACCTTCCGTATTCTACAGAGGAACTGAACTGGATTGTAATTGCTTTCAGTCTGCATGCGTTTCATACAGAACCTACATAATTCTTCAAGCAAACCGGAACACCACAATGTTGACGCGGATATCTCGTGTTTACGTCAAACAAGGACAACAAAGGGTTGATATTTTTCGTTTTTCAAAAAAAAATTTCAGTATTTCAGGCTCAGCAAGTTTTCTCCAAGACTTCCGGAATTTTTTGAAGACGAGGTAGCTGCAAGACAATATTGCGATGCCTTGTTCTTATATTAGTTAGCGAGTTATGTTTTCTCCATCGAAAACATATTTGTGTTCTTACCGAAGAAGTACGCTTCTCAGTCATCACCACGTATCACTTCTTCATGACCTTCAGTTTCCTTCTCCAAATTAGTACGCGATCACTAAATACTAGAAATCAGGGTCATTATCACTTCCATCAAACTCCTCATCTGAGAATTCACTGAGGCGTTCTTGAATACACACCTCCCTTTCATCGAAAACGCTATGTAGAAGATTAGCTTTTCTCACCATGTAGAAACTGTAACGTTCGACAAAAACACAGCATGCAAACACTATGGCACATCTATGAGTCCTCTCAAGGCCTAAAAATAAGAAACAAATCGCAGCAACAATGCCAGATTTCTAGCATGTGTCACTTGCCATCCAATAGGAAAGTACACGTAAGAGTGTACTTCACCCCACAGGGATGTGTGAAGTATCAAAAGACAAAAAAATGTAGCCATGTAAGAGACCATCCATACTAGATAAGGGTGTGACCTGCTGACAGTCTGCCCTCGCTCTCTATAGCCAATGCAGACAATAGTAGAGGAACGATGTGTTGACTGTTGAAGACAGCTGAAGGGCTTCACCTCCAATTAACATACACTCTCTGGCAGTGGCACCTAGCCA
Source organism: Schistocerca piceifrons (assembly GCF_021461385.2). Classification (NCBI taxonomy): domain Eukaryota; kingdom Metazoa; phylum Arthropoda; class Insecta; order Orthoptera; family Acrididae; genus Schistocerca; species Schistocerca piceifrons. Next base: position 119,951,316 of record NC_060140.1, on the reverse strand, counting down.
GTTAGGACGTGTTCCACTTGTACTGTAGTTTCCAAAGGACTAACTTTTCTAACGTATCATAGTAATGTGCCGTGTTCTCCTGACCTTCATTTCTTATATATTCCGACCTCACCATCGTATTCTGCGTATAAAGACGTTTCATTCGAACCCAAACTTGATAGGGTAGAGTCAGTTTTACATATTTCCATTTAATCAATATGCAAATCTAATAAATAAATCGCAATTTCTCTCTGAGATTAAAAAGTCGACGCTGGCGTACACAAACATTCAAGACACGACGGCCACAGGAGTTTTTTTTCGGCGGAGGCAACCAGCCCGCTGGAAAGTCTGTAGGAAGGTGCGTTAGCACGTAGCTGTGCAGGCCGGTCGACCACCCAGGGACCAAAACAGTTCTTTGCCAGAGAAAAGGGATAAAGCCCCTGCACCTGTGCATCTAGTGTCAAAAGTGATATCCCCTTACCCTTACATCTAAAAGACTGCCTGTTATGTTTGGTGGCAACATCTACAACAAGTTACGTCTCTGTGCCTAGCTGGACTGGTGGGAGACGCCACCAAGCCATAGCCCATACAGTAAAGCTGTAGCCCGAATAGCAGAGTCGACAAAGGAAGATCGCTGGCTCTCAGCAGCGCTGTTGTCAGCTTTGAATTGAACTACGAACAGCTGCAAGAGAATGATATATATATTCGTTTTGAGAACTGCAACAACACTTAGGCGTTGGCATAGAGACAGACACTGAGCTGACAGAAGTCTTGAGACACCTTCTAATCTCCTAGTATCTTGTCAGGCCTCCTTTAGTCCGGTGTAGTGCAGCAGCTGGACGTGGCATGGACTCAACAAGTTGTTGGAAGACACCTGCAGAAACAGTGAGCCATGCTGCGTCTATAGCCATCCATAACTGCGAAGGTGTTGAAGGTGAAGAATTTTGCGCACGAACTGACATTTCGATTACATTGCACAGATGTTCGATTGGAATTGGGTTGGAATATCGGACCGACTAAATCTTTCCTCAAACTATCCAGAACTTTCTTCACACCAATCGCAAGGAATAGTGATCCATAAAAATTCTATAGTTCTTTTGGTACATGACGTCCATGAGTGGCTGCAAACGGCCTCCAAGTAGCCTAACATACCGAGGATCCAGCCCATTCCGTGCAAACTCAGCCCACACCATTATGTAGCCACCACCAGGTTGCACAGTGCCTTGTTGATGTCAACTTGGCTCCATGGCTTCGTGGGGTCTGCACCACAATTGAAATCTAGCGTCAGATTGAAAATTCTTACGTTATTTGATTTACAAACAGCTGAGTAAAACTGAACGTACTCAGACATTTCTCTCTTTAGTTATTCTGATCGTCACTAAACTGACAATCAATTTTTTTTAGCGCAACGCAGTCTGACTTTCAATAATCCCTACAAAAGAATGGTCCTGACTAACAATAACCATACCTTTCATGAATCACCTACCTGACAAAAATCTTAGTTACTCTAACTACTGCAATACACCGAGCGCCAATACTGCCAGCTAAATAAAAGATTCCAACTACTGAAGGCAGTAGCTACTGATAGGCATAGTTAGCAAATGAAAGATTTTGATAGAGAACAGTGTATTTACCTTAATAGTGTTCAAAAGTCGTCATATATATATATATATATATATATATATATATATATGTATATATGTTCATGACATCCAATCTTACAAATTTCCTTTTTCTGATGGGCACCCGTCCACATCGTCTGCTCCCAAAACTCACCCATCTCTCTCCCCACATCCACCACTGCGGCGGTTCACCTCCAACCGCCCAACGCTACGTGCTGTTGACATCCAGCTGCCCAACACTACATAAGCGAATATTCCAACAATGAGTCCAACCAGCCACAGACTGCACACAGCACAGTCAGTGATTTTCATACAGAGCGCTACGTGGCGTTACCAACATACAAACCTAACAGCCCACTTACAAACTCTTACCAACTCAAATGCGGACTCATATGACCAGGCCACGGTTCTCCAGCAGTCTAGGCCACAACCGAGGCGCTGCAGGTGATGTCATGCTGTTAGAAAGAGCATTCGAGTCGGTCGTCTCCTGCCTGTCCTAACGGATACAGTCTGCTTTCTGCGGTTATTTCACTCAGTGTTGACAACTCTACGCAAACGTCGCTGCCCTCAATCGTTAAATGGAGGCCGTCGGCCACTACATTGTCCATGGTGAGAAGTAATCCCTCAGATTTGGCCTTCTTGGCAAACTCTTGACACTGTCGATTGGAAATTATTAAATTCCCTAACTATTTCCAAAATGGAATGTCCCGTGCGTCTAGCTCCAGCTATCATTTCGCGTTCAAAGTATGTCAGTTTCCGTCGTGAGGGCACAATCACGCTGGTAATATTTTCAGTTATCACCTGACTACAGTTAACAGTTCCACAGATGCACTGTCCTTTTATACCTTGTGTATGCAACACTACCGTCACCTGTATACACTTTTATTTAATCGAATGGCTAGGGCCCCCCGCCGGGCAGACCGTTCGCCGGGTGCCGGCTTTTAATTTGACGCCACTTCGGCGACCTGCAGTCGATGAGGATGATAGGATGGTGATGAGGCAGCACAACACCCAGTACCTGGGCGGACTGAATTCCACGACCCAGCCGGGAACCGAACCCGGGCCCAGAGGATTGACAATCCGTCACGCTGACCATTCAGCTACTGGGGGCGGACATCTGTATACACTGATCAGCCAGATCATTATAACTACCTACCTAAAAGCTGGTACATCCGCCACTGGCATGGATAACAGCGGCGACACATCGTGCGTGGTAGCAACGAGGCCTTGGAGGGAAGCTGGAGGGAGTTGCCACCACATCTGCACACACAAGTCACCTAATCCCCATAAATTACGGCGAGGGGGCGTTGAACTCTGATGTCACATTCAGTCACATCCCAGATGTGTTCGATCGGGTTCAGATCTGGCGTGCAGGGTGGCAAGCACATCAATTGCAACTCGTCACTATGCTCCTCGAACCACTCTGTCACAGTCCTGGCCTTTTGACATGGCACATTACCTTGATGAAAGGTGCCACTGCCGTCGGGAAACATGCAGCTGCTGCAGTACTGGAAAAGTATGTTCCGTGTTACTAATCAGACAGTGCCATAATAAGCACAAGTAATAAAATATTCCGGGCTACTATACCGTGTTCGAAAGGATTATCCTTCAAACCCAACGTTTCGCCCCCATTTGCGGAGGAGAGTTTGAAGGGGCATCGTACCTACTTGTCTTGAAAGTCCGATTCACACCGTGGCTCGCTACTGACTACAGAAAAATTCCACTTCCGCGCAGTGGCGTGACGTCACGTGTTGAATGAGCGACCGCAAATGGCCGTTGTCAACTGGCATCGTGCGCTGCTGCTAACACCTCAGGGTGTACGACTGGTACACCTCTTCTTCAGCACCAGAATCCACACGTCATTCAGTTTCATGCCCTCCTCCTTCCTGTTGAACTGCTGGGGTGTTTCACAATCTCTATGGCCTCCCTGTATAATCTTCCATTGCATCTGCTTGTGGCTGCCAGTACTTGAGTCCTACCAAAGCGAATGTGGTGGTCTCCCGGCTGCAAAGCATATTTCGCAGTAGCTGATCTGTCAATCTCCCCTCTTCTGCAGCCGCCCTTGTGCTCACTAGCCGCTTTGCGACCGTTCTTTTCGTAGTATCCGCGTACATCTCCCCACAACTACACAGAATCCTCTAAATTCATGCTTCTTCCAGCAGTTGGCGAGCATCCTTGGACAATTTTAGGGGACCTTGTATCTTCCGAATGGGCTTGTATGTCACCGCGATCTTCCGCTTTTTCAATTTCTCCTATGCTATCAGTAACTTCCTCAATTAAAGGCAGGAAAACTTTCGATTTCACCGGCTCTTGTGCATCGCTACGATTTTGACACAGTGGTCTTAAAGTTCTTTTCACCTCAGCGAACGAATAATTCCTGAGCAATGCACTGATGAAATGTTTTAATTTTGTGGCAAGCAGCTCTGGTTTGCAGATTTTGCTTGCACTACCTGTCAACCTTTATATGATGTCTCGCTGTTGTTTTGGATGGTGGTTCAAATCCCGGTGTAGGTAATGAGTTGTGTGCACCTGATTTCGGTAAACCGTGTTGCCCAACCTACCATCTTTCTTGACAACTAGCACATCCAGAAAATTCAATCCTCCTCCTGCCATCTTCCTCCTCCATGGTAGACAGAATATTCGGATTGATCCCGTTGGGACTATTGTGAAAACGATCCAGTTCCTCCCTGCCATGCCACCACAAAACAAATGAATTACCCACATACCGGAACCAGATATTCGATTTCTTGTTCGCCTTTAACAGTACCTGCTCCTCGAATTTTTCCATGAAGAAGTTTGCTGTAACTGTTCGTAAGGGGCTCCCCATAGCGACACTACCCTTCTATTCAAAGAACTCATCGCTCCATTTGAAATACAGGATTGCGCGGCAATATTTAAATAGTTTCGCACCGTCGAGAGGAAAAATCTGATTCAGGTGTTGCAACACTTCATTGGGCAAAACCGTAATGAGTAGCGAAACCACATCAAAACTAATATATCTTCCAAATGTACCACTGTGCCGTTTAATTTGATACAGTGTGCTGAATTCTTGGTATACGAATCCAATCGGCCCAAATTGTTGAGAACTTGTCAATCGAATAGGTAAGCGAACCAAACGCACTCACTATTGGCCTTGGAGAAACATGTTCTTTGTGCACTTTCTGCAATCCTTAAACTCTTGGTAGTAGCGCAATTGACCTGAACAGACTTTTCTGAAAGCTCTATTCTAGACTTCTTTATCAACCTCGTAAATATTCTAAGAGATTTGTCAGTGGGGTCTTTATTCAGTTTCCTATATATTTCCTTGTAAGATGTCCACATTTTCGGTTCAAATGGCTCAAATGGCCCTGAGCACTATGGGACTTAACTTCTGAGGTCATCAGTCCCCAAGAACTTAGAACTCAGTTGATAACATTTTCACATATAGAGATATAGTTTTATTAATTACATATTCAATGTTTAAGTATTAATTGATTTATTGAGAGAAAAAGTAATTAAACTTGCTTATTGATTATAACTTGATTCTTGAGAGCTTTGGTAAATTAAATGTAGTATGGAAGACGGAGATTATGTTATTATTTTAGGTTAAATCCCAAACTGGTCATTAATATCAATTTATGTATTCTTGGAATGTCACAGTAGTGCGTCTGATTACTTTGATATAGAGCCAGAATTAATAGCTACGTGGAATGTCTTTTTACCACCCTGGGCTTGAGACGACAGGCAGAACGTTATACTTTGTAGCATTCAAAATTAACAAATACAGCGACACATTACAATATGTCATTACCTTGCCAGGATAATGAATTAACAGTATTCTGATAGCGTGCTAGGATTTTCAATTAACAGCATTCTGCTAGACGGGATAGAAAACAAATAGAGGTAGACAAAAGCTAATGCAAACTGGAGAAAATTAATTTTAACATCAAATGTGACTCACCTGAGTAGTTAAGTAAATAAGTAGTACATAAGTGTAGATAAGAGTATATTTTGGTATGTTTATTTCTGGCGCTAAAATATTGTTGTATTGGGTTGTGTTGAGTTCTGTCTGAACTCCAAGAGCAGAAAAGATTGAGTTTAGAACTATGTGAATGATATTATGGGGTAGAGTCAAATCTTACAATCTGATGTTAACGTGTAGTCAAGTTCATAAAATTCAAGAACAACAACGCGTAGAAGAACGATCGAAAATAACAGACAATAGGTCAAGACAGAGCGAAATAATGGCCAACTTTGATACGATCGAGCTGGACACGCAACATCGATGTGAACAACCCGAAGCAGAGTACGTGGCAATACCAAATGAAACTGAATATGCAACCCATGGCGTTCAATCAGATCAAAGTAATGGGCCTGAGAATAGTGTTGCACATGATTCAGATGGAGCAATTTACAGTATGTAGAACTGAACATGATTATAATGAATCAGGCAGTTTTACAATCATATGAAAGAACGAGTGTTAGTACACATACACTGTGTTCGGAAGAGAGGGAAACGGTGTTACGAAAAGCGAGATGGGGAACGGTTGCATCACACGGAAACAGGTGACAATGATGTAAGTGTAGAAAATGCTAACATATTTGTTATGTTCCAGCGTTTACTGCAACATCTCCAGAAACTAATAAAGGGAAAAAAGAATTAGCAGGGTGTTAAGAAGGACGTATAACATAGGGGCTGAAAGAAACTAATAGAGAAATACAGAAAACGCTTGATAATATAGGACAATTAGATCAAATCCGAACTGAAGCTCAAGAAGCAAAAGTCTCGCTTCAAACGCTTATGACAGGGCACGCGCAAATGAGAACAGATATAGACACTGTACAAGCAGATGTGAATACGTTACGTGAAGATACCAACAAAGTGCCAAGAAAGTAAAACAACAGGTCGAAGCTTTTGCCATCAGAGCGTCGACGAAAGGGAAGCATGTCATTGCTGAGACGATGTCTCACAAATTGAACAACTAAAGCTGCATTACGGAAATTCGATGCTCGTACAGTAAAGATACAAGAGAAAAACGAACATCAACTTCAAAGGCTCAGACCGGAAATTTTGCCTTCAATTGAAAGTCGAGGAGACGTAGAAAGCGTTAGTGGGGAGTCTCAGACGACGACAGAATCCACGTTAATATCAGTAGATACTACTGTGAAGACGGCAAAGTCAACAGTCACCACTAACGCAACAGAAAACGAACGTGAAAGTACGTGTAACACACGACGGAAAGGCACATGTGAATGTCCTTCTGAAAACACAAAGATCGGGAAATTAATTCAAAACAGCATATTCCAGAACAGTAGAGTAACAGTAGGGAATAATGTGGTTTACAGCTAGGTTACATACGTCAAACATAGAGCGTGACGTACGCAGACCAAGCGATAGCACCACATTATGCAACACCACAACCAGTACCACGAGTACCGACAGGTTACTGTACGGTATCTCACGAGCCAGAACTGCTTTCTAGAAAAGATACAGAGCCGGTAGCAGCGGGTGTTATGCATGCATATTTCGCAAAGAAACCTGCAAGTGATTCTGAAGCACAAATGTCACACAATGAGCAGCCAAATTACACATGTCTGCGGAGATTTGATGCAAACCTAGGGAAGCATTTGAGTTTCCAAAACACAGAAGGTACATAGCAGAACGAAGTACGAAACGTTGATGGTAATCACTTTCTTACATTGCGCAAATATCAACACTATAAGGAAGACACAAACAGTCTGCACCCTCGCACGTCCATAGATCAATTCAAAGTAGGGATACCAACACACTGTCCTGTGAAACATAAATTAGATTTCATTTGTGCGCACATGGACGGAAATACAGCGGAAGCTATGCAAATCATAGCGGAGACTTGTGATTCGTATGAATCGCTTCGTGCAGCCTTTATTGCCAGATATTGTTCACCGGAAGCACAAATGAGAATAAGGTATGGCCTATTGCAAAATGTCTCACTTGAAAACTTGCGAGAGAAAACCTCAGTCAAATTATTCGAGAATATGGCTAAACGAAATCAATATTTAGGCAGTCCAATCCAAATATGCAAGACGAAATTACCTATAAGATATCAACAGGCACTGATAGGACGTGGGGGTAACAATGTTGAAACATTCAAAGGTATTTTTCGAGAGGTCGAATTCATGTATGAAAACGACGCTCCAAGACGTCTCGGGTCAGGACAGAATGACTTTGAAACAAGTAATACGAATGACAGTACTGGCAGTAACGGTGGACAGGTAATGGACTTGAATTCTGGGAGAAATGGCAATAATTACGTAGGTGGGAACAGTGTAAACACGTGACCACAACGTAACGTATATGGCCTTAATAATAATAATAGTTGGAACAGGACAAACAGGGATGATAATCAGAATGGCAACTGGAGAACGCGGGGAAAATCGACATCCTGATTTCAATCAGCGATCGCCAGCTCTATGGAGAGAAAGCAGATGAGGGGTTGGTGATGGAACGCAGCCACAACCAAACACGTCAGGAAATTACAGGAGAAATGAACCGCAGAGGGAGGTGGAATTACGGAAATCAAATCCAGGGAAATGTACAGAAGGACGAACATCCGGTATAGCAGGGGTTCGAGCAGATGATATACCTTCTGTAGAGACGGACAACACCGTAAACGTAGCGATAAACAGGATACGATACGATGGTCAGGAATCGAAACTGGAAATAGGGACGAGAAGGTTCGTCAGAAGTATCAGCACCCGTATTTCAGATAGGAAGGAAGTCACAATTGAAGTGTTCGGACGAGATAGAATGGACAGATACGGACGACGAGAACGAACTCCTAGTTTTACCTATTCAAGAAATAAATGACAATGAGGAAGCGTTGAGGTATATGGCTCAAATATTTGATTCTGAACAGACAAAAGACGATTCTGCGCAGGATGATATACATCCTAATGTAAGTCAGAATACACTTGATCAAGACGACAGGAGTAACCCCCCCAAATACATAGGTCCGAGAGAAAAAAGAAAAGTACAGGCATGTCCACCTAACCTAAAGCTTGACACATTGCAAGATTTTCTAAGATCCTTCCATGGCACTTTAGAAGACAAACAAAAAGAATCGGAAGCGCTATGAATACAGCAAATCGAACAGAATAGAGACGAACAAGTATATCATAGAGTCCAATAATAGGGCACATATTTCGACTAGGGCGGAAAATAAATCAGACCGCGAAGTATCTGAACAGGCCGATAAATCAATCGTATATAATTGTGGTACATATAAAGACATCACCAAGACTGTGTCATCATCAAGCCAAATGCAGGAAACAGCGTCACCATTAAAGACGATTTATCTACAAAGATGAACCTGCAACCTTCAGTGGCAGACAGCAAGCATGAGGACGAATCTAATATAGAATTTAATGAAACCATAGAATCTAAGCGAGAGGTACTATCACAGGTAAAGAACGGTTGTCATGTCTTAAAATCCAAATTAAACACGATCACGTGAATGTGTGACGAACAAACACATTTAAAAGAGAGAGCAAGGTGTCAGAACGAGATTTTAAAATCGAGATTGGCTAAGGTAGCAGCTGATCTGAAAGTAGTAAAAATAGTTAAACGAATTGCAAACGGGAAATACTTCTCTCCAAATAGTTGAACAGACACAAATAAATAGATTAAATTACGATGTAATTGAGGATACATTAATGGAGGAAGTTAGAAATGATAGCATTTTGGAAATACGTCCGATACTGCGTGTAACAGTAAAAGTTATTGGCGTTAACGCGATTATAGGTAGCTGAAGTAAGTTAACGGCAATATCGTAGACGTTATTTAATCGATGTAATAACGACAATGAGTTGTTAGAGTTTTTAACACTCAAGGTTAAAGTACATGGTCTAATTATAGGACGTTCATCGAACGTCACAAGGCAGAGAAGACTTACATTTGACTGCCAGGGTCGTATAAATGAAACCAACATCGGCATTGTACCGAAAATGTCAGTCGATATGATTATCGGAGCTGATTTTCTTAGTCAACAGCAAGCGGTATTAGATATGGGCAGAGGATGTCTCACTTTAGGAGAAATTAAAGTTTGAAGACAACATGAGACAAGAAGAAATCTGCGGAAACTACACACAGTTACAGATGCAAGTTCAAGGACATATGGCGGTCAGGATAATCCGCAATATCTAAGGATAAGTGAATCAGAGCCTATGAATGTAGAAATACTTGAATAAATTCACACAGAGATCGAAAAAAAATAGAGACTAGAGGGGTTAACAGATCAACAAGGCGGGATTTTGATGGAATAGGACGCAAGTATGCTATTGTATTTGAACCAAAACCGGAAGCAATCAAGAATTTTCGATACAGATTCGAGATTAAAGACAACGAACCTTTTAGAGTAGCCCCATATAACATTCCACTGAGTTGACGACGAGCTGTATTCTAAGAATTAAACAAGATGGAACAGGAGGGTGTTATTGAACAGGTACCGTCAATGTATAACAGCCCGTTATGTGTTGTAGAAAAGAAGGATGCCACAATACGTTTAGTGCTAGATTCCAGACAAATTAACACAATCATAACTCCATAAACAGATCATCCCAAGAGACTAGAAGATTTACTACGAAAATTTCATGATGTAAACGTATTCTCATCGCTCGATTTGCGAATAGTTTTTGGCAAATTGAGCTAGCGCGAGAATGTAGGAAGTATACTGCATTCACTGCCTTTGGTAGGTGTTATAGATTTAAAAGACTCCCTTTCGGATTAAACATTTCATTCGCAGCTTTTAGTCAAGGTTTAGGAAGTATTTACCTAAGGAGTTGAAGGAACCATTGACATGTTATGTAGATGACATTCTCATAGCTGAGTCATCATGCGAGAAACACAGTGAAGTTCTGGATACATTACAGCAAACACTTCAAGAACATGGGGTAGCAGTAAATTTGGAAAAGTCCACATTTGGAACGCAACAGATAAACTTTCTGGGACATGTCATATCTTCACAGGGAATAAAACAGAATCCAGATAAATTAGAAGCAATAAGAAATTTTATAACACCTTGTAATAGGAAGACAGAGGCTTTTTGGGACTAGTAACATTTTTTAAAAGGTTTATTTGCATAGATACTCTAGCTACACCACGGTTATGCAGTTTAACTGGTAAAAACACTCCATGGATACGGGGTGAAACTGCAGAACAAGAGTTTCAGAAATTAATAAAGGCGCTAACGGAAGCACCAATTCTGTCACACCCAGGTCTTACCCAAGATTTCTGTATGGCAACAGACAGCGCCAAGACTGGTTTAGCAGTAGTATTGTTTCAACATTGCGAACAAGATGGCCAGACTGTACATAAAACCATTGCATTTGCAAGTCGTGTCTTATCAAAAAGCGAGAGGAGCTATTCCATTACAGAGCTGGAAGTTTTAGTGGTCGTCTGGAATTTCCGAAAATTTCGATATTTCCTATTTGGAAGGAAAACTATTGTATACACGGATCATAAAGCTCTCGAGTATTTACTAACAGCAAAGTTGATACATGGTAGGCTATCTAGGTGGATTTTAATCTTACAAGAATATGATTTCTGTGTGAAACACATATCAGGACCGGCAAACAGCATAGCAGATTTTCTTTCACGATGTCCAAATAGCACAACACCAGGTAAGTTCGGTGCAGATCAAGACCAAGTTGGACCATATTATATAAGAGGAGTACCTTTTGAGAATTACATTCCAACAGCCTTTTTAAATATTTCACACGAACAAAACAAAGATCCAGAAGTATTGGGGGTCAAGCATAAATGGACATTCGTCAGCATTACCTGCTGAACAATGATGTGTTGTTCCACAGACGAGACCCAGGCAGTAGTTTGTGGATGGTATGAATTCCTGATGAATTAATTAATCATTTAAGTAATGAACACGTTGGGGCAAAGAAATGTTTCATGAAACTCAAAGAGACAGCACATTTCCTCAATATGGAAAGATGAATTCCTCAAGTACTTAAAAGATGTAAAGATTGCCACCGAGCCAAACACGTGACATTATGACCTATAGTACCGAAAAAATTAAAAAAACTGGCAGCAACAGATTTAATGGGACCATTACCAAGAATAAGGAATGGGAACACACTTATTTTCGTGACTAAAGAATTAGCATCAAAATATATCACGTTGACCCCTCTGAAACGTGCAACAGGTATTACTATCAGTAAGGCACTACAATGTGATTTCCTTAAAGAAGTGGGACATGTACAAAGGTTAATTTCAGACAATGGGCCACAACATAGGTCAAAACCATGGTTAGCAACTTTGAAAAGACACAAAACTAAATCCATATTCATATCCCACTACAAACAAAGCGCTAATAGTGCCGGATGGACAATGAAAGATGTTGGAACATGGTATCGGTTGTACTGTAGCTCACGACACATGACATGGGATGCAAATTTACACCAGTTACGAAATATCGTTAATGAAATCTCACACAGTAATACGCGTTTAACGCTAATCACAGTACTCAAGAACAAAAGACATGTGGATAGGGTAAGAGAAGTGGAACTGTTCCCCCCCTCCAGAAAACCATCACACTAACAGATCATAAAAATAGCATTGGAAAACATTGCACTAGCAGCTGAAAAATGGAAGCTTAGAGCGGACGGAGGTGCATCCACACGAAAATTCTCGGTGGGACGGTTGGTTCTTGTTAGGACACATCTGTTATCAGTTAAAGGGAAACTGGCTTTCCACAAATTTTATCCCGTATATAAAGGAACAATGGTAATTGATAAAATAGTTCATGCCAATGCAGTGTAATTGGTAAACCCATGAACTGAAAAGACTATAGGCTTGCATCATCTCAGCCATCTTAAAGTTTATAATGAATAAAATGTTTTACAATAATTACATGATAAATAGCCAAAAGAATAATCAATAGACCACACATAATATAGGAGAATGATTGTTATGTTACAGGTTGCAGCGAGATATTTTGAAGCAGACAGATGAACCAAAAAACGTAACTATTCATCTCTAAATCTCATCACACTAACTAATTAAAATAGTAGAGTAGATCAAAAGGAATAATAAACTGGTAACTAATAGCATGACAAACTAACACATTAATCCATGTCACCCATCATATTCATATATGAAGTGAAGAAAACGTACAACACGTAATACAGACATATAAATGATAAATGTATTAAATTAAAAAAGTATTTAAATATCGAATATGTATTCATTAGTGTTATTCATGTACATGTTCATACATTCAAAAATTCAATAACAAATTCTGCATAACTGTTTAATGTAAAGTTCATATATATTATCTATGTAATTATTTATCGTTAAAACTGTTGTAAGTTTATGTAAAACAATTGTAAAGAGGTCAGGAAGAAGCACGCCATGTCATCACCAACGTCTGGGGAAAGCATGGCACCACCAAGCTGATGTTAAAAAAAATCCAGAGTCTACGGGAAGCTACGGGTCTGAGTGAGAACGATTGCACAACATGGCATATCAATAAACCAGGAACCAAGGGCAAGAATTAGCTGACTCACGCCTCACATTAGGGCGGATAATGCGCCAGTGGACAACGAGCCAGATGTTAAGGAATGTGTCTCACGCTTCACCACCCCTTTACCGCAAAGATTGGGGAAATACAGCCATTAAGAAATCTGGAACACCTGCGACGAAGGCATGCATACCTCATTAGCGGCAATAATAGCGACAGGAAACAAGCTCATAATATCATTATGACCACATGGAAAAGTATATATGGAATATTTCTCTTAATGACCTAAGAGACACGTGTATATCTGAAAGCAGATTTATCACTTCCGTGACATAGTCAAACTTAGTATCTCATAATAACAACTGGTAATCCTTTCAAATAATTTTTTTCAAATAATTTCTCTAAACAGCAAATCCTATTCCTACACCCGAGAAGCACAAGTTCCAAGACAGAAGACATAAAGAAGCACCAAGCAAAGAGAAGAGAGGTCCTAAGATGAGGACAGAAGACAGAAGATTCCTTTTTTTTCAATCCCTTACCTCAACTCTGGTACCAGATTTGTCTGATTCACTACAAGTAATAGTCAACAAACAATTAAAAATAAGTAATTTAACAGAACAGCGGTCTAATCTGTGAGCAGAGCACACATTTGGGGCAATATACAGTACTCAACTATTGAGTAGTTACATTCGACATCCTCGATGGCAACCGTACCGGAAAAGGAGCAAGGAGAATTATATCATCGCCTTATAACAGTACCTTGGCAAAATCGACCATGTATTAGCAGTCATATTCAATCACTCAGAACTGTAGACATCGCTGAACTTCAGTTACGGCAGAGTCTACAACCTTCGACCAACATCAGCAACCACTAATCAGCAACGTCAAGAAGAAAACCAGCAGAAAGTGAAAGTGTACTGAGAAAGTGATGTGTGTAGCAAAGTCATGGTAAAACAGTAAAAAAAAAGGAAAAAGAAGACTCATTCAAACAAACACACATAAAATTTTACATGACAGTTGACTTGAACCCCCACAAATTTGTAATTTCCTTGTAATGTTGTAAATTCATTGTAATGTAATTGAAGAACGTACACTGTTTTTATGTTATGTAGTTCTCGTGTAAAGTTGCTTCATTTAATCTGAATTATCATACTTTATATGTTTATATTTCATATGTAGAGTCCAGTCATTTAATTACTGGTATATTGCAGATATAGAAACAATATTTGTAAAGACAAATAATGATTGCATTAATGTAATGAGAACTGAATCAGGGTAATAGATATATACAGGTTGAGGCTACAGATATTAGGAACAACAAAACGTTTCCATAACTTCAAGTCATCCTCATAATCAATCTCATGAGTGTTTGATAAATGTGGAATGACAGTAATTATTACTGACAAAGGACAATATCAGAGTGCATGAAACATTTTAAAATACATTAACAACAAAAGAGAGAAGTTGTGGGATAAATCAGGACTCTTATAAAAACTGTAAAGACAAGATCATCAAGAGAATATAACATGTAAAGTCAGGATTCAAATTAGAAATTCAAGAATAAAAATAAGATTATTGAGAGTAGGTTAGACCAATAGCTGGACAATCAAAAATTAATTGATATTATAATTTTGCACTGCAATTACCAATGCCTCGCAGCAGTACAAAATGAAGTAGGAAGGAACGGCATGTCTAAGGTGTCCACATTTTTGTGCCATTCATAAGCTGCATAAAGACGATACCGAAAAAATCCCCATCAAATGACAACATTATTGACAACAGGAAATAATTAGAGCCATCTCATGTACGGCATAACAAACGATTTACCCTTTTAACGACAGGGGCATGAGTAATATAACAAAGTGAATGCAGCTTGGAGACCGACAGGGCAGGTGGCTAATGACACTGGAATGACTCAATTAGCTTTAACAAAAGAAAGCCCAGGTGCACAGAAGAAAGAAATAAGGGAAAATAAATATAATACTTATCAGAATAAACACGGCCAGGATGTAAGTAAGTTGCCAGATTCCATTAATGAGTGGAGACCCGGCTGAAGCCAGACGCGTGACGAAGTAGGGTGAAGGTGGGGATGATAACGCCATATAAAAGCACTTTGAGAACTGAATTAATACACAGAGAGAGCGGGCATTCACGTCTAGAGGCGGGTCACACACCTGCGTGCGGTAAAGGTGCGACTCTGAAGAGTCGGTGAGGACGACACACTTCACGTATCGTGGCAACAAACGTAAAGCGATAGTTAAACATTCCTGCGGAAATCTTTTCTGACTGAATTTTGCGCAAATCGATTCAACCCAGAGCGAGTGTGCTATTACCATTAATTTCGACTAGTGAAATTTTTAATGTTCCACAGAACACATAGCGTTTGAGACTGATAACTTTCGGTCATGGCCAGAGTAGGGAATTAGCGATTTCATATCCAGCACGGAGACAACGCCGTCGCAGTTGGCGTTTGGTAATTTACGAAGTGCTTTTGGCGAAATTAAATGTTGAGTCCAGTTTTGCGAGAGTTGCATACTCCAACATATGTACGCTATGAATAGAGAAATTCTAGAGCTAATTACCAACCCACCCTCCAGTACGTACATAAGAATAGATTGAATAAAGTCATCCTCCCCCAACTTAGTTCATTCTCCAGCTATGACTTAGGTGTAATTTCCCTGCTAAAGATTTACTTGTTTCGATTAATAACATTTTCACATATAGATATATAGGTTGATTAATTACATATTCAATGTTTAAATATTAATCGATTTATTGAGGAAGGAAGTAGTTAAACTTGCTTATTGATTATAACTTCATTCTTGAGAGTTTTGGTAAATTAAATGTAATATAGAAGAGGGAGAGATTGTGTTATCATTTTAGGTTAAATCCCAAACTTATCATTATTATCAATTTATTTATTCTTGGAACGTCACAGTAGCATTTTTCATTACTTTGAGATAGCTATGTGAAATGCCTGTTTATCACCCTGGGCTTGAGAAGACAGTCAGAACGTTATCCTGGGCCACATTCAAAATTAACAAATACAACGACACATTACATCCTGATCCAATAAGCCGGTAATATTACTATCATAGTCGGCCACATTCAAAACAACCGTTGCGTTTCCCTTGTCAGTAGGACAATTTACTCGTTTGTTGAAGTCTACCAGATGCGATAATACTATTGGGGTTGCTGGAAGAGAAATAACATCCTCCGAAAGACTTCTTTGATGACAGACGTGCTATTAACTAAACATTAATTAGTCCCTTTGAGAGGGTTTTACATTAGGAATACTGGTGTATTTTTTTGTAGAGTGTAGCAGGGTTCTATAGATTTGATTTATTAAGCAAAGATAGATGGCGCTGTTTTCTACAGAGATGTAGCGCTAATCTAATACAGAATTTTGTACGATGGAAATTAGTGCCATTTTAAGTAGTGATTTGTTGAGTTTTTGAATTGTTTGTGAGCGATTAGCGTAACTATAGGTTACGTTTATGCTCATTTTGCCTCATCTTCTTAACACAATACTGGGTTAAATGCGTAGTTAGGCAATTTACACTGGCTATCCAAAAAGTTCTGAGAGTGATTTTATTCTTGTCGTATTAGGAACATCAGTGCAGGAAGTATGGTAGCATCTTGATCTCTGCTCAGACGTACTGATGGGTGGCTCTTAGTGCACTGTTGCCAGACCGTCAATCACAGGCACTTTATGTTCTGGCATAACAATAAGCGCCGGAACGAGGATGTGGAAAGCAAGAGCAGAGATGGCGGTGAGGAAACGGCGGCAAATGGTGCGTGGAACTGGACTGTGCCGCGCCAAAGGTGACACCTGGAAGAAGCGAATATAAACGCCGATCGTGCTAGCCTCGGCGTGCAGACCGGCGCCGGATCGTGGACGTTGAATAATAGTGAAAGAAGACGAAGTAAATATTCCAGAATTCGAATCGAGAACAGCTGCCAACAGGAGTAACGTAGAAGTAAATATCCTCGGAGTAGTGAAGCAACTCAAATCACTTAATAAAAGCAAGTCTTCTGGTCTAGACTGTATACCGATTAGGTTCCTTTCGGAGTATGCTGATGCATTAGCTCCATACTTAATAATCATATACAAGCGTTCTCTCGACGAAAGATCCGTACCCAAAGAGTGGAAAGTTGCTCAGGTCACACCAATATTCAAGAAAGGTAGTAGGAGTAATCCACTAAATTACAGGCCCATATCGTTAACGTCGATATGCAGCAGGATTTTGGAGCATATATTGTGTTCAAACATTATGAATTACCTCGGAGAAAACGGTCTATTGACACACAGTCAACATGGCTTTAGAAAACATCGTTCGTGTGAAACGCAACTAGCTCTTTATTCACATGAAGTGCTGAGTGCTATTGACAAGGGATTTCAGATCGATTACGTATTTTTGGATTTCCGGAAGGCCTTTCACACTGTACCACACAAGAGGCTCGTAGTAAAATTGCGTGCTTGTGGAATATCATCTCAGTTATGTGACTAGAGCTCCGATTTCCTGTCAGAGAGGTCACAGTTCGTAGTAATTGACGGAAAGATATCTAGTA
This sequence comes from Schistocerca piceifrons, assembly GCF_021461385.2. Classification (NCBI taxonomy): domain Eukaryota; kingdom Metazoa; phylum Arthropoda; class Insecta; order Orthoptera; family Acrididae; genus Schistocerca; species Schistocerca piceifrons. The sequence continues at coordinate 119,933,651 of NC_060140.1, read as the reverse complement.
AAACAGAAGTGATTTCAGGCGTTCCTCAAGGTAGTGTTATTGGACCTTTGCTGTTCCTTATCTATATAAACGATTTGGGAGACAATCTGAGCAGCCGTCTTTGGTTGTTTGCAGATGACGCTGTCGTTTATCGACTAATGAAGTAATCAGAAGATCAAAACAAACTGCAAAACGATTTACAAAAAATATCTGAATGGTGAGAAAAGAGGCAATTCACCCTAAATAACGAAAAATGTGAGGTCATCCACATGAGTGCTAAAAGGAACTCGTTGAACTTCAGTTACACGATAAATCAGTCTAATCTAAAAGCCGTAAATTCAACTAAATACCTAGGTATTTGTGGTGAGCGTACTGTAAGACCTTCGGTACACACACCATCAGATTATTTGACTTGTCGCTCTAACGAAGTAGGCAAGTGTCAGCAATATGTCTCATGGTCTTATCGTGACGTGTTTATCTTCTGCCGTTAGGTCAGACGATAGAAATGCCACTTGCACGCTTAGAGTAGCAGATTGACAGTAACCAACTTTAAACAGAACTTGATTAATTTTCACACACATTTATTAAAATAATAACAATCATAAACCTTACTTAACTTGATTCTGGATGCTATTTACAATTGACTATCTCAAGTTCCTTTGGTCTTGGTACGTTAATCTTCCGCGGAGCGCCACAATCTGCTCTCTCACGATGTCTAATGACTACTAATGGCCTGACGCTGTGGTCGAGCGGTTCTAGGCGCTTCAGTCCGGAACCGAGCTGCTGCTGCGGTCGCAGGTTCGAATCCTGTCTCTGACATGGATGTATGTGATGTCCTTAGGTTAGTTAGGTTTAAGTAGTTCTGAGTCTAGGGGACTGATGACCTCAGATGTTAACTCCCATAGTGCTTAGAGCCATTTGAACCATTTTTGACTACTGAGGTCGCTGATCGGAGTAGCTGGCAGTGGGTGGAAGCACAATGCACCTAATATGAAAAACGTATGTTTTTGGAGGTGCCTGGATACTTTTCATCACTTAGTGTTCCTACAGACTAACATATTTAGATTTATATGATATTTTTTCGAAGTCGTAGGGTAAAGATGTAACATAGTTAACACAATCAGGTCATGTTATGACACTCAATTTCGCAAGCAAGTCATTCGTTCCTCTGCTAGAGAGAAACTCTGCTAGTTTTCAAACATTATCCTCATGTAGACCGTGTAACGGATTACGGTGACTTCTTTCATATTACATAGTTTTAGGAAGTCAAATTAAACACCTTTCAGCCGTCAAATTTCAACCTTATTTATTTCGCAACCAGTTTCAGCGCTTTACTGCACTATCTTCAGGCCCTGCACTGACATGTAGGAAGAATCTACTTTGGTTGGCAGGGGCAAGCAACACTGGTATTAGTAGATATTTGCTATAGTGATCACTTCAACCATCACATACCTGCAGGTGGTGACTGATGTGATCACTATAGCAAATACCTTCTGCAGGTTATTCCGAGTAATAGACTCATCCTACCAGGAGACTCTAATGGGTGTCTGGAGAAGACGCACACACCTACGTTTTGACACAGCCATTGACCAAGAAGGATAATAGACTTCTAAAATATGTACAGTCCAGGTACTACAATGGCCTAGAAGGATCCTTGAGGTGATGTCCACTACCGCTGGTTCTGACATAGCCTTTGACCATAAAGCATAATTTATTAAAATAACACGAGTGCTCCTACTAGTGGACTGCAGTAAGTTGCATGAGACAACGCTCACTCTAATTTCGTTCTGAAGCAGCCATCTGGCAAGAAGCAGTGGGCTATAAAACGACTACAGACCATCATCTAGTGGACTTTAGTAGCTGTCTTCAGAATATGCTCACTTCCATTACTTTTTATTATGCAGCCATCAGCCAAGAAGTATAATGCCCTACTGGAATGACTTAGGGTCCTGCACTGGTGAACTCTAGCAGGTGTCTTGAAACGATGTTCAGTTCTACTATGTTCTGACGTAACCGTCTTTCTAGTAGAATAATGGGCTATTACAATGACTAGAGTAACTCCACTAGTGCACAGTACTGGGGACCTTGGGAAGATGGTCATTCCTAGTACGTTCTGAAGTAACCACCTGTAGCGGTGCAGTTTGGTTCTTTACTCAAGAATGTCCTATTCACGTTCCACTAGTCTTCTCATGCAACACGCGTTTTCCTTGAAGAAAACTATCGATGCTGGTAATCTAGAGAAGCTGTAGTTGAGACTGGCCGCACTAAACGTATTTATTGGACGCAAAATATTGTTTTCTAGTTCCATTTTGTACTACCTAGTAAATGGGAGAAAGTAATCGAATAAAAGTTTAAATATACTGTCCCATCTAGGACACCATTTCAACTGCCAAATCCAAATTAATTTTTAGTTAACATTACGACATTCGAAAGTAGATACACATTCACTCTCAATAGCCATCTGGGTACAAGGCATAACCTATTACCGTAAAAGTGCATCCCCCATCGGAGGTTCGAGTCCTCCCTCTGGAATGGGGGTTTGTCTTATCTTTAGCGTAAGTTAGTTTAAGTTAGAGTAAGTAGTGTGTGAGCCTAGCGACCGATGACCTCAGGAGTTACGTCTCATAGGAACTTTCCACAAATAGAAAAACACATAGTGACTGTCTGTGAATTGCACGCTCGCTCAATATTGTACAGAGCGTTCATTTCAAACTATCAGTTCTAGGTTACTGTGATGTGGTCGGAAAAGTGAGGTCACTTGTTAATAGTGGAAGTGTTATGTGTCAGAAGATATAGTCATCAGCTACACAGGATTGAGAATCAGATACAAAACCTTCTGTGAAATACACTAGCAGCCATCGTATGTTGACTTCATAAAATTTATGTTACCAGCTACACTCACGAACTTCCAGAAAGGTCATAAATTTCCATCATACTTCACAAGATGCACACACTTAAGGGGATCAGATTAAATTATTTCAGAAGGCGAGAGACGACCTTTTATACTACCAAACTACAAAAACAGTGCATACCGCACGGGTGTCCTTGCAGGATGCCTATTTATCAGTTTTCCAGGGTAACTAAAGTTACAGTATTTCATGTAATTATTCACCAAATAGAAAAATTTAAAACAATGTCGTAGTCTACTCAGTAAGAGGTTCAATCTTACGCTGAAGGTTTTTACACAATAAGTCAAGTATTAAAGCTAGAAATTGTCTACAAATCTTGAGGCAGGACACGCATACTCCCTAGACTATATTCATCCAGCATTTGAGACTGAGAGGACTTAGCGACTTCCAACAAACAATAAATACAATTTCAAACCTTTTCGAAACTGTTTTGTCGACCCCTGCCCTTCCCTCGCACCCTACCACAAAATAATGAAAGGAAAAATTGTAATCGCCTACTACTGATCATGTAGTAAACCTTCAACATGAGTCGTCACTGACTGTATCTGCAAAACTACATCACTGTACTACACGTAGTTCAGAACGGTTCGCTTCATAAACAAGAAGACGCGAGGAAAACGGAGCAGAAATTACTCACACTACACTCATTCATTTTTTGATAATGAGTCATTTGCCACTGCTAACAGACTTTCGATTTAATTTCAAACCTTTTCTATATATTTTCATTGTCGGTGAATATACTGTAATTAATACAATTCAACATATTTAGGCTTTTGAATCTTCAACCACAAACGTTTTACATGAATGGCGTCACATTTTTAACTCATTAACATTGCAAGGGAGTTAGATTCTTCGAAAAATTTGGAAGTAGGGGTTTACCGGTGATAAAGCTAAAGCATCGACGTGAAGTTAGTATAAGGCAGATCCTTCCTAAAATTTCCCATATAATAATGCAAAATGAAGAAAGTAAACTATTTTGGCCGTACCTGAAAAGCAATGGAATCGTCTTCGTGAGCAAGGTTTCGCATCGCTGCAGTTCTGCGTATGGCCGTGCAGTCACTGGTTCGGTGCGCGACACACCGTTCATACTTTTTTCGCTCTAATACACCATCCACGAGGTTGTTAGTCGTAGGACAGATAGTATATCGCATTTTATCACTCGTATTTCAAGAAAATGCAAGTACACCATACCGTTTACTATTATGCCACTGTACTTCCCTATACTTATCTGCACGTCCACTTGTTTTCTTACAGTTACGTCTCCTGAAATATGTAAATATTCATGTCACAGAACGCGCGCTATCGCAGGAAACGATTCATTGTCGGGAACTGTTAACAGTCGAGAAATTGACACACACGTCTCCGTGCACGGCGTATCATCCCCCCACAACCTTATTAGTGTATACATAGAAGGTCTAGTAAATAAAAGATTCTCTTCCTAAATTGTGGACGAAAGTATACAAATTGTTGCCTAGTAGAGAACTTTCTCCTTCCAAACGAATTATAGAGCAATTTAGTGAAAAAGCGCAGTCACAAGTAACATAGTGTGAAAGAAAAATTAGATAATTTTTATAGTCCGAGAAAGGATGCCAGTCCAGTAGAAGAACAGAACAGATTAAACAATCTTTATACGCATGATGATGTTACGTGCAGTGCACAGTGACTTGAAAATCTAATAATGTTTGCTATTTATTTTAAAATACTAAAACAGCAACTTGATTCATACCGAAATATTTCAGATCTATAAGACGCAAGGTCTCCAAATTATCAACGGAAACAGTGTCTCACAGTAACATCAACTCATAAATTTTTGTTATTATGCACTTTAAACGAAATCATAGATGTTAACCTTTGGATCTCAGTTACGTTTTTGATACGTGGGACTTCCCAATGTTGTAACAGACCTAAAATCTTAATATTCAGAAAAATGAGTTAAATAATTTAATTTACTTTAGCTATCATTAATGCACTGTTGAATAATCGTTAATTACATCCACATCAGTTTGTCTCCGTCTTCGTTTCTCTTTATCTAGTTTCGGGCCAGACTGTGATATCTATAGTAATTTTTCTTCTATAACTTTTGTCTGGTCTAGATTCCACCTCCTTATACTGGTCTTGATCGAGTCAGTTCATCTCGCTCATTATGTCACTCTTGCCCTCAAACTTGGCCTCCATAATTCATTTTGCTAATCTCTCTATTTCCCCTACTCTTCTAAGTTCTGTCATTCAACTTCTCTGTTCCAAGTTCCCTCCTAACATCTTCATTTCTCACTCTTTCACTCCACGTTAGTAGTAGGGAGATGACAGTGTCAGCGAAGTTTCTAAATCAAATTGCTGTCAAATTTCTAAGCAAATTAATGAAATTGATCAATTAACTAGGTTCATTCCCACCCACCCCACATACGCCCACCCACACCCACACCCAAATGACATCATGTGTTTACCTTAGCCTGCATGTGGCTTCCCTGTCCCTCACCCCTCAGCTCTTCCATCACCTACACTATTGGCTGAAATTAAGAATTTTGCCGGGAATTTCGAATTTTTGCAAGAATTTCGAATTTTGGTGGGAATTTCTTTGTCCCAGGAATGCGCTCAGATCCCACCACACCACCCACCCGGGAATTGGCGGGAAATGTGTCGTTTCCTTCTGGATGGAAAGCCCAAGTGCACCCCCTCCATCACTTGGAAACTGTCCAGATGCAGGAGAGGAAGGTTAGATTAGTGTGTTTATTTGTTTTGGTTGGGAAACTGAAGTAAAGATCAGTCCTAATTATGTAATTAATCATAAATATCAGTTCTAATTACACAAATATATGCATAGCGCTACACAAGAACTGCCTAAAGTGCAATACAGTTTAGCAATTGATGATACCATACAACTGGTGTTAGCCTGCTGGAAAAAACTTCACAGTACCACTCGAAACTAGTGGCAGATGCACTCAAACTCTACCCTTTTTTGTTTTCTTTTTGGGGAAATATTTTCAACTCGTGAGATACTGGTGTTGGACCTAAAGGAGTGTAACCTGTAAAAATACAGCTGAGGACTATATCTGTCACTGTTTTATGTCAGAGTTCGCTACAGACGCCTCACGCTGCAGTCCAGGTAACTGAAGCCAAAACACGCTACTGCAACTGACGGAAAATGCTTCAGTGTTCTAATTACATATCGAAACTGTCGTGAAAAAACCAGCGCTCGTAATGAATGGGTCATAATGTAACACATGTACTGGGGATAATCGTCAACCCAAAAGACTGCAGATGGGTGGCAGCTGAATGTGTGTTTTCCTTGAGGTACAATCACAAACTGCCGAAATTAGAGGTCCTCTTACCTCTCTTCATCGATCCCCCTCCCTCCCTCCCTCCTTGCCCATACGGTGGAGAGACAGAATTTTCAAACAGTCAACTGCTAGCCCACACAACTCGCGATTTTTCTACCGCCCTTCCGCCAGTAAAGAGCTTGCCATGGTCACTGACCGCTTTGAGGTAATGGTCCTTCACCAACACAAAAGCATTTATAGTCAGCCAAACAACAGGAGATAAATGCAACTTGTTTGTTCGTCTAAAGGATACCAGCACACACCCTCCCTCCCCCCCCCCCTGACAGAAGAACGGCTGCATGAAGCAACCATGCACCACCCTGCAAGTGCCCAACATTTTGAGGGGGAAACACTACACTGTAACAACTGTATTTGACGTCAACATAGCTCCTATAATCGAGCATCTATTAAAAAGGTAAACATGTCCTCTTTCCACAAAATAGGCGCAGCTCCTTTGCTTTGTTTTGCGAGCAAAATCGGTGTAGCTATTACTTCAACTGCAGGATACAATTCGCATCTCATCCAACGAAGTGCACTGCTACCGATTACAGATGACCAAAATTCTTAGGTCGAGCTATACATCTCCCTTATATGTCCACCCTGCATAAAACTGGGAAAAAAAGCTTTCACTACTTTGATGCGAAAAATATCGATCATCATAGAATATCCTCGTTATTTCTAAAGCGTCATCAGAGTAAAGAAAAAGCGAGGATTTAAGCTCCGAAGAAAACACATCTATGTTAAGCAATTTCTTTCAGTTTGATGGACAAATTACACGGCCTGAGAGTGTCTTTCGCGTTCAAATCAGTGTCCATAAATAAAGTCATGCACATGTGTATCACAGACATTTCAGACACGTCAAATAACATTACAGAATACAATTTTTCACACCATTTAATCATATCTTGAAAAAAACAAAAAAACACACACACAATTATTTTACGTTTGACAACAACAAACAATAATTCAAGAGGGCATTCCTGTTTTGTACATATTGACAGGTTCTGTTTTACCAATGCAATGCCGTATCACAGTGGCGTTTACAAAACAAATCATGAGTGACTGTCTTATAATAGAACCTCCTATAAGACTTTACTGTACCTCTTTCTTCCAATACATCGAAATCAAATACTGTCAGCATGCTTACATTTGACAGTTTTGATCCAGAACTTACCTCTACCGATATGTGTGTAAAGTTTCTATCATACAGCAGATTCTTGCGTTCTAGTTTTGCAAGTAATTTGATCATCACAGCCTGCTTCACACAAGTTTCTGACATGTCGGGAAGAAACACTATCATTTCTAGGTTCCACAATGAGGTATAACTCAAGTGGTGTCTACTTTATAATAAGAGGTTATGAAGTATGAAATGACATAGTACTTGCGGTAATACCTACATTTAAACGTGCAGTGGTGACAATGATAACAAAAACAGTAATGATCCCATGAAGACAGATACAGCCCATTTCTATCAGTTTTATGAGCAAAATCGGTGTATTTTGGAGAGAACTATCTACAATCAGACTTTAAACAGCTGCACTGCCCCTTGCAATAGTACCTCTTATAAGATATTACTGCATCTATCTCTTCCAATATACTGAAAAACAAATAGTCTGTGTGTTGACATCGAGCATATTACATATACATGTGCAGGTCACCAATGGTCGAAGTTGCTTGCACAGAAGTGCGTAAATTTTTATCAATGGTACTGGAAAAGGACCTTATCCAACAGACCATCAATTACAAGAGAGGGTTCTTCTATTGTTCGGTCATAATCAGTTTAAAACATTGTTTTTTCAGCTCTAATGCATCCATGCAGTGTTGACTACAGCTCTGTACTTCACTTTACACATTGTTTTTCTACCATGACTTCGAGGACAGTGTCAGGAGCGAAACTGGCATTAACACATTTTGATCCATTGGCTCTCACAGAAAGTTGAGCGTCGCATCGTGTAAACTATGCAGCTTCCACAACACACAGATTTGTAGAAATGAAACACAGACATGACATTTCTCAGTGACTAGAATGTGGAAGACATTGCAACATATGCAAACTGGAAGAGTCTGCGGCGTTGTAGAGTGTTTCTAACAGCTATCTGAAGGTAGTGGATGTCTCAGCGTTCTGTTTTGAAAATCATTGCCGGCCGCTGTGGCCGAGCGGTTCTAGGCCCTTCAGTCTGGAACCGCGCGACCGCTACGATCGCAAGTTCTAATTCTGCCTCAGGCTTGGCTGCGTATGATGTCCTTAGGTTACTTAGGTTTAAGTAGTTCTAAGTTCTAGGGGACTGATGACCGCAGATGTTAAGTCCCATAGTACTCAGAGCCATTTGAACCTTTTTTAAGAGTTTTGTTTCCTAATTTTAAAGTGATTAATGTTTCAGTGTTGACCATTTCCGAAAGGTGCCGTTCACACCATGAGTGAGGTAGTAGAAAAATAGGTACTATTATCTTATTGATGAAAAGAAAGAACATGTGAGTCTGCATCATTTAGGAATGCCTGCAAACAACTGTTTGAAGATGATGACCTGTGCATTTAATCTCATGCTCCACAGCCTCAAGTAGCAGATATCTACTTTTCTGCCAAGGCTCTCTATGTCTCAACCATGTTGATGCCTGTCTATCATTATGTGGTAATCAACAGAATACCAGCAGACAGATGGGATGAGAAAGACACCGTTGATATGGGATGATGTACTGTTTTACACACTGCAGTTGATAGTGTGATCAATTTAAGAATTTTACCAGTTGCTCCTTATTTTCAACTCCAGCCAGTGACATGGCAGAATGCTTCCCAAATTCTGCATCATTGTTAAATCACCGCTCCACTACTATTCAAGTAGACATATACCAAACTGCGACTGTGTAGTATCTCCATTCGGCCATATACATCAAAGTGTATCAGATAGTGTATTATACTGACACAATTATCTACTTATTTACAGTACATCAATCATAGTGGACAATTTATGATTAAAACTGGTCATCTTTCCATCTATGGATGGTTGTCACAGAGTATTCTCGCATTTGAGGGATAAAATTGGGGATTGACAGATCCATCCCACATTAGACTTGACCAAACCGCCCTGTAACATCGATCTTACTCACGGCCTCCATCCAAATGCACAAGATATCTCCAGATCCGTGCATGTCAATGACGGTAGCACCTCCTATCGCTGTATAATAGACGTGGGAGTGCTGCAGTGATAGACAGTTAAGAATAAACACATGGTTTACACATGATGGAGATCCAGATGGACGGAATTTGAAACATTTCACGTGAATCAATCGTGCTATCAATTCTGAAGAATTATTCCACTGTCTGCAGTCAGTACTAGGAAGGCACCAGCATAAGAGAAATTATGATAGAGCATTAACAGACACTCCTACAGTTACACGGTTCTGCACTTAAAAATGCTACATTGTTTAAGCCATATGGGTTCTGAAATATTAGTCGTGCAGAAAGCAACGCTCTTAATACTCTAATGCATGATATAGGAGTCCGGCATCAGACATAAAACCACACCGCAAGTGCCCTAACCCAATCAGTACAGTGACAAATTTCAAAACAATAAAACTGTTTTCTTCTACACTATTTTATTGTCCTAGGAAGACATTGTTAATCCATATCTGCTGCTCGAGCTATTTATAAACAAGGTAGAAGGAGGTCAGGAGACTGGTGTTCTGTCTCTTAGGAAATTAGTGGATTTTATACGTATTTTTAAAATGTAAATGTATGTACCATGAATCACACTTCCCATGTCAGTCATGTTTATCATTAGTAGTAGCAGTATTGGTTTTGATGGATGCAGCTATGTCTCACTAAGAACAGAGTGGGGGAAAACGGACATGAATATTTCTAATAGCTGATACATTGAGGTACCACCCACGCCTTGCTGCACAAAAGTGCAGACAAACAAGTAGCAGCTTCTTATGATGGAGTAAGCATCACAATCAGTAGTCAAAGGATATGTACCAGTCTTATTGTTGTTTACAGTAACATGACCACAGCTCTGGTAACATTCCTCTTGCACAAAGAAGTCCTGGTCTGATATTAACTAGTTTTGCTCATGTGTAGGACAATATGGCAATTTCGTTCTAACACCATGTCTCTCGATTACCCCCTCCCTCCCCCCCGCCCCCATACTATTAAAGGTGATACATATGACATTGTTCCACTGTCGTACAGGACCCTCTGGGGATGGCTTAAGTCTGATAAACGCACTGCTTCTTTTCCTTTATACTTACGGAATAACATTATGTGTGAGAATCAGCTGTGATTCGGTAATGCCTGTATCTATATTCGACTTCATGTGTGAGAACACAGTTATAGATTAGGATAGACATGTTTTGCATGCTTTATTATGATACATCTATGTAATACTTTGTTGAAGTATGCATTACCAAAACCCACGTTGTTTACAGGGGGAGGGCAGGGTTAAAAGAGAATAGAGTCAGAGCAGAGTTCTTAAGCTTTTCTCAGTCTTGAGTGTCCTGGTACCCCCAACCCACATCATTACCCGCATTTTATGGTACTTTTTTCTAGTTTTGTTTATTCTTAGTCAATTTATGTATTTTTACAAGTCTTTTAACGATTTTACATATTTTGTCGTATTTCCCTCAATTTTAGGTAATTTACAATCAATTTGTCGTAAATATTCCAGATTTTCCTCGATTTTTACCTATTTCATGTCATTTTTCAATGTTTTTTGATATTTTCCCAATGTATGTGTTCACATTTTCTGCACACGTTGTTTGATTTTATATAAGAACATTTGCGTGTCCAATACACCAGCCTACTTAAAAATCCTAAGAATTCCCCTCCTCCCAATGATCTGCAAGTATGCATTTTGGATGGGAAGATCGCGAAAAGTACAGTATTACTCGCATCGTACATAGATGAGGCTCAGTCGGTGGTGCAGATTGAAAATTTGTAGTCTAGGAACAAATCTATGTACTGTTATGATACATAAGAGAGCATGTGTGCAGGCAAATGTAGCGATGCACTTGATGCAAACTCACAGTCTGGCAAAACTCTACACATTCATCACTTATCCAACTCTATGGTGTAGAGATCTACAACAGGCAGTTGACATTTATTTATTTATTTATTTGCACGTCAAGTTCTGTAGGAGTTTATTTTCTACAAGCCATGAACTTACGTCATGTACTGCACTATTTGAAACCAAGATAATGGGGGACATAACACCCTTTAGTGTCATCAGCCAACAGAAATATTTTAGAGGTATCTGTAATGCTACAGGGCATACCCATTTAAACAAATAAGGAACAGAAGTGGCCCCAGCACTGATCCCTGGGGCACCCCCCATTTGGGTGTACCCCACTGAGACCCCACATCTCAACACTGTGAATAATGACCTTTTCCCGTATGTTGTTAAAATAAGCGGTGAACCAATTGTGAGCTACTCCCCATAGTCCATAATGGTCCAACTTCAGGAGCAATTTGTGATCAACACAATCAAACACCTTAGTTAAATCCAAAAATATAAAATATGCTTAGTATTCTAAACCTTTTATTTAACCCATCCAGTACCTCACACACAAAAGTGAATATAGAATTTTCAGTCATAAAACGACTTCTAAAGCCGAACTGTACATTTGATAGCAAATTATGTGATACAAAACGATCAATTATCCTTACATAAACAGCCTTTTCAATAACTTTAGCAAACACTGACGGCATAGGAATAGGTCTAAATCTGTGTACATTATCCCTTTCTCCCTTTTTACAAACCGGCATTACTACTGAGTACTTTAATCGTTTACTACTCACCAGTCCTAAAGGAAAAATTACAAATATGACTAAGTACGGGCCTGACATGTCCAGTACAATACTTTAATATTGTGCTAGGCGCTCCATCATATCCATTGGAGTGCTTAGTCTTCAGTGATTTAATTATTTACCTAATCTCCCCCTTGTCTGTATCACAGAGGAGTATTTCAGACATCAGTCTTGGATAGATATTTGCCAAGGGAGCTATATGATTCCCTGTAGTAACAGAATTTTTATTTAATTCACCAGCAATGTTCCGAAAACGACTGTTAAATACTTTACATATATCTGATTTATCAGTAAGAGAAATATTTTTACTAGAAACTAACTTTATATCATCAACCTTTTGCTACTGACCAGACATTTCCCTCACAACTGACCACATGGTTTTAATTTTATGCTGTGAATTATCTGTTCGCTTTGCATACTGCTTACTCTTTGCCTCCCTAAACATGGAAACATGATGTCCTCTGAAGGTGATTCCTTAGTTAAAGGGACTTCCTTTAGGCACCTGACTTCAATCTAAAAAAGCTGTAGCTCTAACATCAACTACAATAGGAATCTTTCCATGAGTGATCCCACCACAACCCACTACACTGTCACCTATAAGCATTGCCAGCTGTCCCTTTCCATACCTATTGAGGTGCAGGCCATGCCTAGCGAAACCCGATCTACTGATAGACTGAGCTGGCACCACTGCAATGTGACCCATGCCCTCTGTCATCAGTGCCTTCTCGAATGCCATGTTAACAGGCTTGTGAGCCGCATTAAGATGTGTACAGTGTCGATTTCCGCTGCTGCTCTGATATATTTCTCCCACATTGGATACCAGATGAGCTGCAGCACTTTTGTTTACATCTTCCAGCCCTGAAATGTCAGCACAACCATCTCAGGACATCTAAAAATTGTATATTTTGTAATCCAAATAATAGGTTATTAGTTAGCTGATAGTGTGTCGATGGCACTTAGCATCCTGGAACATGAGTTTCCCCTCCCCATACCTACAGAGCACTCACCCCTGGCAACAGAAAATTAATGTGTTTTTTCGGACATGTGACTAAATGGCGTGAAAGATTGCATTCTATAATGTTATTCCACATGTCTGAAATGTCTGTAATAGATATGTGCATAACGGTTTATTCACAGACACTAATTTCCATACGAGAGATGCTCTTAGGTCGTGTAAGTTGTCAAGATCTCTTGGTTGCTTTGGTATTATTGGGTTTAGTGCGTTAAGACAGGTCCTATTCTGATGTTTGACCTTTTGACACACCGCACAGCGTCTGATTACTTGCTCTATACGTCGCCTCATATTAGGGAAATAACAATACGTAGAAATTTTGGCGGCACACTTCAGCACTCCATAGTGCCCCCCATGTGCGGTGCGTGTGTTGAATTAAGTTCTCCACGTATTCCTGAGGTATGCACACACACCACTTATCCATTCGTCGATCTCTTCTGTGAAAGAGGACGCCATTATGTATAATGTAATACTGCTCTGAACGTTCGTGTGTTCTAGCTTGCAATTTTTTCCTTACCTTGCTCCATCTCGGGTCTTCTTCCTGTAAACGTTGCATGTTTTTGCACATTTTAATATAATATGGTTTAAAAGTTCCATCCTCTATTAAAAGGACCCTGAAGTCTGATGTTTGTTCCTCTAACTCGTGGAAATCGGTAAGACCTTGAGGTAACCGTGACAGTGCATCTGCCAAAACATTCTGTTCCCCTTTTATGTACACTATCTCAAAATCAAACTCCTGGACATACAGGCACCACCTCGCTATTCTCTTATGTAACAACTTGCACGTCAGAAGAAAAGACAAGGCTTGATGATCACAGTAAACTTTGGTATGTTTTCCCCAAAGGTAATATTGAAATTTACGAAACGCCCAAACTACTGCTAATGCTTCTAGCTCAGTTACGGAATAAGATCTTTCACATTCTGTGAGGGTTCTACTGGCAAAACTGATTACATTGACTTCTTCCTTACCATCCTTTGTTATTATTTGAAACAGGCACGCACCGAGCCCCTGATAACTAGCATCGGTGCTTAAACAAAAATCCAATTCCATATTTGGGTGTTTCAGGATAGGCGCGTTAATCAGCGCCTGCTTAATCTGCTGAAAATCATTTTCACATTCTTTAGTCCACAACCAGTTGTGGTTTTTACGCAGTAAGTTTAATAGTGAACTACTATTCAACAATTGTTGTGGCAGGAACTTCCTGAAAAACGAGGCCATACCTAAAAAACCTTTTAATTGTTTCTTAGTATAGGGTGTTGGGAAATTCCGTATCGCATCTAGTTTACTGGGGTCAGGTAGAATTCCTACTGGTGAAATAATATGCCCTAAGAATTTTATTTTTTCTTTCCTAATTCAGACTTTTTAAAGTTAACTGTGACATTGTATTCATCAAATTTTTGCAAAATCCTTTCCAAAATACTTACATGTTCATCCCATGTTTGAGTTGCAATTAATAAATCATCAACGTAGAGTGTAACCTGGCTAAGCAGTTCCGGTCCAAGAACCCTGTCTAATGCTTCAATAAATACACCAGCGCTCACATTTAATCCGAAAGGCAGCACCCTAAATTGGTAGCTCCTCCCGGCATTTATGAAAGCTGTATACTTTCTACTCTCTTCATGTAATAAAATTTGCCAGTACGAAGCTTTCAAATCAAGGGATGTTAAATACTTAACGCCATGGAACTTTAATAACTGCTCTTCTAGATTCTCTGGCCTTGTTCTTAGAGGAACGATGATTTTGTTTATTTCCCTCGCGTCTAACACCAACCGCACCGTTCCGTCAGTTTTACCAACTGCGAGAATCGGACTGCAGTAAGGTGAGTGCGATGTTTCAATAACCCTCCAACTAATCATACGCTCTATTTCCTTTCTTACTGCCTCTTTCTTTGCCCAAGGGGTGCCATAAGACGTTCTACAATAAGTTTCATGCGGGTATACTTCCATTTTATATTCATATCCCTTAATAACACTAGGTTGTTTACGAAAAATGTTATGATATTTGAAGAGTAATTTTGTCAGTTCACTTCGCTGTTCATTGTTAAGACAAGTGGATTTATTTATTTTACTGTCTACTATTTGCTCATCGAGGATCTCCCTACCAGAGTCATCAAGTTCCATCTCCTTTACCATTATGGGTTGAGGGTAGACAAATTTAACATTAATGTCTGGTATCGGCCTAACCTGATTTGTCATTGTAGTTCTTATTAAGTCCATAGTCAGCGTGCGCTCCCCTACATGAAACTGGCATTCCCCGCTGCCAATATCTATTTTTATCCCATATCTTCTGAACACCTCCATACCAAGCATACAGTTCACTATAAGTTTGTCTACCAACAAGAAAGTACACTGCAAAATTACGCCACATATGCTAATGGGTATGCTGGCCTGTAATTTTATAACTTTAGATTTACTTCCCGTCGCCGTTACGATCTTACAGTTCTCTACAGGTAGTGTGGGAACATTTACTTCCCTCGCTATCTCTTTGAACAAGCTAGTAGACATCAGGCTTGTCGACGCGCCAGTATCCAAAACAACTAGTACATCTATGTTTCCCACCTTTACCTTTATTATTGCTTGAATAATTTCACTTACCTTGCGTGTTGTTTCTTTCTCTTCGATAAACAAGTCGTCTTTCATTTCTGCGCCCTTATCATACCTTAAAAATAGATTCCGGATATGCTGTATGTGTAGGTTTGTTTCAGTGTCTGCTTCCTCCTTTCCGTTCCTGCTCGCTTTAGTGTTTAAGTCGCTCATATTAGTACTGTGGCACACTGACAGTTCATTACCTTCTTCCTCTAGTCACGCTCGATTATTATTTCCTGGGGCCGGTAAAGGTATTGTTTCATTTTCTGCCGTGACTTCTACTATGTTTACTGTATGTTCGCGTGGTCGCCAGTTCGTGTCCCGGTTGTTTCGATTTGACTGTACGGGCTGCCTGTTATCTCTCGGATCCCTGTGTTGCATATTCCGTTCCTGGTAATTTGCATTTCCTTGTCGCCCATTGTCGAAGTTTTCCCTCGAGTTTCTATTGTCTCTGCCATTACCGTACCTATAGGGCTGATATTTAGTTTCGTACGACCCTCGGCCACTCTGTGGCTGGTAGGTAGACCGATTGTACGGATTTCCGTTGTGGCGCGGCTGTACATACGGATGCCATTCATTCATACGCACACGACCGTTATAATTTCCAAAGCCGTTGCCGTTACCGTAGTTCTTCCCGTTTGGGTTGTGCCCATTACCGTTACGATAACTAGGTGTGGCTTGCCCATCCTCATGAATCAGATCTATTGAGTCGAGCACTGAAAGAAAATACTCGAGATCATATTCGGGAACAGTTATTAATTTTTCCCTAACATTTGCAGGTAACTTGTTCTTTAAGATTTTCAGTACATCGACATGAGATATCGGATTATTCCAGTAACGGGTCTTGTTTAGGTATTTTTCAAAATAGCTTCTTAGCCCCCCGAATTTTGAATGATATGGTACTGGGTTAAATACCTCTCGTCTTAACCTCTCCTGGATAGCTGTTGACCAGTATTTATCTAAAAATGCATTCTTGAACTGCTCATATGTCTCGCAAAGTTCTGACATCTCCGTAGCCCACAAAAGGGCATCACCCTCGGTGTGTCCTACTACATATTTAATTTTTTGAGCTTCTGTCCAAGTCCTGGGCAGTACGTTTCTAAAGGCTCGGACAAACACTACTGGGTGCGTTCGCTTTTTCTCATTTGAGAATACGGGAAACTGTCGATGTTTTATTAAGCTCTCATCCATTAACAACGCTGTCCAGCACGGCGGAACAGCATTTCCCTGCGGTGATGGTATATTTGTTTCAGCAAAGCTTTGCCCGCTGCTCGCGTCGCGCGTCGACATGCGGTCGCGCGGCGTGGGTTGGGCATTGTTGTCCGCGCCACTGATTCCTCCCACTGGCGGATGGCTGTTTATCGCTCCGCTTACCGCCCCAGGCGATGATATTACCGTACTTTGTTTGTTAACTATTTCGTCTCTTAACCGTTGTTCTAACTGCCTGATATCATGTTCTACGCGTTTTAAAATTTCTTCTTCCTTGTCCCCCACTACTTCCTTTACCGCTTCCACATAGGTACGCTGTTCACGTACGCATTTTTCTGCGAACGTTGTATTGTCGTCCTTTGCATTGCTCTTTACCGATTCATAAAGGTGCACAATGTCTGAGTTGATCCTCTTGTGTTCTAACTTGAGTAATCCTACCTCCAATGTGATTTTTTCTACATTTTCTGGCAAGTCGTTACAGAAAGAATGTAGTTTCGCTACATCTGATTGTACATTGTCTAAGTTGACCTGCGTATTCTTTTGCATTGCCTGTAAATTCTCTTGGGTTTCTCTAATTCCGGATAGCTCCTGTCGATACGTGTGTGTTAGTGTTTCAAATTTTTCGCCCACTATGCCTTTTAATTTCTCACCCATATCGTGAACCGAAATTTGTACTTGTTCATTAATTTTACTATCCACCTCCGTGGAGATTTGTGAAATCTGCTGTGTGAACTTCGTGTCCAGACTATTGAGTTCTGTGCGCAAATTTTTTACGTCGTCTGAAATGTGTGTCATGTTTGTATTAACCTTCTCGATCTCGGACTTTACTGTGGTCATGTCTGCTTGTATCGTTTGTAAACTTGACATTTTAGTCTCTAAGCCCGACATTTTTGAATTTATGTCTGCTTTCATTGCATTCATGCTTGTTTGTATGGATTCTGTTAAGGCTCGAAATAAGGCTTGCATATCTTCCGTATTCACTTCCGGCCTACGCCTGTCAGCATCTGCGTCCGTACTACGCGTACTGCTCTCATTTAAAACATTCTCTGGCCTCGAGGTGCCATTAGTTACGTCTACTGTAATTAACGTATTGCTTGTAATTAAATGTTCTGTATTCACGAGCGTCGAATGCAACAATGGCATGTCGCACCCAGCATCCAAATAATCACCGTTAAACAGTTCCAAACCACTCATTGTTGCATTTTGCAAATGAACATCCACTACATTCGCATTATGATTTTCGAATGACATTTCCTTATTGTTTTGACCCTCCATTATAGAAATCCTTATACCACTGCAGTTATCAAAATAAAAATTTTCTTTTTTAAGATTTTACTTCCGCGCTACTTCTCACGCGAAAAAAATGCATATACAGTTGTATGTAATTATAATCTCAGCTATTCTTTAGTCAATATACTTTCTATACTAATAAAGAAATGTCATTATCTCCACTTGACTACAATAGCGTTAATATCTGAAGCTTTAGGTTCTGGAATTTAGGAAATAGGTGGATGGATTTTCTAATAGGTCTACTGGGAACGCATTCTCTATATGCATTGCGCAGTCCTACCTGATTGTTGTCTTGTAAATCGTACTTCCTCTATTGTGCTTTGTTGTGTGCTCTTGGTATTGTCGCCCTTTTTCCTTCTAATTTATTTATTATTTCCTTTTTATAGCATTTCTTCAGTACCACATCATCGTCTCCGTCACATCATCAGCGTACATGGAACATAAAGAAATCGTTAACGTACATGTATATTCATTTTCCTAACAATACTAGTACTCACAGTTTTGCCCACAGCGTATCGTGCCTGTCACCTGTCGCCACTTTATAGTATAATAAAATAATGGAATAGATGATAATAAAATGCGTGGCTTTTTAAAATGTATTGAATTAATGAGATTAATTTTTCGGCGTGAATGACAAGCACAGTAAGCTGAGCTATGCCTGGAAATAAGTCCGTATTAGTTCATATTATTTTGCAGGGTGGAGTAGTTTCTTTCTCCGCTGTAGATTTGTGCTTACCATTCTTTATAATACTACGTTTGGTCGCCGCGTTCACCTTTGAAGACTTGACCGTGTTCCTATTAAGCTTATCGGATCTTTGTAATTTTCCAAAGTACACAGGTGGGCTTCAGTTATTGTAATTATTGTACTATTTGAAATAACAACTCACACGACCTTTCTGTTAATAAAACAATACTGTATTTTTCTAAACGGTGCACATATGAAATCCACACTCCTCACTTATTCATAGCGACCCCAAAATGGCGGTCTACAATTACTCGCTAAAAAATTAACGTGCTTCTCACTCTTTCACTAGTTGAGCGCGAATCCCTCCTTCCTCCTACCGGTACCAGAAAAAATCCTCTGTTTATTAACAACTGAAAGTCAAAAAATACATGACGGTAGGCATAGGCTCTATGATGGGCTACCGCTTCATGTTGTCTCTTTGCCTTTAAGGAAGACGAAAACATAAAGGAAATGCAAAAGGTTTATCACAAAGGTAAGAGGGTCTCTAATTTGGGCAGTTTATGATTGTACCTCAAGGAGCACACACATTCAGCTGCCACCCGTCTGCAGTCTTCTGAGATGACAATTATCCCCAATACATGTGTTACATTAAGATCTGTTCGTTATGAGTGCTGGCTTTTTTCACGACAGTTTTGATGTATAATTAGAGCAGTGAAGCATTTTCCATCAATTGTGGTAGTGTGTTTTGGCTTCAGCTACCTGGGCTGCAGTGTGAGGTGTCAGTAGCGGACTGTGACATAAAACAGTGACAGATACAGTCCTCAGCTGTGTGCTTACGGGTAATACACTTATTGAACTTTTCTCTGCCCAACAGCAGCATCTCATGAGTTGAACACATTTCCTACCAAAAAAATAACTGATAGTACCTCCCACTCTAGCCTTTATTTCCCACCAGCTTGTAGTTGAAGGGCAGAGTTTGAGTGCATCTGCCACTAGTTTCGAATGGTATTGTGAAATTTTTTCCCAGCAGGCATCATCAATTTCTGAGCTGTATTCCGATTTTAGACAGCCCTTGTGTAGCACTATGTACATATTTGTGTAATTAGTACTGATATTAATGATTAATTACACAATTAGGAATGATCTTCACTTCAGTTTTCCAACCAAAATAAATAAAATACACTAACCTAACCTTCCTCTCCTGTATCTGGACAGTTTCCATTTTTAATTTCCCATCAATTCACAGGTTCAGGTGTGGGGCTGGACGTCAGCACAGCTCTGGCACAAAGATATTCCCACCAAAAATTCTAAATTTTCGCGAAAATTCGTAATTTCTTCCAATACTGTAGGTGTGGAACAGGGGGGATGGTGGATGGGAGCCGCCCGGCGTGGCGGAGCGGTTCTAGGCGCTACAGTCTGGAACTGCGCGACCGCTACTGTCGCAGGTTCGAATCCTGCCTCGGGCATGGATGTGTGTGATGTCCTTAGGTTAGTTAGGTTTAAGTAGTTCTAAGTTGTAGGGACTGATGACCTCAGCAGTTAAGTCCCATTTGAACGATTTTTTGGTGAACGGGGGTTGAGGATGGGGGTGGGGTGGGTTGAGGGCCATTAACTGATCAATTTCATTAAATTGCTTGTCAATTTGATATCAATATTGTCCTGATACCGCCTTATCTCTACTACTCACTTTTTTCTTAAAATACTTCTTATGAATTTCATTTCACTATCTGAGATTCCACTGCTCCTCTCCTCTTGTCGTTGTCCAGGTCTTCATTGTATTTGTCAATATGGGTGTAAAGCAGGTCCTACACAGGCTAAGACCTTCCCACATTGGGAACACAGATTACTTATTATTTAAAAATAAAAGCAACTTTATTACCTTATTTTACAATTTAATTACAACTCATTTTTATAAAATTTGTGAGCAACACTTTTGTATTACTTTGACCTGTTTTTCAGTGTACTAAGCAAAGAACTCATTCATGTATGACGTTATTATTTCAATAAGAAACCGGGCTTAGTATCATAGTTTATCGTAGTTATCACATAGGTCTATAATAAAAATAGGAAACGACTACATTTTAAAGAGAATCAGTTATTGTTATCAAAAAGTTTTGCACTGAAACACTTGGCCAACTTGTACATCTTGATTGTGAACGATGTTAAATGGTACACTGGTTGTTGAACTACATACTTTGTGGTCGTCTGACCTCGACAATGGTCTAACTTCTATATTTAATGAGAGCTGACTCATGGTTGGCCCATAGCCAGTCAGAGGCTCACTATGTTGGCCTCTCTCCATCCAAATAAAGCTATATGTGCCGATAATGTGTTTGTTTTGCTAACTGTGCGAGCAGCACTGTGTGTCCACTTGCATCACTGACTGAACAAGGACTTACGCTTCCTTACACTGCGTAATGCTTCATTCCACAAATACTGCTCACACAGTCTACCATCGCCTGTTATCTGCATTGCTAACTATGCAGTATTCTCCCTTGTCTTGTTTAACGAAATTATGCCATTCACCACGTCGTACATAACAGTCGTTCGAGTAAACTGGAAATAAAGCTCTGTAACCCAAATGTTTGCGTCTGAATGTATAAATTCTCACATACGATCGGCTGAACCACAATGAATCTATCGCAAAACTTAGCTAAAACGAGATGGAAAGATGCACATTTACTCCCAGAAGCGACCAAACCCTCTTCCATTCAACTTCCAGTGAATATTGAGTGTTAATTTTTATGCAATGTGACAGAAATTCGTGTAAACCTAACACAGCTTAAGTGATCACTACTTGTTCAAAATAGAAAAAAGAATAAGGTGTATTTATTGCACTAGGAACAGTTACACTAATTAATTATCCAAGATTGGGTCTCGTAATTTAGAAGTACAGATGTGTTTACTACTGAAAGAGATCCGTTAAATCGCTTTCATAACAATTCATCTAGCTTTGTTCTATTATTGTATCTTGCTACTTGTTGATGACAGTGGCTGGCCTCGAGAAAGGACAAGAGTCGCCATGTTTCTTTATTTTTCTCCTCCGTCAAAAGAGCATCAGCCTTATTACTGTCTTTCCCAGTCGTTTGTATCATTCTGAATGAGTGATATAATGGGTGGAACATATCTTCTAGTCGGTGGAGGATTTGTTTCCTGCCAACTCAGTCTTGCGAGTCTTTGAGATACTAGTGTGTGGACAGAGAGGTTACGTGTATCAGCACAAAAGGTGTAGTGATGAGCCTCTTTGGAGCGGTCGTTTTCCCCCACGACTGCTCTGTACCCGTAGATAATGGAGGAATGTTTGAAATGGCTCTCTGGCAGACGACCCTAGATAAGACAGACATGTTTTCTATTCACTCTGTAGTAGATACAAGGAACGTATTTGTATGTACTGGATGTTCTTTAGGAGTGTTGATATTCTGAGCAACCATTATTCAATACAGCTCCAGAGTATTAATTGAAGACTCAGTTGTGGAAAAGAATGTGATTTTGTAGATAAACGATTTTCGCAATTTTTGGTGGCAATGCTTTGTGTTCAAGCCACGTAGGCAATGGTTCAAATGGCTCTAAGCACTATGAGACTTAACATCTGAGGTCATCAGTCCCCTAGACTTAGAACTACTTAAAGGTAACTAACCTAAGGACATCACACACATCCATGTCCGAAGCAGGATTCGAACATGTAACCGTAGCATCAGCGCGGTTCCGGACTGAAGCGTCTAGAAACGCTCGGGCACAGTGGCCGGCTATATAGGGATTGCTCGAGAGTGTTGCAACTCAAGTGATATAGAAAGTAAATTGCACGACGTACGTAGTCGCTTTTGAATGCTACCATAAATCGTATAGGAACTGCAGTCTAGGAACAACTGAAGACATGCGCGAAAAAACGGGCAAACTGTCAAATGTAAAAGCTTAGAGATAAATGTTGCCATCTGTTGCAGCGTATGGGAACTATGAAAAGTGACATTGGTCTCACCCCCAAATATCACACTAGGTTATTTAGGGGTGAGACCAACGTCAGTTTTGATAGCTCCCGTATCCAGCAACAGGTGACAACACATATCTCTAAGGTTTTACATTTGAGTATTAGATCGTTTTCCCGCGCATGTCTTCAATCCATGGCAACAATAATTTTTCCTAGTAAATCATGGAGATGCGATATATGCTTTTAATTAGTTGAGTGCAGTTCTTGGTAAAAATACAGGCTATGAAACAATTTGTAAAATTGCAAAACATCTGGCAGGGGGAACGTCCAAAGTGCAAGAAGACCTCACAGAGAAGAGCCTCTCTCATGTACTGCTGGAATCCTGTGACGTAGAGAGGTCTTTTTCACTCCACAAGCCCATATTCACGGACAATCGATGAAGTTTCGCTGCAGGAAACCTCAAGATGACATTTGTCAGTATTGCAACAGCAGCATTGGAAAATAGAATGAGTTTCTAATACAAGATATTCTTTATTTCTTCTCCCGTTAAGATTTAGGTTAAAACAGTAGAATACTTTTCTACAGTAATTGATTACAAATTATTAAATTGTTATGAACGGATGACAATATTTATTAGTCACACCATTTGTGTTACGCTTATCATTAAAGCACATTTTACAAATTTATAGTGTATAGTTTTTCTTCGTGTGTATTAGATGTTCATTGAGATTTGCCTTTTGTCAGGTAATAAAGATTTTAGTAATCTCAGGCTAGTGTCTTACGCACGTCCCACCCAATCACTATCCTCGTTTGTCAGTCTGAATCATTAAAAGATATCTGCATTAGATCATGTCACTGTACAGTAACGGTTGGCCGTGAGTAGGGTTAGTAAAAAAAGACGTTAGAAGTGGACTATCTCTAGTTACTTGAACATATTAATAAAGTCGTTATCCGTTGCTAACCAGTAAATTAAACTATCTACCTTCTTAACGTGGTTAGCATGTCGTTCCTCTTCTCCCAACGACTTTTAGTTATTTTATCAACTTACACGAACCCTACCCTAAACCTTGATCAAACCGACACGTAGCAGTTCTGTAATTTCCCTGGGACTGGGCGGTTCATTAGGTGGCGGTGTTAGGCCAGGTTCAGTTAAGACAGTAACTCCTCGGGCACGGGTGAGCAGTACCTCGGTGGGAAGTGGACTGTCCGGCGCCCAAGACTACTAATGAATCATCAAGCATTTATTGTTCCTATGTTAAGTCATCTTCATTCACAGTCGCCAGCAACAGGAGCAGGTAGGAGGGCGCTAGGCACAGTGGAATGTGCTGACACCCATACGTTTACCTGCTGCAGCTATGGTGGCGCGTATTCAGCATCCTGCGACGCCATGGCAGTTTGGGCGCACCTTAGTTGGTATTGTTCACGCTGACTCAGGCGTTGGCAGCTTGTGACACTGGGTTACCAGGGGACTCCCATGACATCGTACACGGTGCTCCATTAAAGGAAGAAGTTCAGAGACGGGTTGCCTGATTTCTTATCCGTAGATTCGAACAACACATAAGTGTTGTGGAGATGCTTCGGGATCTCAAGTGGGAATTCCTGGAGGGAAGCCGACATTCTTTTCGAGAAACACTACAGAGAAAATTTAGAGTACCAGCATTTGGAGCCGACTGTCGAACGATTCTACTGCTCCCAACATACACTGCGCGTAAGGACCATAAAGATAAGATTCGAGAAATTAGAACTTATACGGAGGCATACCTGCGGTTGTTTCTCCCTCGCTCTGTTTGCAAGTAGATCGGGGAAGGAAACGGCTAGTAGTCATACAGGGTATCCTCCAACCACATTCCGTATTGTGGCTTGCGGAGTGTCTTTGTACATGTAGAGTAAGGACAGGAAGAATTATTATACCCTGTTGGAGTGTGCACAGTTGAAAGACAGAAAGTACACTACTGGTCATTAAAATTGCTACACCACGAAGATGACGTGCTACAGAGGCGAAATTTAACCGACAGGAAGAAGATGCTGTGATATGCAAATGCTTAGCTTTTCAGAGCATTCACACAACGTTGGCGCCGGTGTTGACACCTACAACGTGCTGACATGAGGAAAGTTTCCAACCGATTTCTCATACTCAAACAGAAGTTGACCGGCATGTCCTGGTGAAACGTTGTTGTGATACCTCGTGTAAGGAGGAGAAATGGGTACCATCACATTTACGACTTTGATAAAGGTCGGATTGTAGCCTATCCGTGAGTCAACAGATAGGGACGTTTGCAAGACAACAACCATCTGCACAAACAGTTCGACGACATTTGCAGCAGCACAGACTATCAGTTCGAGGACCCTTGACGCTGCATCATAGTCAGGAGCGCCTGCGATGGTGTACTCATCGACGAACCTGGGTGCACCAATGGCAAAACGTCATTTTTTCGGATGAATCCAGGTTCTGTTTACAGCATCAGAATGGTCGCATCCGTGTTTGGTGACCTCGCGGTGAACGCGCATTGGAAGCGTGTATTCGTCATCGCCATACTGGCGTATCACCCGGCGTGATGGTTACATGTCTCGGTCACCTCTTGTTCTCATTGACGGCGCTTTGAACAGTGGACGTTACATTTCAGATGTATTACGACCCTTGGCTCTACCATTCATTCGATCCCTGCGAAACCCTACATTTCAGCAGGATAATGCACGACCGCTTGTTGCAGGTCTGGTACGGGCCTTTCTGGATACAGAAAATGTTCGACTGCTGCCCTGGCCAGCACATTCTCCAGATCTCTCACCAATTGAAAACGTCTGGTCAATGGTGGCCAAGCAACTGGCTTGTCACAATACGCCAGTCACTACTATTGATGAACTGCGGTATCGTGTTGAAGCTGCATGGGCAGTTGTACCTGTACACAGCATCCAAGCTCTGTTTGACTCATTGCCCAAGCGTGTCAAGGCCGTTGTTATGGCCAGAGGTGGTTGTTTTGGGTACTGATTTCTCAGGATCTATGCACGGAAACTGCGTGAAAATGTAATCACATGTCAGTTCTAGTATAATTTATTTGTCCAATGAATACTCGTTTATCATCTGCATTTCTTCTTGGTGTAGCAATTTTAATGTCCAGTAGCGTACTTATGGCTTGGGTCTTGCCTCCTTTCCGTTTTTGCTATTGTTATGACGTTTAATGACATGGAATGAAAGTGAATGCATAGTGTGCCTCATCGTATAATTGCACTGGGTAATTACCTATGATGACTGTTGCCTTCTGTTGACTAAGGTTTTGTGTTTTGTCCGTGCTGCCATTACGTGGAGAGCAACGCAATTCTCAGAGTTGTACCTGAGGGCCAAGGTAGGCGGAAGTGGCTGGCCGTAGGTAAAATGCCAGGGAGCGCATGGTGGCTCATGACTGCTTTCACATTACTGGAATTCACACAAGGGCCAGCGGGAGACGACGCAGGGAATCACCGAGCGACCTGCAGTGGCCTGCTGTGCTCCCCACCGCTGGCCAGAGAAGGTTATACGACTTTCTGGCCTCTGGCACGATGGGCAGACATCCTCGAAGTTGTTCCCTGTCAGAAGAGCAATTTTGTCGGCACCTGCAGGTATCTGTGGGCTAAATGACCGAAAACCTTTTCTACGACTGAGGCGTATCCATTAGCATAACAAAACGTTCTTCTCCGAATCGGAAATAATCCTGCACTGCTACCTGTCCGACAGTCTGTCGCGGATGCATCCAGTAACTTCCTGTTGACTCAGGCTACAATCCGACCTTTAGCAAAGTCGGAAACGTGATGGTACGCATTTCTCCTCCTTACACAAGGCATCACAACAACGTTTCACCAGGCCACGCCGGTCAACTTCTGTTTGAGTATGAGAAATCGGTTGGAAACTTTCCTCATGTCAGCACGTTGTTGGTGTCGCCACTTGCGCCAACGTTGTGTGAATGCTCTGAAAAGCTAATCATTTGCATAGCACAGCATCTTCTTCCTATCGCTTAAATTTCGCCTCTGTAGCACGTCAGCTTCGTGGTGTAACAATTTTAATGAACAGTAGTGTACATTCTGTCTTTCAACTGTGCACACTCCAACAGGGTATAATAATTCGTGTTCTTACTCTACATGTACATAGACACTCCACAAGCCACAATACGGTATGTGGTTGGAGGGTACCCTGTATGACTACTAGCCGTTTCCTTCCCTGATCTACTTGCAAACGGAGCGAGGGAAAAACAACTGCAGGTATGCCTCTGTATAAGTTCTAATTTCTCGAATCTTATCTTTGTGGTCCTTACGCGCAGTGTATGTTGGGAGCAGTAGAATCGTTCTACAGTCGGCTCCAAATGCTGGTTCTCTAAATTTTCTCTGTAGTGTTTCTCGAAAAGAACGTCGGCTTCCCTCCAGGAATTCCCACTTGAGATCCCGAAGCATCTCCACAACACTTATGTGTTGTTCGAATCTACTGATAACAAATTTGGCAACCCGTCTCTGAACTTCTTCCTTTGATGGAGCACCGTGTACGATGTCGTGAGAGTCCCCTGGTAACCCAGTGTCACAAGCTGCCAACGCCTGAGTCAGCGTGAACAATACCAACTAAGGTGCGCCCAAACTGCCATGGCGTCGCAGGATGCTGAATACGCACCACAATAGCTGCAGCAGGTAAGCGTGTGGGTGTCAGCACATTCCACTGTGCCTAGCGCCCTCCTACCGGCTCCTGTTGCTGGTGACTGTGAATGAAGATGATTTGACATAGGAACAATAAATGCTTGATGATTCATTAGTAGTCTTGGGCGCCGGACGGTCCACTTCTATCTACGAAATCATCCACAACAGACTTGGGTTTCATGAAGTTTGTGCAAGATGGGTCCCAAAACAACTCACACATTTGCGTAAACAAACGCACTTGGACATCTGCAGAATGATTTGGATCGCTATGGTAACAAAGGGGACAACTTCTTAGAAAGAATCAGTACTAGTGACGAAACATGGATCCATCATTAGGAGCCGGAGAGTAAACGACAGGGTACGGAATGGAAACATCCAAATTTGCCGTGCATGAAACAGTTAAAGTCCACAGGAAATCTGGTGTTTACGGTTTTTTGGGACGCACAAGGAACATTACGGGAAAAGGAGTACAGTAATGAACAGTGTACGTTACAGTGAGAAGCTTACTGCCAGGCCAAAGCCTGCAATTCGATGCAAACGCCGAGGATTGCTGTCAAAAGGCGTTGTATTATTGCCCGACAATGTCCGTCCGCATACTGGTGCCCATACTGCTGGAACACTCCAGAAACTCAAATTCGAAGTCCTGAATCATCCTCCATATAGTCCCGATTTTGACCCTTCTGACTGTCACTAGTTTGGTCCACTCATATATGCATGAAGGGGCCGACGATGCATTCCTGGTTCGCAGTTCAACCGAGGGCATCAGGAAGCTTGTACAACGATGGACAAAGTGCGTTCAAACGCAAGGAGACTGTATCGAAAAATGATGTTCTCGTAAGTTTCCTATTTTTATAACTACTTTGCGGATAACAATTGACTTGCCCTCGTATATTGAGCCATGTTTAGTTCTCTGGTAAAGGGTAATGTTAGTCTTTTTTTGCAATGGTGTTGATTATGATTAAGTATAAATTATTGTAGATCCATTGATGTGCACTGCTACAGAATTATGATAGATGGGCCCTACAGGATCAGCTGCGTGTGCAAGCCTATGAATTTACATTCATGCACATCACACTCTTACCATCATGTTTAACGCATATTCGTTGTACTTGTGGTCACATATTTACTAGTCACAATCAGTACATTAAGAGTACGGCCGAAATTCTCTGTACAGTAATTTTCACCTCAATATATTACCAAATATGTCACTTTTTACGTAGATTTATTATTATTACTACATTTAATGTATTTCATGTCTCTTGTGTAAAAAAAATCCTTGTGAGTTGATCACTGATCTGGCATGTGCACCAAGGAGCCAAAGAAACTGGTACACCTGCCTAATATCGTGTAAGCACCCGCGAGCACGCAGAAGTGCCGCAAAACGACTTGGCACGGGCTCGACTAGTGTCTGAAGTATGCTGGAGGGAATAGACATCCTGAATCCTGCAGGGCTGTCCATAAATCCGTAAGAGTACGGGTTAGTGGAGATCTCTCCTGAACAGCACGTTGCAAGGCATTCCAGACTTGCTCAATAATGTTCACGTCTGAGGAGTTTGGTGGCCAGCGGAAGTGTTTAGACTCTGAAGAGTGTTCCTGGAGCCACTCTGTAGCAGTTCTAGACATGTAGGGTGTCGCATTGTCCTGCTGGAATTGCCCAAGTTCGTCGGAATGCACAATGGACATGAACGGACGCAGGTGTATAGACAGGATTCTTACGTACGTGTGACCTGTCGGAGTCGTATCTAGACGTATCGCCGACCTCACTGATTCTCGATTGAATTTAAATACGGGGAGTTTATGTGTCCGATGGAGCATAAAACGAGATTCATGTGAAAAAATCATCTGTAGCCATTCAGCTGACATGTGCGAGAATTACTGCACAATCAGCTTAACAGCTCATGCATCCAAGATGCTGACAAGAATAAAACACATAATCGAAATATCATTGAGGACGTAGTGTTGGCAGAAGAGCCAACACTGTGTTGCTAGAGGTGGCCGAAATGCACGCGTTTAATTACACGCTGACTGGCGCGAGGTCTGGAACAGTTAAGGGAATTAATAGTAGCAAATAAAGTACGTAGTTGACATAATACTTAACTTTAATCCACAATTGGTGTACATCGCTCTTGACAGTACATGTTATAATCTCAATATCAAATGCTATGGCGCCTTGCTAGGTCGTAGCAAATGACGTAGCTGAAGGCTATGCTAACTATCGTCTCGGCAAATGAGAGCGTAGTTGTCAGTGATCCATCTCTGGTTAAGTCGGCTGTACAACTGGGGCGAGTGCTAGTAAGTCTCTCTAGACCTGCCGTGTGGTGGCGCTCGGTCTGCAATCACTGACAGTGGCGACACGCGGGTCCGACGTATACTAACGGACCGCGGCCGATTTAAAGGCTACCACCCAGCAAGTGTGGTGTCTGGCGGTGACACCACATTCCTCCCCCGCAAATCGGCGGACGGTTGTGTTAGAAGGCTGCCGCCCGCCGTGGGGAGGACCCCATGTTGACGTATGCGACGAGGTGGGGAGCCTAAAAG
Organism: Schistocerca piceifrons; assembly: GCF_021461385.2. Classification (NCBI taxonomy): domain Eukaryota; kingdom Metazoa; phylum Arthropoda; class Insecta; order Orthoptera; family Acrididae; genus Schistocerca; species Schistocerca piceifrons. Next base: position 119,903,748 of record NC_060140.1, on the reverse strand, counting down.
GCGAGGCTGTGCCACCCGCACCCTGCCATTCGGTCCGAGGGGAGCTAGGAAACGCCTGAAAACCTAGTCCAGGGTGCACGTCAACATGCGGTGTATGCGCCCGTAGAGAGACAGGAGGGGCCGAAGGGTCGACCTCCATCGCGTCGGGGTACCCGACGGGCGTAGACGACATCTGGTCCGGAGCGGGTACGAGTTCCATGTCGGAGGACAGCTGGTCACGGGAAGCGATCGACGGCGCGTGACCCAGGGAGGCGCTTGGCGGCTGCAGCGAAGCGTCCACTGCGGGCGTCGCCGGCGGGAGAACAGGCGGCGGCGGCGGCGGCGGCGGCGGCGGCGGCGGCGCGTCGCCATGGGGCAAAATGGCAGGCAGCGTCGGTAACACCTGGGGATGAGGCGAGCCAGTAGATGGGTCCCCAGGGCGCTGACCGGACGGCACCGTCGCTGAAAGCAGACGGGGAGCGGCAGAACCCGTGCGACAACAGAGGCGCAGCTGATTGAGATGCCGACGCACCTCACCAGAGGCCCCCAAAACCAGATACATAGCGCGGCCGAGGCAGCGAAGAATGCGCCCTGCGAGCCAACGCCGTGAACCTCGATAGAGGCGATAGTATACAACGTCGGCTGGGGAAAAAGCAGGTGTCTGCTGCTGCACAGGAACCTGATGCGGCGGATGTAGCAAAGACATCAAGGTTCGATGAGGACGACCGTGGAGCAACTCAGCCGGTGAGCGACCATCTCGGGGCTGAGCGATACGAAGACAAAAAAGAGCAACAATGCGTCCTCCCGAGAATGCGACTCTTTCAACTTCAACATCTGTGACTTGAAAGTCCGAACCAATCGTTCAGCGGCACCGTTTGACTGAGGCGAAAACGGCGCGGATGTCAGATGTTGAATACCAGTGGCCTTGCAGAAGGACTGAAATTCTGCGGACATGAATTGTGGGCCTTTGTCGGAAACAATAGTCTGTGGAAGACCTTCTATGCAAAAGATAGCATATACCGCTTGGATGGTGGCAGATGACGTCGTGGAAGACATCCGGACAACAAAAGGAAAATTACTGAATGAATCGACCAGAACAAACCATCGAGCATTCCAGAATGGACCAGTAAAATCGATGTGTAAGCGTTGCCAAGGGGAAGTGCCTTTCGGCCATGCAAAGAATTTCCGTGGTGGTGCGGATTGTTGGTCGGCACACGCCATGCAAGAAGAGCACATATTCGTAATCGCAGCATCGATTCCGAACCAAGTACAGTGCTGACGAGCAAGTTGTTTCGTTCGTACTATACCCCAATGTCCTTGGTGGAGAAGCCGTAAGACAGAGGACTGTAATGAACGTGGGACCACGACCCGGGACTGATCATTATCAGAACGCAACAGCAAAACACCACGTCGAACAAAATGTCGCTCCTTGTGAGCAAAAAATCGGCGAACCAATGGATCCCCGATCCGTGACTTTGACAAGGGCCATTGAGTAGCAACCAAACGCAAAATGGTAGCAAGGACAGGGTCAGCAGCTGAGGCTGTAGCTACACGACGAAATTCAATCGGAAACGATTCGACCACGTCATCGGTTTCCGCATCAATGAACATGCAAGCAAGTTCAGAAGAATCGAATGCTCTATCCTCAGCAACAGGCAAACGGGACAATGCATCGGCGTTTCCGTGCTTAGCAGTGGACCGATACAAGATATCGTAGCGGTACTGCGAGAGGAAAATTGACCAGCGAATGAGTTTCTGCGCTGTACGTGGAGGAACATTCTTGTTCGGATGAAAAAGCGACGTCAAAGGTTTGTGGTCTGTGATGATGGTAAAGTGACGACCATACAAGAAATCATGAAACTTAGGAACACCAAACACGAGAGACAAAGCTTCTTTCCCGATCTGTGAATAACGTCTTTGCGCAGACGAGAGCAATTTGGACGCAAAGGCAATAGGGCGATCATACGATCCATCTTTGTGCGCAAGCACAGCACCGATCTCGAAATCCGATGCATCTACCATCAACAAAAGGGGTTTCTGGGGATCGAATGGCGTAAGGCAAGTATTAGAAAGCAACGCCGATTTCAACTGGCGAACTCGCGTTCGCATTCCGTCGTCCAGACGAACGGAACACCTTTAGGGCGTAGGCGATGAAGCGGAGCTGAAATGGAAGAGGCGTGGCGCACATATCAGTTGTAATAATGAATTTGTCCCAGCACACTCTGTAGCTGCATCAAATTCTGCGGCGAAGGCAAGTCTTGTATGGCATGGAGGTGCTCTGGACTGGGATGTATGCCCTGGGCATTGATTACATGTCCCAGATAGGGTAAGTCACGAGCAAAATACACACATTTGTCCTTCCGCAAGCGAAGACCATTTTGTCGCAAGACCTGAAATAATGTTCTGAGATTGATTAAATGTTCTTCTTCCGTCTTTCGGGAGATCACTATATTGTCCAGATAGCTGGCTGCAGTAGGGACCGAGGCACAAACAGTTTGCAGATATTGCTGAAACAATGCAGGGGCGGATGCACACCCGAATAGTAGTCTTTTGAATCGATACAAACCAAGATGAGTGTTAACCACCAAAACGCGGTGGGATACTTCGTCCACCGGTATTTGCAAGTACGCATCTGCTAGGTCCAACTTCGAGAAATATTTACACGGGCACAGTTTGTCAAAAAGATCTTCCGGGTGGGGTAAAGGAAAAGTTGCAATCACTAGTTGTGGATTCACTGTAGCTTTGAAGTCCACACAAAGTCTCAATTTTGTGGAAGGTTTTGGCAAAATTACTAAGGGTGAGGCCCAGAGAGAAGCTTGTACACGTTCAATCACACCTTGTGATTCCAAATCGTTTAATGTTCTTGCGACCTCATCACGCAATGCGTGGGGAACATTGCGCGCTCTGAAAAATTTCGGTTGCGCGTTTACTTTCAGTTCCAAATGTGCTTTATAGTTCTTAGCACAACCAAGGCCCGGAGCAAAAATGTCTGCAAATTCTTCACATAGACTAGAAACACTGTCTGAAGGCACAGTCTGGTTCACTGATAGGACCTGATTGACTATAGACAAGTTAAACAACTGAAATAAATCTAAACCAAACAAGTTCACAGCAGAAGAAGAACGAAGGACGTAAAAAGACACAAGTTTTGTTTGTCCCTTGTATGTTGCAAGACGGCTGCACTGTCCTAACACAGGGATATTCTGACCTGAATATGTAGTTAGCTTAACATTTGCGGCACGCAAGGGAGGTGTGCCCAGTTATTTGTACATGTCGTGATTGATCAGTGAAACTGCAGCTCCTGTATCGAGCTGGAATGGTATCACGTGGCAAGAATGTCCAAGTCCACAAAAAGTTTATTGTCCTGCTGACGACAAGAGCGACTGTCTCATGCAACGTGAACAGACACAGGTACAGAATCACTTGCTACTTGACGGGATTTCCTGCGATGTCGACGCACACTATTTGTGGGACGAACAGTCAGTGATAGAGAAAGTGGCACTGGGCGGAGTGGAATTAACTACATGAATGTCCATGGGCGAAGGTTCACGAGCCTGAGTATTCTTGGTTCGATTCCGGCGCGAAGCAAAGGGCCTGGAACGGTTGTGAGTGTCCGATTGGAGCTTTTTCAGGCAAACATTCTGAACATGTCCTTTTTTATTACAGAAAAGCAAATAGCTTGGCGTGACAGGCAATTCTCACGCGAATGTCTAGTAGCACACAGCGGGCATGATTTTAGCACTGCATTTGCGTGCTTGCACGGCACACATAGCGGAGAGCTCGGCTGCAGCTGCGCGGATGTGGGCGAGGGCTGTTTACTGTTCCGTGCAGCTCGCCCGGCGGGCCGGTTAACGTGACACACGGCTGGCGAAGGTTCAAATGATTCCTGAACAAAGTCAAGTGTGTCTTGCCTATCCAATATATCCACCGCTTGTTGAAGGGAGGGATTGACTAGTTTCAAAATCTGTTCCCTGATACGAACATCAGAAACGTTCTGTGCAATTGCATCTTGCACCATACTATCTGAATAAGGGAGTCAACATTCACACTCAAAAGCACAATCCCTAGTAAGGCCTTGCAAAGTTGCAACTCACTCCCGATTAGTCTGACCGGCCGTATGTTTTGTACAAAAGAACGTATACCTTTTCACAACGACATTGACTGATTCTCTGAAATATGCATCTAATGCAGACAAAATTTCTTCGTAGGGCAGAGTTGCTACGTCGTGTCGGGGAAACAATTTCACTATCACACGGTACGTCTGGACGCTGACACACGATAATAAGTGAGGCTGCGCTCATTACCTTGAATTCTGTAGGCGGCGAGATGGAATCCAAATTGGCGTGACCACTCCGTCCAGCTTTCCAGTGCCGCATCAAACGGACCAAAAGGTGGTGCAACTGCATGTTGTGGCTGCGGTAGCGGTGGAGCGGCGGCGGCCGCACCGTTTTGCATTGCACGTTGACCCTGGACGAGCTGTCCAAGGGCATCCAATAACGCCTGCATCTGCTGATTCTGCAAGCAATAAAATTCGGACAGTACATCTGGAGATTGTGGCGAAGCCATGACAAGTAAATTAGAGCAATACGACCGTTTAATCTTCGTCGCCAATATGTAGTGTTGGCAGAAGAGCCAACACTGCGTTGCTAGAGGAGGCCGAAATGCACGCGTTTAATTACACGCTGACTGGCGCGAGGTCTGGAACAGTTAAGGGAATTAATAGTAGCAAATAAAGTACGTAGTTGAAATAGTACTTAACTTTAATCCACAATTTGTGTACATCGCTCTTGACGGTACATGTTATAATCTCAATATCAAATGCTATGGCGCCTTGCTGGGTCGTAGCAAATGACGTAGCTGAAGGCTATGCTAACTATCGTCTCGGCAAATGAGAGCGTAGTTGTCAGTGATCCATCTCTGGCTAAGTCGGCTGTACAACTTGGGCGAGTGCTAGTAAGTCTCTCTAGACCTGCCGTGTGGTGGCGCTCGGTCTGCAATCACTGACAGTGGCGACACGTGGGTCCAACGTATACTAACGGACCGCGGCCGATTTAAAGGCTACCACCTAGCAAGTGTGGTGTCTGGCGGTGACACCACAGAGGATGTGTTAGATGACAATAAGTTGGGCTTTAGGAAGGGTAAAGGCACCAGGAGGCAACTCTCACGTTGCGGTTGATAATGGAAGCAAGACTAAAGAAAGATCAAGACACGTTCACAGGATTTGTTGACCTGGAAAAAGCGCTCGACAATTTAAAATAAGGCAAGTTTTTCGAAATTCTGAAAAAATTGTGGTAAGCTATAGAGAAAGACAGGCTAATATACAATACGTACAATAACCAACAGGGAACAATAAGGCTGAAAGAGCAAGAACGAAGTGCTCAGATTAAAAAGGGTGCAAGACTAGGATGTAGTCTTTCGCCGCTACTGTTCAATCTGTACATCGAAGAAGCAATGGTGGAAATAAAAGAAAGGTTCAGGAGTGGAATTAAAATTCAAGGTAGAAGGATATCAAGGATAAGCTTCGCTGATTACATTGCTATCCTGAGTGAAAGTGACAGACAATTACACGATCTGCTCAATGGAGCGAACAGTCCATTTAGTACAGAATATGGACTGAGAGTAAAGATGAAAGTAACGAGAAGTAGCAGAAATGAGAACAGCGAGAAATTTAACATCGGGCTACTTAGGCTTCAAAATAGCCAATAACGGACAGATCAAGGAGAACATCAAAAGCACTAGCAAAAAGGGCATCCCTGGTCAAGAGAAGTTTACTAGTATCTAACATAGGCCTTAATATGAGGAAGAAATTGCTGAGAATGTTGAGAATGTACCTTTGCAGCACAGCATTCTATGGCAGTGAAACAAGAACTGTGGGAAAACTGGAACAGAAGAGAATCGAAGCATTTGAGATGTGGTGCTACAGACGAATATCGAAAATTAGGTAGAATGACAGAGTTGGGCTAGAGTTGTGTGTAGAACTGGAGAGGAAAGGAATATGTTGGAAACACTGATAGGAGAAGTGACAAGATGATAGGACATCTGTCAAGACATCAGGGGATGACTTCCATGGTATTAGAGGTAGCTGCAGAGGGCAAAAACTGTGGAGGAAGACAGAGATTGGAATACTTCGAGCAAATATCCGAGGACGCAGATTGCAAGTGCTACTCTGAGATGAAGAGTTTGGCACAGAAGGCGGGCCATATGAAACCAGTCAGAAGGCTGATGACTCAAAAAAAGAAAAAGCCATTCAGTGGACATCCACGTGCGGTACTGGCGTGCATATAGCAGCCTTCGTTGCCAATGAACAGCAGTCAGCGTGGATGCATGAACCAGGTACCTGCTGTGGAGGTCCATACGCAGCAACGTTCGCTGAACGGCCGTTATGGAGACACCGTTGGTGCAACCTTGGTTCATCTGCGCGGTCAGGTGCTCAACAGTTGCACGTCTATTCGCCTGTACACATCTTCGTAGCTGCTGGTCTCGTCTATGACCCAGGGTGCATCATATTTGCTTCCGAGCCGGTTTCGGATAGCACCATTTTACCACGTGTGATATGCTTTAACCACAGCTGGATGCGAGCAGTTTAATCTTAGCCGTTTCAGGAATGCTTCAGCCATTTGCCCGAAAGCCAATGATCACGCCCTTTCGGACGTCAGATGAATCGCTCCTTTTCCGCATTATGACAACGAGCACACTGTTCTCCGTGTCTCCTCCCCTCTCCCTCCCCCCTCCCTCCTCACCGCCCCCATGGCCGCGCTTTATATACGTTCCATTGCTAATGCTGCGACCTGCCGTCTGTGAGTGGTTACTGCGCCGATGGTTCAAGCGACTAGCAGACATTCACCTTAGTCAAACGAACGAATGCAGCCAGTGTGGAGATACCGGCACCAGAGACCACCATATAGAGTCCCGCTACGTGTGGAAAGTATGGGGGTTTTGCCGATTGATGGTGGGGCTTGTCAACCAAACTGCACCTTCCAGTGTGACACCAACGTGGATTCTCTTTCCTGACTTTAAACTGCATCCAAGAACGCAGAGCAACGCCGTGGCCTGGCTACTGGGACACACTGCCTACGCTATCTTTGAGTTACAACTGAGTGACGCCGTGCAGTACATGGCCTACCTGTGGGATGGTCATCAACGACTGCAACGTTCACCGATTACAGTGAATATTTTGCCAACAGTTTATCAGCTGCGTTTTTGTATGGTTACCAGAGGATGTCTCAGTTACAGACTTATTCCAGTAGCAGATGTATGAAGTATCAGGTAGGTAGTCATAACGTTCTGGCTGATCAGTGTATAACATTATAGTAGTGTTAATATCTTTTGGTAAGTAAAATGGATTACGTCTAGATGCAGGCAAAGTCCTTGTGAGTGAATGTGGAGTGGGAAAATGCGCAGGTGACTTCTACACCCGAGAAGGGTAAAAGGACGGACCCGCAAAATTACAGAACAGCATACCTAACTTCGGTTTTCTGCAGAACACTTGAAAATATTCTCAATTCGGTGATAGTAAATTCTCTTGAGAGCGGGAAGCTTATATTCACGAATAGGCACGGTTTTAGAAAGAATCGCTCATGAGAAACGTTGCTTGCCCTTTTGTCACATTCTATGGACGAAGGACAGCAGCTGGATTCCACATTCGTAGTTTTCTGGAAAGCACCAGGATTCGTGATTTCCTCTCAGAGAGGTCACAGTTCTTAGCGATGGATGGTAAATTATCTAGTAGAACAGAAGTGACATCTGGCGTTCCGCAAGGAAGTGCCATAGGCCCTCTGCTGTTTCTGATTTACCTAAATTATGTAGGTGATAATCTGTGCTTCCCCCTATGATTGTTTGCAGATGACGCTGTAATTTACCGTCTAGCAAAATCATCAGACGATCTGTTCCAACTAAAAAACGATCTAGAGAGAATTTCTGTATGGTGCGAAAAGTGGCAATTGGCACTAAACAAAGAAAAGTTCGAGGTTAACCACATGGGTAATAAAATAAATCCCATAAATTTTGAGTGTACGATAAATCGCACAAATCTAAGGGCTGTCAGTTCGACTAAATACCTAGGAATTACAATTAGAGCAACTTAACTTGGAATATTGTGGGGAAGGGGAAAAAAATACTGTGCTTTGTTGACAGAACACTTAGAAGATGCGACAGACCCACTAAAGAGACAGCCTACATTACACTTGTCCGTTCTCTGCTGGAATACTGCTACACGGTATGGGATCCTTACAAGGTAGGATTGACGGAGGACATCGAAAAAGTGCAAAGAAGGGCAGCTCGTTTCGTGTTATGGCGCAATAGGGGTGAGAGTATGACTGATGTGATACGCGAGTTGGGGTGGCAGTCACTGAAACAAAGGCGGTATTCTTTGCGGCGAGATCTATTTACGAAATTTCAATCTCCAACGTTCTCATCTGAATGCGAAAATATTTTGTTGACACCCACCTACGTAGGGAGAAATGATCATCATAATAAAATAAGACAAATCAGGGCTAGAACGGAAAGATTTAGGTGTTCCTATTTACCACGCGCCATTCGAGAGTGGAATGGTAGAGAAGTAGTATAAAAATGGTTCGATGAACCCTCTGCCAGGCACTTAAGTGTGAATTGTAGAGTAACCATGTAGATGTAGATGTGTAGGTGCCACATTTCCGGCTCTTCACGAAAGTACGAGGATATGGAATAGGTCAGCAGATATGCGAGTAACACGAATATTTCTTAAGTAATAGAACCCAATGTGTCGTCCTCGACGGCGAGTGTTCATCAGATACAAGGGTATCGTCAGGGGTGACCCATTCAAGTGTGATAGGACCGCTGTTGTTCTCTACATAAGTAGATAATTTGGCTGACAGGGTGGGGAGCCATCTGCGGTTGTTTGATGATGGTTCTGTGGTATACAGTAAAGTGTCGAAGTTGAGCAACTGTGGTAAGGTACAAGGCGATTTAGAGAAAATTTCTAGTTGGTGTGATGAATGGCAGCTATCTCTAAATTAAGAACAAACCTGTAATGTTCGGTCACAGTGTTACTATCGTCCTGCTTGATACTATCAAGTAGTTTAAATATCCGGCCGTAACATTGCTGTGGTAGGAAAGACGAATCGCCAACTTCGGTTTGTTGGGAGACTTTTGGGGAAGCGTGGTTCATCTGTGAAGGAGACCGCATATAGGACGCTGATGTGACCTATTCTTGACTACTGCTCGAGTGGTTGGGAGCAGTAATAGGCCAGATTAAAGGAAGACATAGAAGCAGTTCGGAAGCAGACTGCTAGATTTGTTACCGATAGGTTCGGACAACACGTAAGCGTTACGAATTTGCGTTGGGAGCTCAAATGGGAGTCTCTGGTGGGAAGGCAACGTTTCTTTGGAGGAGCACTACTGAGAAAATTTAGAGGATCAGCATTTGAAGCTGACTGCATAAAGATTCTGTTGCCTCCAACAAATATAGCGCGTAAGGACACAAAGGTAAGATATGAGAAATTAGGGCTCACACGGTTGCATACAGATAGTCGTTTTTCCCTGCTCTGTTTGTAAGTGGAACAGGAAAGGAAATGACTATCAGTGGTTCAGGGTACCCTCCGCCACACGCCGTACGTTGCTTGTGGAGTAGGTATGTAGATATAGATGTAGATCTAGAAAGGGATCGACGGATTTACTTCCACATTTGTCCCCAGTCCGAGTTCGTGACGTCATAATGAAATTACTCTTCCTTTCTCGTCTTACAAAATCTTATATCACGCTGCCGCTAGAATGTGTGTAATACCATGTGGAAAGGCGACGAGAAATCTGAAAGAACCAAATTTTTCCACGCAGTCTAGCGTTAATACCCTTAGTATAATAACACACGAATTTCCAAAAGTAGACTTTTTTGTGACCTCACACTCATTTGGAAGATTCTATCTGTGGGAAGTGAGGGCATGTATTCGATTTAAAGTGCGTTTAAAACAAGTTGCGACTTTTGACAGTTCAGTGCGGAGCAAGTGGAGGAAATCGTAGTTACCAGCGTGTGCTGGGGGCGTCAGCAGGTGATCATAGAGTAATGCCAGGTTACTCGACGCAGAACCTATCAAGCTCGCTTACCTACATAAACAGCAAGCTGCGCAAGCCGACCGATGTTTCTCCAACGATTTTACAGAAACCATTCAGTAATACACTCTGATTCTCGCGCCACTTATAGCTTATTTCGTCAGCTTCATCATAATCTGCCCATCATACCGTTAATGGTCATAGTTACTATGATATTTCGATATTAGGTAAACTACTGCAGGAAAATCTTAATGTTTGCAGTGAATAATAAGACTCGCTATGAATCTGCGTCTTGTGCATGTTATGTTATATGTTGGTATATGCTGCGTATGAAATGTAAATTACGTATTGAATCATCCTTTAAACTCTGAAGGATATCAGTTTCTGCCTCCGGTCTCAAAAAATGGAATGTATACAAAGAGCACTCTGCCACGTATGGATGTGCCAGCGAAAAAGCCGGAATGAAATATTCACAAATCGCTTGTATCTCATAAATGGCCTGAGATATCGCAACAATATTCTGGAAAATAGCAGAACAGTGTGCCGTTCGATTAATATGTGTAGCTTTCATACCTACTGCGATATTCATACAAGCACAGATTTTTTCTACAAAATAATGTAATATTTAAGGATCATCGATAGCTGGTGAAACGAGAGTTGCTGTGGGTTTTACAGCAATATAAATGAAGAAGTTGTACATTGATTTTTATACTGAGAATACGCTTTTTCATAAACTATTGACCCATCTTGTGCTCAGTTGCTAGTTCAATCTTACACTGTTTCAGGATTCTGTCACAATTTCTTTTTCAACTCTTTTAAAATGCTAGTGACATTCCTTGAGAATGTTAGCGACATTATGTTGAGTGGTAAGTGGTACACTAAGTGTAGCTGGCATGATTTCATTACACAACCTTCTTTGAAAAATTAATTACATTAATTTTATTTTAATATGAATTAATTTAAGTAATCTTCTTATAATTTTTAATTATTTTCATTTTCATTTGAATTAATTAAAGTAATTTTATTTTAATTTTTAATTAATTTCATTTTAAAGTGAATTAAATTTATTCAAGAAAATTTTCACAAACTGCACTCAGTGTACCCTCTACTGCTGTTTTATAAGAATCCACAACAATTTTGAGTGCACTAGAATTAATTTAAAAAAATAATTTGAGACCAACAGTCAAACTAAAGTTAAAAGAAGCACTTGACTTTCTTCTTATCTACAATTAAATTTTAGAAATTTTTATCATCTCTGATTCTAGCTACTAAGTGGGCCCATTCAGTGTATTTGGGTGCAAATTCACTAACTGTACCCAGGCTCCTGCAAACTAAAAATATCAGTATATATATATATATATATCACAACAGGGGATAACCTTAGGAAACCTACAGATTAAATGCCTGGCTTTTGCAGACGATTTGGCGATTGTCACGAAAGGTATAAAGGAAACAAAAGACGCTATTGAAAAACAGCACGAAATCGCTTCCAAAACTGGACTACAGATCTCTTACGAAAAGACACAGTTTATGAGCACAAAGAAACTCTCATCTCTGAACACAAAGTATGGCACGATTTACAAAACGGCAAACTTCAAATACCTCGGTGAAACACTACAAATGAGTGGACATAACAGAGACTCAAACGAAGAAAGAAAGACTAAACTGGACAAGGCATACAAAGTAGTGTGGAATCATTAGAACAAGAAGTCTATCTCACAAAATGCCAAATTACGCCATTACGACACGGTGGTGCTCCCCGAGGCACTATATGCAGCAGAGACCACACTAATCCTAGGGCATACACATATCAGACAATTAGAAAAAGTAGAACGGAAAATACTTAGGAAAATATTTGGCGCAACTAACAACAATGGAATATGGATCAAGAAACCTTCAGAGGAACTGTACAAACATACGGAGACAATCACAGAAAAGATTAGAAAACGCAGACTACAATTCTATGGACACCTATACAGAATGCCATCACACAGGCTGACCAAACAGATCTTTGACTGGGTAACCACTAGAAACAACAAATGGGTGGCAGAGGTAGAAAACGACCTGAACCAGCTCAACATAACAGCAGACACAATAAACGACCGAATAAAGTTCAGAAACATCATTAAGAAAAGTAAACTACATGAGATACAATGCGACAAACGAACAGGCATAAAATGGACCGAAGAACGCAAGCAAGATCACAGCCAGCAGATGAAAGAAATATGGGCAACCAAAAAGGCAATCAAGATGAAGCCGAAGACACAAAGCCGACAAGAAGCATGGACAGAGGACCGGAAACAGAAACACAGCGAGCGCATGAGGGAAGTTTGGGCAGCAAGGAAGGCAGCAAAAGGAACTGGCCATGTAGTTTAGTCCAAATGCGCTCTTTAAGGGCAAAACACCAATAATAATATACATATATATATATATATATATATATATATATATATATAAATTTAATTCATAAATTCTAGTTCATGATGTTCATTATAGTAAGGTTTCTTCATTCCTTTGTATCTCAGTTTAATATCCCCTTCTCCAAAGAACTGAATATCCCAGCCATTAATTAACTGCAAATATCATCTGGCAAAATAATTTTAAATTCTTTATTCACTTCCAAACACATGTCCTCTCCATTTCAGTAATCAAATATTCAAAACTAGTAACGTTATGTAAAACATTTATCCGTATCTCACTAATTTTGTAAACAAATTAGTTTTCTTAGCTCTGCTGAGCAATTTCAGTAAGACTTTCATTTATGTAGAATAAAAATTTATTGATATAATTTAAAATCCATGTGGTACTGTATCATAATTTTCCAGAACTATTCGTTTATAATACTGATATGTGAATTCCTTCTTAACCATTTTAATTATTAAATTTTTAGTATTTACATTTCTGGTTATTTTGTTGTACTTTTCTTATCCCTTAATCCTCAATTAATCTTACCTTAGAATCACCACTCAGCTTTTGAATATTCCTATAGTTTAAAGTGAATACCTTCATTTTCATCTCTGTATTTATGTTTTTTCACAAAATAATAACTTACAGGTCCAGTTGAAGCCAAATCTGTAATCCAATTATTTCTTAATTCATCGACCCATGCACCTGTTCCACACTACAGGGCTATTGCAAATGAGTGAAGAGATTTCATAAATTCACTGTAGCTCCATTCATTGACATATGGTCACGACACACTACAGATACGTAGAAAAACTCATAAAGTTTTGTTCGGCTGAAGCCGCACTTTAGGTTTCTGCCGCCAGAGCGCTCGAGAGCGCAGTGAGACAAAATGGCGACAGGAGCCGAGAAAGCGTATGTCGTGCTTGAAATGCACTCACATCAGTCAGTCGTAACAGTGCAACGACACTTCAGGACGAAGTTCAACAAAGATCCACCAACTGCCAACTCCATTTGGCGATGGTATGCGCAGTTTAAAGCTTCTGGATGCCTCTGTAAGGGGAAATCAACGGGTCGGCCTGCAGTGAGCGATGAAACAGTTGAACGCGTGCGGGCAAGTTTCACGCGTAGCCCGCGGAAGTCGACGAATAAAGCAAGCAGGGAGCTAAACGTACCACAGCCGACGGTTTGGAAAATCTTACGGAAAAGGCTAAAGCAGAAGCCTTACCGTTTACAATTGCTACAAGCGCTGACACCCGATGACAAAGTCAAACGCTTTGAATTTTCGGTGCGGTTGCTACAGCTCATGGAAGAAGATGCGTTCAGTGCGAAACTTGTTTTCAGTGATGAAGCAACATTTTTTCTTAATGGTGAAGTGAACAGACACAATATGCGAATCTTGGCGGTAGAGAATCCTCACACATTCGTGCAGCAAATTCGCGATTCACCAAAAGTTAACGTGTTTTGTGCTATCTCACGGTTTGAAGTTTACGGCCCCTTTTTCTTCTGCAAAATAAACGTTACAGGACACGTGTATCTGGACAAGCTGGAAAATTGGCTCATGCCACAACTGGAGACGACAGCGCCGACTTCATCTTTCAACAGGATGGTGCTCCACCGGACTTCCATCGTGATGTTTGGCATTTCTTAAACAGGAGATTGGAAAACCGATGGATAGGGTCGTGATGGAGATCATGATCAGCAATTCATGTCATGGCCTCCACGCACTCCCAACTTAACCCCATGCGATTTCTTTCTGTGGGGTTATGTGAAAGATTCAGTATTTTAACCTCCTCTACCAAGAAACGTGCCAGAACTGCGAGCTTGCATCAACGATGCTTTCGAACTCATTGATGGGGACATGCTGCGCCGAGTGTGGGAGGAACCTGATTATCGGCTTGATGTCTGCCGAATCCCTAAAGGGGCACATATCGAACATTTGTCAATGCCTAAAAAAAACTTTTTGAGTTTTTGTATGTGTGTGCAAAGCATTGTGAAAATATCTCAAATAATAAAGTTATTGTAGAGCTGTGAAATCGCTTCAATCATTTGTAATAACCCTGTATTTTCACAATTATTGTATGTACTATGCTGTCTGCATCAAAATATGTAACAGCTTTCTCTAGCTTGCCTAACATATCATGTAACCTGAGTCTTGCATTTGATGTGGTGAAAGCTGCAATGAAAATATTTTTACATGTATTACTTTCTACATAATAATCCTTGAAATTGTACATCATCTCAGCCATACTGTCATTAATATCTTAGAAACAGATCGTTTTCTTGGGTTTAGTTTTACTCTCTTTATTCTCTTTAGTTCTAAGTAAACTCTTTTACATATTTTATATACATCTTATTAGTTTCAAACTTATGGGGGCACATTTCCAATTTTATTTTCGTAAGTTTTTTCACGTAATTTTTAAACTACATGTTGCTTTTATTTCTAAAATTCCAACTTTGTAAATAGCTAAAATGTGATGTCCTTTTAATATAGCTTCTTTTACTTCAATAGTTTTCCAAGTTCCAGTGAAACATTTTTAAGCATCATTGTGATTACTTTTATTTATTCTTTCTTCTACACATTTTACACACAAAAGACACACCAATTTTTCGTTTTTATCAGTCTTCATTCACACAGGTATATGACAAAGATACAATCATCTAGATGCCAATAGAGCTTATAAGCCCATACCATGTTTAAGAATAACATCTTGGCATATATATTTTTGTTGCATGACCTATACGATAATAATCATAGTTTTGTAGTGCTGGATACAGACTACACATATTAATGTATTTTTGTGTGTTTTAACACCATCTGCTGTAGCTCTTAGTTTTATTGTAATTGTATGACCATCATAACAAGCACCTCTTTGATTTAGTGATTTGACAATTACAGGTACTGCTTTCATTTCTTAATTTTTTTATAAACTGCTGAGTTAATCCAATTACATTCCCACATTTATATTAAATTATGTCCTGAATATCGTATTTCTGTAACTCTCGTTAATATCTTTCGATATACATCATTCATTGATTCTCAATTTTTGTTGTTAACCGTGCCAGTTTTAAATTTTTTTAATGATCATATCAAAAACAGCTGAGGTATTGGCAAAAGTATTGGTTTCTTTATCACAGCCATTTACTTTAGCTCCAGCTATACTTACATCCCTGCCGTTAAGAGTATGCTGAATATTTTTATTTTTAAAATATTTAAACATTATTTTCCTTTTGTTCTGTATCCAATACAGCACTTCTTGTATTAGGTAAATTTTTAGATCTTTATGTGGTTTTACAAACTCCAGCAACTGTTATATAACAGAATGGGTATATTTTAGCTATTTCTAGAAATTGTTTTCTTGGTTCTAAGCAATCTCTTCATAATATATGTACATCAGAATTACAGAATTCATTAATTTCTTTCTTCATATTGAACAAGTAATTTAACTTTTTGACTACACCATTTGTATAGGTACAAGGAATTTTTCTTGGGAATTTTTTTCTACAGCACTTAAACTGTTTTCCTGTAATTATATTACTTTATTTGGAACATTCAAAAATATAATAACTTTTATATTCTCCATTTTTATATTCTCCATTTTACTACATTTTTGACACCTTTTACTATATATATTTGAATAAATTTTCTTTATTGTAACCACATTTTTGTATTTTGTATTGCATGTAACACTAATGATTTTCTAATTTCTACATATTTCAAACCACGTTTATGTTCTTAAGATGTCAAGCAAATCCTTTTACGTTCTTCATAGCAATAGTTTAAACTTTCTTCATTATAACAGTGTAATAGATACTGTTTTGGCAGGATATCCAATTTCAAACGGTATTGTGTTCTGTACCATTTGTAATATACATATTTTTCTTTCTGTTTTGCATTTATATTCGTTCATGTTGTTATATGTTCTGTTACATTTGTCACAAAAATATATGATGATCCTATTCTGCTGGTATTTTGTTAATTATATCAAAATGGTTGTGACTTTTGTAAGACATAATTCTATTGTTTTCTCAGGACTATAACAGATAACTGAATTAAACTTTTTAGTGCATATGACATTTATTTGAATATCCAATAGTTAGTCAACATTTTTAATATAGTCTAGAGTAAATCCTAACTGGTTACATAATATCCAGGTTACACCCTTTTATCATTTTATTTGTCTCTTTATTTAATTTTCTTAATTTCGCCAGTAGTTAGTTCTCCACTGAAGATAAAATCTGTGTTATACTTTAATGCAACTGTCATTGCTCTAAGACAACACAAGTTATAACTATTATTAATGCTAGTAAAGTATCATTTAGTCTCTTTATCATCAGCTAAATCTACTACTTTATTATGTTTGCTACTTCTTGTAACTACCAACATTTGAATATTAAATGTAACATTTGATATATCAGTAGACTCATCAAATGTTAATGTATCTCTGATTTTATTTCACAAAGCTTGAACATATTGTTTAGTATTATTTGATTCTTTTGTCCTGTAAAAATTGGATAAAACATTTTGGAATTTGCTGTTGCTATATTCAACTTGTCTCCTTCTCTGAAGTTAATTCTATTTTTAGCTGCTTGTACCATAGGATTAAGTGCTTTCCCTTTAATAATCTGTTTTTCCACTAACAGTAATAAGTTTACTAATATAAGCATTGTTAAAGACAATTTTGTAATCAAGTGACCAAGCTTTAAAACTTTTATTATATCTGGGTATTATTTCTTTAATCTCAAATAAACACTTTTTAGATGATTTATCACCTTTTTCTTGCTCATAGAGTTTACCACTTAATGGATATATTTGATCTACTTTCACTACTTTTTCTTGTGTCACGAGTCAATTTTTTCAAAGATGTCACCATTGAAACTGTAAAAATTATTTTGGTCTTGTCTCAGTTTATTGGTATAATTCTTGATGAAATGGAAAATCTTTTAACATAGTTCAATTAATTAATCAAATCTATTTTTTTAATTTACTGTAGCCTCTCATGCCAAGATTTTTATCTAGCTTTGAGTTCAGCTACTCTCATGGTATTAAGAGTCCACGTAGGAATAGGTAAATCAAGTGATTTAAGTAAATTAATTAACAGTTTTTTACTTAATCAGTTGTTACTAATTATATAATATCTTCTCCAATAATCACAAAGTTGAGCAATCATGAGTTGCTCCATTTTACACTTCTATTAAATAAAAAATTTTTAGAAGAAATTTTGATATGGGTTTTCTTATATTTCGCATTTTTCGGATTGCATTTCTCACCTCTACTTAAATGTTCGTCTTTATAAGAAGGATTTGAGTAAAAACAATTACTTTTTTGACAATCAACTCTCTTTTGTGTGTTATCAGCCTCAGTTTGTTGTTCATCACTTTCCATCAATAATTTTCAAATGTTCTTTACACAGATATCGTTTTAAATGTTTTTTGTAATAATATATAGGAAGTATCAGACATTGCAATGGGGAAAATCTAAGCAGTCGGCATTTGAGGCCTTTAAGGAACATTTGGCTAACCCCCCAGTCCTTGAGGTAACTGATTTCAATGGATCTCTTATTCCGAGATTGCTGCTGTTCTTCTTCAGCAAGACTAGGGGCAGCGCTGACCCACTGATTATGCCCAGAGATCTCTTTCGGCCACAGAGCAGATGTACACTCTATATGAGTTTGAGGCCCTAGAGGTAATATTTATAGTTGAGTAATTCAAATTTTATCTCGAGGATCGTGAGCTTTGTCTCTAAACAGACAATAAGACCTTGTTCTAGGTGCTGGTTGGGCCCAGGAGAACTGGCTGCATTGCAAGATGATCGATAAACATTTTAGAATTTTGTTGTGTGGTGAAGCATGTAAGGGCATCGGAAAAGATGGTCACAAATGCATTGAGTCGAATATTTGAACAATAAGGTAACACTTATGTCAAGGAACAGGGAGTAGAACAATCAGGTCTGGTTGCCAGAGTTTTAACAGAAGTGCCTGAATTATTTGGAGACTAGGAGCAGAGGCAAGACCGAGACCGTATTCTAAGCAAGATTAAGCTAGAAAGTTTGAGTGGGAAGGCTCTTTCCAGCTACACCTAACAAATAAGCGTATTGTGTTATCAGGGGAAGTGCGATAGGCAAGCCAAGATTTGTGTTCCCAGAGACTTGATGCGGATAGTTTTCATTACTTCCACAACAGTGTTGTTGGGGGCATCTTGGGATCAGACATACCCTGAGTAAGGATAAGACTTTCTCACTTGGCATACCTTATACTAGGGAATTAGACGTTTGGTGGGATAATGTCACGAATGTAAAACGGCCAAGCCCAATTTCAATACTTCCATTGGGTTTTTGCAGTCATTGCAACCTTCTAGGGGAGAATTCCTGGCGGATAGATTTTTTTATTGACTATGTCGGCCCCTTGCTGTGCACTAGTGATGAGAATCATTACATCTTCGACGTCACTGAAGCATTCTCAGTTAGTTTGGTTGATACCCAGTAGCAATGTCATTGCTGATTTAACTATTCGCCACCTGTCAGGCATTTTTGCTGTATTTGAGTCTCACCACGCCTTTGTTGGTGACAATCCATCTGCCTTTCTCTCTGAGCAGTTTAAGAAATTCTGTTCTGATAATGAGATAAGCCTGTCTGCCACGATACCATAGTACCCCGAGCCGTCCTTCACCAAAAGAGGTAACCAAAACGTGATGGTTGCACTTGTTATATTTCATTCTCGATCACACCACCAATGAGACTGCTCCATCCTGTGGTTGAACTGGGCATACCTTCTGCCCATCATGAGACCCTTGAGACCAAACCTGCTGCCTTAATGTTTGGCCACCGTCTTAACTCAGACCACAACTTGTGGTCTGTTAATCAGTTGCTTCCTGAAAAAGTGATACCTGGCCTCATTCAGGAGAATTGGAGGAGGGCACACCGAAACATTAGCGCTGCTCATCCGAGGCATGTGGGGGGTAGAACCAGGGACAACAGGAGTTCAAAGCTAAGATGGGGAATAAAATCGTAATTTGGCGCTGGGCAGTCTTAGCAAGGCTCCTATTTCCGATAAATCAGCTCCTTGTTTTGTTAGTCCTTGCAGGATAATTGAGATTCATAGCTCTGTTAGCCTACTGGTGCAGAATACCGATACCGAGAAGGTGTCCAGAGTTTCTCAAGTGAAGCGTAGGAGCTAAGACTCCCCTTCCCAGTTGCTGGTGAGTTGCAATTCTGGTGCATGTCACTAACGATTACAGCTGTGTACATTGAAATGTGAAGAGACAGACAGTATATAAATACAGACATTATAACCTCAATGATGTACTCATGTCACAACAGGTTAAAATAACGATTTACTACCTGTCTCCCTGCCCAGTGACCACGAATTGTGACAACGAAAGGTTTGTGCCTAGGTGACACAAGGAAAATTGAATCAGTCTTGGAGGCGTGCTCGGATAGCCGAAGTGGTTAAGACAACCGTTCTCAATACGTAGAAAATCTAGGTTCGAGACCCGGTCGGGAACAAATTTTCATGTCTGGCGAACAGCTGACGTCAATGTATGATCGCAAAATGCGTATATGTTTCACACTGCTTAGCACAGGCGTAATCGTCAGTGAGGCTGACTGTTCCCCCAGACATTTCATATATTCATGCTGTGGTATCGATAGTTACGATTCCACAGCGTAGGTGCCATCTAGTAGGTTGGCACTACGAGAGCGGACGAACTACGCCGACCACAGCGCCCTCTAGCCGACGCTCTGGAACTCAACGAGCACCGCTCTACTTTCTCTCCAGTTCACCAACAGCAGACGGCCGAGAAACTTCGCTTTAGCTTAGTATGCTATTTGACTGTGTACCATTTACTACGGGTCTACGACGTAGCACCTACGTGCTCATCAACTGAAGTTATGTAATATGTTTATACACTGGTAAAGGTGCTTTCACTGTATTTGCAGTACCGAACTGCTTTTCCTCACCTGCTCCTACTCGCTTCCTTCATTCGGCTTATGTTACAGATAACAGGAGCACACTCACGTGCCTCCTTCCAGGCGTGACACAAAACATGCATGCCTGAGCAACGATGTATTGTGAACATACAGATTTTGTATAAACAAAGTCACTGTGACCTTCAATGATGCACAACAGCTTTTCGCCTCTTCGCACTTCCATCATCCTTCAACCACTTCCACAGATGATCACGGGAGTAGCACACAAGCAGCCTTGCGGCTTTACTGTTTCCGATATGCTCGTTCCCGATCACTGTGACATAACAGTCTGCCTTTTGTCAAAGTCACTTGTATCAGTGGATATCCCCGTTTGCGGCGTGTATCGCTAAGACAATTCCCCATTCGTCCCTGCTCTGTTTATATCCCATCCCTAGTTTTACTGCGTCAACTGTTATAAAGTGATGTACTGCAGAAAAAATTATAAAAGAAAGCTGCAGATTGAAGTGTCCTAGATGAACAAATCACTACAGCGAACCTACTACATATTTAATATCTTGTGACACTTAGGTATAATTAGGGTAGAGTTTCCTGTACTGTACGGGCTCCTAATTTGTGCGACTGGTATAAAATTCGTTCCTCGGGTAGTATCTGACAGTTATTAAGGTCAGCATGAAGTCCATGGTTCCTGTTGCCATATAGTCAGCTACGAGTTCTGGGGTTTGAGGAACAGAACGTACGAAGGCAGCATCAACTTTACTGTAGTTTTATGTAATGCTGAAGCAAATTAGTGTTATAAAGTTATATTGAAGAGTGAATTTAAATGAAATAAACTTACTTTTCAGACATTCATGTATATGTATTCGTTGCAAACAGCTTATGTACTGCCTATAATGTACCGATATAAGTTTCCAATATTGTACCGAGATTGCTTGTAAAGTGAGCTTTAAAAAAGCGTTTGGCAGTATTAGTCCAACGTAAGGCTTGGAAATGGCGTGTTGAATTTTCTAATACGCTTAATTAAAAATTTATTTTGTTTTACAGAATGGCAATAGGGAGGCGTAGTGGAAAGTAGAGTACAGAGGAATTGCGTTTAGCTGTGAAGGTATGTCTAAATGGAAATCGCAGCTTTAATGAACTTGCATGCATATAAAGTATGGTTATCTGGGAGGTTCCTATCCCATTCTGTGACACCTAATAGTCAGGCCTACTAGATGAGTGGCTTGCCAAGCGCGTGCAATTATTATTCGTTCATCAGAAATATTTTCACGATTACCCACTGCAACTATGCTTGAAATATGAACCCTAGTGCGTTTCAGTTAAGATATAATTTATTCTCGTCCTTGCTTTTTAATGCAAGGGAATGGATAACGCATCTGACTAATAGCTAGTGCACATTGCTGATGGATTCACTCCACCCTGGCAAGGCCACATTTCCTTCCTGTCGTATATATTTTATCCAAAGCTTGGACAACCCAGCAAGAAAATGGAGGTTATGTTAAAATACCTCAACAAAATCGTTACCCACAACTCAATAATCAAGACCACTATTTGTCTCATATTTCTTCGCTTTTATTACAGTAAATTCTTTCATGCCAATGTTGCAAAATTTCTTGCATTACCCTTAAACACATTAGTAAAACAAGTGATTCTCCACCAAATGGGCATGATATAACATAAGCATTTTGCTATTCTATGGTCTCGTAATATTTCTGTCTATTGGTACTGTGCACTTTCTGGATTGGTAAGGAATCTTTTGCTACTTCATTCTCTCCCACACTCTCGTAATCACATTCATTAGCAACATAACGAATTTACTTATTTCGTGTTGTACTTGGAAAAATAATACTTGACCCCCTAAATTCGCTACTGTCTCATGCAAATCACACAGAGTAATTACACATAATAAATCACACTGACAGTATAAAACACATCTCTAAAAACAAAATATTTGGTTTTATACTCTTTCTGCTTTCCCACATCAAACAATAGTCACCCCAGATTCACACGTCACTGACCCACGTAATAATTTCCCTGCCACAAACTAAGGAGGATTTATACACATCTCCCTGTGCCATGGAACCCTCATGGAGTTGTCGGGTAGATGGCTGATTCACCTTAATTCACTCTCAGAGTATCTGAATATCATGCTCGCGCCACACGAATGTACCTCATAACTGAAGTTTTGGTATCTTATTTATTTCACACACGGATGCTCAACTGAATGCTAGGACAAGCACTTCTAATTCTTTTTATTGTGTCATAGTCTGGTTGAGATTCACACTGGACTCACCATGTGGAAGTGCTTGTCTCTAATTCAAGTTCTGCACATGGAAATCTTAATTATTTTCAACTTAGATTTACACACGCAAGTATTTCATCTTAATACCACCACACGCTAGTATTTCGTCTTATGATTACAACAAGTGGTTTCCTTGTCACTTCCGAAGTATCCTATGTTCCCCATTAATTTTTACTTGCCTATCTTTTTCAGAACAATTTACATCTGCCTCCCACCAAAAGTTTCTGAGAAGAGAAATTATTAGTTCGTCTACTCCTAAATATTCTACGTGGATACTATTTTCATTTAACTTTGTTTTTCTGGAGCACACACAGAGCACACCTTCACGCCTCTGGAACCAGCGACTGAGTGCTGAAACATGGCCGTTCATCAGGTCACCCTGCGCTTCCGCAGAATTGGGAGAGGACCTTTCCACCGTATTGGTCAGCCACATTCTAGGCCCTCTGGTGCTCTGGTATACTTCCTCTCTTTGGTTCAGCCAAAGGTGACCAGAGAACTGTCTCAAAGATGATTATATAATCTATCTTCACTATCTGTGGTCAGTAGATGACTAGCCTTCATTCAATTCACAAACATTACCAAACTTGGATTCAGGGATCTATTTTAAGGAAGTGCACATCTGAATAATTAAACATACAAATTGCCCTTCTTTCCTACGTTTGTATCTGGCTTTGGTGCATTAAATAAAATGGTGTTATTGTACAAAAATGCTGTTCTGACAAGAACAACAAAGTATGTTGTACGTCTTTTCTATGTCAGGCAGTACTGCACCCTTTCAAAGCCAAAAATTAAGACGCAAACTGAAAATAAAGACAGTAATGCAGAAGTTTATAAAAGGGATATATAGCGACGTGAATACGTGACACATGGTGGTCTGGATCCATTCAAGGGCTGTGGTCAGACAGCTGGAGTGGTGAAGGCGACTACTCGCGATAAGCGGGAAATCCGCGTTCGAGTCCCACTCCGGCACAAATTTACAGCTCAAGTCAATACACAGTCACAGAATGCGAGTCTGTTTCGTAAGTTGGTGTACGTCCACACGTCATCACAGAGTAGAATGGTAGTGTAGACACAAGTGTTTCGCATCACACCATTTAGCGCATATTGTTAAACATGGGTTTCTTCAGTGGACTACCTCTACGTCTTTCCATCTTGACCTAACGACATCGTTAATTACTATTGTAATGGGCAGAGAAATGCCGACATTGTACCGTGGGTCATTGCCTAAGAGACGTCTTGCCGGATGGATGACGTTCCTTGCTATACGAGGGCGAGGATCGTATCCAAACACGCCGTCATCAAGGCAACAAAAAAAAATTCAAATGTGTGTGAATCCCTAAGGGACCAAACTGCTGAGGTCGTGGGTTCCTAGACCTACACTTAAACTAACTTATGCTAAGAACACCACACACACCTATGCTCGTGGGCCAACTCAAACCTCTGGCGGCAGGGGCAGCGCAATCTGTGACATGGCACCTGGAACCGCGCGGCCACTCCGCGCTTCCCGTTATCTAGGCGAACGACTGGGCTATACATGAACCATTCCACAGGTGCAGGGCAGTATTATGCTACGGAGGACATTAACTTCGGCTTCCACGGGGCCTCTGGAAGTAACTGAAGGCATCAGGGCACATGAGGACTAAGAGAATGTTATTGAGGATCACCTGCGTCCATTTATGCTTTATGTCATCCCCGGTGACGATATCGTCTACCAGCGGAACAGCTGAAGAACACAACAACAGCATCAATGATAAAAACACCCTATACATGTCAATTGCTTGTGTCCTAGAATAATGACGTCGTCCTGAATACAGTTAAAAAAGCGAAGCTACAACTTAAAGTAAATTCTCCCTACGAGAAGAAAAGGAAGAACACGAAATACGTTGAAAAAATTCCGGGACATTCGTAATTTCGTGCCATTGGTGTGTTGGACCAGAAATGCGGTAGGAATCGCTGCGCACGCCTGTGTGTAATGTGTGATTACCAGAAGTTTCATTGCTGTATGTCCCTTAAGCCGTCGGCACAACGACTGTGCATCCGAATGTTGTGGTTGAGCGTGCCAAGATTCTGACGTCATACCGTGGAATAGCACGTTCAGGAGTCTTTCCGAATGTGCAGAGCAATACATAGCAGTAGTAGGGTAACCTATGCGTCAAGAGACGCTGCATTGTTGCCAAATTTATTCAATATGGCGGCGATGACGTCATCCAAGATGGCGACATGTAGATTTGGCAACAGTGCATGACGTCATCCAATATGGCGGATTTTCGCTTGAAAATAGGTCAATTGTGCTATGTCCAATAACCTAAGCCTCCAGAAAAAATAAGCGCAAAATTCAAATTCCAACAGTATAATGCATGCAAAATCGTACTTCTCTTTATTATTGATTATCATTCATTATCATTTATTATCATTCATTATCATTTATTATCATTTATTATTAACAACCCGCCTCCACCAGAAAATTTCTTCCATATTCAAATTCCAACATGATAATTGCTCCAAATCCTTCCTTTTGTTTATTATTATTATTATTCATTATTATTTATTATCATTTATTACCATTCATTATCATTCATTATCATTTATTATCATTTATTGTTATTATTATTTATTATTATAGCCCTACCTCCACTAGAAAATTGCGCTAAATTCAAATTCCAACATGATAATAGCTGCAAATCCTTCCTTTTGTTTATTATTATTATTCATTATTATTTATTATCATTTATTAACATTCATTATCATTGATTACCATTTATTGTTATTATTATTTATTATTATAGCCCTACCTCCACTAGAAAACTGCCCCAAATTCAAATTCCAACACGATAATGTCTCCAAAACTGTACTTCTATTTATTATCATCATTTATTATTTATTCAGGATGTCCGATTTTCTCAGTGAGAAAGCAATTTTCCTTACATCCATAACAAAGATCTATCACAAGTCAAATCCCAACACCATCATCGATCATATGTACGAACTTTCTCCATCACTTATCTGTTTTCACTGGTAACCTATCAGAATCGCGTTAAATAATAAACTGCACTTATAGTAACCTAAGTCACATCCTTTGATTTTGTAAGGGGGAAGGGACTAAAGACTTTATTTCAAGCAGTACGGTCATCACTTGTTCTCCAATACAGTCAGCACACATCTTTGATATCGCAATGCAGTCGCCACGACGTCCGCGCTCCGACTGCATTAGTTCAAATCTTCACCACCCCCTCGCCCCGCCAGCCAGCGCGCGGAGACACTGCCGACACCTGTCACGTAAGGCAGCCCCCCGCGCTGGACTGCCGGTACGCTGGGGGCGAGTCCAGCGATCACTCCCATGTCGTAAACATGTTTTCGCTGGACAGGCTGGAACTTGCCGAGTTCGAGGTCACAGCCGTACCTTGTCCACTCACCACATGCATTCATCGCCTCCGCACGCGTCCCGCCAAAATTGTTGGCCTCAGAGCTGAATCACACAACGGTCGGCCTCTCCCTGCCACACTTTTGGCGCCAGAGTTGTTTTCCTGGGCACGTTCAAACCTGTCGATGCCGACCGCTCACCGTCCACCACGTGTCCTTGTGCGAGAGAGCGAGAACGCAGTGCTACACGTTTTGCGGCAAAGTTTGCTCGACAGTGGACTCCGCCATGACTACATAAGAGTACATTTGGACTGCACTAGAATGCTCGATAATTGATTCTCTCTCTCGCGCACATAATAACTGTACAATCGCTGCGCCGCCGCCCCGCTTACATCACACACCCTCCATACATGCGACGGATATATTCTTCTGTAAATACCTAAGTACTTAATTCCATTTCGTTTTTAATCATATTAAATAATTCAATTTACAATTTCATATACGAATGCAAAGGTGTTCAACTACCTAATTGCAACTACTTTTCGAGGACCAGACAGCAATCTCTCCCTAGGAACCAGCGCCGAGTTTGAATTCTGGCAGTAAAGAAAGGTCACTTCTGCTTTCCCTACCAACCTAACAAAATTTTTGAAAGAAAGGGCACTTATACTAACCTCAGCCACCCGACCGCCAATTCTTCCCAGGAACCAGCGCCAAGTTTGAAATCTGATATTAAACAAAGCTCACTGTCGCTTTCGCCACCAACTTAAGAAAATTGTTGCAAACCAAGCTCATCACCGCTAAACTAAGGCACCAGCACTAAACCTCTTCGTACACGTTTCGGGTAAAAGGACTCACCCTGCATTTGGTCCATGGATGGGGGAACCAATTTACTTTATTTACGAATGGAGTATATGTATCACACCTACATGTTCCACACCATACAGACCTGCAAAACACTCCTACATAATTCATTTATAATGTTCTAGCCACACGTTTGCTAATTGTAAACAGTTAAAAATGACTCATAGCACAGCCTACAGACAGGCGAACCACTCGTAAATAATGCAAAACATTTACGTCCAAAAAGCCAAACAACTGTTACTTTTCGGAAATAGTTTCAGTGCATAGGCTGATGGAAGGAGGAACGAGTGTACTTTATTTATTTGCGACATATTTTTTTGAAACTTTTGCTTCTCATCGGTTTCGATATGTAAGGCTGACCTAAGGTGTGTTCTGAACCCCAGTAGTGCACTACTCTTGGCAACACAACCACACACATCAAGATAGTCATTCCAATCCAGACCTGTAACTCCTCTACAGATAAATTTGTCAACTCACTCTCAGTCTGACCAGATTGCCGTTATTGCGCTAAAACAGCTCAGACTCCGCTGTGCTGCTCGAGGAAGTAAGGAAGGACTCCACTCTATTTACTTCAAGCCATTTTATTTAGTAGTGGAGTATGTTTGTCACAAAACACCCGCACTGATCCTACTGTGGTCATCTGACAAAGGCCCCAAACGGAAACAACTCCTAATTTCACCACACAATAGCAAACAGCTCTGAAATAATGTAGTACACAATATCAGCAGACGAGCTCTGTACTCTTAAACTCTCCGAATAAAGCACAGCACAGTGCACAGACATGCTGGCGACAGACGCGTCCAGACACCCACAGCTGCCAAACCGACCAAAAGTCTCTGCTCGGCCTCCTCAAACATGACCTCAACACAGTCGCATTTAGAGCAGGTATAGGGAGAGCCGACTTCAGCATTCTGGTCCTGGGGCTGAGTGGATGGCAGTTTAGATGGACAGCTATGTGGCTTTGACTTGCCGCCGCCGGCGCTCGGACACTCGCTTTGTAAGACGCTATGGCATTAGTTTGAGCATTTAGTACTTGTTTCGGTGGTTATTGGATTAAGAACTGTAATATTGAAGTCATGTCCTCAGTGGGACTGCTGTGTAATTGACTAAGTGTGTTTACGTATTTGAAGATATGTTTTGCGAATGGTGATGTTAAGTTGATGGCGCAATTTAGCTACCACTGTAAAAAAAATAGCTGTCTGCTGCTAAAAGAAAGAAAGAAAGGGGTGACCATGCGCCCAGACGGGCAAGTGATAGATGTTGAATGATACTATGTGTTCGGCTATAGAAGTCTCTAAACGGGGGGCGAGATTTTCGTTTATGTGGAAATTTATGCAATCTATAGATAGTGACATTCGATCGCTAGTGACAACACTTAAGAGCGGAAAAAATAGGTACAAATCTAGCGCTGGCAGAATGTTGCGGCAATGGTAATAATATTTAACTCAAGGCAGAGGTGGTAAATATTGACCAGGCTTTGAATAATGGTGTTAGTGTCGTATGTACTTGATGCTCTGTATAAAAGTTTGACTCTTTAATTGCGTTTCGTATTTCTGGGTGTGTGTAAAATTAATTTTACTGTTGAAAGTGCGAGCAAGATGAGTTGATTGGTGTCTAGATAGAGGCTACGTTTGTATTTCGAAAAGAGGTGATGAGAATGGTAAATTGATTGATGGGCGTGGTTTGTGGGGGGATATACAGGGTGTTTCAAAAATGACCGGTATATTTGAAACGGCAACAAAAACTAAACGAGCAGCGATAGAAATACACTGTTTGTTGCAATATGCTTGGGACAACAGTACATTTTCAGGCAAACTTTCGAAATTACAGTAGTTACAATTTTCAACAACAGATGGCGCTGCGGTCTGGGAAACTCTATAGTACGATATTTTCGACATATACACCATGCGTAGCAATAATATGGCGTAGTCTCTGAATGAAATTACCCGAAACCTTTGGCAACGTGTCTGGCAGAATGGCTTCACATGCAGATGAGATGTACTGCTTCAGCTGTTCAATTGTTTCTGGATTCTGGCGGTACACCTGGTCTTTCAAGTGTCCCCACAGAAAGAAGTCACAGGGGTTCATGTCTGGCGAATAGGGAGGCCAATCCACGCCGCCTCCTGTATGTTTCGGATAGCCCAAAGCAATCACACGATCATCGAAATATTCATTCAGGAAATTAAAGACGTCGGCCGAGCGATGTGGCCGGGCACCATCTTGCATAAACCACGAGGTGTTCCCAGTGTCGTCTAAGGCAGTTTGTACCGCCACAAATTCACGAAGAATGTCCAGATAGCGTGATGCAGTAATCGTTTCGGATCTGAAAAATGGGCCAATGATTCCTTTGGAAGAAATGGCGGCCCAGACCAGTACTTTTTGAGGATGCAGGGACGATGGGACTGCAACACGGGGCTTTTCGGTTCCCCATATGCGCCAGTTCTGTTTATTGACGAAGCCGTCCAGGTAAAAATTAGCTTCGTCAGTAAACCAAATGTATATCGCCGTCATCAATCCTGTGCACTATATCGTTAGCGAATGTCTCTCGTGCAGCAATGGTAGCGGCGCTGAGGGGTTGCCGCGTTTGAATTTTGTATGGATAGAGATGTAAACTCTGGCGCATGAGACGATACGTGGACGTTGGCGTCATTTGGACCGCAGCTGCAACATGGCGAACGGAATCCCGAGGTCGCTGTTGGATCACCTGCTGCACTAGCTGCACGTTGCCCTCCGTGGTTGCCGTACGCAGTCGCCCTACCTTTCCAGCACGTTCATCCGTCATGTTCCCAGTCCATTGAAATTTTTCAAACAGATCTTTTATTGTATCGCTTTTCGGTCCTTTGGTTACATTAAACCTCCGTTGATAACTTCGTCTTGTTGCAACAACACTGTGTTCTAGGCGGTGGAATTCCAACACCAGAAAAATCCTCTGTTCTAAGGAATAAACCATGTTGTCCACAGCACACTTGCACGTTGTGAACAGCACACGCTTACAGCAGAAAGACGACGTACAGAATGGTGCACCCACAGACTGCGTTGTCTTCTATATCTTTCACATCACTTGCAGCGCCATCAGTTGTTGAAAATTGTAACTACTGTAATTTCGAAAGTTTGTCCGCCTGAAAATGTACTGTTGTCCCAAGCATATTGCAACAAACGGTGTATTTCTATCGCTGCTCGTTTAGTTTCTATTGCCGTTTCAAATATACCGGTCATTTTTTAAACACCCTGTATGAGTGTCAAGATAGGGTTGAGGACGTTTGAATATGTTGATTGTGGGTCAGGTGTGAGGTTAGGTGCAGTGGGAGGTGAAAATTAGATCTAATTTTTTAACAAAAAATGTTGTAAAGTAAGAATAAAATTGAGGTTATAGATGGCTGGTCACGTGACGAGGCGAGAGCAGGGATGTGTAGTTATGTTTAGCTAAAGGGCGGTTTAATGTCATGTGAGGAGCAATGCGCAGTGTGCTACAGGGTCATTGGAGGTAAAGACATGTGCTGCTAAGATATGACCTGCGCATGGAGGCCGCGCTTTGATAATTATGCTACGTTGATATAAAGTTGACTTTCACCCGCGTTCGGTGGTAGCAGCTCGAGGTTGTGAGGGATTGCGGTCCTGGACAGACGTGTGTGTGTGCTTTGACCGCTGACGAGCGCGTTGACCGCGCCATCTCACGCTTGCGGAAGCCGAGCAGGGCCTTTGCGAGGTCTGAAATCAGACAGATGGGTGACTTCACGATCCTGTAGGCAGGGTGCTGAGTGGGGGTACCTGCGCACGTCTGCTGAGTTATTTTTCGAGTGGATCTGCAGGCTCTGCTATGCGTTATTAGGATAGTTTACGAGTAATGAGCGTATCTACACATCTGCATGAGGTATAGGATAGTTTACGAGTAATGAGTGTATCTACATATCTGCATGAGGTATTATTTAGTAGCAGTTTGCTGTAGTGTGTACTGAAATTATGATTGGGTGCGTGTCTGTGGGCTGTGCAACATGACCCAGGAGACATCTGGGTGGGTGTTTCGTGATAGCGATAAGTTGTTCGTAAAAATAAATGGAGTGTTCTCAATGATTACACACGCCTGCAGCACAGATCAGAGTGATTGGTTTTCCATCACCATCTCGGTTGCATGTGAGTAGTAAATGTTTTCCCGGCCACGTTAATCGTGTGTGTCAACGAATTATGGGCTATTCTGACAATAGACTTGAAGGCAGGTCCAGACCTGAGTCGCCGGCGGTATACATGATAAGAACAATGCAGCTTTGACTTGTGTCGCGGGAGAGTGCCCTCTATGGTCGGCTGTCAGGAGCGCTCGGAAACTGAATTTGAGTGAAGTCTGTGGAATGCCCTCCTCCAGCCAACCGCGTGCGCGCGCGGCCTGGGCCTGCCTTGGAGCGTAATCTAAGGCGCATAGGGGGTATCAATATCTCCGGTGTCAGGCGCGAATGCGACTGTGTTGAGGTCATATTTGGGGGATGCCGAGCAGAGACTTTTGGTCAGTTTGGCAGCTGTGGGTGTTTGGACGCGTCTGTTGCACTATTTTTCGAGCATGTCTGTGCACTGTGCTGTGCTTTATTTGGAGAGTTTAAGAGTACAGAGCTCGTCTGCTGATATTGTATACTACATTATTTAAGAGCTGTTTGCTATTGTGTGGTGAAATTAGGAGCTTTTTACGTGTTTGTGGCCTGTGTCAGATGACAACAGTAGGATCAGTTCGGGTGTTTTGTGACATATATACTCCACTACTAAATAAAAGGAATTGAAATAAATAGAATGCAGTCCCTCCTTACTTCCCTGAGCAGCACAGGGCAGTCTGAGCTGTTTTTGCGCAATAACGGCAATCTGGTCAGACTGTGAGTGATTCGACAAATAACTGGACAAATTTATCTGTAGAGGAGTTACAGGTCTGGATTGGAATGAATATCTTGATGGGTGTGGTTGTGTTGCCAAGTGTAGTGCACTACTGGAGTTCAGAACATACCTTAGGTCAGCCTTACATATCGAAACATATGAGAAGCAAAAGTTTCAAAAATATTTGTCGCAAATAAATAAAGTACACTCGTTCCTCATTCCATCAGCCTATGCACTGAAATTATTTCCGAAATTTAGCAGTTGTTTGGCTGTTTGGACGTAAATGTTTTGCATTATTTACGAGCGGTTCGCCTGTCTGTAGGCTGTGCTATGAGTCATTTTTAACTGTTTGCAATTAGCAAGCGTGTGTCTAGAGCATTATAAATGAATTATGTAGGAGTGTTTTGCAGGTCTGTATGGTGTGGAACATGTAGGTGTGATACATGTGCTCCATTCGTAAATAAAATAGATTGGTTCCCCCATCCATGGACCTAGTGCAGGATGAGTCCTTTTACCCAAAACATGCACAAAGAGTTTGAGTGCTGGTGGCTTAGTTTAGCGGTGATGAGCTTGGTTTGCAACAATTTTCTTAGGTTGGTAGGGAAAGCAGAAGTGACCTTTCTTTACTGCCAGAATTCAAACTCGGCGCTGGTTCCTAGGGAGAGATTGCTGTCTGGTCCTCGAAAAGTAGTTGCAATTAGGTAGTTGAACACCTTTGCATTCGTATATGAAATTGTAAATTGAATTATTTAATATGATTAAAAACGAAATGGAATTAAGTACTTAGGTATTTACAGAAGAATATATCCGTCGCATGTATGGAGGGTGTGTGATGTAAGTGGGGCGGCGGCGCAGCGATTGTACAGTTATTATGTGCGCGAGAGAGAGAATCAATTATCGAGCATTCTAGTGCAGTCCAAATGTACTCTTATGTAGTCATGGCGGAGTCCACTGTCGAGCAAACTTTGCCGCCAAACGTGTAGCACTGCGTTCTCGCTCTCTCGCACAAGGACACGTGGTGGACAGTGAGCGGTCGGCATCGACAGGTTTGAATGTGCCCAGGAAAACAACTCTGGCGCCAAAAGTGTGGCAGGGAGTGGCCGACCATTGTGTGATTCAGCTCTGAGGCCAACAATTTTGGCGGGAAACATGCAGAGGCGACAAATACATGTGGTGAGTGGACAAGGTACGGCTGCGACCTCAAACTCGGCAAGTTCCAGCCTGTCCAGCGAAAACATGTTTACGACATGTGAGTGATCGCTGGACTCGCCCCCAGCGTACCGGCAGTCCAGCGCGGGAGGCTGCCTTAAGGCCGGTTCCCACTAGGGCTGCCGCGCGTCAAAACGGCGCGTCAGCGGCGTGGTTGCCATGGAAATGGCGTCAGCGGCAAGGCGCGGCCGGCTCAGCGTCGCGGTTTGACCATGTGGAACCGCTTCCGCTGCCGCGTGCCGCGCTCCAGGTGCGCGCCGCCAATCACAGAACGCGCTCAGCGTGACGTCAGGTACGGACTCCCGGGCCACAGGAACTTTCGCCGAACCGCTGGCGCGGACGCGGCGGCAGCTATGAAATACTTATCATCCGATTCCAAGGAAACTATTCGGTAGAAAAATTTGATTCTTGGGCATGTTACAGCCTCATATCTTCTCTCGATAAAGGACCGAATTTCTTTTCGTTATTCGTCGTGGTTACTTGCTGTATTGCATTTACGTAAACCTTTACACGAAATTTGAATGAGTGTGCAGAGGTAAAAACGCATTGCGTGGACTTTGCGTACAGTTCATTTTAGGTTATACATTGTTGCGTATGAAATTTAGTCAACATATCGAAATTGTTTTTAAAGCTGAGAGCAGAACGATAGCTATCACCGTTCTCGAGATATTGAATGATACGTCAGCGGACGGGCTGTGCGGTGACCGCGCGCGGGTTGCTCGCTACGCGACCGATACTTTCGTCCTGCTCGTCGTAAACCATGTAGTTGTATCAACTGCAAATTTCGTAAACGGTTCAAGAAATCGAAACGTGTTTTTTTGCAAACGATAACTTGTAAAAACTCATGTATTTCGTCGCATGATAAATATCCAAAATCTGTTTACCTACCAAGATATGAAAGAAACTACAGTTTTTTCGGAAGGGATAGATGAATTTTTTTAAACAGCATTTAATAGCATGTGTAATGAGAAGTTAAACCGAGACTAATTTGCTGGTATGTCATAAGATGTAATTTGCTAATTATCTACAGCTATTGATTATTTCCTTTGGAAGTAACAAACGTTTTTTTCATTATCCAGTGTACTTTATTGGTTCAAGACGCATTTCGCCTTTTACTTTAAGGCATCTTCGGTAGAATCTAAAATGATTCAGTTTTGTTTTGATATGTGATACTTGCAGATTATAAAACAGTTCACATCTTTTCTGATTACTCTGAACGGAATGGACAGTGCCTTGAAAGGAGGATATAAGATGAACATCAACAAAAGCAAATCGAGGATAATGGAATGTAGTCGAAGTAAGTCGGGTGATGCTGATGGAATTAGATTAGGAAATGAGACACTTAAGGTAGTAAAGGAATTTTGCTATTTGGGGAGCAAAATAACTGACGATGGTCGAAGTAGAGAGGATATAAAAGCAGACTAGCAATGGCAAGGAAAGCGTTTCTGAAGAAGAAAAATTTGTTAACATCGAGTATAGATTTAAATGTCAGGAAGTCGTTTCTGAAAGTACTTGTATGGAGTGTAGCCATGTATGGAAGTGAAACGTGGACGATAAATAGTTTAGACAAGAGAAGAATAGAAGCTTTCGAAATGTGGTGCTACAGAAGAATGCTGAAGATTAGGTGGGTAGATCACATAACTAATGAGGCGATATTGAATAGAATTGGGGAGAAGAGAAGTTTGTGGGACAACTTGACTAGAAGAAGGGATCGGTTGGTAGGACATGTTCTGAGACATCGAGGGATCACCAATTTAGTATTGGAGGGCAGCGTGGAGGGTAAAACTCGTAGAGGGAGACCAAGAGATAAATACACTAAGCAGATTCAGAAGGATGTAGGCTGCAATAGGTACTGGGAGATGAAGAAGCTTGCACAGGATAGAGTAGCATGGAGAGCTGCATCAAACCAGTCTCAGGACTGAAGACCACAACAACAACTGATTACTTACAGTGAATCGAGTTTTTGGCGGACATCTGCGTTTCCCCTCACCTGGTCACATGCTGGAGGTTGAACTAAAACTTAGATTATGGAACATAAGCACATTTTCATGTTCGCTCTTTTTTCTTCTGTCACTATCTGTAGACATTTTACCAAAAAAACTGATTTGAAGTCGTAACTACAGTGTGTTCACCTCATGTCCCTTCCTGCTTGATTTGTTTATGTGCATGTTGCCAATCTAAAGAATTATATGCTGAAAACTAATGTTTATTTATTTCTGTCCTCCTTATATCTTTATGTGTGTGTGGCTAGCCAGTGATAGTTATAGAAAGTTGAAAGAGAATGCAGTAGTTGTCAGACAGTGGTTGAAAGATTTGGTATTCAGCTGATTTCAGTTCTGGTTTAAATGTTTTGTGGAGAAGTGCATGGAATAGTAAATTCACTGCTTACATTAATCGATAAAATAGCAGAATAGCATTTCAACAGATGATTATTATCAGAATACTATCACCCAACCCCTTTGTCCTCACTGTTTGACGCCTCATAATATGTCCTGTCAACTTACCCCTCTTGTAGTCAAAGTTGTTCCGTAATTTCCTCTTCCTCTTCCTGCTCTAATTCTGTTCCTCTTCTTTAGTTACACGATCCTCATATCTAATCTTCAGCATTCTTATTGATCACCACGTTTTGAAAGCGTCCATTGTCTTCTTGACAGAACTGTTCATAGCCCACGTTTCACTTACATACAAGGCTGCACTCCACACAAATACCTTTGTAAAATTGTACCCAATCATTAGAATTTATATTCGATGTGAACAAAGTTTCTTTTTCAGAACGCTTTTGTTGCTATTCACAGTCTTCATTTTATATCCTCTCTACTTCTGCCTTCTCAATTACTGCTTCCCTTGCAAGTCATTAAAGTCTTAGAAATGCAGTTTGGTTTCTGTACAAGTTGTAGATAATCTTGTGGCCCTATGTTTTAGAGCTTCAAAGAATGTTTTAATTAAGATTGTCAAAATCTTTCTCTAAACATGCAAATGCTATAAACACAGTTTCGCAGTTCTTCAGTGTGTCTACTTAACTAAGTGGTAGGATCAGTATTGCCTTGCGTGTTCAGACATATCACAGGAATCTAACATTGTGCTTATGTTAGTTTGTACAACCCCTCCCCCTCTCCTCTCTGCATATTCCTTCCACTTTCTAGCCTTCTCTTATTTGCTTAGTTCTGGCTTGCCAGATGAGTCCTTGGCAGTTGCTTCTCCTCTGAGCAAAGTTTTCTTTGTTCTTTCTCATTTTCATTCCCCTGTTTTCCAAGTGCAAAATCGCGTTGCAATTTTGGACTTTCTGTCAACGTCATGTTTAGACATTTCTATTTCCCATGGCCTACTTTATTTGCTGCATTTTTATATATTTCCCTCGTGTCAAATTTAATATATCACGTTTTATCTAACGATTTCTACTGTACCTTCTTCCCGTTCACATACTCTGCTGCATTCACCACTTTTTCTCTCAAAGATATCCATTCGTATTCTAGCGGATTCCTTTCTCTGTTTCAGTCAGTTGTTGCATTACGGTAACTTTAAGATTATCGAAAAACTGTGGGTCTTGACTTATTCAAGTTCCATTTCCTTAATTTGCTACCGTTTACTGTCTCTTTAGTTGTGAACCGCAGCTCGTAACCAATAAATTATTGTAGGTTTGCGTCTGCACCAGGAAATATCTTATAATTTAAAATCTGGTTTCGAAAACTTTGTTCCAAGTATGTATTATTCTTTCATGATTCTTAAGCAAGGTGCCGGCGATGATTACATTGTGCTCTGTGCTAAATTCTATCAGGTGGCTTCCACTTTCATCCCTTCCCCCAAGCCTTTGTGTTTTTAGTGTTTTCCTGTACCTGCTACCGTATCACACTTTAAATTTTTGTCTCGCTTAACTATCTGAATAATCTCTTTTATCGTACATTGTTTCAATGTGTAAGGAGATAGTGAACAATCATGAACGGTAGTCATGAAATCTGTTTATATTGAAATGAGAAAACATAATAATGAAATGTGTAAAAGAGTACATTGTACAGAAAATGAAAAATTTGTATGTCTTCACCCAACTTCGTCTTTCCTTCATGTAGGTATAAGATATAGTTATTCAAACACACCGGTCGTTTCGGTGGGTCCCACCCCGTACCTCAGTGGCTGTTCGTCATTGGCTACCGCTAGCGTCTGCCGCTTCCAGATGGGAACGCCAATTCCGCGAGCCGCCGCGTCAAAGCGGAAAACGCTTGCCGCTGCCGTTGCCGCACGACGCGATGCCGCGCTCTAGTGGGAACCGGCCTTTCCGTGACAGGCGTCGGCAGTGTCTCCGCGCGCTGGCTGGCGGGGCGAGGGGGTGGTGAGGATTTGAACTAATGCAGTTGGAGCGCGGACGTCGTGGCGACTGCATTGCGATATCAAATATGTGTGCTGACTGTGTTGGAGAACAAGTGATGACCGTACTGCTTGAAATAAAGTCTTTAGTCCCTTCCCCCCTGCAAAATCAATGGATGTGACTTAGGTTACTATAAGTGCAGTTTATTATTTGACACGATTCTGATAGGTTACCAGTGAAAACAGATAAGTGCTGGAGAAAGTTCGTACGTATGATCAATGATGGAGTTGGGATTTGAACTTGTGATAGATCTTTGTTATGGATGTAAGGATAATGGCTTTCTCACCGAGAAAATCGGACATCTTGAATAAATAATAAAGGTAATATTAAATAGAAGTACAGTTTTGGAGACGTTATCGTGTTGGAATTTGAATTTGGCGCAATTTTCTAGTGGTGGTAGGGTTATAATAATAAATAATAATGATAATAAATGATAATGAATGATAATGAATGTTAATAAATGATAATGAATTACAATGAATAATAATAATCAAAAGAAAGGTTTTGCAGCCATTATCATGTTTGAATTTGAATTTGGAGGGAATTTTCTAGTGGAGGCAGATCGATAATAATAAATAATAGTAAATGACAATAAATGATAATAAATGATAATGAATGATAATAAATGATAGTGAATGATAATAATAAAATGAAGTATGGTTTTGCATCCATTATCCTGCTGGAATTTGAATTTCGCGCTCATTTATTCCGGAGGCTTAAGTTAGTGGATCTAGCACAATTGGCCTAGTTTCCCGCTAAGGTCCGCCATCTTGGATAACGTCATCGCCGCCATCTTGAATGAATTTGACAACAATGCAGCCTGTCTTGACCCATAGGTTGCCGTACTACTCATAGCATGTCAGATATTCTGAGCGTGCGTCTGAGCATTGACGAATCAGATGGCACACCGCCAGCTACGTCACATGCACGCCGTCTCCCTTCAGTACAGTGTTGTGAGGCGCCATATAGGCATTCAGTATAAGCATATACGTATATATCTCGTTTCTGAGCAACAGCAAACTGCGAATCACTCGAAAACCCGTTGTTAACAGAGTGATTCGTTGCAATAAAATAATGAGACACCATATTCGTGGCAAGAGAATTATTATAAGTTGCGTATCATGAGAGTATGTCATTTGAAGGTAGCGAAACACTGAGTATCCACCAAAACACATAGTTCTTGGTTCAATTTGTTATAATCAAATTTCAGTTAGTAACATAGCTACGATTAAAGCATTTAGGAAGTGTCAGGATCTTAGAATTGACCATAACAGAATTGTTTTCGCTTTAGCATAGAGAGTAGCGTTGATGGTTCAGGACCAGATTTGTGATATGATGATGGTT
This sequence comes from Schistocerca piceifrons, assembly GCF_021461385.2. Taxonomy (NCBI): domain Eukaryota; kingdom Metazoa; phylum Arthropoda; class Insecta; order Orthoptera; family Acrididae; genus Schistocerca; species Schistocerca piceifrons. Next base: position 119,865,132 of record NC_060140.1, on the reverse strand, counting down.
TGCATCTCGCGAAGTCCAAATAATTTTTTCCTAACATTCGCGTATATAATAGGTTCTGAAGCCTTGATATTAGTTTAATGTAAGCATATACTACAATATTTCACCTTATGCAAATATAATTTTCCCTTTTTTTGAGGAGTGAGATTGTTCGATTGCCTTCATCTACAGGACAGCTTGCGCTACTTGTATAATGATATTTTGTTCCTTTTTCTTTTGAGTTTCGTAATTCACATGTTGTAAAGATTCTGCTACTGGGAAGGAACAGTGATCAAGTAAGAATGACCTTAGGGTTTTACTAAAATGTGGGAAAGATAAAATAGCGTTTAACTTATGTGGAGAACTATTGTAAATTTGTGTCACACTGTTTCTTATGGAACTTTTATTAGCCTGTGTTCTTATTGATTGGACATGGTACGTCCCTTTTTGTCTTAAAACATGTACATCGATGTTGAAGGTTTTTATTTATGTATATTACACATAGAACAACGTGACTGCGATATGAACACTGGAGGAAATGTGCGTTTTAACAGACCTAACGTGGAGCGGCTCTTGAGTAAATAGTGTGATTTAACAACTAGAAACATCCCACAACTGCCGATGGAGTGCGTTGCGGTCGCATATACCATGTTGGGGCCCACGTACCGTATACACACATCGCATCATTCCTGAGCGTTCAGCAGCACGTTGAACTCGGCACGCTCAACGTTGACGTTCGACAGCACGGTCCGTGTGCCGACGGCTTAAGCCCGTTGCACACTTACGCGGATGGTCCGCGCTCCGCGTTCCGCTTGCGGTTGGCGGACCCGCGTCATGGTTCACACAGTCGGGCGGATGTGCGCGCTTCTGTGCAGTCGAGTGAACGCGGTCTTCCATGCACTGTGCTGGATCTCATCTGTGGTGCAACACATCGTTCTGTTTGATCGGATGTATAGAGATGAGCTCGCTGCAAGTAAAAGTCATTTCAGCCTCTATGATATACAAAAAGAGAAATTCCACGCGCGAGAGGCTATTTTGGGTGCATCCTATGGTGGAACAAAGATGTACGAAAGGAGCATTCGTCACATTGTATTCCGAATTGCGCAAAGACGAAGACAAATTTAATACATATTTTCGTATGTCTATTCGTTGCTTTGACGAGCTTGTCGGCAAAATACAAGACAACCTGACACTTGAAAGTCTCAGAAGGATACCTATAACTCCGACAGAATGAGTAGCAGTAACCTTAAGGTAAGAATATGAATATGTATACGGATGACGATTAATTTTAATAATATATTTAATCATTCAAAGCTTTGCTACAATCATGTATTACATTCGTTTGGCAATAGACAATTTTACATTTGTATTGTATTACTACTGAATTCCAATAATTTTTATAACAACTCCCAAGATGATGATGACGTTGATTGGACTGGAGAGGGATGGGGAGTCGCAACATGTGTCTGTACGGACGGATCCTCGCGGTACTGCATTGATGGGTTAGGATGCTGTTGGTATATTGAAGGTGGGGCGTAGGTGAAAGAGGTCGGTGGATACTGGAAAGAGCTGATGGGAGCTGGGGGGTGTATGTTAAATTAGCCTGATTTGTTTGCTTAATCGACATAAGTAGTTGAAGTACCTGAGTACGAAATAATAGCTTCTGATCAACATTCAATGTCTTCACAGAGGGCAATGGCGAAACAAAGAATGCTCGGTCGTCGTCTCCGCCTTTTCCTTACCATCTTTTAATAATGTAAGTAAATTTTCATCAAATTTTGTGTTCTTGATAGTCCTCTTCCTCCTGAAGGATTCTTTTTCGGTGTTGACATTCGGTCGGACATCATCGGTTTGTTCTTCAGAGGGTTCATCTCGACTGTTTTCTGCGACTGCATTGTTGTTGTACAGATTATCTTGCACGACCGATACTGAGTCAAAGTTACTCTCTGTTGTTGCATCTCGGAGACGGTCACGAAAGTGTAACTGAAATTACAATGAAATGAACACCCTTAGCTGCTTACACGCGTTGACATACGTCAACGGGGACAGATGAAAATGTGTGACCCGACCGAGACTCGAACCTTGGATCTCCTGCTTACATGGCAGACGCTCTATCCATCTGAGCCACCGAGGACACAGAGGATAGCGCGACTGTAGGGGTTTATCTCTAGCACGCCTCCCGCGAAACCCACATTCTCAACGTATTGTCCCGCACTACATTCGTAGTGCCCGCGCCCATTATATTCATTACTCGCCGCGCTTTGCCGATTCCCGTAAGAGTTCGGGCACTGTTTGTGCATTCGCATAGAAGTGGCCGGTGAGCCTTTTATATATATATATATATATATATATATAAAGTGAAACTGCTCGTGGCAGATGTATTTTGGTCTCTTAGTCGCTGCTGATCAGGACCTCGATTGATTTATTCTAGTGAGGCTTTCAAAATAGGCATCCCATCTCGTCTGGACCTTATCAACTGAAATAACAAGGCTGGTAAGTCTTTTATTACTGAGGACGCGTACATACATTATTTTAAGAATGAATAGATCTAAGGTTTTATGTCAGCGTAGCCGGCTTAATACTTACAATTAAGTCTACTTTCCTCTGTGAATGTACATAAGTATCAAATACAGACTTTACACGTTACAGGTATCCTGGAAGCGGAAACACATTTACAGATCTGCATTACTCTTGTTTAATGGGTGCATCAACAATTGGACAGATTACAAGGCAGGTGAGTGCCACTATTTGGACTAAGTTAAGAGAAGAATGCATGCCTGAGTCCTCAACAGATAAATGGAACGAAATTAGCCATGGTTTTCAAAATGTCGCCAATTTTCGTCATTGGATCGGAGCTCTGGATGGAAAACATATTCGTCTAGTAAAACCTTTCAAAAGTGGATCACTTTTCTTCAATTACAAGAATTATTTCTCCATTATTCTTATGGTCATCTGTGACACTAACTATTGTTTCACGTTCATTGATGTCGGAGGATACGGAAGGAACTGTGATTCAAATATTTTTAAAAACAGCGTCTTTTGGAGGAAAATGGAAAAAGGAAAATTACCGTTACCCCCACAAAAGCCACTGCCAGGTACACACGCCTCTCCAGTGCCATATGTTCTTGTGGCAGACGAAGGCCGTATGCGCGAAAAAACATAACTCACAAAAAGAAGATTTTCGATTACCGACTTACCCGAGCGCGAAGGTTTATTGAATGTACTTTCGGAATATTAAGCCACAAGTGGAGAGTTTTTCACCGGCCCCTGAATGTCAATCTTGATCTAGCAGTATCTATTGTCAAAACGTGCTGCATTCTGCATAATTTTGTTCGAGTAAGAGACGGATACAACTTTGAAGGTACCCTGTATGTTACCGGCTTCGAAGATGTGGCAGAAACTACAGCTGTCAGTAAATCGGGTAATACTGTACGAGATAAATTTGCGGAATATTTTGTCGGTAGAGGAGCTGTGCCCTGGCAGGAATCAAAAATACACTGAACACAGGCCACTTATCTCAATGACAGACATTTGCGGTTGTGTACAGTTTTTCTACATAATCAATGTTTGCACTGTGCATAAACTGAACTTGTGAATGTCCATAATTCTATAATTGTAAATCATTCTATTCTGTATAGAACTACAATAAAAACACAAGGAAAAAATGCGTCTACTTACCACACTTTTTCTGATCTGCCTCGTTCAGACCTTCAAAGCCGAATATTATATTTGCAGAGACGTCTAGCCACGCCTTCAATCGCATTTCACGGTTCTTGAAGTCCCCATGCGATGGATCCCATAAGTGCGGCCTTCCTTCAACTTCGGCAATTAACATGTCTATATCGATTTCACAAGACATTCTGGAAACTTCTTAAATCACACCCACATTTACCACACTAGTCGAATGGTACGGCTGGAATGAGGTAGTCCGCTTCTACTGCGCGCGCGGTATCCGCAGGACTGTGCACGCACCAACTTGTTTCTGTGTATTCAACTGACGCGGACGGTCCGCGGCGCGCAAGGGCTGCGCGGACGGCTCCGCCACTTGCGGACCGTCCGCGTAACTGTGTGGTGCCCTATTCGAATACGTGACTACCAACCGCGCACGGAACGCGGTAAGTGTGCAACGGGCCTTAGTTATCGTTTAGTGCAGTATTGGGTAGAACGTTGTGTCGCACAGTCAAAGTCATGCTGATTGTTTTCTTTGATTTTGGAGGATTAGTTCATAATGTGTTCGTGCCACAGGGGCAAACTGTTAATCGATGGCGCTATCGGGACGTGTTGTTCGCCTGCGAGAAAGTGTGAGAAGAAAGTGGCCTGAAAAAGGGCGAGACAATCCCTTTTGGTGTGTGTCTATTGCACAAATATGAAATCACTGTGTTGCCTCATCCCCCACAATCTCGAGACTTGGCACCTGTGGACTTTTTTTCAGTTCCAAAGTTGAAAACCCCGTCGAAAGATTTGCAATTTCTATCTATCTATCGCTTGAGCCTTGTCCCGCAGTTACGCAGGGTCAGTCATCATTAATCGGATTTGGCATGTTAATGTTTAAGGGGTGGCCGGATGCCCTTCGTGTCGTCACCCCATTCACCGTGGGATGGAATTAGTGTACCCCAACTGTCTGCATCAAGTGCAATCCATGGAATAGTGTGAAAGTGTTGATATGTCTGCAAGCCGTATTAACTGAGGCGAAACATGGGGAACAGCCCAGTATTCACATAGCGGGATGTGAAAAACCGCCCAAAATCCACAACCAGGCTGGCCGGCACATCGGCCCTCGTCGCGAATCCGCCGGGCGGATTCGATCCGGGGCCGGTGCGCCTAGCCGAGTCCAGGAAGCAGCGCATTAGCGCTCTCGGCTACCCTGGCGGGTGTTAAAAGATTTGCAATTTTTTTTTTTTTTGTCATCAGTCTACTGACTGGTTTGATGCGGCCCGCCACGAATTCCTTTCCTGTGCGAACCTCTTCATCTCAGAGTAGCACTTGCAACCTACGTCCTCAATTATTTGCTTGGCGTATTCCAATCTCTGTCTTCCTCTACAGTTTTTGCCCGCTACAGCTCCCTCTAGTACCATGGAAGTCATTCCCTTATGTCTTAGCAGATGTCCTATCATCCTGTCCCTTCTCCTTATCAGTGTTTTCCACATATTCTTTTCCTCTCCGATTCTGCGTAGAACCTCCTCATTCCTTACCTTATCAGTCCACCTAATTTTCAACATTCGTCTATAGCACCACATCTCAAATGCTTCGATTCTCTTCTGTTGCGGTTTTCCCACAGTCCATGTTTCACTACCATACAATGCTGTACTCCAGACGTACATCCTCAGAAGTTTCTTCCTCAAATTAAGGCCGGTATTTGATATTAGTAGACTTCTCTTGGCCAGAAATGCCTTTTTTGCCATAGCGAGTCTGCTTTTGATGTCCTCCTTGCTCCGTCCGTCATTGGCTATTTTACTGCCTAGGTAGCAGAATTCCTTAACTTCATTGACTTCGTGACCATCAATCCTGATGTTAAGTTTCTCGCTGTTCTCATTTCTACTACTTCTCATTACCTTCGTCTTTCTCCGATTTACTCTCAAACCATACCGTGTACTCATTAGACTGTTCATTCCGTTCAGCAGATCATTTAATTCTTCTTCACTTTCACTCAGGATAGCAATGTCATCAGCGAATCGTATCATTGATATCCTTTCACCTTGTATTTTAATTCCACTCCTGAACCTGTCTTTTATTTCCATCATTGCTTCCTCGATGTACAGATTGAAGAGTAGGGGCGAAAGGCTACAGCCTTGTCTTACACCCTTCTTAATAAGAGTACTTCGTTCTTGATCGTCCACTCTTATTATTCCCTCTTGGTTGTTGTACATATTGTATATGACCCGTCTCTCCCTATAGCTTACCCTACTTTTTTCAGAATCTCGAACAGCTTGCACCATTTTATATTGTCGAACGCTTTTTCCAGGTCGACAAATCCTATGAAAGTGTCTTGATTTTTCTTTAGCCTTGCTTCCATTACTAGCCGTAACGTCAGAATTGCCTCTCTCGTCTCTTTACTTTTCCTAAAGCCAAACTGATCGTCACCTACCGCATTCTCAATTTTCTTTTCCATTCTTCTGTATATAATTCTTGTAAGCGGCTTCGATGCATGAGCTGTTAAGCTGATTGTGCGATAATTCTCGCACTTGTCAGCTCTTGCCGTCTTCGGAATTGTGTGGATGATGATTTTCCGAAAGTCAGATGGTATATCGCTAGACTCATATATTCTACACACCAACGTGAATAGTCGTTTTGTTGCGACTTCCCCCAATGATTTTAGAAATTCTGATGGAATGTTATCAATCCCTTCTGCCTTATTTGACCGTAAGTCCTCCAAAGCTCTTTTAAATTCCGATTCTAATACTGGATCTCCTATCTCCTCTAAATCGACTCCTGTTTCTTCTTCTATCACATCAGACAAATCTTCACCCTCATAGAGGCTTTCAATGTATTCTTTCCACCTATCTGCTCTCTCCTCTGCATTTAACAGTGGAATTCCCGTTGCACTCTTAATGTTACCACCGTTGCTTTTAATGTCACCAAAGGTTGTTTTGACATTCCTGTATGCTCAGTCTGTCCTTCCGACAATCATATCTTTTTCGATGTCTTCACTTATTTCCTGCAGCCATTTCGTCTTAGCTTCCCTGCACTTCCTATTTATTTCATTCCTCAGCGACTTGTATTTCTGTATTCCTGATTTTCCCGGAACATGTTTGTACTTCCTTCTTTCATCAATCAACTGAAGTATTTCTTCTGTTACCCATGGCTTCTTCACAGCTACCTTCTTTGTACCTATGTTTTCCTTTCCAACTTCTGTGATGGCCCTTTTTAGAGATGTCCATTCTTCTTCAACTGTACTGCCTACTGCGCTATTCCTTATTGCTGTATCTATAGCGTTAGAGAACTTCAAACGTATCTCGTCATTCCTTAGTACTTTCGTATCCCACTTCTTTGCGTATTGATTCTTCCTGACTAATGTCTTGAACTTCAGCCTACTCTTCATCACTACTATATTGTGATCTGAGTCTACATCTGCTCCTGGGTACGCCTTACAATCCAGTATCTGATTTCGGAATCTCTGTCTGACCATGATGTAATCTAATTGAAATCTTCCCGTATCTCCCGACCTTTTCCAAGTATACCTCCTCCTCTTGTGATTCTTGAACAGGGTATTCGCTATTACTAGCTGAAACTTGTTACAGAACTCAATTAGTCGTTCTCCTCTTTCATTCCTTGTCCCAAGCCCATATTCTCCTGTAACCTTTTCTTCTACTCCTTCCCCTACAACTTCATTCCAGTCGCCCATGACTATTAGATTTTCGTCTCCCTTTACATACTGCATTACCCTTTCAATATCCTCATACACTTTCTCTATCTGTTCATCTTCAGCTTGCGACGTCGGCATGTATACCTGAATTATCGTTGTCGGTGTTGGTCTGCTGTCGATTCTGATTAGAACAACCTGGTCACTGAACTGTTCACAGTAACACACCCTCTGCCCAACCTTCCTATTCATAACGAATCCGACACCTGTTATACCATTTTCTGCTGCTGTTGATATTACCCGATACTCATCTGACCAGAAATCCTTGTCTTCCTTCCACTTCACTTTGCAATATAGACGAGATAAAATAAAATTCGCAGACGGCGCTTCGTGCCATCCAGCAAGAGGCGTACCAAGACTGCTTCTGGAATAGAAACGGCATTGGGAGCCGTGTATCAATTGTCGAGAAGAGTATTTCGAAGGAGGCCTTGCACAATAAGTAAAAGATAAGCGTAGGAAAATTTTGTGAACAAAGTCCCGGAATATTTTGAGCAGACTTCGTATGGTGGAATCGACTTTGAATTTCTCTGTTGGTGATCTGTAAAGCGTTGACGCCGAAAGTAATATTCCACCGGTACCGGTCGCCTAATTAGAGAACGCACCTGTATTGTCAAAAGTGTATCTTACAACTTCTTACAGTGCTTACGGAACTGGACCACGACATACACCAGACCGAAAGTTTTCGGTTGTGTTGGTTCTTGAGATTAATGAATACGTTTGCAAACAAGAAGCTGTAAAGTTCGCCACCATTTAGAGATAAGTACCAAGCAATTTTTTCTCCATTTGTCTGTTCATGGGTTAGGAATACGTTAGTCTTTGTGGAGAACCACTTGCTCGTGTACATTCATTACAGGCAGGATATTCCAGGTAGTGGGGTACGAAGAGGCCGAGTCAGTGAACACTCAACAGTGGGGGTAGAGGGTGGCTTGGGGGAGACCTAGGGACGATTCCTCAGGAGGAAATCTCTGTCGAAATGTTGATGACAGACAACGGAAAATAAAGAGAAAGAAAGAAAGAGAGAGAGAAAGAAAGGAGGGAGGGACAGTGTGTGTGTGTGTGTGTGTGTGTGTGTTTGTGTGTGTGTGTGTGTGAGAGAGAGAGAGAGAGAGAGATGGAGGGGGGAGGGAGGGAGAGACGTAGACAGAGAAAAATGGGGAGAAAGAGGGAAGCAAGTGGCAGTGCGTGCGGGTAGCGCAGCGCTAATTGGAGGAAGCTGTAGTGACGTCACTCTTCTGGAGTACTTTTGCGCCAGCGCTTCGGTGTGGTGCGGCAGGCTCCCAATTTAGGTCTCGCGCGAGGAGATGAAAGGCCCCTTTGAGAGCCGTAAAAGCTATTCAATTAAACCAGTTCCTCTCCTTACGGCAGGGCACAAAGTTACCGGTTCAATGACTAACTCACCGCTGGAGGAGCAATATATGCGTACCCTTCATCCGTATATAAAAATCCAACTAACTTCGTCCTTCCTTCTGTAGACATGAAGTACTAAAAATGAATTCAGTACTTCGTTCTTCCGCGCTAAATGCTACGCAGCACTTTAGTACCTTACAAACGGGACTTTAATTTACCAAGATCATTTGAATACTCCATAGGCTACGTCAATACAAACGACGATCGCTTAACAAGTGTGTCTAACGTAAGTAAACATCATCTAGGAAAAAAAAGCTCAGTGTTTCTACACATTGCTAGAGATACAGTCCAGCGAATTTACAACTTTTTCATTTTCTAAGAAAAGCCGGCCGGAGTGGCCGTGCGGCTCTAGGCGCTACAGTCTGGAAACGAGCGACCGCTACGGTCACAGGTTCGAATCCTGCCTCGGGCATGGATATGTGTGATGTCTTTAGGGTAGTTGGGTTTAATTAGTTCCAAGTTCTAAGCGACTGATGACCTCAGAAGTTAAGTCGCATAGTGCTCACAGCTAATTGAACCATTTCTAAGAAAAATAAGTTCATCAAATTACAAATATTCATTAACAGCAACGATAAATTTGTCATTTCATGCAAGAACCTTGCTAGTTACGTTAAATTTCTAAGTTTGGAAACAGGAAGAAGGAAAATGGTGCTAATGTGGAGAATATAATTCGTGAGACCCCAATTTCCCCGCTTTGATACTGGAGTGAGGAAGGCTGCATTGTCCTGATGAAACAGTCCACCTTTCATACGGCTGACGTTTCAGACGATCTAAAAATGAATTTCAGATAGCAGTAATGGTTCTGCCGCTTTTCAGGTATACTATGATTACTGCACAGTATGAATCCATACAAAACTAGAAGCCATACCTTTAGCTGGTAGCTGACAGCCTTTCTAATTTTGGCAGCGTAAGCAGCTGGGGCTTTTGGAACCAAACAACCTTTGTCTGAACCTTTTTTCGAAACATCAAAATTAACGAAGTTCTCGCAGATGCCAGAGGAAGGGAGTTCAGTATGGGCACTATCCCAGAGTTTATTGTGGTCACAAATAAGGCAATTCACGAGGAAACTCAAAGCACGAGGCGAGGAACGGGAGAAAGATTTTGACTTGCATAGCTTGCACCCTGTGTGAAAACCAGTTCACAGCCAAAATTCAACAGGTCACAAAAATGTGGTAAATATCCAGAGGCGGCGACGAGGAAATGCAGGAGACGATATACAGGTTGATAATTATTGAATATATGAAAAGAAATAAATTAGTTACAAACTACGGCGTGTACACACTTTATTCAACATGTAAACCTCACTATAGATATTCGGATTTAGGTTATGACATGTTCGATGTGCCTGCCATCATTGGAGACAGTATGGCGCAGACGAATAGCAAAATTCTGCATGACTCGCTGAAGTGACGGAATGTTGATGGTGTCGATGAGATACTCAGTGGCTCTTTTCATCTCTGCAATGGTTTTGGGGTTATTGCTGTACACTTTATCTTTAATACAGCCCCACAAAAAGGAGTCGCAAGTATTGGGATCCAGAGAATATGGCGGCCTATAGGCCTATGCCAGTGGCCTCTGGATAATTCCGAGCCAGAATGTGATACGCAAAGTGTTCCTCCAAGACATCAAATAATGTCTTGCGTCTATGGGGTCAAGCTCCGTGTTGCATGAACCACTAAAGCCGATGGCTTGAATTCGCCAGCAGTTTCAGCAGAGGGCTCAAGGCGTCTCTTGTCAGCAGCTTTAACTGGACACAACTGCCTCGGTTCTGAGACGCAGGCATTTTGTGTCACGCGGGCACAGCCGAAGTTGCTCTGGGAGAAAACTTGTAAAGCTCTGACTGGGCCTTTGAAAGAATTTTTTTTCAAACCAATTTTCTAAAATATTCCTTGACTGGGTGCCACCCTGTACACAGAGTGATATATCTTTGTGATCTAAGAAACTGATATAAACAAGGTGCTTAGAATTCCTGTTACAGGCTCGCTAGAGTGTAGTGAGCACATAAAGTTTTCATAAGGAACTCATGCCCATAAATGTGCCGTTGGCATGTAAAATAAGTTTGAAGATAGGATCACTTTCAAATCTCCGGGTTTGCTGTAAGCGCACAGTCGCATCAATGGACTCTGACCTGTGTGATTTATAGGATATGCTTCTCGTACCGACCCTGTTGTTCGTTGCTCAACATGTATCTGCGATGCATGCTGCGATAGACAATGTCCACAAATCCTGGTGTGAGCGGAATAATTTCTTCTGCTGCCTGGGCCCATGTAAGGAGATCTTCTGTGGACTGTATAGAAATCTCACACACACGACACTTCATATGGCCAAACAAGAAAAAGTCGAGCGGACGTAAGTCTGGCGACGTCGGTTGCCAAGTAGTTGCTCCACCAGAACCCAAACAACTTTCACCTTAAGTCTGGTTGAGACGTTTGCGGAAGCCACGTGCAAAATGTGCGGGAGCGGCATCATGCTGCAACCACATTTGCTAATAGTGTGATAGCGACAAATATTCCAATAAATCAACCACTGTCTCTTGCCCTCTTCTTAGTTGTGTGGGTACCGTGAAGTGGGAGATTTGAAAGTGATCCGATCTTAAAACTTATTCTTGACCCGAACGGTACATTTCTGAAGATGCGTTCCTTATCAGCACTGTATCTACCAAGGCCTCTCTACAACCCCTGTAATGGTTATAGTAACACATCTTGTAAATGCGATAGTTTTGACTTTGACTGTGAACTATAGATAAATTTGCAGTGAAATAATGAGTTTGAATTTAATGCTCGCTAAAAAAATCTAACTCAGCAAACTTACAAATTTAATAACTTTTGAAATAAAAATCGTCGAACTTTGCTAATACGTATTACAGAAATAGTTGCATTTCGATTCCATAGACAAATACACCGAAGCGCCAAAGAAACTGGGATAGGCATGCGCACTCAAATACAGGCATATGTAAAGTGTTTATACAGAACAACAAGTGTCTGGTGTAGTTGTTAGATCGGTTACTGCTGCTACAATGGCAAGTTATTAATATTTGAGTGAGTTTGAACGTGGTGTTGTAGTCAGCGCAGTTTGAACGTGGTGTTGTAGTCGGCGCACGAACGATGGGACACAGCATCTCCAAGTAGTGATGAAGTGCGGATTTTTCCGTACGACCATTTCACGGGTGTACCATGAATACCAGGAGTCAGGTAAAACATCAAATCTCCGACATCTCTGCGGCCGGAAAAAGATCCTAGAAGAAGGGGACCAACGACGACTGAAGACAATCATTCAACGTGACGGAAGTGCAACCCTTCCGCAAATTGCTGCACATTTAAATGCTGAGCCATCAATAAGTGTCAGCGTGCGAACCATTCAACGAAACATCACTAGTGGGGGCTTTCGGAGCCGAAAGCATACTCGTGTGCCCTTGATAACTGCACGACACAAAGCTTTACGCCTCGCATTGGCCCGTCAACACCGACATTGGACTGTTGATGGCTCGAAACATGTTGCCTGGCCAGACGAATCTCGTTTCAAATGTATCGAGCTGATGGACGTGTACAGGTATGGAGACATTCCCACGAATCCATGGACACTGTATGTTAGCCGGGGACTGTCCAAGCTGGTGGAGGCTACGCAATGGTGTGGGGCGTGTGCAGTTGGAGTAATATGCGACCCCTGATACGTATACATACGATTCTTACAGGTGACACGTACATAAGTTTCCTGTCTGATCACCTGCATCCATTCATTGTGCATTCCGACGAACTTGGGTAGTTCCAGCAGGACAATGCGACACCCTACACCTCCAGAATTGCTACAGAGTGGCCTCAGGAACACTCCTCTGAGTTTTAACCCTTGCGCTGCCCACCAAACTCCCCAGGCTGAACATTACTGAGCATATCTGGGATGCCTTGCAACGTGCCGTTCAGAAGAGATCTCCAGCCCCTCGTACTGGACAGCCCTGCAGGATTCATGGTGTCACTTCCCTCCAGCACTACTTCGCACATTAGGCGAGTCCATACCACGACGTATTGCGGTACTTTTGCGTGCTCGCAGTGGCCCTGCACGATATTAGGCACATTTACTCGTTTGTTTAGCTCCTCAGTGTATATTCAAAATATTCGTTATTTTGCAAATCAGCATTGTCGGCCAAGAGATAAGACTGTAGTAACTTAGGTTCAAATGTCTCTTAGGACTACGGAACTTAAAATCTGAGGTGACCAGTCCCCTAGACTTAAAACTACACTCCTGGAAATTGAAATAAGAACACCGTGAATTCATTGTCCCAGGAACGGGAAACTTTATTGACACATTCCTGGAGTCAGATACATCACATGATCACACTGACAGGACCACAGGCACATAGACACAGGCAACAGAGCATGCAGAATGTCGGCACTAGTACAGTGTATATCCACCTTTCGCAGCAATGCAGGCTGCTATTCTCCCATGGAGACGATCGTAGAGATGCTGGATGTAGTCCTTTGGAACGGCTTGCCATGCCATTTCCACCTGGCGCCTCAGTTAGACCAGCGTTCGTGCTGGACGTGCAGACCGCGTGAGACGACGCTTCATCCAGTCCCAAACATGCTCAATGGGGGACAGATCCGGAGATCTTGCTGGCCAGGGTAGTTGACTTACACCTTCTAGAGCACGTTGGGTGGCACGGGATACATGCGGACGTGCATTGTCCTGTTGGAACAGCAAGTTCCCTTGCCGGTCTAGGAATGGTAGAACGATGGGTTCGATGACGGTTTGGATGTACCGTGCACTATTCAGTGTCCCCTCGACGATCACCAGTGGTGTACGGCCAGTGTAGGAGATCGCTCCCCACACCATGATGCCGGGTGTTGGCCCTGTGTGCCTCGGTCGTATGCAGTCCTGATTGTGGCGCTCACCTGCACGGCGCCAAACACGCATACGACCATCATTGGCACCAAGGCAGAAGCGACTCTCATCGCTGAAGACGACACGTCTCCATTCGTCACTCCATTCACGCCTGTCGCGACACCACTGGAGGCGGGCTGCACGATGTTGGGGCGTGAGCGGAAGACGGCCTAACGGTGTGCGGGACCGTAGCCCAGCTTCATGGAGACGGTTGCGAATGGTCCTCGCCGATACCCCAGGAGCAACAGTGTCCCTAATTTGCTGGGAAGTGGCGGTGCGGTCCCCTACGGCACTGCGTAGGATCCTACGGTCTTGGCGTGCATCCGTGCGTCGCTGCGGTCCGGTCCCAGGTCGACGGGCACGTGCACCTTCCGCCGACCACTGGCGACAACATCGATGTACTGTGGAGACCTCACGCCCCACGTGTTGAGCAATTCGGCGGTACGTCCACCCGGCCTCCCGCATGCCCACTATACGCCCTCGCTCAAAGTCCGTCAACTGCACATACGGTTCACGTCCACGCTGTCGCGGCATGCTACCAGTGTTAAAGACTGCGATGGAGCTCCGTATGCCACGGCAAACTGGCTGACACTGACGGCGGCGGTGCACAAATGCTGCACAGTTAACGCCATTCGACGGCCAACACCGCGGTTCCTGGTGTGTCCGCTGTGCCGTGCGTGTGATCATTGCTTGTACAGCCCTCTCGCAGTGTCCGGAGCAAGTATGGTGGGTCTGACACACCGGTGTCAATGTGTTCTTTTTTCCATTTCCAGGAGTGTACTTAAACCTAAGTAACCTAAGGACATCACACACATCCATGCCCGAGGCAGGATTCGAACTGAGCGCAGCAGCAGCGCGGTTCCAGATTGAAACGTCCAGAACTACTCGGCCACAGCGGCCGACAGTAACTTAGGGGTTGGCTATGTAATCGAACTTTGGAATTAAATGGGATGATTGTTTGATTATTTGTGATCTAAATGCAGCGTTGTCAAGTGCTTCTCGTGGAACAAGTTGTTATTTAACGTTTCTTTACATATTACGTTTTGAGCATCTAAAAGATGATAGGGGAAACTTTACCGCGCTTCTGTATCTTTAATTTTCTGGTAACTGTAGTCGTATTGTAAAATAATGTCTTGTTTACTAATGTTCGAGCTACTAACGTGGCACTGACGACTGTATCTATGAAAAGATAGAACGTTTTAAAAATAGCTGATATAATGGCGTCGTAACGCTAGAGTGGTACAGAGTAATTCGTAAGAATACGCGTGCACCACGTCAATCACTCGTGTGTCACTCCATAATATAGTCAGGCGCTGAAACTTAGCACGGTGGATTAGCTTTCCTTATTTTGATACCATAATTAAATACAGACGGGTCCAAAAAATGTATCCACTGTTTAAAAGTCCATAACTTGCAAACTAAATGACCGTATTGTCTCATTTTTCTTGAAAGTGTAGCTTAAAGTCCAACTTAAAGATATCACTGTAGGTGCTCGAAATGGTCACTATTAACATCCACACACAAACGATGCCGACGAACTGCAGCACGAACTTTTGACTGCAGTTGGATGTTTGCACATGAATGTACGATGGATTCTCGAAGTTCATCCAATGTGCGTGGCTTTTGTAGATAAAAGACGTCCTTTAGTGTTCCCCACAGGTAAAATTCCAGAGGAGTTAGGTCTGGGGAACGTGGTGGATACTCCACAGCACCTCTACGGCCTATCCATCTTCCTGCTAGATTTTCGTCGAGATACGCCCTGACACGATTATGGTAGTGGGATGGGGCACCATCTTGTTGTAAGTAAACTCTTCCGTCTACGTACATGTCTTGGATGGCAGGTAAAATGGATGTCTGAAGCTTCTGAAGGTACACCTCACCGGTAACTGTGCCGTCAAAGAAGAATGGTCCAATCAAGCCCCGGTAAGACAACCCACACCACACATTTACTCCTGGCAAATTCACGGCTTTGTCTACATGGACTTTCGGATTTTCGGCGGCCCAGTAGATGCAATTGTGGCGATTTGCTGTACCATTGAGTTTGAACTGTGCCTCATCAGACCACACAATCATCTCATCCAACTCTTCATCGTTGCGCACCATGTTAGTAAACCACTCGCAGCACTCCATTCTACGATGTGGGTCGTACTCGTTCATTGCGTGTAGCAATCGTGGGATGTAGCACTTCCATTTTGCTGTCTTCAAAATTCGCAGAACACTTGAGCGACTCACTCCAGTTTCACGGGCACACTGTCTCACAGACTTCTCTGGTGAGCGAGTGAATACACTCCTCGAAATGGAAAAAAGAACACATTGACACCGGTGTGTCAGACCCACCATACTTGCTCCGGACACTGCGAGAGGGCTGTACAAGCAATGATCATACGCACGGCACAGCGGACACACCAGGAACCGCGGTGTTGGCCGTCGAATGGCGCTAGCTGCGCAGCATTTGTGCACCGCCGCCGTCAGTGTCAGCCAGTTTGCCGTGGCATACGGAGCTCCATCGCAGTCTTTAACACTGGTAGCATGCCGCGACAGCGTGGACGTGAACCGTATGTGCAGTTGACGGACTTTGAGCGAGGGCGTATAGTGGGCATGCGGGAGGCCGGGTGGACGTACCGCCGAATTGCTCAAAACGTGGGGCGTGAGGTCTCCACAGTACATCGATGTTGTCGCCAGTGGTCGGCGGAAGGTGCACGTGCCCGTCGACCTGGGACCGGACCGCAGCGACGCACGGATGCACGCCAAGACCGTAGGATCCTACGCAGTGCCGTAGGGGACCGCACCGCCACTTCCCAGCAAATTAGGGACACTGTTGCTCCTGGGGTATCGGCGAGGACCATTCGCAACCGTCTCCATGAAGCTGGGCTACGGTCCCGCACACCGTTAGGCCGTCTTCCGCTCACGCCCCAACATCGTGCAGCCCACCTCCAGTGGTGTCGCGACAGGCGTGAATGGAGGGATGAATGGAGACGTGTCGTCTTCAGCGATGAGAGTCGCTTCTGCCTTGGTGCCAATGATGGTCGTATGCGTGTTTGGCGCCGTGCAGGTGAGCGCCACAATCAGGACTGCATACGACCGAGGCACACAGGGCCTACACCCGGCATCATGGTGTGGGGAGCGATCTCCTACACTGGCCGTACACCACTGGTGATCGTCGAGGGGACACTGAATAGTGCACGGTACATCCAAACCGTCATCGAACCCATCGTTCTACCATTCCTAGACCGGCAAGGGAACTTGCTGCTCCAACAGGACAATGCACGTCCGCATGTATCCCGTGCCACCCAACGTGCTCTAGAAGGTGTAAGTCAACTACCCTGGCCAGCAAGATCTCCGGATCTGTCCCCCATTGAGCATGTTTGGGACTGGATGAAGCATCGTCTCACGCGGTCTGCACGTCCAGCACGAACGCTGGTCCAACTGAGGCGCCAGGTGAAAATGGCATGGCAAGCCGTTCCACAGGACTACATCCAGCATCTCTACGATCGTCTCCATGGGAGAATAGCAGCCTGCATTGCTGCGAAAGGTGGATATACACTGTACTAGTGCCGACATTGTGCATGCTCTGTTGCCTGTGTCTATGTGCCTGTGGTTCTGTCAGTGTGATCATGTGATGTATCTGACCCCAGGAATCTGTCAATAAAGTTTCCCGTTCCTGGGACAATGAATTCACGGTGTTCTTATTTCAGTTTCCAGGAGTGTAGTTGTAACACACGACGGGAGTTACAGGTCGTCCAGATCGTTGTTTGTGTACATCTTTAACACAGCCTTCGGCTTCAAATTTGTCTCGAATGCGACGAATCGTTAAACGTGTTAATGGCTCTGTTTGATACTGATTTCGCCATTGCCGTTGAACCTCATTAAGGGGGGTAGGACGTCAAACGGGCTGACTTGGAGCAGGAGGGGCACCACAGGACATTTGAATTTTCACTGTCTATACTTTTACAAGTAAATTCATAAAGCTTTGTCAGCATGACCAGGAAGGATTCAGGATTCACACTCGTAGCAGCGGAAGTTCAAAAACATAACAATTTTTTTTTTACATGTGAAGTTTCATCATTTTTTCACTTACTGTTGGCTGCATTTGTTGCTATAGGTGCACTTTTCTTCATAAGTAAGAGAGACTGTTCAATGAATTTTGCACAGCGTACAAACGATACGTACAGGTGTCTGAAACTCTAGAATATATTTAATTTATGAATAAATGAATGAGCTGTTACGTTTTAAACTTTATGTTTAGAAAAAAATCAAATTTTGTAGTTAATTATCTCAATTTTTACCACAGTTTTTAATAGATTTGGAAAATTCCAGAGTTTCATACACCTGTAAGCATGGTTTGTATGCCGTGCAAAATTCATCAAAGAATCTCTCTTACTTGTGAAGAAAAATGCACCTATAGCAACAAATGCAGCCAACAGTAAGTGAAAAAATGATGAAATTTCATATCTAATGAAAATTTATTTTACTATATTTTTGCACTTCCACTGCTATGTGTGTGAATCGTGAAACCTTCCTGGTCATGCTGACAAAGTTTTATGAGAATATTTGTAAAGGTATAGACAGTAGAAAATAAAATGTCCTGGTGCCTCTCCTGCTCCAAGTCGGCCCGTTCGACGTCCTACCCGCCCTTAATGTTTTCGTACTTAAAATACCACTTCAAAACGGACTTCCTTTAATCGAATGTAAGTCTTGCGTCAGCCATGTTTACTGGAGTAACTAGGTGCAACTAAGAACAAAACACTGACTACCTGGCGACTGTTATTTGACAAAACGAAACAACGCAATGCAACGCTTGTGTGGCGATTGCCGGAACTACAAACTATTACACTACCAAAGATGAGACAACTCCGTCAATTAGTTTGCCAATTATGGACTTTTACACAGTGAATACAATTTTTTGGACCCCTCTGTACTTCATTTATTTGCGTTATCCGAATGCAATATGTAGAAATAAAAAAGCATAGTGGTTTCACAAACTTAATTTTTATAATCTTTATAGTTCACGTTGTTACCGAAATTTGACTGGTGATATGGGCCAAATATGAGGGGCGATCAAAAAGTTCCTGTTCGAAGGCGGTACAGTAGAGAGCCGGAATGCCAGTCAGGAAAAATCGCCATGAGCTTTGAGGCAATCATTCCATTGGCACATCAGGTTGAAGATACTTGTTTGGCAAAACACCGTGTCCTGCTGCGAGAAGAAGTCCGTAACAACCTGCTGTATAGCCTCGTCCGACAGGAGTCGTCGACCCGTCAGGGCCTTTTCTGAAGGGACCGAAGGCGTGATAGTCGCATGGGGAGAGATCAGGACTATAGGGCGGGTACTGGAGTGTATCCCATTTGAGTTGACGTGACTTTTGCGTTACGACATTTGCGATACGGGGACGTGTGTTATCACGAAGCAGCAACACCCCTTTTAGCAACATTCCACAACGGTGGTTCTCGACTGACACGCTGCCTCATACACATTCTGCATTCTCGAATAGACGCCTGCCTGTGTTTGTTCTTCGGCAGCCATGTAAACAATAACACCACTTTGTTCCTCTTTAGACGCATTTGACAGTAACGTCGCCATAGTTCACGTTTCCACATTTACCGCACGCAGTTCGGAAATACTGGAATCCAACAGTAATCCAGTCCCATGCTTGGATGTCGGTGCTTACAATGATCAGCCAGAACATTATGACCATTGACCTGCTATTGATATAAAGCCGTCCAAGCGATCTCATCGTCACCTGGCGAAGAGTAGCTATTATTCAGAGACACGTACGGTGCACGTATTTACATATAACATTCCTAGGCTGAAGTCCCACAATGAATTTCCTGTAATGCCGCACCGTAGGTTTAACGCTTCATAGCCGCTGCTGTTGTACCTGACGAAGCCAGCGTGGTTTTTGCAATTTCCCAGTAGTGCGTGATACGTCAATTTACATTGCTGTGGTTCGTAAACGTTGTTTCTTCGGTAAAGAGCGCACGTTGGAAAAATGATGCAGAGCAAACCAAAAACATTCTACACGACTTTCAAAATCACGTCCTCCGACTGCCATACGTAGTGACGGCTGATAACGGTGCAATTTATGTCGATGCAAAATGCGAATGACATTCCTCTGGCTAATCCCACAGTCCTTGGCAATACGCCTCGTCGTATAAAAGTAGCATGTGTAACATCTCATTGGTGTTGCGTGTCTGCATGTAAGGAATGTTGAAGCAGAAATGACCTGCCGATATATGACACAGTTCCTGCTAGTTCTACAGTTCAGGCAATAAACAGTCAAAAGGCTCGATACAAAAACACAGCCAGGCATGGGTGTAGTTACAACGGAACAGTGGATTCTAGCCGACTTGCCTTTCAATTTTAGAATATTTCTCGGATTCTTCTGCGAGTTGTTTCAGCCTCAATATTAAGAAGCATTATATCACTGTATTCGTCTTTTCAAGTGTTTTCGGGTGCCGTTAAAAAAAAGAATTATATCACTCTATTTAAAAAAAAAAATATACTTGCATCAGAATCTCGATCGATACAAGAGTTAAGTCTCTTGACGACGTACATGGCGCTTAGCGTATTATCATTTGTCGAAAACCTCTTTTTGATAAATGGAACCATTCACGAAATCGAAGAAATAGTGTTACGTGTTTCGTGACTCAGTCTGTATGTAGCGACAGTTTCTTCAGTTGCAATAGGAGAACCAAGCTGCCGGAACAGAGACTGTTCTTATATGTGCATAATGTGAATTGGAACACGTGAGGCAATACTGACCTTACGACTTATCTTAGAAGAAAGATTAAGGAAAGGCAAACCTACGTTTCTAGCATTTGTAGACTTAGAGAAAGCTTTTGACAATGTTGACTGGAGCACTCTCTTTCAAATTCTGAAGGTGTCAGGGCTAAAATACAGGGAGCGAAAGGCTATTTACAATTTGTACAGAAACCTGATGGCAGTTGTAAGAGTCGAAAGACATGAGAGGGAAGCAGTGGTTGGGAAGGGAGTGAGACAGGGTTTTAGCCTATCCCCGATGTTATTCAATCTGTATATTGAGCAAGCAGTAAAGGAAACAAAAGAAAAATTCGGAGTAGGTATTAAAATCCATGGAGAAGAAATAAAAACTTTGAGGTTCGCCGACGACATTGTAATTCTGTCAGAGACAGCAAAAGACTTGGAAGAGCAGTTGAAAGGAATGGACAGTGTCTTGAAAGGAGGATATAAGATGAACATCAACAAAAGCAAAACGAGGATAATGGAATGTAGTCGAATTAAGTCGGGTGTTGATGAGGGAATTAGATTAGGAAATGAGACACTTAAAGTAGTAAAGGAGTTTTGCTATTTGGGGAGCAAAATAACTGATGATGGTCGAAGTAGAGAAGATATAAAATGTAGACTGGCAATGGCAAGGAAAGCGTTTCTGAAGAACAGAAATTTGTTAACATCGAGTTTAGATTTAAGTGTCAGGAAGTCGTTTCTGAAAGTATATGTGTGGAGTGTAGCCATGTATGGAAGTGAAACATGGACGATAAATAGTTTGGACAGGAAGAGAGTAGAAGCTTTGGAAATGTGGTGCTACAGAAGAATGCTGAAGATTAGATGGGTAGATCACATAACTAATGAGGAGGTATTGAACAGAATTGGGGAGAAGAGGAGTTTGTGGCACAACTTGACGAGAAGAAGAGACCGGTTGGTAGGACATGTTCTGAGGCATCAAGGGATCACAAATTTAACATTGGAGGGGAGCGTGGAGGGTAAAAAACGTAGAGGGAAACCAAGAGATGAATACACTAAGCAGATTCAGAAAGATGTAGGTTGCAGTAGGTAGAGGGAGATGAAGAAACTTGCACAGGATAGGGTAGCATGGAGAGCCGCATCAAACCAGTCTCAGGACTGAAGACCACAACAATGACAAATGTGAAGGACAAACAATTTAAAATCAGAGTTGGTAAAATAGTCTATATTAAAACCGAGTGAAATTTCAAATCCGAAGTAGCTTTTTAATGTGTTTTCATTGTAGACGACCGATTTCATACCCTGGACGTACACCTTCAGGTCATATAAAACGTAATACTTGATGTGCCACTAATTTCAAGGTACAAATGCGCGTAAAAACATGTCAGTGCTCGGTAAAGCCTTGGATGAAACTGTAGATGGGCATCCGATCTCAACCAGGCATGATCACTCACACATCTCCAAAACACAAGTGAAAAGATAAGCCCAGACTGCACATGACAATCCACATATGATAGGATGAAACAACCGTCGAAATCCGCGGGAACCAAAAGACACACAATTCTTGGGAGTTGTCAGCATGGTAAATACATTGGCATGCATCAAACAGAACTACACGTTACAGCGTGTTGTTTTCATATGGTTTTATTCTTTTAAAATACCGGTATTTGTGAACTCATTTTCATAGAACCGTAATGTGGCTGTAACTCCGGTTGGTAAGTATGCCCGACGCTACTGTCGCATAGCTAACCAACGATCTTTATTTCAACAGTGTTCTGCTTCTCGCAGTCAGCGCCGAAACGAGCGTGTGCGAGACAGGCCCTGACCAAAGGAGCAAAAACTGGCACAATGAAACAAAATTAAAGAAATAAAGAAGGTTTAAGAATTAACCGGGAGGTACGTTGTAGTGTTTCCTTTCCTCGGGGTTCTGCCGTGAAAAATATAAAATAGAAAATCTGATTGGGTTTTGAATTTTGATGGAATAAGTTACGGATAAGGCGGACTTCGTATTACTGATTGAGATCGTGCTGTAATTTGACCGTGCATGGCAGACCGGGTCGGCAACAATACAAAAAGCGACTGTACGGAAATAGCATAAGAAACTAGTTGAAATTTACCTTATAATCTTGTTAGAAACGCAGTACTAATTACAATATAGTCTTCGTGGCTGTCCTCCTAATTCTCTTGTAGGACGACCCGTCTTTCACAGTTCTCCGTCTGTTGAAAATTTCTTTAAGTTGTTACCGTCATGATCAATTTACAAATTCGGCGATAACCACTTCGAATCACTATTGAAACTGTGGTGTCACCGCCAGACACCACACTTGCTAGGTGGTAGCTTTTAAATCGGCCGCGGTCCATTAGTATACGACGGACCCGCGTGTCGCCACTATCAGTGATAGCAGACCGAGCGCCGCCACACGGCAGGTCTAGAGAGACGTACTAGCACTCGCCCCAGTTGTACGGACGACGTAGCTAGCGATGCACACTGACGAAGCCTCGCTCATTTGCAGAGCAGATAGTTAGAATAGCCTTCAGCGAAGTCAATGGCTACGACCTAGCAAGGCGCCATTAGTAACATTGCATGTATCTATGGAGTCTCACTTATATCGTCAATAGCGATGTACCAAGGATGGATTAAAGTTAAGTATTCCAGAAGCTACGTACTTTTCTTTATAGCACTCATTACGTATCCTGTTACAGACCTATCTCTTGCCTGCGTGAGCTAAACGCGTGCCTTCCGGCTACTTCCGTGGCGTGGCTGTCTTGCTACGCCACAATAGAAACAACTTCGTTTCGTAATATAATTTCAATTTCCACTTAAAAGCATATTTAACACAGCGCCGAAAAATACACGTCTTTCGTATAAAGACAAGAGAGGGAGAGTAATCAATTAGTTGTTAAAAACAAAACACCTACTCAAAAGTAAAAAAATAAAAATAAAAACATCAAAATTATTTTTAAAAATCGGTCGCTGGCGCAGCGCTCTTCCGCATCCGCGATCGTAAATTATATCTTTGTACTGGCGGAGGCGCGGTCGTCAAAGTACCATTACAACGTGAATTTTCCTACGTCTCGTGTTCCCATCATGTACCTACCAGACGAAGACTTTCCCTCGCCCCGCGACAGTATACCGTCGCTATTGTCGCGGTGTTTTTTGTACGGAGAGTTTTCCTCCGAGCAGCATCATAAAGAAACCACCGGTACTGAACAGATGTCGCTCACTAACATGGTTTATGCAGAACCAGTGCCCTTGGTTCACAAAGCTGCCGCCTACACAACTCGACCATCTGTTATCAAGTGAGTTCTTACTGCCACTTCGCTACGGTGGTGTAGCATCTCAAACGACGGCGACAGGGTGTTGGAGCAACAGGGCTTTCTGACCGAATGCTTTCTTTTATTGCTGACTAGCTTAGCGCCCGCTGCTTCGCTCGAGTATACTGTATGGCCCGCAGAGGTTTCTTTGCTTTTATTTAATCGAATTTTATGTTGTTCACAAACTGCAACACCTTATAAGGCTTTCAATCTAATTAATGCCACATAAGAATGGTGCTTTCCCAATGTACTTCTGACGAAAAAGCGATTCTGGCACCTAGACCTAGACTCCAAAGTTTTTGTTAATCATGCCTTTTGCGTTCTTTTGGAGATATTTCCGTGGAACTTCCATCCCCTAATAAATATTTCTTCGTGTCTAACACAGAAGTGCCAATTTTCATAAATTTAGCTTTAAAATTGTTTAATGTAACCAGATATTTTCTTTAAAATTTTCATCCCCTATTGTGCTCTCTTAGGGGTTGAATTTTCAGAAACTGTCAAACACGTGTTTTTTTTTTTTTCCTGACCGAGAAGTCAAATACCAGTTGTTATAGATTTAGCGTGAAAAATCCTTCAGTAGTTCTTTGGTAATTACAAGGGTCGTCCACAAAGTAAGTTCCGTGTGGTTATATAAAACAAACGTGTACAGATAGAGAAAAAATATTTATTGAACGAAAATCTACAACTGTTAAATTACTATTCTACATAGCTTCCTAAATTTTGTAGGCACTGGTCATAGCGTGGCACAAGTTTTTGTATGCCTTCTTCGTAGAAGGCTGACGCCTGTGTATTCAACCATGTGGTAGCATGTTCTTTCAGCTCGTCATCATCGTTGAAGTGTTGACCAAAGACAGATTTTAGGTGTAAGATGAAAGTCGCTAGGAGAGAGGTCCGGGCTGCACGGAGGATGATCAAACGCGTCCCAATGGAATTCCCGTAAGAGTTGTTTGGCCACATTAGCCGTGTGAGATCGGGCATTATCGTGGAAAAAACAATACCCATCTTCTAACCACTGAATCACTCATAGAATATTGTCCCTAAACCTCACAGATTTGCCGATTGCTTTCCTTTAGTTTAACTTCCTTTGAAATGTTTTTAGTTCCAGTCTTTGATCACAATATCAATTCTTCAGACGGTGACTGCTTTCAGTCCGTAATGACCATTCTCAGATCTTTTTTACACCATGTCCTAAAGTGATAAGGCCATAATGACAGCGTCAAAACATATAAATATAATAATAATAATAATTAATATGTTTTGACGATGACATTATGGCCTTGTCATTTTAGGACATGGTGTAAAAAAGATCTGAGGATGGTCATTACGGGCTGAAACCGGTCATCGGCTTAAGAGTTGATATTGCGATCAAAGACTGGAATAAAAAACATCTGACAATATTGGATCACTGTTTGTATACGCGACCATGTCGCAGTTGGTGTAACTTTCTTTGCATTTAGAAAACGAATCACAGATCTGATTTCACACGCCGCGGCATTTTCATTTACGGCTGACTTTAGAAAGGAGCACTACAAAGCACACGTCGGCAGCAGTGATCTGAAAATGGCGTACATGTCTTCTCCTTGAGTTAGAGTAACTGCCGCGCATGCTGGGGACTGCGATCGTGGCGCTGCCGCAGATAGAAATAGAAACGGAACTTACATTGTGAACGACCCTCGTATTTATCTTAAATTTCCAAAAATGCTGAGACAAGTATTTTTTATTTTCTGAGAAACCAAATACCAGTTTTCACAGTTCCAGCTACCCTTAATAGCGACATACTTTCCAAAAGCCCTTCATCCCCTCCTTCACCCCCTCAGGAGTGGAATTTCGGACAGTCCCTTCTTAAACGATGCCTACAGTATTAGACCCACGACCTCTCCAAACTTCAAGTTTCTATCGTTAGCGGTCTGGGCTGGACAATGATGAGTCAGTGAACCAGTCTCACCGTACTTCACCACTTAGGTTTTGAATTTCCAAAAACAGTGAAACACGTATTCTTTCATCTCTAACCGAGAAGCCAAACACCAATTTTCAAAGATTTAGTTCTAAAAATGCTTTCGCAATGAAATATTTTCATAAAACGTTTTACCCCTATTTCATCCCCTTAGAGGTTGAATTGCCTAAGAGAGTGACATGCGTATGTTTTATTTGTAACAGAGAAGCCAAATTTAAATTTTGACAGATTTACCTTCAAAAATACTTGCACCATGAAACATTTCTATAAAACTTTCAACCCCCATTTCTCCCCCATAGGGATTGAATTTCCAAAATCAGTGAAACAAGTATTTTTTCATTTATAACTGGGAAGCCAAATTTAAATTTACGTAGATTCTGCTTCAAAAATGCTTTCATAACAAAATATTTTCTTAAGAAGTCTCATACACTAATTCACCCCCTTAGGAGTTCAGTTTCCAAAAACAGTGAAACGGGTATTTTCTTTTTAAATTTGTAACACGGAATTCAAATACGAATGTTCATAGATGTAGCTTTAACAATACTTTAGAAGTTCGTTAATAATGACATATTTTTCAAAAACCTTTCACCCACTATTTCTCCCTCATGGAGTTAAATTTCCAAAAATGGTGAAACACGTACTTCATTTCTGACCGAGAGACCAAATACTAATTTTCGTAGGTCTAGCTTCAAAAGTGTCCTGATAGAGAAATTTTTTTTTAAAAAAAAAAGAAACAACATCCCCATTTCACCCCCTTAGGTTTGGAATTTCGAAATATTCCTTCTGAAATGAAGCCTACAGTATAAGATCCACACCTTCTCCATATTTCAGAGTTCTATCCTTAGCGGTTTCGGCTGAGCGATGATGAAAGAGTCAGTCAAAAAGCCGGCCGAAGTGGCCGTGCGGTTAAAGGCGCCGCAGTCTGGAACCGCAAGACCGCTACGGTCGCAGGTTCGAATCCTGCCTCGGACATGGATGTTTGTGATGTCCTTAGGTTAGTTAGGTTTAACTAGTTCTAAGTTCTAGGGGACTAATGACCTCAGCAGTTGAGTCCCATAGTGCTCAGAGCCATTTGAACCATTCAGTCAAAAAAATAGTTCAAATGGCTTTGAGCACTATGGGACTTAACTTCTGAGGTCATCAGTCCCCTAGACTAAGAACTACTTAAACCTAACTAACCTAAGGACATCAAACACATCCACGCCC
This sequence comes from Schistocerca piceifrons, assembly GCF_021461385.2. NCBI lineage: Eukaryota > Metazoa > Arthropoda > Insecta > Orthoptera > Acrididae > Schistocerca > Schistocerca piceifrons. Next base: position 119,838,321 of record NC_060140.1, on the reverse strand, counting down.
GAGGCGGGATAGCGGTCGCGCGGCTCCAGACTGTAGCGTCTAGAACCGCTCGGCCACTCCGGCCAGCAGTCAGTCAGTCAGTCAGTGAGGACATTGCCTTTTATTTAAATTTTTGACGACACGGCTGGACGAGTCGCCACGGTGGAGGAAGCTGCAAGAAAGATGGTTCTTTTGCCGCTCACAATTTTCGCATGAGCGATCCGCTGCGTAAATCAAAAGGTAATTTACGAATAATCCATATGTGGCTGGGTAATAATATAATGACAGTTGACGACCGTTGTATGTATAAAGAGCTACAGTTGAGAACACAGAACATGAACTTCCACTACACATCTGAATAAGAAACATCCACTTCAGACGAAAGGTACACACCCACATAGAGGAACACAGCAGCTCGGAGGGTTGGAAAAATATTCAGAAAACAAGGAATTGAAAGAACCTACAGAACACAGGACTCTATACAAAAGAAAGTGAGAACGGTAGCCGGCCGCTGCTTGCCGAGCGGTTCTAGGCGCTTCAGTCTGGAACTGTGCGACCGCTACGCTCGCAGGTTCGAATCCTGCCTCGGGCATGGATGTGTGTGATGTCCTTAGATTAGTTAGGTTTAAGTAGTTCTAAGTTCTAGGGGACTGATGACCTGAGATGTTAAGTCCCATAGTGCTCAGATCCATGTGAACCATTTGAGAACGGTAACGGAAATACAATGCAGCTGGAATCTGTCACCTCTCATGACAAAACTGCAGCTCGGTGTATAACGGACAGACAGGTAAAAAATTCAGCACTGGATACACTGAACACGAAAGGCATTTTAGAGTTACAGCAGTCATTCTACATTTGCAGAGTACCTTATGGACATGAACCGTAGCAAACAGACGTAAAAACCGACCTGAAAATTCTTAAATGCAGCACCTTTCCTCCACAGAAGCTTATAACATAAGAAAATTACCACACACAAAGAGGCATAGTATGGAAGGAAAGGTGTCAAATGAACACGCAGCGTTCTGGATTGAAACACTGTTTCCAGTTCTTAATCAGATGATCAAGGCTCTTAACAACATATCTCCACAATATTTTCGAAAACTATTACTTTAATCTAGAAATATCAAGATACTGCCGGGAGATTTTAATGCAAAAACGGGAAAACAAGAATTCTGTATATCAACTATAGGAAGGCACAGTTTGCATTACGAAACAAATGAGAATGCTCAGAGGATGATCATCTTAGATAGCTCAAAGAACCTGAGAGTAAGTTCCACTTCCTCCGAACACAAGAGAACACATAAGTGAACGTGGTGCTCACCGGATAAAGAACAACCAACCAGACAGATCACGTGTCGGTAGGCCAGCACTATAGCCATAGGGTCATGGACATCAGGTTGTATGGTGGAGCTGACTGTGCATCAGACTTAAACTGATGGTCACTAACATGTACAGGAGGGTCTGCTGCTCGTGATGTAGTGGTTAACGCTGCTCTCTCTGGATTACGGGGTCCTGTTTTCTATTCCCTGCCAGGTCGGGGATGTTCTCCGCCCAGGAAATGAGTGTATGTGTTGTCCTCATCATTTCATCATCATTCAGGAACTGGCGAGACTGGAATGTGGAAAGACCGGGAATTTTTATGGGCGCTGATAACCACGACGTTGAGCGCCCCACAAAACAAACATCAACAGGTATTGGAAGAAGGAAAAGACACTAGAACATGCTTTGGATGTCAGGAAACTGCGAGAAGGTGGAATTAAATAACAATATGCTACAGAAATCAAAAACCGGTTTGAGTACCTAGAAAACTAAGAGGCAAGAGAGAACGTAGAGGAAAAGTGGGAAGAAATAAAGGCCACGGTATTAAGTGTCGCAGAGGATACTTTGGGAAGCTATAAGAGTATGAAGAAGAGAGGAGGGTTCAACGAGGCATGCCAGAAGGTTACAGAAAAGAAAAGGGAGTGGCTATCTGAGAGCAAGAATGAACAGAAAAGCGAACATTTTCTCACCACCAGAAGGGTCACAAGGCGAATTCTGAGAAAAGATAAGAGAATATCCTATCAGTCTATTAGAATACATTGATGCAGAGAGCCACAACAAAAATTGCAGACAATTTTTCTAATGCATCAGAAATCGGAAACTTGGATTTTACAGTCCAACCCGTTTCGTTAGAGATAAGAAAGGAAACTTGAATTGTAGAAATATGGAGAGAATACTTCTCAGAACTCTTGAATCGTCCAGATCCAAACGAGATGCTACCTGCAGACGCTACAGAGGAAAGGAAAGATGAAGAAGAATGGAAAGTGAGTGAAGAAGATGTGAAGACTACAATCAAAAACTTCGGAAACCACAAGGCAGAATAGAATACCAGGAGAATTAATCAAAGAGGGAAATGGGAGCTTACACTTAGAAATATATAAAATGATCCAGTTGATATGGAAGAATGAGACACTGCCAGAAGAATGGAAACTGGCCATAACATGCGCGATATACAAGGAGGGAAACAAAATGGAATGTGTTAACTACAGAGCTATCAGCTTGCTGAATGTAACCTTCAAGGTACTGTCTATCAGTATCCTCAGAAAATTACTACCATTCACAGAGAACAACAAATAGGAATACCAAGCTGACTTTCGACCAAACCGAACGACCATAGGTCAAATTTCCACCCTATGACAAATGTTTGAAAAACAGTGGGAAAGTGTTAAAAATACCCATATTTTCAACGTGCATACGACAGCCTCCTCAGGAATAGCTTATACAATGCACTGCGTGACTTCAGAATCCCGAAGAAGCTAGTGAGAGTGGTGCAGACTTGTTTGGGTGGATCAAGGGCAGCAGTGCGTTTCCGAAGGGTCCCGTCAGAAAGGTTCGAGATTGAGGCAGGTTTCAGACAATTGGATACCCTCTCATGTGTTCTGTTCAGTGTCACCTTAGAGAAAGTAATAAGAGAATGTTGGTAACAGGAGTGGGCTGGAGTGCAAATGTATGGTAATTTCAATACACAGTGATATAGTATTGCTAAGTGACTCAATCCATGAGTTGAAAGAAATGTACCAGAAAATGGTCAACTATGCACACAAGGCTGTACTAAATTTGTATCAAGACAACAGGGAGTTCACGCAACTACGAAGAAGACAAGAGTAACAAGAATTTCTTGAGACAAATGACATGACGTTCAAAAGAGTTGACCTGTTCAAATACATGGGATCTCGGTTTATCAGCAACAGCAGCATAACAATGAACAGCAAGGAAAGAATACCAGTAGGAGTGAAATACAAATATATCCTCAGGGACATGCTCAGGTCAAAATTAATATCAGCGAATATTAAGAGGAGAATATATGTCACAGTTATATGCCCAGTGGTCATGTAGGCGGAGCATGACTAAACGCGGAAAGGAAAAGCTATTGATATTTGAAATAAGAGTAATTACCAATGTAAGATAAAGGAGAATGGAGAAGGAAGAGGAATGAGCAAATCTACCTCTTAATACAACAATCAAAAAACCTACAGAATCTGAAGAAAAGAAGAATTCAATCGGCAGACCGTGTAGCCTGCATGCTAGAATAAAGACAGGTAAAGAAAGCACTTGAGAGGAATCCAAACACCAGACGGCCCATAGGACGACCGTGGCGGCGCTGTATGGACGACATGGCTAAGGACCAGGCAGCCAAGGAGGCTGAAGACACCTGGAGGAACGGAGCACAAAACAAAAAGGGACAGAGGCAGTTTGTAGAAGCAGCGCTTGATCTGTAGGGCCTGTGATCGCTGGACGTGTACGTATATGTATGTATTTCTTTAACCTAACGAACTATATTTAAAGAATAAAGCAACAAATCATTGTCATCAGTAGAATACAGTAAAAGTAGAATAGTTTTGTATTAGCAAAGCAGAAAAAAGCAATAGTTTTACTCTATGCCTAACATTTAACATTTTTAGATCTAACATTTCACATATACATAACATGATATTAAAAAATCCTGATTAATTGTAGATCAGAGACTGAGCAAAATATCATCTGTACTACAAATGTCAGACAGCCACATAAACATCTGTATGTGATACTAAGATGTATAGCTTCACTGTTTATAATATTATATACACTACTAGCCATTAAAATTGCTACACCAAGAAGAAATGCAGATGATAAACGGATATTCATTGGACAAATACATTATACTAGAACTGACATGTGATTACATATTCACCGTATTTGGGTGCATAGATCCTGAGAAATCAGTACCCAGAACAACCTTCTCTGGCCGTAATAACGGCCTTGATACGCCTGGGCATTGAGTCAAACAGAGCTTGGATGGCGTGTACAGGTACAGCTGCCCATGCAGCATCAACACGATACCACAGTTCATCAAGAGTAGTGACTGGCGTATTGTGGCGAGCCAGTTGCTCGGCCACCATTGACCAGACGTTTTCAATTGGTGAGACATATGGAGAATGTGCTGGCCAGGGCAGCAGTCGAACATTTTCTGTATCCAGAAAGGACCTGCAACATGCGGTCGTGCTGCTGAAATGTAGGGTTTAGCAGGGATCGAATGAAGGGTAGAGCCACGGGACGTAACACATCTGAAATGTAACGTCCACTGTTCAAAGTGCCGTCAATGTGAACACGAGGTGACCGAGACGTGTAACCAATGGCTTCCCATACCATCACGCCGGGTGATACGCCTGTATGGCGATGACGAATACACGCTTCCAATGTACGTTCACCGCGATGTCGCCAGACACGGATGCGACCATCATGATGCTATAAACTGAACCTGGATTCATCCGAAAAAATGATGTTTTGCCGTTCGTGCACCCAGGTTCATCGTTGAGTACACCATTGCATGCTCTCCTGTCTGTGATACAGCGTCAAGGGTAACCGCAGCCATGGTCTCCGAGCTGATAGTCCGTGCTGCTGCAAACGTCGTCGAACCGTTTTTGCAGATGGTTGTTGTCTTGCAAACGTCCCCATCTGTTGACTCAGGGATCGAGACGTGGCTGCACGATCCGTTACAGCCATGTGGATAAGATGCCTGTCATCTCGACTACTAGTGATACGAGGTCGTTGGGATGCAGCACGGCGTTCCGTATTACCCTACTGAACCCACCGATTCCATGTTCTGCTGACAGTCATTGGATCTCGACCAACGCGAGCAGCAGTGTCGCGATACGATAAACCGCAATCGCGATAGGCTACAATCCAACCTTTATCAAAGTCGGAAACGTGATGGTACGTATTTCTCTTCCTTACACGGGGCATCACAACAACGTTTCACCACGCAACGCTGGTTAACTGCTGTTTGTGTATGAGAAATCGGTTGGAAACTTTCCTCATGTCCGCACGTTGTAGGTGTCGCCACCGGCGCCACCCTTGTGTGAATGCTCTGAAAAGCTAACCATTTGCATATCACAGCATCTTCTTCCTGTAGCACGTCATTTTCGTGGTGTAGCAATTTTAATGGCCAGTAGTGTATGTTAATATCGTACTTCTCAGAACTGAACGTATTAGCATCGCCCAAGTATCTGGTGTCTTTAGAAGCCCTAAGTCACATGTACCAGGTATTTTGTCGTTGTTCTAACGCGAATGAAACTGTAGAATAAAGCATGGAATGTCGTCAAGTATCCCTGCTAATCCCTGTTGCTAAACACTTCATCCAGATAGTTTAGTTCTTGCATCAAATCTCAACGCGCACTCGATTTTTCTGTGCTTCGCTTTTACTAAAACTTATCACAAAATTATAAAATTTGCTAAATCCGCGTAGGAAACATTGCACAGAGATATTTTACGGGCCATATGGTGGGAGGTGGAGGGGATGGTAGGGACAGCAGCTTCGCCCATTCTGCCAGGGCCACTCTGCTCACGGTACAACGCACGTAATGTAGATTCGTGGGCGAGGATAGAACTTGCTGGAGAGACCAGCTGGACAGGTGTACCACATCACACGCATAGAGTGCCGGCTGTCCGCAGGCAATGTAAATCCCCATCAAGGCCGTACCCAGCGCTCTTATAAACTTGTAAGACGTCGCCTGACTCTCTCTCTCTCTCTCTCTCTCTCTCTCTCTCACACACACTCTCCTATGTATCTGCGTCAGATGTAGTTTATACTTCTGTGTGTATGTGTATGTGTGAGTGTATGTGTTTCAACGCCTAGTAGATAACTTACCTGATGACTCCGGTAATCTATCACGCACTGGCCGTGTAGCCCCGCGCAACTTCTTTTGTGTTCCAGCGGACGGCAGGTTCGGTACATCGGGCTAAATATTTTAGTTCTCACGCAGAAGCCATCATACATTGCTCAAAACAATTAGGGGATCAGGTGAGATATCATAAACATATGGTAACGTATTTTATTCAGATATCGGTTACAGTTGCAATTTGTGTATGATACAGTAGGATAGTTTGCTGTCTCAGACTCTTTACTTGAGATTTACACGGCGTTTACGTAGAGCGAGTCACCATGGGGCTACCATAATAGTGAAGCAGTCATTCTCGTTGCCCTCTAATATCGTATGTGATTACGTCGGATGGCCAGTACAGTTGACACCTGCGAGGCACGGACAGTATGAGGCTATCAATCAGCTCTTGAGGAATGTTTGGCCATTCTTCCATGACTGCAATATCCAGCTCTGCAACCGTTGTGGGAGGTGCTGGTGTGCGTGCGTCTGCCAAGTGCTTCCCAGTCATGCTCAGTCATGTTTCCGTCCGGTGAACGTCCTCTTCATTTGTTCAATTCCCTCACTTCAAGCATGTTGTCTACTAGTGCAGCTCTGCGGGAACGGGCGTTATCTTGCACCAGAAGGAATCCATCTCCTGTGGCACCAGGGTAGGGCACAAAAAAAGGTCGAAGAATCTTGTCTCTATCCCTCTGAGCAGTCAAAGCACCATTGTGAACGGCATCGAGGTCCGTACGTCCGCCAATACCGACTCCTGCCCACACCGTTCGTCCAACACCATAATATGGTGATGTTTCCTGCACATAAGCTGGATTTTTCCGAGTTTCACGTTCTCTCCAGGTGAGGAAACGACGATTGCCCGACTGACACACATAATCTTGACCCATCTGCCAACAGTACACGGCGCCATTCGTTACGACTCCAATCCTGATGTTCTTCCGCTCAGTTTGTGTGGGATAAACGGTGTCGTGGTTTTAATGGGATGCACACCATAGGCCTAAGTGCATAGACGCCACATTCTCTAAGGCGATTTCGGACTGTTTGTGCTGATATTGCACGTCCTGTTGCTGCCTGGAGGGTGCGTTGCAGTTGAGTTGCATTCAGCCTCCTGTCTCGACGGGCTGTTAACCGGAGATAACGGCCATCTCTTGCTGAGGTTACCCGTGGACGACCTTCGCCTTGCCCTCTTTTAACGGTCCCTGTTGTTTGAAATCGCGCCCAGGTCCTGGAAATTACACTTTGGGACACTCCCATAGCTGCAGCCACCTTCCTCTGTCTGTCCCGCTTCCAACCGTCCTATGGTTCTCCAGGCCATAGCTTCGGGTTATTCACGTTGTTGTGGCATTGCACTGCCTGCTCGCTACACTATCTGAGCCCAACTACTTGTGTAATTCATTTGGTAGAGTAAACACAAGTCAACAGCAACCCTCCCCCCCCTCCCTCTCTGCAACAACTTTCCGTCATTACCACTATCTCGGTGACCGTAATGTTGTTGTCTCCACTTCGTAGAACAGACAGAAAGACGTCTAACCATTTTAGTTCATTATGCCGACAGCAATACTTCAGTACTTAGATATCTCAACTGATCCCCTAATTGTTTTGACCAGTGTAGTTTGTGCCTATACTAAATCGTGGGCTCTGCAATGATAGGTTTAAAAGAAAACGTAGGTACTGATCACAAACACATCTTAACATAATAACATATAGGAAGACTTGTGCGCTAAGCCGGTGTGCTGAGACGCCGAGCGGAGATTGAACACACGTCAAGAGAGACATTCGTCGAATGCCGAACAGGGTTTTTTTTTTTTTTTTTTTTTACTTTATTGTTATTTCAGTTCCTCACATAGGGGACGGGCTGGTAGCAGACAAAGTCGTTCTTCAGCAAAAGATTACAAAAACAGTATTTAAAAATGGTTAAAATACTAGAAAATATAAGGTGGCAACAAGAGATATTTTGTAAAAAAAAAATCACATAGGTGGACGGTAACGATAATTTTTAAGTAAAACAAGTGACAAAAAAGATGGATTTGTGAAATAAACATGGATGAAATCGTTTGACGATTTTATATTACAGTTAACACACAGTTACTCTTGAACTGTTGGCTTGGGGAACGGCACGAAACAGTGAGGTCAGTTGTTCCATCGGATTGGGGAAGGAGGGCGAAGGAAATCTGCCTTTTCCTTTCAAAGGAACCATTCCCGCATTTGCCTGAAGCTGTTTAGGAAAATAACCGAAAATCTGAAGCAGGGTGGCCGGACTCGTGTTTGAACTGGCGTTCTCCCGAATGCCAGTCTAGTGTGCCAACCATTGCGCCACCTTGGTCGGTCTTTTGAACGTGAATGATGCCATGGTGAAATGGTGATGCCAGGAAACACTCGAAAAAATTGTCACGGTGAAAGCGCGATGATGAGTATGACTGTGGGGAGGTGTAGAACCGCAGGTAGCGACTGGAAGGCAGCAAGGTGGGTGAAGAGGAAGGCGAAAATTAGAGGATGGTGTGAGGCAGAGCGTCGTGATTGGAGTTGGAAAGAGATGTATATCTCAGGACGAATTTCATCGCCTGTGAATGTTAGTTGGTTAAAATCCCGGCGAGGGAGGATGGATAGGGCATCGAATTGCATGGAAGGTAGAATATGGATATAGTGGCGCAAGAGAATACCTAGATTGGTGTTTAGTGGGAGGGAAACTGGGTGCTGGGACTGGGTTTTGTGATTTTTGTGAATAATGTAGGAACTCCATGCATTAAATAGGCGAACCTCCGCCCATCGCTACTGCATGACCGAGGAAGGAGTCAATAAGTTTGGAGATACGAAAATAACATGTGTGAAAGTTTAGAATAATCGGTCTGTGTTCATTATAAAAGACAATATATCAAACAGCAGGTCGAAATACATCGAAATTAGTCGCAATGAACACTAGTTACATTTGTAAACAAAATTTGTAACTGAAAGTGCGTCGACGACCAACAAAAATCGGTTATAGCAACCGTAACAGTCACCTATAGCCAGTACTCGGAAGTAACAACAAAGTCCTAGCATCATTATAGATGCAAAGATGAATGTAGAGAGCCATGGGTGGAGTGTCTGTTGTAAGGCAGACGAAAAGCCAGAGATACACCGGTAACGGAAGCCGTTGGTCACCAGCGAGACACGAAAGTCGATGAGGACGCCGTCGGTCGCTATGGAAGCAGCAACATCGATGAGCCGACCAGTGTCTGCTGTTTTAGAAGAGGTCGGCCATTTAATCCAATTCGTTGAAAGGAGTCTGCTGGGATACACTTATATGTGGCACCCGAATGTTGTAATGATACTAATGTAAACTAAAATGAAACTATTATATTATAAATGATATATGCCTCTGATGCGCTCTATAAAGCGGATCGCTAACTGTGTACGACCGCAGAGTCAAAGATAGTGCACGTGGTTTGAGAAAGTAGTGTTGGAGTAAGAGAGTGCTTGGCGCACAGCAGTGGGTAACTGTCTGTGTGCCAAAGAGGATGGAGTAGGCAGTTTTTGTGGTGTGCTCTGTGAAGCCACCAAGTTTTAGATTACAATGTATGAATTACGAGTACATGTATTATTGGAAATATAATTGTGGAAGCAGAACTCTTCTCGCAAACAACGTAAGGATGTTAAATATTTATGACTTCTGTTTTGCCAGCGCGTTACTGTAGATGAGTTGGCTGATGATTGGCAATTGTTGAGTAACCCCAGAATGTACGAAAACAGATTTGATGTAAAGGCTAGTTTGATATTTCCCTTTTCTAATGTTCCTAAGTTTTGTGAACTCAGATATACATAATTTGAAGATTTATGGCATTTTTGGTAAGGTTAGGTAATACTTGCTGCATAAATCTCATTGTTTGTTACTCATTCAGTAAAAAGGATGTGATTTTTCTGAGTAATGTAATTTCAATTGTCACATGTTTTGGAAAGCTGAACTTAAATTTGAATACAATTTCCCTATTGAAAAGTTCAGTGTTAGTAAATCACACAAATCACTACCGCCTCCCTGACCAGCTCATATGTTTTTCAAAAACATTGAATTTTTTAAAAACTTTTCATTTGTCAGTCGAAACAATTTCATGCACATTTCAAAGAAATATGGCCAGCATTGCACACCGTTAAGCCTGTAGCTAGTATATTTTATTCTTCTTCATGAGGAACTAGAATAGATCGCGATCCACCGCTGCTGTCTTCGAGGTAAGACTATCTCATTTATTTGTTATGTGTACTGGGACCACAGTTACCAGTTGTGGAATAGGGCCAAAGGATTCAGTGCCTAAGGGGCTGAATGTACTGTATTTCGCAGTGATTGTATTTCTTTATTAGTACTGGGAGTTGCATTGCCCAATCAGTTCATATTAAGTTTTTGCTAACAATAACACAGAGCAACTACACCACTTGCAATTACAACATACTACACAATAACTCCAGTTTTGTATGCCTTCCCAGTTCAAGCATTCATTCAATATAATACAAAGAAGAGATCTTTTATAGAAAGTTACAATTTCATTTGATGTATCCAAAGAAGTTTATTTAAAGAATGTTAGATTTGGTGACCTTGCCAGGATACGAACATGGAATCCAAAGGGGCCTAGATTTACATAGCACAAACATCAAAGCATAGAAATAACCATAAAATATCATTTACCTCTAACTTTATATGGCACTCAGAGGCCTATACACAATTCATAATGAGACTACGTCACTTGACACGTATTTTTCAAGAACAAAGTGCACAAATAGCAGTATTATATAAAAGTATGGCTTTGTATGGCCGGTATGAATAGACATTAGACAAATAAAATCATAAAATCAAACTATGGCATTTTATGAGGAAAGACACAATATTTATAGGTTCTATAACACCCTCAGATCTTCATAAATTTCTACCTATTAAATGACCTATACCTCTAACAATGTGAATATCTATAGGGAAGGATATGGGAGTGATTGATAAGGGCAGTGAACTTTATCTGTAAAGGAAATTATTATCAGTCAATCATTATACATCTTGAGCCAAGAACTGCCATGTCCGAAGCAAAGAAGAAATGTGATTATAGTATATGCAAGTATAAAGGCAGGAGTACTAGGAGCAATATAGCTTACTGGCTAGGTAAATGTAACATATCACAGTAAACCATTAGATAAATATGCGAAGATGAGGGTGAATTGCAGTAATAGTGGAACCTGAAAATGTGATTATTAACCTGGAAAAATGCAGTCATGCATGCTACCATAAGAATGCAGTATCATATGAAATCTCATAGGGATGGTGAAAATTTTTTTAGGTGCAAAGCTTCTGTGACAGTCTTCTACGAATAACTCCAATACATGTGGCACAAGGTAAGGCAGATTTTCCTAGAAAGGACACAACATACACAAAGTACATATTAACATCACAGAGTAGCGTTATAGAAGAATCGTCAATATATCAATATAATCCTCATTATTGGAGTGCAACTCAGGGCATGAACACCCATTAAACATCAACATTCCATCATTATTCTGATAATTTGATGCAGCTCATGGCATAAACACTCATTAAATATTCTAATAATACTCTTATACCTAACACAAATTGGATAAAAATGTCCTTAACCCTAAATCTTTATAAGAAACCTGCCTAACTTCTCTAGCACATTAACAGGAAAATGGTTATAAAAGCCTGCCAGAAAACAGTGTGAGAAGTGTCATTGGTGTTTAGTATGCCATAAAAGTTGCTTATGTTATGCTTACTACGTAATGCATTTCCTGCACACTTTAACGGATGGCACATTTCACACTTTCATATACTTCTATTTATGCACATAATGGATCGTTTGGATACAATGAGGCTTTGGTACATTGGTTCTGCAAAATAAACGGGATGTATGTGTATATGCAATGGACATGAGTTACAAGGTACATTGATTTCTTAAATCTACATAGGTAAAAGCAAGTAAACTAGCGACATCATCAAGTACAAGATATATACACCAAAACAGAGCACAAGACTAAGCATAAATGAAACATGGCAACATTATAAAATACGAAGAGTGAATAACCTAACAAAAACGTAATAATAATTCATCAGAGAAAAGCATAATTGTCAGTAGTAACAGTATCTTGCATAGGGAGTGCAATAATAGCAAAGTGGAGTAGCATGGCGTCATAAAAAATGGTATATTGCATGGTATCAGTAAGGGCAAAATAGCATCATAAATAAATGAACATAAGATATATAGAGGCTACATACAAATGGACGCAAATACTTATTATGAAAAAAAAGGATTCAGCTACAATTTGCAGTAGTAAGACCACCCAATGGATGTGGTCTGATGGACACACGTCAAAATAAATGGTGTCACAGTTGTGATTATCATGCACATGTGTATGAAAACAGAAAAATTTACAAGGTCTCAACTTACGGCAAGAGAACCGACCTGCAAGATTCTCCCTAATGGGTAAGTCGCCACCTAGTAAAATGCTTAATAATCAAGGAAGTGTAAAAACATGATATCAATAGCATTTGTATAAGGATGGGAAATGTGACAAGCAAAAGGTCTGGTGTGTTTTACAGGTATGTGGCCTCGCATGTAGAACCAAAATAAGCATAAGTAGAGATTTACTGGTAATGCAGATAACGACTTCTGTAAGACAAATGCCAAGTATCATAGTTCCTGAAAAACAGCAAAAAAAATTTATAGAAATCTGAATAGTGTTAAGTGAAGTTAGAAGGGAATTTTTTTTTTAACATTTTAGGGTTTTTCCGAATAAAATGATGAATATATATCACTTATAAAATCACATGGGACGTATTTCATTTTATTTTTAAACAAAATCTACACCAGTTGAAAATGTTAGAATTTTTACATGCATCACTTCACAGGTATAATAAAATCGATACTTTTTATGTAAAAGATTGTGGATTGCTGTGTTATAAATGTTAAATTACGTGTTTCTATTGATAGCACTGTCAAAAACAGTATCGTTTCATAGTATAAATACACGTTGTATGTCAAAGTGCTAACGTTTTCCTGAGGAAAAGTGACGAATAGATTGGTAAATCTCTCAAAAAGTAAAGTATGACGCCAAAACGAAGTGTTTTAAGGAACGTGGGTTTCATGGTAATACATTTTCGAATAAAGGGGAACACTGTGTTCAACATGTGGCGTATGAAATTACAGACAATGAAATACATGCAAACTCGTCAGTATCTAGAAAAACACCCATTACTGCTTCGAAGATTAAAATAAAACGTTGTGATACCCAGTTTTCTCAAAACGAAAGTGATTACACATCCTAACAAGGGTGTTAATCGAACGAGTGTGTTGTAAAATATGTGGAGGGCCAGTAAGTTTACATGAAGACAGTGAGGTATCAAATGGACTAGCCAGGAAACTTATCATTAATTGTGCCAGTTAAATATATACTTATTCATTTTGGAAGTCTGATAAGTGTAAAGATATTTTTTTGAAGTAAATTTTAGGATGTTTTTTGGATTGAGAGCTATTGGCAAAGGACACACTGCAGGAGAAACAATGTATGCCATGATGAATATGCCATGCCCAACTAGTAAAATCGACAAGTATGCACGATTTATTGGAGCTGCTGTGGAATTTGTTGCATGTGAGTCAATGAAGGGTGCTGCAAACGAAGCTGTTGAAATAAATGATGATATGACTGACATGCCAATAGCTTTTCATGGCACTTGGCAGAAGTGCAGCTACATTTCTAAGAATTTTGTTGCTATGGTGACCAGTTTGGATACTGGAAAGGTAACAGATTTCTAAATTTTAACCAAACACTGTTAGAAGTGTAAATCAGGTTATGAAGAGACAGAAATTATGAAGGAACAAGTGGTGGTATTGAAGCCTCTGCAGCTATTGAAATTTTTAGTCGATCTGAGAACGAAAGGAGAGTGTGTTAAACTAAGTTATTAGGTGATGGAGACTCAAAAGCATATAACAGTGCAGTAGCCGATCAAACTTATGATGAGAAAATTATCACAAAACTGGAATGTGTTGGTCATGTCCAGAAGAGGATGGGCACCAAGTTGAGGAAGTTGAAACACAGTTTGAGAGACAAGAAACTTTCTGGTGGTAAAACCATAAGAGGCAGGCTGACAGACAAAATGATTGATGAACTACAGCAGTATTATGGGATGGCCATTAGAAATAATACTGAGGAATTGTTGAAAATGAAGCAGGCAGCATGGGCTACCTTCTTCCACAGACTGTCAAATGATGGAAAACCAGTACACCACCTTTGCCCTCCTGGCCCCGATTCATGGTGCAATTACTGCAATGCCCAGTACTCAAACAGTTCACATAGCCATAAACATTCCATCCCAGCAGCAGTCATGGCTATCATGAAACCCATTTACAGAGAGTTGGCGAATCCTGAATTCCTGAAGAAGTGTCTGCATGGTCAGACTCAAAATCCCAATGAATCGTTCAATACTCTTATATGGATTCGCTAACGAATAAATGTTTTTTTTGGGGGGGGGGGGGAGGGGGTGCAGACACTAAAGTGAAGGGGGGGGGGTCAGTGATAGTGTTATTGTTCTTAATAATGGCAATATTGGTAGGATGAAAATACTACAGCACATGGGGATTAATCTTGAAGCAAACTGCCTCAGAGAACTAGAATGGATGGACAAGGTTCACATTGATAAAGCAGAATATGCAGCACAGTTGGCCGCTAAGGAGTCCCGAAATAAGAAAAGAAGAAAATCCTTGGAAAAAGATCATGAGGATGATATACAGTATGGTGCAGGATGCTTCTAAATATTAAAAATTAAAAATTAAGCATATATTAAATGAGTTACAGTCTCTTGAAACTTTAGATACCATTCCTGAAAATTTACATTTTCAGTTGCATTTTTCCCTAAATCTCAGAACCACTTGGAATACACAAGTTAAACTTTCAAGGGCTAATAAGAACCATATCCTGAGTCTACTGAACTAAAGGAAGAACATAATGTTACGTATAATTAAAATTATTTTTGATAACGTGCACAGAGCACAACTTAATCATAGCTAACACTTGGTTCAAGACTCATAAGAGAAGGTTGTATACATGGAAGAAGCCTGGAGATACTGACAGGTTTCAGACAGATTATATAACGGTGCGACAGAGATTAAGGAACAAGGTTTTATATTGTAAGACATTTCCAGGGGCAGATGTGGACTCTGACCACAATCTACTGGTTATGAACTGTAGATTAAAACTGAAGAAACTACAAAAAGGTGGGAATTTAAGGAGATGGGACCTGGATAAACTAACTAAACCAGAGAGTTTCAGGGAGAGCATAAGGGAACAATTGACAGGAATGGGGGAAAGATATACAGTACAAGAAGAATGGGTAGCTTTGAGGGATGAAGTAGTGAAGGCAGCAGAGGATCAAGTAGGTATAAAGACGAGGGTTAGTAGAAATCCTTGTGTAACAGGAGAAATATTGAATTTAATTGATGAAAGGAGAAAAAATAAAAATGCAGTAAATGAAGCAGGCAAAAGGGAATACAAATGTCTCAAAAATGAGACCGACAGGAAGTGCAAAATGGCTAAGCATGGATGGCTAGAGGACAAATGTAAGGATGTAGAGGCTTATCTCACTGGGGATAAGATAAATACTGCCTACAGTAAAATTGGTTACAATTTGTGCAGAAACCAGATGGCAGTTATAAGAGTCGAGGGACATGAAAGGGAAGCAGTGGTTGGGAAGGGAGTGCGACAGGGTTGTAGCGTCTCCCCGATGTTATTCAATCTGTATATTGAGCAAGAATAAAGGAAACAAAAGAAAAATTCGGAGTAGGTATTAAAATCCATGGAGAAGAAATAAAAACTTTAAGGTTCGCCAGTGACATTGTAATTTTGTCAGAGACAGCAAAGGACTTGGAAGAGCAGTTGAACGGAATGGATAGTGTTTTGCAAGGAGGATATAAGATGAACATCAACAAAAGCAAAACGAGGATAATGGAAAGTAGTCGAATTAAGTCGGGTGATGCTGAGAGAATTAGATTAGGACATGAGACACTTAAAGTAGTCAAAGAGTTTTGCTATTTGGGGAGCAAAATAACTGATGATGGTCGAAGCAGAGAGGATATAAAATGTAGACTGGCAATGTCAAGGAAAGCATTTCTGAAGAAAAGAAATTGGTTAACATCGAGTATAGATTTAAGTGTCAGGAAGTCGTTTCTGAAAGTATTTGTATGGAGTGTAACCATGTATGGAAGTGAAACATAGAGGATAAATAGTTTGGACAAGAAGAGAATAGAAGCTTTCGAAATGTGGTGCTACAGAAGAGTGCTGAAGATTAGATGGGTAGATCACATAACTAATGAGGAAATATTGAATAGGATTGGGGAGAAGAGAAGTTTGTGGCACAACTTGACTAGAAGAAGGGATCGGTTGATAGGCATCAAGGGATAACCAATTTAGTATTGGGGGCAGCGTGGAGGGTAAATATCGTAGAGGGAGACCAAGAGATGAATAAACTAAGCAGATTCAGAAGGATGTAGATTGCAGTAGGTACTGGGAGATGAAGATGCTTGCACAGGATAGAGTAGCATGGAGAGCTGCATCAAACCAGTCTCAGGACTGAAGACCACAACAACAACAACGTACAAAAAAGTACGCAAAATTCTAACCGTGCAATTAAATATTTGTATTACCGAAAGCTGTGGCTGAAATGCAGTTATTGCGGTTCAGTAGACTCAGAACATACAGTTTAATGTCCTGTAAAAGTTTCATGTCAATGGCTACAGTGGTTCCTGACATACAGGGAAGCCAAGTCACTAAATTTAACATTGCCAGAATAGGGTGTTCCAAATCCCGTTAAATAAATAGCAGTAGTGTGATGTCTTCAGAATGCAATACGTCGAACTGAAGAAATGATTTATGTCGCCAAAACTGGTGCATAGCAGTAGTATAAATAAAGTAGAAGGTCACAAAACAATTTCGTAAAATTTCCTTTTGAAATTCTTGCAGCTCAAATAAGCGTACGTATAATTTCGTTCATAATCACAGCCGTATTCTTGGCACTAAAACTTACCTTATAGGTATTTCAGTAATTTCTCATTATTGCTATACGATGGAAACTGAAATTCGGAACGTATCGTTCAGGTGTTGCATAGCTACAAAAGACGTAAAAAATAGACAAATTGAGAGTATCAGTGTGTAATGTCGCAGTCTTGGAAAGCAAAAACGTATAACAAGTAATTTATGTGATGGCAGAAACTGCTATTACATGTACATTACATTACATTTACATAGCGCATTATAATTAATCCAGCTCTGTTTTGGCTTGCATTATATTTTGAGATGAATGTAGATGTGATTAGTTTTGGAAATCGATGTTTTCAAATAAATATGCTCGACAGTGTGGCGTTGGTGGTATTGAACCCTGGTTATTTTACTGTTAACTTATTTGCTGCTGATGACTTGGCGATTAATTTCATAAGGTCTGTGTATTGTTGTTAAACCAGATTAGCATTGCGAGTAAAAAGGAGTAACTTTGACGTCAGTGGGCTTGATATATGTGGAGCAGAGTTTTATTTTGGTCAGCGTGGCTCCACATTGCTTTGAAGCAAGCTGTGGCTTGCCGTTGTGCGGCCCGACGGTATTGTTGATAGCGCCGCTGTTGGTTTCAAGGACGGCATGGCGCTTACCTGTTGCAGATATCACGCTATGTCTGTCCGTGGCCTCTATTTTTTGATGCTGCTTAACGGAGGTCATGGTTAAATCTTAAGCAAAATTTTGCTCTGGATTGTCGATGGAATTTTCAATAGGCTGTGATGCTTCCGACGTGGCGTCATCTGTAACTGGCTATACAGAAGGCAGGGTCACCAGATGTAACGTTCTTTAAATAAACTTCTTAGGATACATCGAATGAGATTCTAACTTTCTTTAAAAGGTCTCTTCTTTGTAATACATTGAATGAATGCGTGAACTGGGTATGCATACAAAACTGGAGTTATCGAGTAGCGTATTGTAACTGCGGGCCAACGGCCTTGGCACAGTGCATACACCGGTTCCCGTCAGATCACCGAAGTTAAGCGCTGTTGGGCGTGGCCGGCACTTGGATGGGTGACCATCCGGGCCGCCATGTGCTGTTGCCATTTTTCGGGGTGCACTCAGCCTCGTGATGCCAACTGAGGAGCTACGCGACCGAATAGTAGCGGCTTCGGTCAAAGAAAACCATCGTAACGACCTGGAGAGCGGTGTGCTGACAACGCGCCCCTCCTACCCGCATCCTCATTGAGGATGACACGGCGGTCGGATGGTCCAGATGGGCCACTTGTGGCCTGATGATGGAGTGTATTGTAACTGCAAGTGGTGTACTTACTCTGTGTTATTGTTAGCAAAAACTTTATATGAACTGATTAGACAATAGTAATAAAGAAATACAGTCACTGCAAAATACACTCAGCCCCTTAGGCACTTAATCCTCTGGCCACGTTCAAAACTAGTAACTTTGGTCCCCGCGCATGTAACAAATATATGCGATTGTCTTACCTCTAAAGCAGTAACGGTGGATCGCGATATATCTGGTCTCTCATGAAGAAGAATAAAATAATAAACATTCCTGACAGATTAAAACTGTGTGCTGGACTGAGACTTGAACTCGGGACCTTTGCCTTTCGCGGGCAGGTGCTCTACCAACTGAGCTACCCAAGCACGACTCACGCCCCGTCCTCACAGCTTTACTTCCGCCAGTGAGGACAGGGCGTGAGTCGTGCTTGGGTAGCTCAGTTGGTAGAGCACTTGCCCGCGAAAAGGCAAAGGTCCCGAGTTCCAAGCTCGGTCCGACACACAGTTTTAATCTGTCAGGAATGTTTCATATCAGCGCACACTCCGCTGCAGAGTGAAAATCTCATTCAAGAATAAAATATACTAGCTACATGGCTTAGGGGTGTGCATGGCATGCATACTTTGAAATGTACGTGAAATCCTCTTGGCAGACAAATGAAAACATTTTAAAAAATTCAATGTCTTTGAAAAACATGTGACGTGGACAGGGAGGCGGTATTGATTTGGGTGAATTACTAACTCTGACCTTTTCTAAACTGAAATTGTATTCGAAGTTAAGTTTAGCTTTCCAAAACATCTGACGATTGAAATTACACTACTCAGAAAAATCACACCCTTTTTACTAAATGAGTAACAAACAATAAGATTTATCAGTAAGTAGTATCTAACCTTACTAAAAAAGCCATAAAGACAAATCTTCACATTATGTACACCTGACTTAACAAATCTTAGGAAAATTACAAAAGGGAAGTATGATCTAACTGCCATTTACATCAAATCTGTTTGCGTGCATTCAGGAGTTGCTCAACAATTGCCAATTATCCACTAACTCATCTACATTAAGGCGCTGGCAAAAAGGAAATTAATAAATATTTTACATCTTTACCTTGCTTGCGAAACGACTTCTGCTCCCACATTTCTATTTCCAATAATTCATGTACTCGTAGTTCATACATTATAATCAAACGCTTGGTGGCTTCACAGAGGGCACCGCAAAAACTGCCTACTCCATCCTCTTTCGCTCACCGACAGCTACCCACTCCAACGCTACAATCTCAGAGAAGAA
The DNA here is from genome assembly GCF_021461385.2 of Schistocerca piceifrons. NCBI lineage: Eukaryota > Metazoa > Arthropoda > Insecta > Orthoptera > Acrididae > Schistocerca > Schistocerca piceifrons. The sequence goes on along the minus strand of NC_060140.1, from coordinate 119,818,581 downwards.
GCAATATCTTTGGCTCTGTGGTCGTGCACAGTCAGCGATCTGCTTTATAGAGCGCATCAGAAACATACATAGTTTATAATGTAATAGTTTCATTTTAGTTTAGATGATTATTATTAAAATATTCAGGTGCCACAAGTAAGTGTAGCCAGAAGACTCCTTTCGAAGTTTGAATAAATATGTGTCCAAGAGACATTAGGTCGGCGACTCCGTGGACCGACTGTCAAAAGTATATTTGTAACATTAGAGCATAAGCAAAGAAAAAAATTAAATAATACGCTTTGAATGGTACAAAATACTGCAAATATCGTTCCTGTTTAGCTTCATTATGAAGGGAAGTCATGGTGGTGAGCAGTGATGATAATATCATAGTGCACTTAAACTATGAAAGAATTATCTTGATCTGCCTAAACGCTCAGTATACGATCGATGTAGACAAATAAAGTGACATTCACAGTTATTGGCTTGTCTGTGATTATTAAAGGCCTTTAAATAGTTAGGTAATTTTTCTTCTTTCGATAACAGTTTACCTCGCTGACTATGATTAGCGTTTTTAAGACATAGTTTTGTTTTGCAATAACCTCTACAGCACAGTTCTGCTTGAGTAGCTATTTCAGTGGTTGTATATTAAACCTATGAGATGCTCGCCCGGTTAGTCGTGCGATCTAACGCACGGCTTTACGGTTTGGGAAGGAGCGCCTGGTCCCCGGCACGAATTTGCTCGGCGGGCTTGTGTCGAGGTCCGGTGAGCCGGCCAGTCTGTGGATAGTTTTTAGGCGGTTTTCCATCTGCCTCGGCGAAAGCGGGATGCTTCCCCTTATTCCGCCTCAGCTACACTATGTCGGCGACTGCTGCGCAAACAAGTTCTCCACGTACGCGTACACCACCATTACTCTACCACGCAAATACAGGGGTTACACTCGTCTGGTGTAAGACGTTTCCTGGGGGGAAGGGGGGGGGGGAGGGAGCGGTCCACCGGGGGCCGAACCGCACAATAACCCTGAAAGAGTCGTTCGGTGTGAGGCGGCAGAGGGCTGAAGTGGACTGCGGTAGTCGTCGTGGGGTTGTGGACAACTGCTGCTGTGGCGGGACGGAGCCTCTCCGTCGTTTCTAGGCCACCAGTTAACATACAATACAAACCCATGAGATGCACGCACCTGGCAACGGATACTAGTTGACGGAGCGATATCGTTCTTGACACTTGTAGGTGATGTGCTACGGCCGGCCGTGGTGGCCCAGCGGTTCTAGGCGGTACAGTCGAACCGCGCGACCGCTACGGTCGCAGGTTCGAATCCTGCCTCGGGCATGGATGTGTGTGATGCCCTTAGGATAGTTAGTCCCATAGTGCTCAGAGCCATTTGAACCATTTGATGTGCTATGTGACAGTTTTGTAGGAAACGTTTCCAAGTAAAGTCCACCCTCCCCTCCCCCTATTTCTACTGCCTGCACCAAATTACGATTTTATCAGTGTACTTATTTTTTTAAATACACTTTTTAAAGAAGTGTGGTAGAATCACAATATCTAGAAAGTGTGTACTATGAAAAATTTGTACAGAGTTGGAAGTTACTTGTATTAGAGTTGACATGTAGTACTTTAAATGCAGTCTTATTTTCTCCAGTTTTGAAAGAACAGTTTCCTTTTCCCAAAAATAATTTTGTTTGAAGAGTTATCGATGGCACACACTTTCGCATTCTAGAATTCTCTTTTGTACAGCTGAGTAAGGTTTGAGTAATCGATACTATATTCTTGTAATCCTAATTGCAATTTTACTAAAAGTGTATACTTCAGCAAAAACTTGAAAACTAATGTTGTGTCAGATTTCTTTGTGACTGAGGTGGCTAGTAAGAATACAGTTAATTAGGCCACTCGGAATGAATAATAATTTATTAATTCCAACAAAACTTATCTTTGCTCGCCATGCTGGGGCTGTAGCTACGGAACTGCGCACGTGGACTTGCGGTTCAGAACACGTTTACCGAATGGCGAATTGATACAAGGTCAAAATGGCCGTACTGTGGCTTCACCACAGTCAGTAGAAAACACAAGTTTATAGACACTTGCTGACACAGTTTTGACAGCGTTGGAGTGTAGGCACACTTCACAGGAGACGGGGTTCTCTTCACTCCCCGACGGTTGACACGCGCTGTGTCACGGCGAGTAGGCAGCGCAACGACGTCACTTCGACAGGAACTTCCGCCTACCTCGAACAGAGCTGCCCTCTTGGCCTGTGGCGATGCTGTTCCAGGGCAGAGGGGCGGCGGTGACACCTCGGGCCTACGGGAGACCCAGCTTGTTCCTGGCTTCTCATTGGCGCCTCGTGACACGGTTTGGTCTGCAGTATCTCTACGGCGGTCGACACTTCTTGCACCGCTCCCGATACTGGAACACCGCAATAAATGTGTTAGTAATAAAATTACTAAAATTAAAAAAATTCTGTTTCGTTGGACTTGAGAGATTATAAATATGAGCACTGCGCGCCAGTTATGCGGGTCCGCGTTTAGATTGACCTGTAAATGCCACTCGTCTGATGTATGTCGTTTGTCTCACTTCTCTGTAGAAGTCGTGTCGTGAACAACTCATATGATTTCAATAAATTACCAAAAAGACGAAGAAATGCTTTCAGTCTTTACATTATCAATCCAATCTTAGACAACGAGCAGGTAGAAAGATAGGTAAAACACACTTCGTTTGTAATTATTTCCTCCGAGTGATAATTAATTACCGTAACACTGGAGTATACTAGTACCCAGAATACATTTACATTGTCTGATACTTAACTTTGTTGCAGACATATTGGGTTGGAATACTACAGAACATAGCCGATCTCTTTATTTTCCTTTGTAAGTCGTGTATATTTCTATTGTCTATTGTCAAACCACAATTTATGAAAGATGTTTATATTTTATTAATAACATTAAGTAGGAATAATTAATCCGGCGGAGGTTCGAGTCCTCCCTCGGGCATGGGTGTGTGTGTTTGTCCTTAGGATAATTTAGGTTAAGTACTGTGCAAGCTTATGGACTGATGACCTTAGCAGCTAAGTCCCATAAGATTTCACAGACATTTGAACAGTTTCTGAATAATTAACATCTGTCATGTTGGAAATAATTTTGGGAGCAGGGAATGTCTGCACCAAAGTATTGTTGGCAGGAGAGACCGCACATTGATACAATTTTAAAAAGGACGGGAGAGACCGCGTATGGATACATTTTAAGAAAAGAGCGAGAAAGACCGCGCATTGATAAATTTTGTAATGGTAGCAGGGATTGTCTGCACCAGAAAGCATTGTTGGCGGGAGAGACCGCACTTTAGCGTTCGTAGGAAGTCAGTAGTAAGCGAAATGTGAAGCGGGTCGGTAGTAGGCCTGAAGCGAGAGGTTAAGAGCGGAGGTGTGCCTGCCAGCCACCAGCTATGATTTGCAAGAGATTATAAACGGATGTACAGAGACATCAGCTAACTATTATCATAAGAGGAACTAATATTATTGAATTATTTTTTTGAGAAACTCAAGACTACTGAGGATATGTTTGCGCAATGCTAGTTGTAAGATTATTGTAAAAAGTAAGTCCCATTTGAACGTTTGTAAAATAATTTCACTCAGAATATAATTAATTTTTGACAGCAATATTGCATTGCTGATTATAATCCATCCCAAAAACCATCAACGTAAAACTTTGTAGCTACGGTCGCAGGTTCGAATCCTGCCTCGGGCATGGATGTGTGTGATGTCCTTAGGTTAGTTAGGTTTAAGTAATTCTAAGTTGTAGGGGACTGATGACGAAAGATGTTAAGTCCCATAGTGCTCAGAGCCATTTGAACCATTTTTTAAAACTTTGTAAAATTTTATTGTTGTCAAGAAAAAGTTTAACTATGAATTACGTAACTTCAGTCAAATTAATTCAAGAGTAATGTCAGCTTTGCTATTGAAGAATATCGTCAGCTTCGGTAATAAATACAGCCACTTATTATGACAGCCCACCAGCACCTAATAGATTATAGTAGAACAGAGTAAGTATATTCATGTAGCAGTTCGATGTAGCAGTCAGATGGCGACCCAGTAACAGTAAAAAAAGTAAGGAACAGTGTTGGGTTATTGCAGGTAATGACTGAGGGCCACGACGACGACACATTGTATGTTTCGTCGAAATAATCAGCAAATCAATTTTAATGACCAGCATTTAATACTGTATGCGAAGATTCCACTTATTATTATTGAGAAAGAGAATTAATTTCAAAGGGAGGATTTCATTTGTTATTATTAAGCAAGATATAGAAATCCCAAGGGACGTTTTCATAGGTTATTGTAGAAAGGAAGGTGACGTAACAAAAGAGATATAGAGGAGACGAGAAGGTTTCACCTTCCTCCATCATAGCTTTCGCTTCTATTTAACGACTTTGTCGTTGAGGGGGAAAAACTGCTAATCTACTGGGAACAGCATGGAAGGATATCACTGACGAATCTACTGAATGGGTAGGACTGGTAGAGGCATTAATCCAGCAGTGGATGCCACATGGCTGATGAGAATTTGACGACGGTAATCTGACTTTACATAGGGATAACAATTGTTTCAGACCTTTTCCTGCTTTTCGTGTGCGGTAGGTAATTTGATTACAGCTCTATTGAAACGAAGAGCGAGGCGAAAGCCGCGAGGCAGCAGCGCTCCCAAACAGAGTGGGTGTTCGTCTGTCATTCAAAAGCTCGTGAACAGTAAACCATTAGCAGGTGTGGAAACGCTAGATTCTCCCCGGCGACACTTCTCCGTGACGTCACTGTGAAATGTACATTCCTAGTTTCGACCGCCGCAGGTATCTATCGACTTTGTATTGTGTGTATTGTGTGAGACGGAAGTGGCGAATAGAAATTCTAAAGAACAGACAATAGTTAAGTTCGACCAGACAATTAATTATCCTAAATTTCAAACAGGTTATTCTGTTTCGGTTTAAAGTAACCTTGAAAGTTTTAGAGGTAATACCTGTTTGCAAAGGTTATTCTACCTTATGGAGGTCCGTTTGTAATACAATGTACACTCCTGGAAATGGAAAAAAGAACACATTGACACCGGTGTGTCAGACCCACCATACTTGCTCCGGACACTGCGAGAGGGCTGTACAAGCAATGATTACACGCACGGCACAGCGGACACACCAGGAACCGCGGTGTTGGCCGTCGAATGGCGCTAGCTGCGCAGCATTTGTGCACCGCCGCCGTCAGTGTCAGCCAGTTTGCCGTGGCATACGGAGCTCCATCGCAGTCTTTAACACTGGTAGCATGCCGCGACAGCGTGGACGTGAACCGTATGTGCAGTTGACGGACTTTGAGCGAGGGCGTATAGTGGGCATGCGGGAGGCCGGGTGGACGTACCGCCGAATTGCTCAACACGTGGGGCGTGAGGTCTCCACAGTACATCGATGTTGTCGCCAGTGGTCGGCGGAAGGTGCACGTGCCCGTCGACCTGGGACCGGACCACAGCGACGGACGGATGCACGCCAAGACCGTAGGATCCTACGCAGTGCTGTAGGGGACCGCACCGCTACTTCCCAGCAAATTAGGGACACTGTTGCTCCTGAGGTATCGGCGAGGACCATTCGCAACCGTCTCCATGAAGCTGGTCTACGGTCCCGCACACCGTTAGGCCGTCTTCCGCTCACGCCCCAACATCGTGCAGCCCGCCTCCAGTGGTGTCGCGACAGGCGTGAATGGAGGGACGAATGGAGACGTGTCGTCTTCAGCGATGAGAGTCGCTTCTGCCTTGGTGCCAATGATGGTCGTGTGCGCGTTTGGCGCCGTGCAGGTGAGCGCCACAATCAGGACTGCATACGACCGAGGCACACAGGGCCAACACCCGGCATCATGGTGTGGGGAGCGATCTCCTACACTGCCCGTACACCACTGGTGATCGTCGAGGGGACACTGAATAGTGCACGGTACATCCAAACCGTCATCGAACCCATCGTTCTACCATTCCTAGACCGGCAAGGGAACTTGCTGTTCCAACAGGACAATGCACGTCCGCATGTATCCCGTGCCACCCAACGTGCTCTAGAAGGTGTAAGTCAACTACCCTGGCCAGCAAGATCTCTGGATCTGTCCCCCATTGAGCATGTTTGGGACTGGATGAAGCGTCGTCTCACGCGGTCTGCACGTCCAGCACGAACGCTGGTCCAACTGAGGCGCCAGGTGGAAATGGCATGGCAAGCCGTTCCACAGGACTACATCCAGCATCTCTACGATCGTCTCCATGGGAGAATAGCAGCCTGCATTGCTGCGAAAGGTGGATATACACTGTACTAGTGCCGACATTGTGCATGCTCTGTTGCCTGTGTCTATGTGCCTGTGGTTCTGTCAGTGTGATCATGTGATGTATCTGACCCCAGGAATGTGTCAATAAAGTTTCCCCTTCCTGGGACAATGAATTCACGGTGTTCTTATTTCAATTTCCAGGAGTGTATTTCACATCCTACTGGTGTTGTTGTGGTCTTCGGTGCAAAGATTGGTTTGTTGCAGCTCTGCATGCCCTACTGGCGTTATGTTAAAGCAGATCTCGCCACACATCACGACAGGCAAGTTCCATTTTCACAAACTGAGGAAGTGTGTGACTGTTCCGTTTGAAACTGATTCCATAGCTGAGGAAGTAAAAAGCATAACTAAGCATACAAGGTTAGATTACTCACTGAACTTGGTTTATATGGATTATCATACATGATAATCTATTTTGAGTGTAGAGAAACAGAAATTTTAACGGATTTAATTGAGACCTTTGAGAAAAAGCTTTTAATAAAAGATGAGTACTTTTACACAGACAAGGACAGAAATAACTTACAGAATAGATTAGTATCCTTGACAAAGTACATAATTAACGATTTGCAGATCTGAAAATGGCCGAACCCATTAAGCTGAAGATAGTGCCTACAGTTAAAACATGGTTGTTAAGGAATTTGAAGTAGAAGGAACGAGAAAAAGAGGTTACCAAAAAACTTAAGATTTTGTTAATGGTTCAGTAACAAGTAATTGATCTTACTGAAGGCACAGGGCCAAGAAAGAATAATTACACTGCCCGTCTTATTACGATAAGTTTCTTTTATTTTTGTACAGATTCAATGGTTTACGTTTTCCTTCGTTGATAGATCAAAGATTTTTATCTGTACAGTGTGCGGCTTATCATTAATATGGAATTATAGTAATTATAACTTAATTATGAGAATGTCTAAAGTTATATGTGTATAATGTCTACAAATTCCTAAGTCCAGTTGGCCTTCGTTTAAGTGGTTAAGAATTGAAGGCCATTGTGTGTTTTGCCTTGTATCCAGATTTTAGTGGACAGTATAATACTGGGTTTTATTTTCTTTCCTTCTTCGACTCTGAGCTGCTCTTTTCCTACACTTTTCCTCTTCTACTTCCCCTTACTTTAGAAGTACCGGACTTTATCTCCATTTATTCACTGCGCAAACTGCACTCATGACACTCTTCTTTGCCCCAACAAATTTTACCTTATAATAGTTACTTGAAACTAATGTATTATAACCACACAAAGAATTGATAAATATGTAGCTACTGAACACATAATTATAGCGGATAATAGATAATAATAGCTGCACGAAGTACAGCAGTCTCTAATAGAGTGGGAAACGAATAGCACAGAGTGCTTCTCACGCCCAAACTTCCAGAAGTCAGACCCTCAGATCGGTACCAAATGTTGTATGAAGATATAGTATCAGCCAACATAATTCGTACTATGTGCTGTCGTCCAGAAGAACATGCGTAAACGGCAATAAAAAGTAACAGTAAAACCATGGGGGACGAGAAAAGTGTGTCTGTGAGTGATACACTATGTGATCGAAAGTATCCGGACACCAGCAGAAACATACATTTTTCACATTAGGTGCATTGTGCTGCCAGGTACACCATATCAGCGACCTCAGTAGTCATTAGACATCGTGAGAGAGCAGAATGGAGCGCTCCACGGAACTCACGGACTTCGAACGTGGTCAGGTGATTGGGTGTCACTTGTACCATACGTCTCTACGCCATATTTCCACTCTCCTAATCATCCCTGGGTTCACTGTTTCAGATGTGTTAGTGAAGTGGAAACGTGAAGGGACACACACAGCACAAAACCATACCGGCTTACCTCGTCTGTTGACTGACAGAGACCGCCAACAGTTGAAGAGGGTAGTAATGTGTACTAGGCAGACATCTGTCCAGACCATCTCACAGGAATTCCAAACTGCATCAGGATCCACTGCAAGTACTATGACAGTAAGGCAGGAGGTGAGAAAACTTGGATTTCATGATCGAGCGGCTGCTCATAAGCCACTCATCACGCCGGTAAATGACAAACGACGCCTCGCTTGGTGTAAAGAGCGTAAACATTGGACGATTGAACAGTGAGAAACGCTGTATGGAGTGACGGATCACGGTACACAACGTGGCGATCCCATGGCAGGGTGTGGTTATGGCGAATGCGTGGTGAACGTCATCTGCCAGCGTGTGTAGTGCCAACAGTAGTATTCGGAGACGGTGGTGTTATGGTGTGGTCGTGTTTTTCATGCAGGGGGCTTGCACCCCTTGTTGTTTAGCGTGGCGCTATCACCATGTTTTAAGCAACTTCTTGCTTCCCGCTGTCGAAGAGTAATTCGGGGATGACGATTAAATCTTTCAGCATGATTGAGCACCTGTTCATAATGCACGGCCTGTGGCGGAGTGGTTACACGACAGTAAAATCCCTGTAATGGACTGGCCTGCACAGAGTCCTGACCTGAATCCTATAGAACACGTTTGGGATGCTTTGGAACGCCGACTTCGTGCCAGGTCTCATCGACCGACATCGATACCTCTTCTCAGTGCAGCACTCCGTGAAGAATGGGCTGCTATTCCCGCAGAAATCTTTCAGCATCTGACTGAACGTATGCCCGCGAGAGTGGAAGCTGTCATCAAGGCTAAGTGTGGACCATCGGCGTATTGAATTCCAGCTTTACCAATGGATGGCGCCACGAACTTGCAAGTCATTTTCAGCCAGGTGTCCGCATACTTTTCATCACATAGTGTACTTTTGTGGGTCGCGCTTGGGTGTGATGGTAGAGCATAAAGTCGTTGTGCTAATCGTCTCGCATTCAAACCCCACTGACGACAGCTTATTTTAACTGTTTACGCGGGAAACTATTATATGGGGGAACATTTGCCTGACACGTAAAAGGACACTTCGGAGTATATAGCAATTTTCTTTTAACAGTCTGCTTTTGGTTCGTTAGCTGACAGTCGCATACCATGGAGTACATTTATACATGTGTGGTGTTCTGCCGGACATGTGCAACAGAACAGACATCACTCGCGATGAAATAGCTACTGCTTTGTAGTTTCATAGAATAAACATAAACAATCGGAACTGTAAAATAAAGAAACAATTACATCACACGTGCGGTAGTCCCATTTAACACTTCCATGCATAACACAGAAAAAATTTTTCGTCATTGGGATTTAAGCCCAGGACCCTTGGTACGATGATTAACGCTATACCCATTTTCCTACAGAAGCTGTACATATTAGTCACTCGCAGTTATGCTTTTCCTGTGCTCCGTAGTTCTGGTGTTACTTTTAAGTAACGTTGATGCCCATCGTGCTGCATGACAGCACATAGCACTAAGTAAATTGGAGTTTTGGTTGACATTCTATCGACACACAACGTTTGGTACTGATCTGAATGTCTAACATCTGGAGGTTTGGGTGTCAGCTATAATTTTGAGTAATAATAGACAAGTACTCATTAAATCACATATTTCACAATAAACACATAGAGAAAATTTATCTCAATTTTCTCATTATATGATATAGGAGATATACCTAAGGAGCGTAGTGAATATTTATAATAATAATTACTATAAACTGTTGACAGAGAGAATTAGGGAACGATTGACGGGAATGGGGGAAAGAAATAAAGTAGAAGAAGAATGGGTAGCTTTGAGGGATGACATAGTGGAGGCAGCTTTAGAGGATCGAGTAGGTAAAAAGACGAGGGCTGGTAGAAATCCTTGAGTAACAGAAGAGATATTGAATTGAATTGATGAAAGGAGAAAATATAAAAGTACAGTAAATGAAGCAGGCAAAAAGGAATACAAAAGTCTCAAAAATGAGATCGACAGGAAGTGCAAAACGGCTTAGTGGGGATGGCTAGAGGACAAATGTAAGGATGTAGAGGCTTATCTCACTAGGAGTAAGATAGATACTGCCTACAGGAAAATTAAAGAGACCTTTGGAGAAAAGATAACCACTTGTATGAATATCAAGAGCTCAGATGGAAACCCACTTATAAGCAAAGAATGGGAAGCAGAAAGGTGGTAGGAGTTTATAGAGGGTCTATACAAGGGCGATGTACTTGAGGACACCATTATGGAAATGGACGAGGATGTAGATGAAGATGAAATGGGAGATATGAAACTGCGTGTAGAGTTTCACAGAGCACTGAAAGACCTAAGTCGAAACAAGGCCCCGGGACTAGACAACATTCCATTAGAACTAATGACAGCCTTGGGAAATCCAGCCCTGACAAAGTCTACCCTCTGGTGAGCAAGGCGAAATACCCACAGACTTCAAGAAGAATATAATAAATCCAATCTGACAGAAAACAGGTGTTGACTGATGTGAAAATTACCGAAATAGCAGTTTAATAAATCACGGCTGCAAAATGCTAACACGAATTCTTTACAGACGAATGGAAAAACTGGTAGAAGCTGACCTCGCGGAAGATCAATATTCATTCCATCGAAATGTTGGAACACGTGAGGCAATACTGACCCTACGACTTATCTTAGAAAACAGATTAAGGAAAGGCAAACCTACGTTTCTAGCATTTGTATACTCTCTTTCAAATTCTGAAGGAGGCAGGGCTAAAATACAGGCAGCGAAAGGTTATTTACAATTTGTACAGAAACCAAATGGCAGTTATATGAGTGGAGGGGCATGAAAGCGAAGCTGTTGGGAAGGGAATGAGACAGTGTTGTAGATGCTGTTCAATCTGTATATTGAGCAAGCAGTAAAGGAAACAAAAGAAAAATTCGGAGTAGCAATTAAAATCCATGGAGAAGAAATAAAAACTTTGAGGTTCGCTGATGACAAAGTAATTCTGTCAGTGACAGCAAAGGACCTGGAAGAGCAGTTGAACGGAATGGACAGTGTCTTGAAAGGAGGATATAAGATGAACATCAACAAAAGCAAACATTTAGATTTAGATTTCAGCGGTAAACATGCTATTTACCATAAGCAGACAATGTGAGCAGCTCGAGCGCAAAGACTACATTAATAGCAGCCGGGCACTAGAAGAAGAGTCGAAGGCCACCTAAAAATGGAGTTAATCGTTAAAAGTAATGGTATCGCTGTACATTTGTTTGATAAGTATTCTCAGAACAGGTCACGTGCCAACAGCCATTTCTAGCTATATACCTGCTAGCAGCAGGGGAATACTGATTGGTTCGATGTAGTCGAAGGACAGACACTGTTAGTTTTCGCTTGTAAATTCTTAATAAATGATTAACATGTGGACAGTTAAGTAACGAGGGAGATCTGGATATTTGATACTGACAACTGGGTAAAATACTTGATATGTAGCGAGGGTTCTATGGTGCGAACTATACAGTTACCAGGGTATGGTTAATGAGTAATGATGGTAAATGTAGATCACGTACTCTCTGAACAGTTCTCTAAATTCGTTTTACTGTTTCAGTTTTGCAAGCTCATTTAGAGCTGGGTATTGCAATAAGTATTTGGTATAGGGATTTGATACACTCTGAGAGAATCGAATGTTCGACGTGGAGATTTAAAGAATTATGTATTCACTGAGAGAATAGTGTAGTGCATTATTGTCGTAAAAGGGCGAGTAGCCTTAATTCTGAGTAATAGGAATTCAACTTGGTATTTTGCTGGCACTAACGAATTTTGGAACGTGATAATTGATTGGTTGTACAGCGTCAGTTTCGCCCACTCACTGCCAAGATCCTACCTTCAGAATCGATTGACAATTAGTTGGAACCATTTACTCATACACGTCAAGGCTTTACCATTACTTTTTTTTTTGTACGTCGAATGACTTTTAAAGCAGGGAAAGATTGTGGGTCACGATCAGTCGTAATTTTACTCTATCTGTTTAAATGTCATGGCATGGCACGTACATTAATGCTTTTTAATCGCGTTATTGTGGTTAGAACTTGCAGTCACACGATCACTATCGTCGGCAGCTTCTGTATATGAAAGTCAAATAAAACATAGGTGTGTTAAAACTCGAGAAGAAATTAGTCGCAGCTCTTAATTGCAAGAGAAACTGAAATTATACCAAAACCAAAAGAACATTACAAGACCTTACTCTGTGTACAAAGCGAGGGAAATATTAGAATGTAAAATAATAAAATTCATCAAAGGAGATGGCCCGGATATTAACAGGAAAAGAGGTTCTTTGATGCTGATGTTTACGTGTGCGAAGTAATTAAAGTTCAGAGATAGTTCAACTTTAGATCTGAGATAATATTATCACGAAATAATTACTAACTAAAATTTGGAAACATTCGAATGATTCGTTTACCTTCATAATTGTGAATTATTTACTTAAAATATTAATAAATAGACGCATAGCAAAGGCACTGATTTTACTACGCGAACAAAGCACATACTCTGTAATGAGAGAATATTATATTACTCACTAATTACCTAGTAACATATCTGAGTATTAAATTGACACCATCTATAATTTATGAAACATGGTTTTCTTTAACAATCCAGTATCAAATGAAATTTTTTATTTACATAATAACTAACCATATCGAAGCATCGTAAGTAGAAGTTGATTGTGATCAGTTAAGGGGTACTCAGAGTCTATGTCGTTTTAATGCAGACACGATGATATAAACGGATCAACGGCGCATCGTGACGCATTTTTTGATCGCAGTTATTTTAGAAGGTTTATTTATTCAGAAGATATTGTATGACAACGAACATTTTACAAATTCATAACATTTACTAGATAACTTCGAATTCTTATTGAAGAGTTTATGTTGTCTTACTGACGACTATGTAGTGCACGTACGGGTATTCATTTAATGCAGAGAATCTGCTTTAATTAATGATTATTATAAGAACATATCTTACGTTTCTGATGACCTAATAGTAGCATATACGTTAATGTGCTGGCTTTAGTTCTGGAATTCGAATCTCTGCCAAACTTTCGATTTTGTACGTAGAAACAAAGTATGCAAGAACGAGGAACTCTGATCATTGCCGATTCCCATGATTGTGTATAAATCACTGTTTGTTCTGTTTCCATAGATTAATAAGTAAAATTCTCTTGAGCTGGAACGGACTAACTGCAGACGAATACTCAGGGAATTTCCACTTATTCATAATTTCGTTGAGTGTAGGAACTATTAGCACATTGTGACACACCGTAACGGGTGACACGTAGTCTGCTACTTAAATTATAGCTGATATTCTTTGTAAGAAGCTTATACTAGTAACAGGCTGGCATGAGAAGTTAATCGCTACACGCAGTCCACCAAATACAAAACAGTTTTGGAAATGGCATGTTGACTAACATCTGCTCCTTGTTTCAGTGCAGGACGCGTCATCCGCTACCATAATCCCCTTTTTACAGATTAGTGCAAGAAGTTTGGCGGCTAACGCAATAAGCACAGAGTGACGTTGTTTGTTAAAATTTTCACTTCCACGCATCAGCAATAACTAGCGACAGTTTACTAGGTAAAAGCGTAACGGTTGTTCAGTTACAGTGCATCTTCCTTATCTCCAACCTATCATAGACCAGTATGAAAAACCCAAGATGACGGAAATAGCACACTTGTGTTAGTGGAAACTTAAGAAAGCGTTTCCTCCCCTCCTTAACTATGAATTAATTTAAAAAACTGTCGAACTGTGGTAATTGGAAAGTAAAAGGACCCTCTCCTCCTCCCCTGCCTTCTGCCCTATCGCCAACAAGTCACAGCGCAGTATCAATACGAAACATCCAATGAAAAGTTCAAGGTGACGGAGACAAACCAATTGTACTTTTGCTGGGCATCCCCTGCATTCAGTTTCCCACCAATCAGAGGGTAAAATCTAAATCAAGTTTAAAAACGGCGACAAATTGCATTATTTCCGACTACTTATCAATCCATGCCTTCTCCCGCTCACCCCTTCCTTGTCACCGGCCAATCAAAATGAAGAAACGGACGAGTTATGTGGTTTATACTTCCTCCTCTCTCTCCTGTCCCCAACCAACCAGAGTATAGTATTAAAATGATATGCCAGATACACGATAAAAAATTATACAACGGCATGTTGAAGGTGAAAAAATATTCATTATTTCCTTGAAAGTAAAAATTGTTCATTACTTACTGCATAAAAATACTATCAAGTTACATGGATTACATACAGACAAATCGTCTGCTTTACACCTCTCCCTCTCCTCTTTTCAACCAATTAGAGTACGGTATTAAAACGATGTGCCAGATACGCAGTAAAAAAAAATAACGTAACATTCACGTGAAAGTCAAAGATGTATCCATTACTTCCGTGAAAGGCACATGCCTCTGACTGCTTATTAAATTGAAACCGAGAACAAAGTTATCCATTATTGACTTACATATACATACCTCTAGCATAATAAAATAAAATTACTCCAGGGTCAAAGATATGCATTATATCCTAAAACTGGTGTGTCTGTAAATAAAAAATTCAGTATTCCATACAAACATATTTTCCCTCTGTATCTCATGTGTCAAAAAATGTATGCTCCTTAAATATGTGACCGAATAATCATTTTTCTCCGTTACTCTGACTTAACAGTAAACTGAAGAGAAGCTCAAAGTAATGCGTTATTGACATAGACATACATACCTCTGGTGGAACATCAAAACCTTTCCATTGTGAAACAGATGAATTATACGTGCATACACACACACACACACACACACACACACACACACACACACACACACACACACACATACAATAAACACATACATATCTGTATTTCATATGTCAAATACTATACTCCTTGAACACCTCTCCAATTCCATCATTTCTCTCTGTAGATATCTCTCTCATACAAAGTAATCATTCTCCTTTTCTCACATGGTCGCTGTCATTCCACCTTTACGTGGTCAGATTTCCCACCTTTGGGTGCTCATCCATTCCTCCTTTGGGTCACCATTCCCTCAAGGAGGTCGCAATTCCCTTAGTTTTGTTAGGCATTAGCTGTTAGGTGTTATGTGCTAGCCATGAAGCGTTACACCTTAGCAGTTAAGGGTCAGGTGCACCTAACAGTTAACCGCAAAGGTCTAATGCCTCATGGGCAACACATAACACCAAACAGCTAATTACTAACACAAAATGCCTAACACAATCCTATTCACCATTGACCATCACTGCTTACTGACCATCAGTGATCACTGACCACTGATCATTGACCATCACATATCACCGACCACTATTAATCACTGACTTCGTTGAGTACTGACCATCACTGGTTGCTGACATTATCTGCCACTATTGCCATCCTGCAGTAATAAGAAAACAAAATCTAGCTGCTGCAGAGATACACCTTCCAATCATGACTGAGGAAGGGTTGTAAACTATGCTCTGTCTGCCTGCAGTTTTAATGATACATAGCTATCAACTAGGAGTATATAACAAAGATGTATGACATTGCTATATTTTAGCTGGGTGCTTATAGGCAGTAGAAGACTGCAATTTTAATGCAATATAGCAAGAGGCAGTGCCCCCCCCCCCACACACACACACACGCACAATCACACACACACACACCCACACACAGTATTGCGACACTAACACCAAACGCCTAATGATTGTGCCTAAGGAACAATGCATAACGCCTTCCAGGCAACAACATTGTAATGCACAATTTTCACCCTCTAGCAACTGACGTCTCTCTGGCGTTAGAACACTATTTAAGACCCAGTAACACTTAACGGCTGAAGTATAAGGCACTACGTCACCAGCCAACAATATTATAATACACGTTTTCTGCCTCAACTAACTGACATCCATCTGGTTTTACAATAATTATTAAGATCCACTAACACCTTATGCATAACGCTTAATATCTAAGCATAACGCATAACAAAAAATGCCTCCAGGCAACAACAATATAGCACTTACATCTACGTCTAGATTAATACTCCACAAGCCACCTGACTCTGTATGGTGGAGGGTATTTCTGGTACTACTAACTGATCCCCCCTACCCTGTTTTCCAACTCTCCCCAGAAATTACTCTCTCAAAATTTCAATAGTAATCCTCTCCATGATGCACAACGCCTATCTTGTAGTGCCTGCCACTAGACTTTGTTGGGCGTCTCTGTAACGCTATCGCGACGAGTATACCATCCCGTGACGAAACTCAGGTTTCTTAGTTGGATCTTCTCTATCTCTTATGTCAGTCTTACCTGGTAAGTGTTCCAGACTGGTGAACAATTCTCAAGAATCGATCAAACAAGTGCCTTCTAAGCCACTTCTTTCGTGGATGAGTTATAGTTCCTTAAGATTTTTCTGGCATTTTCTTTTCTTGCTAATTGTTTTCTGAGGTATTCCACTTGAACGTGTCCTGGACAGTTAACCCTAGATATTTTACGGTATATACTGTTTCCAGCAATTTGTCATCAATAGTGTAGTTGTACAGTAGTGGATTTCTTTTCCTGTGTATGCGCAATATGTAACATTTATCTGCATTCACGGTCAACTGCCAGAGACTGCGCCGCTCCATCAGTCTTCTGTAGGTCATTTTGCAAATAATTGCTGTCTTTTGGCTTTAATAGAAAAGTGTACAAAATTTCCCCCTCCAGTAGGTGATATTCATCTGTTGTTAGAATACCATTTCAGAACCAGTAACAATTCGATCGGAGCTCAGATTTGCCTTAAAAGTCAGGTGTCTCTATGTATCTGCAGGAAACTGGCGTTGCTGTAAAAAGAGGCAAGCTGAAGCTGACTCTGTATAGGAAACAGCATCTAAACTCGTTTCTCAACCACTAGAAGAATTGGGAGAACTATTCTGATAGGAGAATAAGAGATACACTATGTGATTACGTATTTATTGCCAAATTGCCAAATTATAGACCTGTTACCTGATGTTTAAGACAGGTCGTACATCTTACAATTTTCGTTTTTCATCTTTTTACAGTTTTCTTTCCTTTTGTTTTATCTACAACATTTACAAAGAATGATACATTTCAAAATAACAATAATTTAAGGTTGAAATATAAATAAATTTTTTTTTGTTATTTAAGAAGAATATAAAAAGAAGATAGGATAGATGAGAGATTTGTTAATACCATCACCGAGTGTGACTGACGGAGAATACCTCGGAATGGTTTCTTCGAGCCGTTGACCGCCAGTCACACACAGACACACACACACACACACACACACACAGGCACACACAAATAGTCATTAGTAGAGAAATAATGTTGCTTATCCTATTTGTTACGTTATTTACTGTCACATCTCAGCTTCCTCCTCCTGTTCCTCCTTATTGTCACTATTTTCTTTGTCACTGTGGGTATCGCTGTCCATCCTCTGGAGATTTCTGTTACGCTGCACATAGGCATGTCTGTGATGTCGTGTCCGCATATACTCTTCATGTGTTGTTTTTGAAATACTGTTTGTCAGTGCGTTTAATTGTGCCCATTGTTCTTCGTCTCTTATTGCTGTGTATATATCTATGTCTGTATCTGTGTAATCTAAGTGTAGTGTATGTCTATTGTTCGCGTATTGCCAGCAGAAAAAGACAATGTGTTCTAGGGAACCTTCTTCCCTGCATGTGCATGTAGGTGTCTGCCTCAGACTCCCGCGGTTTAAGTGCGTGGGATAAGGTCCGTGCCCGGTTAAGAAATGTACCATACCGCGGCTGGGATCGATACGTCTCATTCTCAACCGCTCCCTTATGTCACGGAGGAAGTTGTGCAGTCTACGTCCCTTATCACGTACATCCCACTCACCTTGCCGTGTATGCAAACGCCAACTTTTAAGGGGACGTATCGTCTCTATGGGCACACCGGTTACTGTGTGTACCTTATCTAGTCTCCCAACCTTTAACCAGTACCTTGCGGCTCTGTATTTGATCGTGATATCTATGGGGCATATTCCGAGCACCACGCACAGTGCATCCGCTGAGGTGGTACCGAAGGCTCCGGATAGCCTAAGTAGGACACTTCTCTGCCCTCGTCTGACGGATGCTTTGTTGGTGACCACGTTCAGTCTATGTGCCCACGTGCTAGCTGCAAAGCTGAGTACTGATTCGAAGAGCGCACAGTGGTATGTACGTATGACTGGTAGAGGTAGTATGTACTGTTTTGAATTTAGCCTCATCAGTTTGTGGAGTATTTTTTCTGCTTTGTCTGTTGTTAGCCATATGTGTTCGTGGAAATTCAATTTCTCATCTATGTGTACCCCAAGATAGCTCGTAATGCGTGCTCGTTTGATGTTGGTGTCCCCAATTTTAACCGAAGGATTCCTTTGGAGTGATCCTTCAGTAAAGTGTATTTTGTTTTGTTTTCAGCTATCCTGAGTTTGTTGTTGTAACACCACTGAGTAATTGTTTGTAGTAATCCACTGGCTTTCTCTTCTAACTGGACTCTGTTGTTTGCAGTGACTACATCTAATAGGTCATCTGCGTAGGTGACAATTCCGTCTGACCTGTCATCCCCATCCAGAAGCTGTAGGAGGGGTTCGATTGTTATGTCCCAGAAGATGGGGTCGCAGATCCACCCTTGAGGACAGCCTTTGGCAATTCTTTTAATTACTTTCCGGCTGTCCATCTGCCATTCGACTACTCGGTCTTTACAGTAGTCTAGAAAACTGTTGTACAGTGATTGCGGTACCTCCAGATGTCTTAGCCTCTGAAACAGTGCGGGCCACCAAAGATTATCAAATGCTCCGGCAATGTCAATCATTATTGCCATGGCATATTTCTGTTTTGTGGTGTTAACTATGTGCAGGGCCTGGTTGATGGCATCATCTATTGATCTGCCAGGTCTGAAGCCGAACTGGTGTTGGCTCATACGCCTGAGAGCTCTGTGTGTTTGCAGGCGCTTACACGGTAGCTTCTCCTGAATCTTTGCTAGGGTGTTTATTAGGCGTATTGGCCTGTACGTTTTTGGATCTGAAGGATCCCTTTCCGCTGATTTGGAGGTTTTCCATACTGTAGGCACCCTGCCCAGCCGTAAGGCATCATTCAGTAACGTTGTTAGGAACGGGGTGATCTGCGGTGTTAGTTTTTCAGTGTTTCCGAGTGGATACCATCTGGTCCAGGTGATTTTTTGTTTTTGAGCTCTGAGATTGCTAGCGCAACCTCTTCTTGCGGAAAACGACAGGCGACAGTTGCAGTGTTGTATGGTGTGTGTAGGTTTTCTCTTAGTGTAGCATGATATTGTGTGTCTGTATCGATAACGTCGTCAGGGAGCAGTTTATACAGCAGAAACTCCGCTGTATTCCTCCATCCCCTCGTCATTGTGTCGTCATCCTGCCTTAGCGTTCCCAGAACTATTGGGGTTTTTATCTTCTCTGTCAGTATTTTGTATGGTTCCCCCATATATTTTGCTCTGTTTGTGTTGTTACAAATAGCTCCCATTGTTGTCTACGCGTGTTGTATAGGGTCTGTCTATATAAGTCTTGTGCATGCCTATATGCTTCAAGTCTTATTCGTCTGTCCCTATCTGCTAGCGCCCTTTCATATAATTTTCGTTTGAGTCTTGCGTCTTTTTTGAGTCTCGTAAGCGCGTTGGTCCATGGTACTGGTGAGCAATTTGTGTTCTTTGCTGTCGGTATTGAAGTGTTTCGTGCATGTTGTATCACCTGTGTTAACTTGTGTGTTCTATAATCGATACTTCCATTGATGTTTTCTAGATCGTGTCGTTGGATAATTTCCTTTAATTTGTTCCAATCTGCTTTGAGCAACGGCAAGTGTCTGGTGTGTGATTTGGTCATTGTGTTCTGAGTGTGAGTTAGTGTGTATGTTATGACATGATCACTACTGGTTATGTTATCGTGTACAGTCCAGTTTGTTACGTATGCCATTGCTGCATTATTTGCTAGCGTACCATCGAACCCTGCATATGTTGGTATAGGTCCTTCCGTATTTATTACATGTAATTGTGTTTCTTGTATTAGATCGGTGATTATGCGTCCTCTGTCATCTGTTCTGTCCGAGTTCCAGAGGGTCGATCTGGAATTAATGTCAGCACTTATCACTAATTTTTTTGCCTCTGGCATACATTACTAAGTCTCTGATGTAGTCTGCATACGGCTGAATTTGATGGCTGTATTGGGTGTACATGGATCCAATAACCCATGTGACGTTCCCGTTAGTTATCTCTATGGTAACCAAGTGTTGATTGCGTAACTGTGTAACCTTAATTATGTTATAAGTTCTATTTAGAATTACTATTGCAGCCTTACAGTCATTGCTGCTTGTTATTGTGGTAGCATGTTTTGGTAGACATATCAGTTGCCCGTTTCTATTATAAGGTTCTTGTAAGCACATGATGTCTGCTTGCAGGTCTTGTGGTATTTTAGGGATTTCCACGCTGACTGTCGTACTGTTTTTTGTATTATGTTGTAAGATATTCATTTTTTGTCTATGTGTTCTGGGTGTTTTACGTGTACAAAACATTTACTGCCAGTCTGTGAGTAATCAAAATATGTTCGTCCGTGTGCTCTTACATGATCCATATATATTTGGTCCAAGTCGAAAGATTCTGACCTGTGCAGGCAGACCTGTAGCATGAGATCGAGCAGCGGCTCTGCTGATGCAGGAATATTTTCTGTCTTTAGGATGATTCTGTCTGTTTGCTCAGTTACTGGAAAACAGAGAGAATCTCCCTTTGGATGGCACAATCTAAGTAGCATCCGCTGCGCTGTCTGCAGTATCTCTTTTTTCTTTAGCCTACTTAAAAGTAAGTTAAGTTCTAAATTATCGTAATTAGGTGCAGCTGGCTTGCTGTTGGTGCTGGTTTCTGATGCGGTCTCTGAGGTGGTACTAGAAGGATTGTGGCTTGGTGTTGGCCGCTGATTGGGGGACATTTTAAGACCTCTTTTGGATGTCACATGGTTACTTTTCGTTTTGTCACACGCGTCTTCAATGCTGTTTGCCTTCACATGTTTTTCACTGATGTTGGTGGTGCTTGCTGGCGTGGTGTCGGCGATGGTGGTGATTTGTATGGGACTGACTGTATGTGTTATGTTGTCTTTGTTTGTGTTTGGAGTGGAGGTTGTTGCTAAACGCACGTTGCAAATATCACATGTCTCTCCCTCAGTTTTGTCCTCATCTAATTGGTCTACTTTTATAAGTCTGGGTCCGGTAGTTTTGAGTTTTGTATTGGTCTGTGGCCTGAGTGTTTCGATGTGTTTTGATTCAGGGATTGCGTGCCTGTCTGTTCCTTGTTCCTTTTTCCCGGGGTGAAAAGTGTCTCCCGAGACAAATTTGACTGGTTTAATGTACTGTTCACATTTACGTGTGTCGTAGGGTTTTCCATGTGATGATGATTCTGGTTTGTGTTCATCCTGTGTATGTGTGGTGTGATGTACTTCGGCTGGGAGAAATTGTGAGGGAGTATGTCGGTTTTGTTTGTACATTTTCTTGTGCACAATATATGTAAGTTCATCTTCCAACTCATCTATCCTCTGCGTTAATGTTATTTGGAAGTTTATGCAGTGGTGTAATTGTCTTTTAATTTGCTTTGCCACCTCGTAGTGGATGGAACCACAGAATGTCATGTCATCTACCTATTCTATCGTATTAATGCAGCTATGCTGTAACGTTGTTGAGTGTATTAAGGGCGGGATGGGTTCATTATCGACGTAATTCTCCGGCAGAAGATTCATTTGCCTTCTCCAGTAAATTGCTCTTTGGTAGCTTCTCTGTAATGTTGACGGTGATTTGTATTTATGTGTTTTGGGTGATTGGCTTTGGGCGTTTGCGTTTCTTGTGTATGTGCTGATTTTAGCTGCCATAATCTATACTATCCAGGAACCGGTCATGCAACTGTTTATAGGTCTGACAATCAACTCCTTTTGTTTTATTGCAGACGCGGCCTCTGTATTTGCAGGGGATACAGACGCAAACCGCGGACCTGCACTCACTGCGCTTGAGTCTTTGCTTGCCGCACTTGGCACACGTGACGTCGGCTCTTCTGCAGGTTTTAGTCGTATGTCCCAGGTCGCAACACTTAAAACACTTGTTTACTACTGTATAGTCTTTCATAGAAAGTGATTCGAAGTCTATGTAGACTCACTGTCTTCTTGTGAGGACTCTGTACAGGTATGGGCTGGCCTCCAGTATCTGGGGACTGAAACCCCTTCCCTTAGGCCCTGTTTAGAATCTTCTTTTGACCTCTCTGTCGAGGTCTTCTTTCATGGTGTCGCCGCTTATATTCTGCTCGTAAAGGCTTTCTAGAAACTCTTCGTCGGTAAGCGTATCTGGCACGTGATATACTGCCACGAGTGGCTTGCGTTTTCACGGTCCTTCACAGACAATGGAGTGCAGGTCTTTAGTCTTTTCTATTATTTTTCGACAATCCTCCTGTGTTTCCGTTTCCACTATACCTGCAGTCTGTGTTGTTCTGATTGATTTTATATGTATATTCTCTATCCTGGGATTTATACCCTTGGTGATGGTGTGTCGAACAGCTTTGGCGTCTTGATTTTCTGTCGATTTGATATAGAGGGTTGTGGACTGTTTTGTTTTAGCCTGTTCTATTCTTCGAGCCTCTTTGGTTTTGGGCTCTATAGCTACGGCGGCAGCATATGTTAGTGTCTGTGCTTGTGTCTGTGCTTGTTGTGCGACTTCAAAAATGGTTCAAATGGCTCAGAGCACTATGGGACTTAACATCTAAGGTCATCAGTCCCCTAGAACTTAGAACTACTTAAACCTAACTAACCTAAGGACATCACACAACACCCAGTCATCACGAGGTAGAGAAAATCCCTGACCCCGCCGGGAATCGAACCCGGGAACCCGGGCGTGGGAAGCGAGAACGCTACCGCACGACCACGAGCTGCGGACTGTTGTGCGACTTTATTAGTCAGTTCTCTTATTTGTTGCTGCAAGTGTTGGTTCGCTACATCCAGTTCCCTATTTTCGTTCTATAATTTCTCAGCCTTCTCTTGCAAAGTCTGACTGGATTCGAGGCTCTCTGTAGTTCTAATCTTAGTCGCCTACTTTCATCGTTTAGGCAGGACAGTTTAGCTTCAAGGCTAGTTATTTCGAAAGCCAAGGGAAACACTTTGTCTCTAATGACGGTTAACAGAACAGATGAAACAAGCTTAGCTTTTAACTCTGCTCCTATTTCACTCAATATTTTGTCTACGGCTGCAATCTTTTAACAGGGGGACATAGGCACGAGTTCTTCCTCCGTGTGCTCCATACCGGGTGTGACGTTGATGGCTCGAGCTAGCATCTTACCCCATGCTTTCCTTCTTCTTCCGTCGGCCTCTGGTGTGGTGGGGTCGCTGCTTCGTCGGCTGGAATCCAGGGCCGGAGGTAGGCAGGCGGTTGTTTACCAACAGCAGGGAGCCCAGCTGGTGGCCGCTACTGCTGACGTCGACGGCGGGGCGCGGGGCAGCCGGTGGCCGCTGCCGACGCGTCGGATTCCGCTGCGGCTGGCGAGGCGTCGCGGCGCGCGGCGCGGAGTGCTGACACGCGAGAACCGACGCGGCTGACTGGCGAAACCGAGACGCGCTCGGTCAGCGGGAGGGCGACGGCCTCTCCGTTGACGCGTTGCACACGACGAACGCACTAGAAGCACTTTAATCACTCTCTCTGTTTTATTTACAGTATTTAATGAGTAAACGAGAACGGACTGTGTAAGATGACACCCCCGGTACACGATAATTAAAAATCAGTGTCCACAATCAAATTTTTACCTAGAAAATCTGCATCTGAATGCGGAGCCACATCACACTGCAACCTACTCGGCCGCCATCTGACACCATGTGATCAAAAGTATCCCGTCACCCAGCTGAGAATGACTTACAAGTTCGTGATGCCCTCCATCGGTAATGCTGGAATTCAGTATGGTGTCGGCCCACCCTTAGCCTTGATGAGAGCTTCCACTCTCGCTGGCATTACTTCAATCAGGTGTTGGAAGGTTTCTTGAGGAACGACAGACCATTCTCCGTGGAGTGCTGCGCTGAGGAGAGGTATCGGTGTCGGTTGCTGAGGCCTGGCAGGAAGTCGGTGTTGCAAAACATTCCAAAGGTGTTCTATAGGATTCAGGTGAGGACTCTGTGCAGGCCAGTCCATTACAAGGATGTTATTGTCGTGTAACCACTCAACAACAGGCCGATCGTGTTGAAAGATGCAACCGACATCCTCGAATTGCTCTTCAACAGTGGGAAGCAACAATTTGCTTGAAACATCAATGTAGGCCTGTGCTGCGATAGTGCCACGCAAAACAACAAGGGGTGTAAGCCCCCTCCATGTAAAAAACGACCACACCATAACACCACCGCCTCCGAATTGCACTGCTGGCACTACACACGATGGCAGATGACGTTCACCAGCCATTCACCATAACCACACCCTGCCATCGGATCGCCACATTGTGTATCGTGATCCGTCACTCCACACTTTTCCCACTGTTCAATCGTCCAATGTTTACACTCTTTACACTAAACGAGGCGTCGTTTGTCATTTACCGGCATGATGTGTGGCTTGTGAGCAGCCGTTCGACTATGGAATCCAAGTTTTCTCACCTCCCGCCTAACTGTCACAGTGCTTGCGGTAGATCCTGATGCAGTTAGGAATTCCTGTGATATGGTCTGGAGAGATGTCTCCCAAGTACACCATACGACTCTCTTCAAATGGCGGCAGTCTCTGTCGTTCAACAGACGAGGTAGGTCTCTACGATTTTGAGTTGTACGTGTCCCTTCACTAACACATCGGAAACAGTGGACCCAGGAGAGTGGAAATCTGGCGTACAGACGTATGACACAAGTGACAGGCAATCACGAGACCACGTTCGAAGTCCGTGAGTTCCGCGGAGAGCCCCAGTCTGCTCTCTCACGATGTGTAATGACTACTGAGGCCGCTGATATGGAGTAAATGGCAGTAGGTGGCAGCACAATGCACCTAATATGAAAAACGTATGTTTTTTGGAGTGACCGGATACTTTTGATCACATAGTGTACCTGCACGTAGGAGATGGGTCTAAATTATTTGTGAAAGCAGAAGAAAAAGAAGATGGCGATGGCAATGAAGTACAGCCACTAAATAATGTTATGGAATAGACAGGCAACATCGTTTTTAGTAGCCAACAGACAGAAAACGTGATACTGTGCACGGCTTCAGATGTGCATAATCCCATCTGTTACGACAGCACCGCCATGCGTGCACTCATTGCTGAGACAGGAGTTGCAGCACGTGGTTACGGGAATTCTCCCTCGATAATACAAAAAAAATTACTGATGTGGCATGTATAACACACCTTGACCGGAAGGACTACATAAAATGTTAAGTAATACATGTGTTCTACTTACTTGAGTTCATTTACACATCAAATGTATTACAACGATTAATATTATTAATCTCATTAATTATTAATTATTAATTAACAATTAAAACAAAATGCTATGCACACAGAATGTTTGCGTTATAGCGTTCAAAAACGTAACAGAAGATAGAGAATGCTCTACTGAACAATTTGAAGTATGGAACCTGGGGTCGGAGAAGCAAGCTTAACGAGATACGGAAATAAAGTCGTCTACCGCTTTGACTGGCATTACTGTTTTCCAGTTTATTTATAACCAATATGCCTACAAGTTTACATGCACTGTGCTAATTATTTACATGTATATTCCTTATTTCCTGCAAGCAAACAGGAGGACGAGCCTGATTAATAGGAAGCCATGATACAGGTTTTGTTTACATTACTTGTCCGTAAAATGGCTCTGTTGTATCGTACTTACATTGTCGTATGACAGATTGTGCTATGAATGAACAATAGGCGCATACATTACTCATGACTATTCAGAAACGCACAGTACAATACGATGGAGAAGTACCAATACAATTCCGCAGAACTCACTGACATTCACCTTGTGTATGCCGAAGTACGTTGCAGTGCTCTCGCTGCTGAAAGGCTGTACTGGGAACGATTTCCTAACAGACATCATCGGTCACGATCTGTGTTTATTTCTCTCGATCGACGAATGCGGGAGACTGGTTCATTGGAAAGATGAAATGAGGGACCTAGGAACTTGAGAACCACTTGCACACCCGATTTTGAAGAGGAAGTGCTTGAACGTGATGCAGTGGACTGCACTACAAGTACCCGACGTATAGCATGTGAAATGGGCGCTTCACATACTAGCGTGTAGCGAGTACTCCGCGAACAACAATTACACCAGTACCACTCACAACGAGTCCATGCAATGCATGTAACTGACTTTGCACGAAGGGTCGTATTTTGTCAGTAGTTTCCCCAACAATGGACTGATCGACCATCATGCTGTTTATTGAGGAGGCCTCATTTGATCGTGATGGTATTTCGAACAGCAGGAGTAGCCATGAGGTAAGCTTTGCTGTGAAT
This sequence comes from Schistocerca piceifrons, assembly GCF_021461385.2. Lineage (NCBI taxonomy): Eukaryota > Metazoa > Arthropoda > Insecta > Orthoptera > Acrididae > Schistocerca > Schistocerca piceifrons. The sequence continues at coordinate 119,792,007 of NC_060140.1, read as the reverse complement.
ATCTGGGCCGGCATTGTAGGCGACAAAGTCATTGGGCCAAATCTTCTACCTGGCCTTCTGAATGGCCACCTGTACTTGAAGTTCTTGCAAAGAGTTCTACCCACGTTGTTAGAGAAAGTACCCTTAGCTGTTCGTGAGAGGATGTGGATACAATACGATGGTGCACCGCCTCACTTCAGCGTGCATGTTCGCAAGCGTCTCAATATTTTATTTGCTGGTCGCTTAATAGGAAGGGTAGGTCCTATTCCATGGCCTGTGAGATCACCTAGCATGAATCGCCTCGATTATTTCCTGTGGGGATATCTAGAGTCACTTGTGTGTGAGACGCCAGTGGATGTGCAGATCTAATTAGTTGCCAGAATTGTAGCTGCCTGTTCAAAATGGTTCAAATGGCTCTGAGCACTATGCGACTTAACTTATGAAGTCATCGGTCGCCTAGAACTTAGAAATAATTAAACCTAACTAACCTAAGGACACAACACACATCCATGCCCGAGGCAGGATTCGAACCTGCGACCGCAGCGGTCCTCGGTTCCAGACTGTAGCGCCTAGAAACGCATGGCCACTCCGGCCGGCCAGCTGCCTGTGATGTGATCCGAAAAACACCAGGGATATTTGTCAGGGTGCGTCATAATCTTGTTCACCAATGTCATGCCTGCATCGAGGCTGATGACCGTCAGTTTCAGCACAATTTGTAAGATACAGTACAAATGGTACGACCATTGTGTCTGTTGTAGTGTATGTCGTTAACTGTAACTAACGTAAATAAAAAAGTACACAGTAACGTGATTTTATTTCTGTTATCTCCTTAAGTTGGATTTTCCGACGCAGTTACCCTCTCTCAAATTGTTCAGTGGAGCATCATATATCTTGTTAAATTTCTGCGCGTTCTTATGGAAGCACCCTGTGTACTTTCATTGACAGTTATTACCGCATGCATAATAATAGCAACCTGTGGAAACTTCGTGAAAAAATTAATAATCGCAACTGGTGATTGCAAATATGACGAATCTAACACTTACGCCAGGGGAAAGTTGTGAATAATCGTGTAAGTGTTTAGTGCTTGACGTGAAATTGGTCACATAGAGTAAAATTACTGAAACTAATACACAGAACTATTCAGGGTAATATGTCGCAAGTGCGGAGGATTTTGAAGGCAAAATGTTCATGACCTCACACAGAAAATCTACAATGTGAGACTTTTAAGATTGTAAAATTACGAATTGACTCGAAATTCCGTTTGTTTCGCGTGGTAGTGGCTCCATTTCACCATAATGGCGTTGCCAGTGTCTGAAGTACTGCGACTTCAATCAGTGGCAGATCATTTGGTGGCTGAATATAACGAAAGTGGTTGAGGAGTAGCAACAGTGCTCCAAGACAAGATACTCATTGAATCAGATGATGAGATGAGGGATGCGATGAGATGAGATGAGACAAGTGAAAACTGTACGAAAGAGTCTGACAAGGAAACTTCACTTTGCTGCATTTTTCGTTATATGCTCAATTTGACTGGCTGTGCTCTGAATCCTTCACATTCTGATCAATCAGTCAGCTTCCCCTCCCCTCTTCCAAGAAGAGCTCAACAGGATTCTTGATTGCACCAGCATTCGGCACTCCACCGGTCTCAGCCATTGTGTTTTCAGAAACGTTATATTTAATCCAACTAGCTTGCAGTAGGTCTTACATCCCCAAACAACTTTTTTTGTAAAAGCCACCCATTTGGTGGTGTCTCATGGGTTTCAAAAACCTAACTTGGGTTTCTCTTTCCACCTGTAAGATACAAACCTCCAGTGTCCAACCCAAAAGTTGGGTTTCTGTCTTCAGATGACAATAGAGCCTTTTGCTATAAATTCTTCCTCACTCCGCCTCGTAAAAACGCTTGCCCCACTCGTCGCTACAAGATGTCCTAACTGTTGTAAATCTGCACATTGGCGTCCTGCAGTGTCACAAAGGTGTGCATAGGGCCTGGGGTCCCAATCTGTATCTTTTGGCCGCTCTGCCGATCGGATCGGTATTCGAGCGCACCAAGCGGTCTTGTTCTCGAAGGAGAGCCCGCATATTATTCTCTAAGTATTTAGGAAGCAATGCCACACAGTTCTGGCGAACCGCTGGCGTGGCGCTGTTGTCAGTTCTCCTCACACCAGCCAACTAAAAGCAATGGCTGTAGATCCACGCCTTCACACTGCAGTGCGCATAGTGACATGAACCTGAAGCTGCTAGCAGCCGACACAGGCATGCTATTCACTGCAGTACTGAAAAGTGTGTTTAGAGTAAGTAGTACAAATGTCACTGACCACATGTGTCCAAGTACACATAATAGCGGTAGAGTATTTGACTGTGTTCTTGAAACTATCATAAATGCCATATTGTGACTTTTTGTTCTCATTCACATTGACATTTTGTTTTGGATTTTATATTTCGTAATATGAGTTACGAATAGTGTGCAGTACCACATTGTACCAATACATCTATAAAACCCCCGAAAAATTGTTTGAGAGAATGTTAAAGAATAACAATATGCATAGAATGTGGTTGTAACGCTCTCCTGGAGATCCAAATTATGAAGTATCCTACTTCCCTATACGACACATCAACGACCATGATCTTAGAAACAAAATTTTAAAAAAGGCCTTTTTGAGAGAGTGTAAAGAGTGCAGTTTACTGAAGTTCGTTTGTAGTTTATAACATGCATCTGATGAATCATAACGTTTCATATACGTTGGTATACTTTAAAAATATTATGGCAGGACTCTTTTATCTCTGTCTACTGTTGTTGAGGATTCGATCACAGAAAATACTTGTGACAATCAAGAGTATAAAGATGATTGCTGCTAGTTTCATTTGCAGTAATTTAAGTTGTGCTCTTAGCTTCCTGTCTAAACACACACTCGGAAATAGAAGAAAATGGTGAATTATTTGAAACAGTATAAAATAAAAATGCCACCATCAGTTTTTTCATGCAGAGCAGTTTCATCCTTCATTTTTTAAACATACTGAAATCACGAAATCGAAGATACTCATTACTGAGAAAGCACGTTTTTGCATGTAAATAACAACGATTATTGCAGAAAGTACTTAACCTTCACTATTAACAAAGTCTAAGAATGTGTTACAGACACGAAGCATAAAAAGATTTTATATACTTACTGGGACACGAACCTGTGATCTTTAACATTACAGATTATCGCCTTATACACTTGACCACGACTGCGACTAAAGAATGATGATTCTATTCCTCTAAAGAAGGAAGGACGCAGGCTGACTTGTCGAATGATGGAGGTGTGGGCCGTAAATGCATGAAATTTGGGAAGATTTCCACAATTAGGCTTCACAAAATTCCTTTCCATTGTTGCTTAGAAGTTGTAAACACGTTTCGACAGTTAATAGCTACAGCACTTGCGGGAAAAAGTACGCGAGGTCACTAGTAATTTCAACTAGCACCCCTGTCATATACGTAAGTAGAGCCGACATCTTGAAATTGAATGATTTTTAAACTCTTAATTACTTAAAAACAACAGGTATTTTGTGAGGATATTGACCAAAAGTGTTCGTTTGACCTTATAATCCTTCACAGTGACAACGATATGAACCATATACCTAACAAAGTAAAACAGTCCATTATGAACTCACTTTCCACCCAGATGCATCCTAGTGATTCTTCAGTAAAACATAGTCACTAAATCCGAAACTGAAACCGCTCATTGTTTCTAAAATAACAAAGTTTAGCTGAAAACAAATCACTGAACCGAACGAGTGGTCATACCAGAACCTAACCACATCTCGGCAGTGTTGTACGAAAATCGGCGGTAGGACTGATCGGTAACATGTCTCTGAAGCTTACAGAATAGCAGCTTCAGATAAAGAACCGAAAATTACGTCTCTACCAAGGCTAACCTACCGGACAGATTGGAATGAAGGATTTAGAACAGTGCCCCTGGCAATGGCCAGTTTCTCCTCACTGGCCTTCCAAGAATAGTTCAGCAGGGCTCCCGGCTGCTTCAGCATTTGGCTCTGAACTAGTGTCAGCCATTGTCTTTCCAAAAACATTCTCCTACATCCAGCTAGCTTGCAGTTCTGTTTTAGATTACTATAGAAGCTAACAGTCACTTGCACATTTAATATCAATTCATTTCTCCAACTACAGTTAGTTACTCATGCCAAGAGTTGATCTCTAATATGAATTTATACAAATTTCCATTTTTTGCATGGCTGTTCCAAAAAAAGTCCCATAGCATTTGCAACACAATCATTTTTTAATCCAGAACGTCTCCCATATTTCTTTATAGCCTTTCACTATGGAGAAGAAGGAGAGTGCAATAAACCTTAAGAAGCCTGTGGGAGCATGTTTTCTACTTCCCTGTTTCTTGTCTCCGGAAGAAAACAATTCTCTCAAATTGCTAAGGTCTGTCAGTTTCCTCAAGGAGATTTTCTGAAATTTGTCAAAGCCTCGACATGTGCATTCTTTCCCTGTCTTACCAGTTTATGTCAAAAAGCCCTAAAAATGTGTCACAGAAAGTATCCTAAAGCATCTGAACATTACTCTCTAGCTAGCGAAATTACATAAATAGATCTCACACAAACCAAACTCTCATAGTTTAGTACATTGTCAGTAGCAGATTATACAATGGTAGTATAAGTATGATTATAGAGTAATTAGAAGCCTAGAGTAGCAAATGTCAGTTTTAGCCACTGTCAACTGCAGCTCTATACTTTCAGTTACATCACATATTAAACCATCACCTGTTGTAATGCCAGTCTGTTAAACTTTATAAAGATGCTTGATTCTTAACACAGTTTCTCAATAGTTTCGAATTTTATTTTCTAAGAAATAGTGCTCCATTTCCCCCACCTTTCTATCTTGCAGGAAACTAATGTGGCTCCTCCTAAAACGACCATATCTTATTCATATCCTGGGTATCCTATTGGTTGGAGGCTGGACAAAACTTCTCATCCAGTATGGTCATATGTTTTTGACAAACACCTACCAGAAGGAAGCCAATAAGCATTCTGGAACAATTTGACCTTGATCTGTGTCACTGACCTCCAACACATAATGTTGTCATGCCCCTCACCGTTCTCCCCAACCTCTGCCCTCCCCTGTCCAGTCCAACCCCTTGTTCTCCAGAGTCCTCCCCCTCACACCCCACTAAACTCCCAGCCCCTCCCCGTCTCATCTCTTCCAATCAGATCCTAGTGTGCTTCCCACCATTAAAACGAAAGAGCTAATAACAGCCTAGAGTTTTAGGAGCCATTAAAATGAGACAGCCAGTCGCAATGTAGGTCCTGAGCAACCTTCTTGGGAATGCTCCATAGTGTCCAAATGATCTGAATACTTTTTCTGCACCTTGTTCAAAAGTATTTATCCAAAAAAATTATGTAAATTGTGTCACTTGGATTATTTCCACATGTAAGATATGTCAGCAAAACACATACATATCTGAGATACAAATTATGGATTTGGTGTTTACGAACACAAATATACATTTCATCTGAATAACGTAAATTGGTGCACACACACAAACATACATACACAATTTGTCTCTATGTCAAATACTGTATCATCATATTAATAAACTTCATCTCACATGTGTGCGCACAACATCAAACCATTACATACAATATTTTTACATCTGTCTCATAGTAAAGTTAATCTCTCTGATCTATACACCACAAAAATATTTATGTCATATGCTGTACTGCCTCAATAAATTTCCTGTCTTTCTACGTCTCTCTATAAGATTACTTTAATGAGGTAACAACAACATCATAATATATTGCAGTGGAAATTATAGGAATAATGTCCAAACAAAAGTAGCATAATTATAAATTTTATTATAATCATTTTTCTTTTCACTGTATCACATTTTCACACATACATTGAAATCACAGCTAAATCTGACTTGTAGCACAAATCGTTTGTCATCTTATCCTGTAACGAAGTGGGAATATAAAACGTTAATACACTTCATCTTTACCAATTAATTGTAAACTTTACGTCGATGCAGTATGAGTAAATATTTGAGACATCTCCAACAACCCAAGCTTTCACAACTGTATCTGCCTTTTAAATGCACCCATGGTCTAGGGATGGCGTCTTTGACTAGAAACGTCCTGAGTCCCTGCTTTTAACCTCGACACAGCTTAAATTATGAATATAAATCATCAACAATACCGGCCAAGATTTCCGGTATAAGAGGTCGCACTTGTTCTGACAACAGCCTCATCAAACAGGGCGCAGGTGTGGACAGAGGTAAAGGGCACTCTCTTGCCCTTGGGCTGGGAAACTGGCCCTAAATGCGGAGGAATCAGCAAAGATCAACGGGATGAGGATGCAGAAGGCACTGGAAACCACTGTACATATATCAATAGGACATGTGGCCGTTAATTGGAAAAGTGTCATAATGATCCCTCCACTGACACAAGATTCCGGACAAATCTTCCATTCGAATTCTGGGAGGTGACCGTGAGAAAAAGATGTGATAACCAATGAAAGGGTGATGTTCTACGTGTCGGGACGTGGAGTGTCAGAAGTTTGAACGTGTTACAGAAACCAGAAAATCTGAAAAAGGAAATTCAAAGGCTCAGTTTATTTATATTGGGGGACAGTGAAGTGAAATGGAAAAAAGACGAAGATTTCTGGGCCGCGCGGTGTGGCCGTGCGGTTTAAGGCGTCATTTCACGGACTGCGCCTCTCGCCGGAGTTCGAGTCCTCCCTCGGGCATAGGTGTGTGTGTTGTTATTGGAGTAAGTTAGTTTAAGTAGGGGCCGATGACCATAGTAATTTGATCACTTAGGAATACACACACATTTTCAAAGGTTTATGGTCAGATGACTATAGGGTAATACCAATAGCAACAGAGCTGTAGCAATAACCGTAGCAGTATTCGTTACGAATGGGAAGGTAGGTGCACAGTGTGGTAAGGTTGTTCTCATCAGAACCGATAGCTGCAAGCAGAAGATGAAGAGGAAGTCTGTGAGAATACGGACCGCGTAATTCAGTACATAAACAGAGATGAAAATCTAATAGGCATAGGGGACTGGAACGTAGTGGTAGGGGAAGGAAGAGAAGGACGGGTTATGATAGAATATGGGCTTGGTATTAGGAATGAGAGAGGACAAAGACTGAGCTCCGCAATAAATTTCAGCTAGTAATAGGAAAATCTCTGTTCAAGAATGACAAGAGGAGGTGGTATACTTGCAAAAGGCCGCGAGATATGAAGACCGGGTGTGGTAGTCGCAGTTATTTATTTCAATTTTGTTACACAGTCACCTAAATAAATATTGGCACTTTTATTTAACTGACTTGTCGTCTACATTTTTAAGAATGATTGTAAAATCAACACAGGCCAACGAAAAAATTTTTTTAAAAATTTTCTTTTTACTTTAATATCAAGGGAAATGTGGGTGCAATATACAGACTGTAAGAAATGGGCACATGAGAAATGTACCTCAGGAGGTGCCCATTTTGTTTCTCAAAGTTTCCAGACTGATTTTTCTGATTAATTTTGTAGAATTCTAATAATTTTTATTTTAGGGCCGTTATCAATTGAGAGTTTTCGCTGTAGACTATTGTTGTCGGCCTATGATATTAGATTTCAAGTAAATTTTTCTTTGCGTATGTACAATCATCAGAAATATTTTGTTTGTCTTTATGTTATTAGTGTTAAATAGTATAGTTATATTTTAATCTTGGCTGCTCCTTTGGCCTGCAGAAATTTATATGAATACAGGAAGGATTTTGTTTCTTCAAGCATCTGTATTTTTCACTTAATATTAACACGTGAGAAGCAACCTGATCCCTATGACAACCATCCCACTCCTGGGGACGGTAGTCACGAACATCGCATAACAGGAAAGGCAATGCTCATTTTATCACAATAATTATGAAGCCATAAATTATACAAGCCAACAATAGAAAACTTTTTTGCTGAAAATACCATATTCTTATGTTTTTTAGGGTGGGAAATCCAAATATGATATTTAAAAAACTGTGTCACTCACCATTTCTTCACATTTTTCAGTTAAATTTATTAAATTAAGCGATTTTTTGAAGAACTGAACAGCTTTTATACAGTTAAAAATAATTTTAAAAGGCGGTGTAATGAATCTAGATGACGTTGGTAGCACTGTTTAAAAGCGGTAGCAGTCTTTGAAACCTGGTGAGAAGAACATTCTACACAAAAACCTTGTAGATTCAAAAAACTTACTGCTCTTTGTCGTACCTGACATTAGAAAATTGATGTTTGATGTTAACTTTGAAAACACAATGATCTTAAATGAGGAAGAAGCATGGGTAACATTCAAGCAAGTCGTTACAAAGCTCTTAGGACATGAAAAAGACCCAGAATATGTTTATACTATAGCTACAATATTAAAGAAGTTTAAAACTTTAAGATGTTTAATGAGCCTGAAAGTTCACTTTTTGAACAGTCACCTTGATTACTTCCTGGACAATATGGGAGATGTTAGTGAGGAGCAAGGAGAGCCTTTTCACCACGTCATTAAAGTGATGGAGAAACGCTACCAAGGCCGCTGGAACACCAACATGATGGGGGAATACTGTTGTTCACTTCACAGAGAAGTTCAGCAAGTGACTCATCGTAGAACAAGGTACACAAGAAGCGTCAAAGAAAAAAGAGAAAGATAAGACAAACCAATTCCAGCTGACAAGTGAAACCTCTATTAACACATATCATTGTTTTAAGTAGCTTACTGTAAATACAAACCATGCTTGTGTTGTAACAAAGCGTTTCATTAATTTCCGCATTTACCGTATAGCATAGGATTTTTATACTATATAATGAAAAACACATATTGTTCGAAAACTGTGGGTGATACAAAAAAACTAAGGCTAGATTTAGATTCAGCTCATAAAAATTTATAAAGATCTGATATTAAAGTTGTTGTTGTTGTGATCTTCAGTCCTGAGACTGGTTTGATGCAGCTCTCCATGCTACTCTATCCTGTGCAAGCTTCTTCATCTCCCAGTACCTACTGCAACCTACATCCTTCTGAATCTGTTTAGTGTATTCATCTTTCGGTCTCCCTCTACGAGTTTTACCCTACACGCTGCCCTCCAATACTAAATTGGTGATCCCTTGATGCCTCAGAACATGTCCTACAAACCGATCCCTTCTTCTAGTCAAGTTGTGCCACAAACTTCTCTTCTCCCCAATCCTATTCAATACCTCCTCATTAGTTACGTGATCTACCCACTGATCAATACACTGAGCAATGTACAAGCCACTGCAAGAAGTTGAGACTCAGACAGTTATCCGAAACAATTAACTTTGTTCGCAGAGACCTCCAAAGTTTGAATTGGATTGTCTTCTTCTCCTATCGTCTCAGCACTTAGAGCAGTGGGCCTATCAGGATTTTGTAGATCTGTCACGAAACCTGGAGCAAATTCATGGTCGACCAAAATGTTTCTATTGAAGCGACAAATGCCACTAGTCGTGAATCCTAATTGGACATTCGATGGCGTAAACACAAGAATCCTCCATCGAATGAGGAAATCACTATTCCTGGAAAGTCACATGTTTTCGTCGAGCAACCTGGGTGATTTAACACCCATGAATCAATTGCAGTATTCATGTACTTCTCCTACGGCCCGTACACTGGTTGACATCGGTGTGAACAGTTCGGAGGAAATGCAGGGACAGCTCCTATTTCATCATTCGAGCCGCTTTCAATGTAATGTCTGCGGGCGTTAGAAATTTATCTGACTTCCTTTCTAGGCTTCTTGATACTGAAAGCCGGCCGCTATGACCGATCGGTTCTAGGCGCTTCATTCCTGAACCACGCTGCTGCTACGGTCGCAGGTCCGAATCCTGCCTCGGGCATGGATGTGTGTGGATGTCCTTAGGTTAGTTAGGTTTAAGTAGTAGTTCACTGATGACCTCAGAAGTTATGTCCCATAGTGCTCAGAGCCATTTGAACCATTTTTGAAACATTTTGAGCTGCATGAAAAATGTGAAGAAATCGAAAAATAAATGGTCGTTGGAGAGACTGACTCAGCATATGGAAAAGTCAAAAACAAACTTCGATGAAATTAAAAGCAAGGGCGGTACCATTAGGAGAGCAATGGGAATTCCACTGTTAAACGCAGACAAGAGGGCGGATGGGTGGAAATTGTAAACTGAAGGTCTCTATGAGGGGGCGGTCTTGCCCGACGGCGTGGTAGAGGAAGAAACAGGAGTCGATAGGGAAGAGATACGAGATCCGGCATTGGAATCAGAAGTTAAAAGAGCCTTGGATGACTTAAGATCAAATAAGGCAGAAGAGACAGGTACCATTCCATCGGAATGTCTAGAATCATCGGAGAAAGTGCCAGGAAAATTACTATTCACACTAGAGGGAAGAATATATGACAGTGGCTACATACCACCAGACATTCGGAAAAAAGTCACCTTCACAATTCCGAAGATAGCATGAGCCTACAAGTGCGAGAATTATCGCACAATTAGCGTTAATAGCTCATGCGGCCAGGTTGCTGACAAGAATAATGTACAGAAGAATGGAAAAGAAAATTGAGGATCTGTTAGATAACAATCAGTTTGGCTTCAGAAAAGGTAAAGGCACCAGGGAGGCAGTTCTGACTTTTATGTACAAAAGCCTAGAGGGAACAATAAGACTGGAAGACAATGAACGAAGTGTTCAGATTGAAAATAGAGTTAGACAGGGATGTAGTCTTTCGCCCCCATACTGTTCAATCTACACGTTGAAGAAGCAATAACGGAAATAAAAGTAAGGTTCGAGAGTGAGATTATAATTCAGTGTGAATGATTATCAATTATAAGATTCGTTGATGGCATTGCTATCTTCAGTGAAAGTGAAGAAGAGTTACAGGATGTGTTGAATGGAATGAACATTCGAAAGTGTACAGAATATGGGTTGGGAGTAAACCGAAGAAACATGAAAGCAATGATGAGTAGAAGAAATGAGAACAGCGAGAAACTTAGCAGTAGAGCTCGGGATAGTTGCATTCAGCATAGCACGCTCATTTTATAAATAACATGTTTCATTCACCCACCCACCCACACACACACACACACACACACACACACACACACACACACTATGTGGCCAGTCTTCACACGTTATGGATGTTGTTGTATGACATGTAGATGATTTGAAAATGGACATAAAAGGTCCGAAACTAGTCATAACTTAATAAAGACCAACTTCTGTGCAACTTGGACGGTTTATTACAATTCTGTTGAATCATTTCAAGTAGCTGCCTTGTTGTCATCCAGCATGCTTGTAGTAGGTAAAGTTGACATCGTTTGCTCAAACATTCCACAGCTGTCGATAAAAATTATGAATGAACTAAGCAACTCCATCCTAAGTAGAAACTCATGTTGACATGTGCAAATCACATACTTCTTAATATAAACCGTAATGTATTTTTACATGCTTATTATCTGAAGTGATACATTCTGTCAGAATTAGCGTCGGCACTTAATGTCATGGACACATGTACTATAAATATGGCAACATAACTATCCCAACAGTACTTCTAATGTCCACGTAAGAAGAAGATAATCAGTACTTTTTAGACATACTTGTTTCTGTTATGACAGGAAAGAGAAGCGTAATACGTTACAGTTAATAGATTCCGGGTATAGTACTGCAAATGATAGTAAATTTCTTGCAGGATGCGTACACTAATGGCACCTTCACAATTTTAATATAATAAGTTACTCGTAATTTTCTGTTACTGTTTGCAGACCAAATGCACAAGAGAGATTGCAAAACTGTTAGCTTACAGGAAGGCAGGAATTATGCTGGTTGTTTGTGGAGCATTTAATGAAAAACTGCAGTATCGTGCTTATCCGATAGCTCCCTATTGTACTTCAGACGCTGTTATTGTGGACAGCAAACACTTTATAGCCATAACATTTAACACTGCATCACCTGCAGAGCGACTGACATTTCTCCATAAGTCACTACCCAAATACAACAGGAGGGAAAATCGTCTAGTGTAGACTAAATCACAGAAAATTATACTGGCACTGTGAACTATCACACGGAGAATACCAGACTTTAAAATCTTTGTAGTTCTCCTTTAGTCTTTTCATAGGTCGAGGAGAGCGAACATGACCTCCGCAGGATGTGCACGGCCAATAAAATCTAGGATCTACTTGGCGCTAGAAGCTTTATATCGCCCCCAGTTGTGACTGTGAGGAAGAAACCTGAACAATAAACCACGAAACATATGGCTGTGACCCTCGAACCTTTTTCAGGAGCGAATCTGATTCCATCTCAGTGACTACGAAGGCCAGTCACTGGTTAACACACGTTCCCACCGGCTTTCAAATATCCGTCTGCGTTACGCAATCTCTTAGTTTCTCCTACTCTGTTGGTACATTACAACAAGTGAAACTAATTAAACAAATATAAAGTAATATGTATAAGTAGTTTGAACCATAATTCAACACTTAAAATTATGTATGCGTTTAACGTCGTTCAACCCTCTCCCAAAACTGTATTAACTTCGGGCCCAATGTCGTGACCGATCTCCATGTCCCTTGCAGACTGTCAGACTGTTGTAATCTTCCACCACCACCCGTCCTGTAAGTCGTGGACATTATCAGTCGCAATTTTATTCATCCCATATCCCAGTGTGATAAAAATACAGCTCGACCGTTTTGATTTTAATTCCATACATAATTATCATGGTTTGTATTCATTAATTCAGACTAACCATATACACTATGTGATCAAAAGTATCCGGACTCCCCCAAAAACATACGTTTTTCATATCAGGTGCTTGGTCCAGCCACCTATTGCCAGGTACTCCATATCAGCGACCTCAGTAGTCATTAGACTGAATGGGGCGCTCCGCGGAACTCACGGACTTCGAACGTGGTCAGGTGATTGTGTGTCACTTGTGTCCACACTCGTAAACATCCCCAGGTCCACTGTTCCGACACGTACAGCTCAAAAGCGTACAACCTGACCTCGTCTGTTGACTGACAGATACCGCTGACAGTTGAAGAGGGTCGTAATGTGTAATAGGAAGACATCTATCCAGACCATCAAACAGGAATTCCAAACTGCATAAGGATCCGCTGCAGTTAGGCAGGATGTGAGAAAACTTGGATTTCACGGTCGAGTGGCAGCTCATAAGCTACACATCACGCCGGCAAATGCCAAACGACGCCTCGTTTGGTGTAAGGAGCATAAACATTGGACGATTGAACTGTGGAAAACGTTGTGTGGAATGACGAATCACGGTACACAATGTGACGATAACATGGCAGGGTGTGGGTATGGCGAATGCCCAGTGAACGTCATCTGCCTATATGTGTAGTGCCAAGCGTAAAATTCGGAGGCGGTGGTTTTATGGTACGGTCTTGTTTTGCATGAAGAGTGCTTGCAACCCTTGTTGTTTTGTGTGACACTATCACAGCATAGGCCTACATTGATGTTTTAAGCACCTTCGTGCTTCCCACTATTGAAGAGAAATGCGGGGATGGCTGTTGCATCTTTCAACACGATCGAGCACCTGTTCATTACGCACGACAATAACATCCCTGTAATGGATTGGCCTGCTCAGTGTCCTCACCTGAATCCTACAGAACACCTTTGGGATGTTTTGGAACGCCGACTCCGTGCTAGGCCTCACCGACCGACTTGGATTCGTCTCCCCAGTGCTCCATTACCGATGGACCGCGCTACGAACTTGTAAGTCATTTTCAGCCGGGTGTACGGATACGTTTGATCACAAAGTTTACGTATGCGAATATAGTCTGTTTATAGACAAGCATTTCAGTCCTAACAGATTCAGATCGCTCTCACATTTACCACTATGTATATAATAGACTATTTCCTCCCTGATTGATGTAGTCTGGGACATTCCTCACGAAAACCACAAAAATTTAGCTGACGTATGGCATAAGTCGGTCACAATTCAGACGCAACTGTTCAGATTTACGACATCGAGACAGTTAAATCTCAAACACTAATTCTTCGATAACTCCTCTTTTTCTCTAAATTAACATCCAAGTCACAAACCCGGCATTACCCAGGTATTCATTTTGCCAGTTTGACCTTTGACCAGAGCGAACTCCTTGCTTTCGTTATTCTTTGTTACCTTTTATATACTACTGCAGTGGACTCGGTGTAACATGATCCCGGACAGTTTCTATACATTGGGCGCAGCTGCTTCCCGTGTCTACAACACCATTTTGAAAATATCTCTATGGCATTCCCTCTTCGCAGCTCTACAGACGACGATTGTTTCCGCCAGAACAATACGTGTCACGCAGTTGAAAGCTGACAAAAGTGCTGACAGATTTCAGGGATTTCCTAAAGCTGACTGCACTCTCTCCCCCCATGAACCATGGACCTTGCCGTTGGTGGGGAGGCTTACGTGCCTCAGCGATACAGACAGCCGTACCGTAGGTCCAACCACAACGGAGGGGTATCTGTTGAGAGGCCAGACAAACGTGTGGTTCCTGAAGAGGGGCAGCAGCCTTTTCAGTAGTTGCAGGGGCAACAGTCTGGATGATTGACTGATCTGGCCTTGTAACACTAACCAAAACGGCCTTTCTGTGCTGGTACTGCAAACGGCTGAAAACAAGGGGAAACTACGACCGAAATTTTTCCCGAGGGCATGCAGCTTTACTGTATGGTTAAATGATGATGGCGTCCTCTTGGGTAAAACATTCCGGAGGGAAAACAGTCCCCCATGCGGATCTCCGGGCGGGGACTACTCAAGAGGATGTCGTTATCAGGAGAAAGAAAACTGGCGTTATACGGATCGGAGAGTGGAATGTCAGATCCCTTAATCGGGCAGGTAGGTTAGAAAATTTAAAAAGGGAAATGGATAGGTTAAAGTTAGATATAGTGGGATTTAGTGAAGTTCGGTGGCAGGAGGAACAAGACTTCTGGTCAGGTGACTACAGGGTTATAAACACAAAATCAAATAGGGGTAATGCAGGAGTAGGTTTAATAATAAATAGGAAAATAGGAATGTGGGTAAGCTACTACAAACAGCATAGTGAACGCATTATTGTGGCCAAGATAGATACGAAGCCCACGACTACCACAGTAGTACAAGACTATATGCATACTAGCTCAGCAGATGACGAAGAAATTGAAGAAATGTATGATGAAATAAGGCAATTATTCAGATAGTGAAGGGAGACGAATATTTAATTGTCATGGGTGACTGGAATTCGTCAGTAGGAAAAGGGAGAGAAGGAAAAGTAGTAGTTGAATATGGATTGGGGGAAAGAAACGAAAGAGGAAGCCGCCTGGTAGAATTTTGCACAGACCACAACCTAATCATAGCTAACACTTGGTTCAAGAATCATAAAAGAAGATAGTATACATGTAAGAAGCCTGGAGATACTGACAGGTTTCAGATAGATTATATAATGGCAAGACAGAGATTTAGGAACCAGGTTTTAAATTGTAAGACATTTTCAGGGGCAGATGTGGACTCTGACCACAATCTATTGGTTATGAACTGTTGATTAAAACTGAAGAAACTGCAAAAAGGTGGGAATTTAAGGAGATGGGACCTGGATAAACTGACTAAACCAGAGGTTGTACAGAGTTTCATGTAGAGCAAAAGGGAACAATTGACAGGAATGGGGGAAAGAATTACAGCTGAAGAAGAATGGGTAGCTTTGAGGGATGAAGTGGTGAAGGCAGCAGAGGATCAAGTAGGTAAAAAGGCGAGGACTAGAAGAAATCCTTGGGTAACAGAAGAAATATTGAATTAAATGATGAAAGGAGAAAATATAAAAATGCAGTAAATGAAGCAGGCAAAAAGGAATACAAATGTCTCAATAATGAGATCGACAGGAAGTGCAAAATGGCTAAGCAGGGATGGCTAGAGGACAAATGTAACGATGTAGTGGCTTACCTCACTAGGAGTAAGATAGATACTGCCTACAGGAAAATTAAGGAGACCTTTGGAGAAAAGAGAACCACTTGTATGAATATCAAGAGCTCAGATGGAAATCCAGTTCTAAGCAAAGAAGGGAAAGCAGAAAGGCGGAAGTTGTATATAGAGGGTCTATACAAGGGCGATAAACTTGAGGACAATATTATGGAAATGGAATAGAATGTAGATGAAGATGAAATGGGAGAGATGATACTGCGTGAAGAGTTTGACAGAGCACTGGATGACCTGAGTCGAAACAAAGCTCCAGGAGTAGACAACATTCCATTAGAACTACTGACGGCCTTGGGAGAGCCAGTCCTGACAAAATTCTACCATCTGGTGAGCAAGATGTATGAGACAGGCGAAATACCCTCGGACTTCAAGAAGAATATAATAATTCCAATCCCAAAGAAAGCAGGTGTTGACAGATGTGAAAATTACCGAACTCTCAGTTTAACAAGTCACAGTCGCAAAATACTAAAGCGAATGCTATACAGACGAATGGAAAAACTAGTAGAAGCCGATCTCGGAGAAGATCAGTTTGTATTCCGTAGAAATGTCGGAACACGCGAGGCAATACTGAGCCTACGACTTATCTTAGAAGCTAGATTTAGGAAAGGCAAACCTACGTTCCTAGCATTTGAAGACTTAGAGAAAGTTTTTGACAATGTTGACTGGAATACTTTCTTTCAAATTCTGAAGGTGGCAGGGGTAAAATACAGGGAGCGAAAAGCTATTTACAAGTTGTACAGAAACCAGATGGCAGTTATAAGAGTCGAGGGACATGAAAGGGAAGCAGTGGTTGGGAAGGGAGTGACACAGGGTGTTAGCCTCTCCCCGATGTTATTCAATCTCTATCTTGAGCAAGCAGTGAAGGAAACAAAAGAAAAGTTCGGAGTAGGTATTAAAATCCATGGAGAAGAAATAAAAACGTTGAGGTTCGCCGATGACATTGTAATTCTGTCAGAGACAGCAAAGGACTTGGAAGAGCAGTTGAACGGAATGGATAGTGTCTTGAAAGGAGGATATAAGATGAACATCAACAAAAGCAAAACAAGGATAATGGAATGTAGTCGAATTAAATCGGGTGATGCTGAGGGAATTAGATTAGGAAATGAGACACTTAAAGTGGTAAAGGAGTTTTGCAATTTGGGAAGCAAAATAACTGATGATGGTCGAAGTAGAGAGGATATAAAATGTAGACTGGCAATGGCAAGGAAAGCATTTCTGAAGAAGAGAAATTTGTTAACTTCGAGTATAGGTTTAAGTGTCAGGAAGTCGTTTCTGAAAGTATTTGTATGGAGTGTAGCCATGTATGGAAGTGAAACATGGACGATAAATAGTTTGGGCAAGAAGAGATTAGAAGCTTTCGAAATGTGGTGCTACAGAAGAATTCTGAAGATTAGATGGGTAGATCACATAACTAATGAGAAAGTATTGAATAGGATTGGCGGTGAAGAGAAGTTTGTGGCACAACTTGACTAGAAGAAGGGATAGGTTGGTGGGACATGTTCTGAGGCATCAAGGGATCATCAGTTTAGTATTGGAAGGCAGCGTGGAGGGTAAAAATCGTAGAGGGAGACGAAGAGACGAATACACTAAGCAGATTCAGAACGATGTAGGTTGCAGTAGGTACTGGGAGATGAAGAAGCTTGCACAGGATAGAGTAGCATGGAGAGCTGCATCAAACCAGTCTCAGGACTGAAGACCACTACAACAACAACAACGACTGCACTCTAGGAGTGTCTTAGTATTAAAAAATAAATACGAGGGTCGTTCAATAAGTAATTCCCCACTATTTTTCTCAGAACATATATATTGTTAAGAGTCAGAATTTGGTGACTATATACGAGGGTAGGTCAATTATTGTCCGCAATTTAGTTATATTTTTGTTTTTGTTTTGGTAGCACTGTCGTTTTACGTTGATGACGCGTGCTTTGTTTATTTGTTGTTATATCTTTGCAATTTTCGAGCCGCTAGGTTAGTTTCGTTATCACTGCCGTGCTCTTAATCAAGGATGCTCCGCTGTCTATTTGCACCAAAGAAGAGCAACGTTCAGTGATCCGTTTTTTGTGGTCGGAAGGCGTATCAGGGGGCAAAACTCATCGAAGACTGTCGGTACAGTACGGGAACAGTGTTTTGCCACAACGGAGTGTCTACGAATGGATTGAAAAATTCCGAAATGGTCGGACAAGTGTTACGCCCGATGATGGAGCCGGACGACCGTTTACCGCCACAAATGAATAAACCATTGAGCGTTCACGTGAAATGATTCTCTTGGACAGACGATGAACTATAGATGAAGTGGCACATCGTCAGCAAATTAGTCACGGTTCTGCCTACGAAATCATCCACAACAGATTTGGGTTTCATAAAGTTTGTGCAATATGGGTCCCAAAACAACTCACACATGTGCATAAACAAACGCGTTTGAACATCTGCTAAAAGATTTGGATCGCTATGGTAACGAAGGGGACAACGTCTTAGACAGAATCATTACTGGTGACGAAACATGGATCCATCATTACGAGCCGGAGCGTAAACGGCAGAGCATAGAATGGAAACATCCAAATTCGCCGTACAAGAAGAAGTTCAAGGCGCAAACGTCTGCAGGAAAACTGATGCTTACTGTTTTTTGGGACGCACAAGGTCCAGTACTGGAAGATTATGGGGACAGAGGCACAATAATAAACAGTGTACGTTACAGTTAGATGCTTACTGCCAGGTTAAAGCCTGCAATTCGAAGCAAACACCGAGGATTGCTGTCAATAGCTGTTGTGTTGTTGCACGACAATACCCGTCCGCATACTGCTGCTCACACTGCTGAAACGCTTCAAAAAATCAAACAGGCATTAAGGGGCCGTCGATTTGCCTCGGATGAAGTAGTGAAAGAAGCCGTGAATTCCTGGCTCGCACCTCAACCGAGAGCCTTCTTTATGAAGACATCAGGAAGCTTGTACAAATCTGGACAAAGTGCATTGAAAGGCAAGGAGACTATGTCGAAAAATGATGTTCTTGTAAGTTTCCTTTTTGATTACAACAAAATTTTATAGCTACTTTGCGGATAATAATTGACTTACCCTCGTACATCAATACGTCTTATCCATGTCCTGTTTTTCTACCTAGTGTCCATCACGTTCTATGGCCGTGTCACAACGTTCTGGAAAAGCATGTATTCCCCGCTGGTAAAAGCTGTTGTCCTGTAGGCGTAGCCATGTTTCACTGCAGGACTGACACACTCGTCATCTTCAAAGTGTGTTCCCCATTGAGAATCTCTCCGTCGGTCTGAAAACGCCCCAACAGTGCAGATGAAATGACCTTCCTTTAAATCTTGTGGTCCTCTGCGAGCATTGGTGGAACCCACCGTGAGCACCTCTTTGATTATCCGAGGGTCTCAATCATTTCAGACGCACTTCCAATGCTGACCGACAACTGTAGAGCCAATACTGAAGTTGTGATGCTCCAATCGGGATGAATGATGGCATCCGCACGATTCAGAACGTCTGGAGCAGTGGCTGTGACAGGACGACCCGACCGTGCTTGATAATGGAGCTCTGTATCTGCGTTTCTTGAGGCTGTAACTTTCTTTGCCCATCGCCCACCTGTACTCCTATACACTGCAGCATCGCCACACACTGCACACATCCGTTTATGGATGTTCACCACGGTTTCTTTTTCTTCACACAATAATTCAATAACAACACGCTGCTTGAACCGTCAGTCGTATGTAGACGCCATTTCGACGCTGTACTATGGCGCTGCCTTCAGCCAGAACGGCACTTCACCGGAGCACGGAACAAGCATAAAATGTGAAGCCCAAACGAAGGACGTTTGTCTACGTACAGGGTGATTACAATTAAACTTTCAAAACGCTGTAGAAATGACACCACTGGTCAGAATGACGTCAAATTGCAACGGAATATTATCGCAGAAGGGGGAAAACGTATGGCAGAAGAAAAAAACAGTGTGAAAATTGATCAATAGATGGCGCTGTATGTGTCAGAATGCGTAAATGAAAACACCAGTAATGCGCACGACCCACTGAAGTGCCGGCCTGGGTGGGTGAGCGGTTCTAGGCGCTACAGTCTGGAACCGCGCGACCGCTACGGTCGGAGGTTCGAATCCTGTCTCGGGCATAGGTGTCTGTGATGTCTTTAGGTTAGTTAGGTCTAAGTAGTTCTAAGTTCTAGGGGACTGATGACCTTCCATAGTGCTCAGAGCCATTTGAACCTTTTCTGAACCCACTGAAATTGGTATAAACACGCCGGGTACATGGCTTTTCCTCCTTTCGCGACTGCGACGTTCTCCATGACTATCTAAATGCAGAATCGCGTTCTGCTTGTAAAGCTGTATTACAAGAATGATGTCCGCCCTCAGTAACTGAATGGTCAGCGTGATGGATTGTCAATCCTCTGGGCCCGGGTTCGATTCCCAGCTGTGTCGGGGAATTTTCACCGCCCAGGGACTGGGTGTTGTGGTGTCCTCATCGTCACCCCATCATCCTCATCGACTGCAGGTCGGCGAAGTGGCGTCAAATTGAAAGACCGGCACCCGGTGAACGGTCTGCCGGCGGGGGACCCTAGCCATACGATTAAATAAATAAACAAGAATGACGAGTGTTCACACATCGCTCTTCAGAAGTTCCGGACACTGAGGGGTTTGGAAAAAGGCGTTGGTCCGACGACTACCGTGGGTCTGCAGAAAATGATTCGGAAATTCGAAAAGATGGGTTCTTTTGGTGTGCAACCTGGTGGTAGGAGTAAACGAATTGATTCGACGTCAGTGGAAGCAGCGGTCACAGCAATGCATGAGGAGACGAGTGGTGGTGTGCAAACGTGTAGTGCACGGAGAATTGCCCGAACATTGAACATACTCGTGAGCACGGTGCGTAAAATCCAACGAAACATCCCTCTTTGTATCCATTCAAAATTATCCATGTCCACGAGTTGCTTCCTGTTGACCTGCCAGCAAGAGAGACCTTTGCTTTAGAATTTCTCGCTCGCATGGAAATGGACAATGTCTGGCCGTGGAAGATTTTGTGGACAGACGAAGCCCACTTTCATGTGACAAGATATGTCAATACACAGGATTGTCGAATATGGGCAACGGAAAATGGACACGCAAATCAGCCAGTACCGCTTCATCCTGAAAAGGTCACTGTGTGGTGCGGGTTTACGGCATCATTTATCATAGTGCCCTAGCCGGCCGCGGTGGTCTAGCGGTTCTCGGCGCTCAGTCCGGAACCGCGGGACTGCTACGCTCGCAGGTTCGAATCCTGCCTCGGGCATGGATGTGTGTGATGTCCTTAGATTAGTTAGGTTTAAGTAGTTCTAAGTTCTAGGGGACTGCTGACCACAGATGTTAAGTCCCATAGTGCTCAGAGCCATTTGAACCGTTTTTGAACCATAGTGCCCTATTTTTTTCGAAAAGACAGGTGCTTCCAGTCCTGTTACCCACCCGTCACTGGTAAGCGCTATGAGCGTCTTTTGCACAACTACGTCATTCCAGCTCTCCAACAGCGTGGATATGTGTGGATGGGATAATTTTTATGTAAGATAGCGCCCCTCCGCGCATTCCAAATCCAATTAAGCAGCTGCTGAAGCGCCATTTCGGAAATGGTAGAATTATCAGCCTACAAAACGGTTGAAATGGCTCTGAGCACTATGGAACTTAACTTCTGAGGTCATCAGTCCCCTAGAACTTAGAACTACTTAAACCTAACCAAGCTAAGGACATCACACAAATCCATGCCCGAGGCAGGATTCGAACTTGCGACCGTAGCGGTCAGCGCGGTTCCAGACTGTAGCGCCTAGAACCGCTCTGCCACCACGGCCGGCCATTTCTCTCTACAGCCTGGCTCTCCCTATCACCTGATCTTAATCCGTGTGACTTCTGGCTGTGGGGCTATCTGAAAGACGTTCTGTTCAGTGTTCCGACAGCAAACTTAGCTGCATTGAAGGCACGCATTCCGCAACACATTCTGAGCGTGACCCCAGAAACACTTTGATCACCTATGGAGCATACTGCCTCCCGATTTCAACTTGTTGCATAAAACGGTGGACAGCATACTGAACATGTTTTGCGCCAGTCACACGGAAATTAAAAATCCGATTTGATTTTGATTGATGCTTTTTATGCGGTTTTTGGCCTCAGGACAATTCGATTTTTTCCATGCGATGTGATATAACCTTGCCTTGGTGGGTGGGCTTACTTAACTAACAGTATCACATCTGTACATCCGTGCACACTGTACACCTTAGGCATTGTTGCATGATTCATTTGCCATTTGTAGTCGACCACTATTAACTTGTGATGCTTCCAGCGCCATCTATTGCTACATTTTGTAACTATTTATTTCTCTTCTTCCATACGTTTTCCCCCTTCTCCGATAATATTCCGTTGCAATTGGACATCATTCTGACCAGTGGTGTTATTCCTACAGCGGTTTGAAAGTTTAATTATAATCACCCTGTATACTAATAACTTTTCAAAAAAATGTGGGACATTACTTATCGAACGACCCTCGTACATTAATACATTATGAATGATGTGGCATTTTTTCACGTATTTCAGTGTTTATGTCATCATAATTCTTTAACTACATGTCATACAATGATTTATTTGTGTAGGTACATTGAGATGCATCTATGGACACTGCATGTAAAATGCATTGGGAATAGGGTTAGTATCACAGAAGTAATAAATTTAAACTTCATTGTTGCCCTACAATAAGGGATACGTGTAAAAGTTAGGTTGAACTCCCAGTGGCTTAGAAGAAAATGCAGAACATACATACATACATTTTTATAATATGTATGAATTACTATTCCTCCTCTCATCACGGTACTGCTGCTCATCTATCGTCTATACTAATTTCATATTTTATATTTACTAATATTCCTAGCGAAGAAAAGTATGGTAGTACCAAACATAGGCCTCAATTTGAGGAAGAAATTTCTGAGGATGTACGTTCGGAGCACAGCATTGTATGGTAGTCAAACGTGGACTGTGGTAAAAGCGGAACAGAAGAGAATCGAAGCATCTGAGATGTGGTGCTACAGATGAATGCTGAATATTAGGTGGACTGATAAGGTAAGGAATTAGGATGTTCGCCGAACCAGCAAGGAAAGGAATATATGTAAAACACTGACAAGAGGAAGCGACAGGATGATAGGGCACGTCTTAAGACATCAGGGAAGGACATCCATGGTACTAGAGGGAGTTGCAGAGCGTGGAAACTGTATAGGAAGGCGGAGATCGGAATACATCCAAGCAAATAATTGAGGATGAGGACGTAGGTTACAGTTGCTATTCAAAGATGAAATCTTTGTCAGAGGAGAGGAAATCATTGCTGGCCGCATCAAACCAGTCAGAAGACTGACGATCAAACAAAAGAAAAAAATATTAAGCGTCATTCCGTTCCTCAAAAATCGGCCTACCTCCTCTTGATCACGTGACCCACTCAAGGTCCGAAGAAAAATAAAGCTAGGCATTAACCATTCTGCGCTGTTACTGGCTGACGCAGTGACGTCACTGAGGAACAGCCGTAACCTAACACCGTTAAGACGTTAGCCTTGAGAACAGTCCTGTAACTTGTGGACCACATGTACTTCGGGAATTCATTAGTTTCTACTGAATTAATGAAATGTAAACCGATATAGTGCTACTGCTAGGTCGTTACTGTTACATTCCGAAACTTGTCGAGCTTTTAAACAGATACTGGCGACTTAAGAAATTCAGTGAACTGTCACATCGCAACACTTCCAGAGGTCAGAAAGCACAAAAATCGTCTACTTTTGGTGCTCTCTGTCAAGGTGAATATTGGAAACGAGCACACAGTTTTCAAAGTTCGCTCTGAGAAAGCTTTATATGAGCAAATAGGAACTAGATTACACAGTTTTCATTTTGTATGCATCAAAAGCTTAAGAAACTTCAACTGCTAAGTGGGCACTGTTGTTTCAAATTTCTTAATTCTAGAAAACGTTTGAATTAGCTATTCTAGTCTCAGCACTTTATACTTGTAGTCACACCACTACCCCTTTGATTTTTTTTATTGTCGTGGACAGAGATTGTTGTTCCAAACTACTGAAATTCGTCCATATACGAAGACTGCCGCAATACAAAACTATTACACCCTTTTAGAGGTATCCAATTCACTCAAGTTTTATTTCTGTAACAGTGCACATGGCGAACATGAAATGATTGCATTTACAAATCAAACGTATAAGCTGTTCTGAGATATATAATATTATTGGGTTTCGGATGCTTTCTATACCTAATATTTGTCATAAAATAGAAGAACAGCCATCGAGCTGTAGTGACTAAAATATTATATTTTTGTAATGCGCGTCTACACAAAGACGCGCGGCCAGCATTAACTGCTTCAAATAAACACTATAACCCGCTGGGCGGAGATATTTAAATCGTTGCGGCAGTGCTCGATAGTAATAAGATACGAAACATATGAATGATAAAAAATCTATCTTTTGTTTTTATAGTTCTAGAGACTGGATTACCTTTTACAGTTTCGTTGCCGACATGTAAAGAAGTCGCTAAAAATGTAAATCTTCGAGCAAACGCTTTGAAAAACTGTGTGACGCAATGAAATACGCTCACGCACGGACATGTAATTTCAAGAAAATATTGGATAGACAAAACAGGACATTGTTGTAGCACACAATGAGTGAAAGAAATATCAAATATAAGTTCTATGTTACTTAGATATTTGTTGATGTTCAGTGGTATAGATTCTTTTAGAATATATTGATGAGTGATAATGAAATCTTTTTCTTTCTGTTCTTGTCTTTAAGTAACCTCAGTGTTCTTTTCATGTACGCTTTGTTACAGGTCAGCTCTTTATAGCGATATCTGGGTTGTTTTCGGGAGGTTACTAATGTATTCAATCTCAGATTTGATAACCATTACCAAAACCCACTTTCGTGTATCCATTTCTCCTTTTTTTAATCAGTATTTAGGTATTTGTATCGAAGAAGCAGATTGCGTGAAGGCAACCCGGGTGAAATGTCAGGCTCAAGCCACATTTGCGTAATCAGACATTGTTCCTCCTGAACACGATCGTGAACCGATGCAACACAGTTCAAAACTGTGCTCTATCTCTCCAACGTGCACCAAAAATCTGCAAAATCTAGTATAAATTGCATCATTATTATCTGTAATATTATCTAATCACATTACTATTAATATATCACGTTATCGCTATTAAACCTTTCATTTTCTTGCGCGATTTAGACTAGCGATATCAGGTATCGACCCACGCTGAAACACTCATATTGATACGTGGTGTAGCCTCCACGGGCGGCAATGAAGGCGCTGACTCTGGCGTGCACTCGATCGTGCAGATGTCGACTACTGTCCAGAGATACGTTATTCCACACCTAGTCCACCTCTTCACGTAGTTCTGTAAGAGTTTTTGGTTGACTAAGGAGGTCAAGTCACTGCTCGTCCCATCATGTCCCAGACAGGTCCGGAGATCGAACTGGCCAGATAAGTTGCTGCTCGTCTTGCAGAGCACGTTGAGTTTCACGAACAGTGTATGGACGAGCATTATCCTGTTGGAACAACACATCACCTACCTCTTGCAAGAACGACCAAAGAAGGGATGTAACTACATTACGCAAGTATCGAGCGCTGGTTAACACCCCTACAAACACATCAAAGGTGAACGGGAATTGTAGTTTATCGCCTCCCAGACTATAAGGCCTGTGGTGGGGCCAGTGTGTCTTGAACAAATGCACTCTACGAGACAGCACTCAACAGGTCTGCGTCGTACGCGCAAAAGACCAACACGTGTGTGAACGGTCAATTAGGGCGGTTCACAAACAACTCAAGTACACATGTTATTCCAAAAATATTATCGTGGAAGTAGAGGCCAGGAGGTGCTGGTGAAATAAGACACACTGCTAAGACTATCTTGATTATCTTTTTATTTTAAAAGGCTTTCTCAATAATAAATTTTTAAGTCTGGCATTAAAAAAAAAACACAAATTCGAATAGCTGCCAAATTTTCTTTATGAAACGGAGATTGCCGGGTATGACGTTAACAACTTTCCAACAGTAAGATTTTAAACTTGTTATATCTATAAGAGAACAATTCGTTGAAAAAAAAAAAACTTTAAGTAGCTAGTTTGTACTAAAGCTAAAATAGTTGTCTCTCGCCATATAAATAACTTATATTACATCTGTCAGTTGTTACAAGATAAATGTAAATAAGCCAGCACACAAACCTTCAAATTAAAGGCAGTTCCCAAAAAAAATTTCCTTATCTCGGTGAGGGAGTGACACGTGTAAAGGGGCCCAAATCACAACAGGCGGAATAGTTATTGGTGGTCTACAGGGCCACAGCAGATCTGCCTCAAAACTTCCATTACAAGCCACAACCTCCCCGAGTTACCCAAAACCAGAAGATGTAGCAAGGGCTGTGCCTGCACAGACTCAGAACAACAGAGACACGAGACACCAACCCTAAATCATCCAATCGAGGTGTGAATGAAACGCCCCGACCAAGAAGCAATTACCACATTCCTGCGGACAGACAAAAGAAAACTATGGTGGGAAGACCCCAACAGAACCACTGGTGAAGAAATTCATACATTTCACTAGAAGTTGAAAAACCCCATATATAAATGGTTACATAAAAACAGTACCCAACTTCTCACACTCCACCACAGCGCCCAGAACACGTTGCACTTCCTTATACTCGTCAGAGCCAACGCTGCCAGTGGTTTCAACGGCCGATAAAAAGACATGCGGTCCCACGCGCTGATCTCCTGCACCACGGCTTCTAAGCTTCATAAGCCACATACATGTGGGTAAGGGCAGACTTAGCCACTGACAGCCTAGAGTTCGGCCAAACCGCGTGCCGAGCAGTTGACGACCCCCAACAACAGTGCCCCGCTCGCTCTACCCCATCTCTCGGTCACTGCCCAGTCCGTACTCCTCGACCGTCACGCGACCGTACACTTGCTCCACCTCCCGCCAGAGGGCGGTAGTGATCCAAACAGCGCGCCAAACCAAACACGCCACCGCATACACTAGACGCGAAGCGAAAGCACTCTGCCTGGCGCACTTTTCGAAGAGCCGGACACGACTACGGCTCAGTGTGTACAGGCAGAATCTGTTTTCATCGCTGAAGACCACAACGCGCCACTCCATCTTCCAAGTGATCCTCTGATGGCACCAGTCGATCCGTGAACGTCGATGCAGTGTCGCGAGTGGAAGACGGGCTAGAGGTGTGCGTGCCCGTAATCCCACAGCCAATAATCGATTCGCAACAGTTCGCCTTGACACGTTTGGGCTCTCAAGGCCTCTGTGGTGGTAGCTGTAGGATCTGCCACTGCTGCCCTTACAATACAACGACCCTGTCGGGCGTCTGTGCTGCGTGGACGTCCAGAACTCACTCTACGTGTGTGAGGATTTCAACGTGATCACCGATACCAGCATCATTACAAAACTGACGCAGAACGTCCACCTTGTGTGGCAACACTCTGCAAGGACCATCCTGCCACTCGGAACGTCACAGTCCGATCCCTCTCAAACTCGTTCAGTTGGCTGTAGGAAGTACGAGCGCTTCTCCGTGGCATGGTGGCCTGCTTGCTTAACATCTTTACACCACACTGAGCTTTATGGCTCTGAGCATTTCCTATTAAAAGCACGCCGTCACCAGGCCACATGTGGCCCACCGGGACCATCCGACCGTCATGTCATTCTCAGATGTGGATGTGGATGGGAGTGGCATGTGGTCAGCACACCGCTCTCCCGATCGTTATGATGGTTTTCTTTGACCAGATCGGCTACTATTCCGTCAAATAGCTCCGCAATTGGCATCACGAAGCTGAGTGTACCTCTAAAAATGGCAACAGCGCATGGGGACCCGGATGGTCGCCCATCCAAGTGCCGGCCACGCCCGACAGTGCTTAACTTCGGTGATCTGACGGAAACCGGTGTATCCACTGCGGCAAGGCCGTTGCCATTTCTTATTAAAGGGTAGACGCAAATGGCGCTTTGGTAGCTATGTCACAACGTTATCTGTTGGCGGATGACGCTGAAACCATTATCAGTACATCTACTATGCCCCAGATCGTATGCAAATATGCCGTTATCGAATCAAAATCGACATCGTCATTGCAGGTGTACTATTTATTTTTCGACTGCGTAAATCCTCCTTAGTTCGAGAACTTAATAGCACTGCAAAACAGATTTTAGAGGAAACCTAAGTGACTTCAGTTGTCGCGCCTTTCGTTCAGCAAAAATAAGATGTGGCCTGGGAAATAAGCTAAATCTTGACACCATCTTAGGATCTTGTTACGTGGCTCGAGTTCCAGCGCTGTCAAACAAATGCTCTCAGAAGAGTTCACCTGGCCGATGTGGCCCAGCGGTTCTAGGCGCTAGTATACAAAGAGAGTAGGCAAGATAAATAAAGAAAATAGAAATACGTAACAAAATTAAAGAAACAACGGGTCGAGTAGAACATGTGGAAGATCCAGCTGGCAAAATGTCCAAAGAGAAGCACGATCGTCTGAAACAGGTGGGGCACGAAATGAGAATGGAAGGATGAGGATCCGAAATAACAGAATAGGTATAGGCCCATCTGCACACAATTCAGCAAGCCACAAGCGGCAAGCCACAACATAGAGAGCGGCCTGTCACACCACTGTGTCCCACTTGGGAGGTTTGATACCCACATTAACTACGAAAATGAGGCAGGACAAATAGCAACCACTTGCGTCGTGAGGTTATGCAGCTTGTGGCGGAAATGAGAGTGGGAGAAGCTGAGATAAGGCGAGCAGAGGAGAGTGGTGTAAGTTCGCTAACCTCTTGTCGATCCCCATTCACTAGTCTGGGTGTTTTAACATTGCCCTCTAAATATATATATTCTTTACTGTCGTTTCCTGTTTGCAATATCAGCTTAATCCCAAGAATTAGCAGCGTTCACTCAGTTGCCGGCCAGTGTGGCCGAGCGGTTCTAGGCGCCTCAGTCTGGAAACGCGCGACTGCTACGGTCGCAGGTTCGAATCCTGCCTCGGACATGGATGTGTGTGATGTCCTTAGGTTAGTTATGTTTAAGTAGTTCTAAGTTCTATGGGACTGATGACCTCAGATGTTAAGTCCCATAGTACTCAGAGCCATTTGAACCACTTGAAGAGTTTCACTTCTATCACTAAATAAGTTATTACACAAGTTAATTCACACAAATAGTGTTCCATTCTACCCCAAAGCGACGACGAAAGCCACTTCTTCACTTTGCAGTTTCCGCCGCTATAGCTCTGCGGTCAGCGGGTGTGGCTACTATGCGGAGGATCCGGGTTCGACTCCACATGCTTTCAAGGAGTTTTCCTTTCTGGGAGGAGTCGAACGGGGCCCATTCCACCTGCTGATGCCAATTAAGGAGTTACTCGACTGCAAAGTAGCAGCTCCAAGGTCGACAAAGCCGACAGCGGCGTTCCGATACGGTGCACGTGCATACCACATACGAGTATGGTTGAGATTACAGCAGATGAGGGGAGATGGTGAGATAGGTACACAACACACAGTGAGTACCAATTCCTACGCCAATTTAGTACTAGGAGAATCTGACTGGCTACCGACACAAGAGCCAGCACGCCAAATTTATTCGATTCTTTTATTAATATTTCATGAAAATATGGTTCACATTTAATTGTCTGTCGTACAGAATACATTTTCAATGGCACGCTTTAATCCGCATATTTAAGATCCCATTTTAATTTCCATTAACATTAAAATAACGACATTCAGACGAAGCACTTTGTGCACATGCGGCTACCGCCAAAAGTGCGTTCTGAAGCGAAATGATTCGGACTGTCCGATTTAGTCTGCAACGAGCGACTGAACGGTACGATTTTGTGTTACTGGCCGCACGATTAAGATCTCGAATCAGCGCAATATAATTGTATTGAAATAAATCGACACTGCATGTATAGCAGAGAATATTGGGATAACAGAGTATTTTATCTATGATGATCATGTTTTTTGTTTTTTTTTCCTTTATTGTATTTCAATTCCCCATCCATCAGGGCGGGCTGGCAGCAGCATATGTGCTGCTCTTCAGCCGAAAGACATAGAACAAACAATAGAAGACATTTAAAAATAACAAAGGAGAGAATATGGTGAACATAGATATAAAAAAGGGGGAACATCATGGAAGGCAACAGACAAAACACAGGGTGACTGTAAAATGGAGATAAAAAACTGTTTAAAAGTAGCACACACAAAAGCCACACACTGAGACAATTAAAAGAACACAAGGCACAATATGACTGGAGCATAAAAGGTATCGACAGATGGCGTAGCACAAAACAAACACTGACAGCGAACCTCAAGCCAGTACACAATTAAAATCACACCTCTTGACGCACAGGAGAAACAGGACTGAACACAACACTGATGTGGCACACTGACGATGATCAAAACGGAGGATCTGCCAGGCGCAAGGGGATGAGGGAGACTGGAAGAAGGGAGGGAGGAGAAGAGATGGGGGAGATGAGCGGGGGGCGTGCTGAAGAGGGCCAGGTAGGGAGGGATGTGGGAAGGAAAGAGGCAAGTATGGGGTGCAGGGTCTCAGGGGAGGGGGGGAAGGAGGAGAATCCGCTCTGGGAGAAGGAGGGAAGAGGAAAAAGGGGGCCCTGGGGAGGGCGGGGAACAAGGCGAGGTTATAGTAGGAAGGAAGGGTAGATGTCACGGCGAAGTTCGTCATCCGGGCATTGGAAATTGCCCTGATGAAGGAGATGGAGGGTGTGGAGATGGAGAGAGGGAGGGATACAGCGATAGAGGCGCGGCAACAGGCGGAGGGTGGAGAGGAAGGAGGAAACCAGTGGGTGGGGGGGATCAAGTGTGCAGACAATGTAAAGGATGCGGAGATGTTGGAGGAACAGGAGGAGGTGGGGAAGGGGATCAGTTCATACAGGAGCTGTGTGGGGGAAGGAAGGAGGATACAGAAGGCAAGGCGGAGCGCATGGCGCTCAAGAATTTGGAGGGCCTTGTAAAAGCGGGTTGGGGCAGAGATCCAGGCAACTCTGTCATAACATAGGATGGATGAGGGATTTGTAGGTGTGAAGTATGGTAGAAGGATGCAATACCCATGTCCGGCCAGACAGGAGTTTCAGAAGGTGGAGGCAGGAATGGGCTTTCTGCTGGACGGTCTGGAGATGAGGGGTCCAGGTGAGGTGTCGGTCAAGGGTGAGGCCAAGGTATTTCAGGGTGGGGGTGAGCTGGATGGGACGACCATAAAGGGTGAGGTAGAAATCGTGGAGGCGAAAGGAGCGAGTGGTGCGGCCTATGAAGATTGCCTGGGTTTTGGAGGGGTCGAGACAGAGGAACCACTGGTTACACCAAGTGCTGAACTGGTTAAGGTGGATTTGGAGGCTACGTTGAGACCTTTGAAGGGTAGGATAGAGAGCCAGGAAGGCGGTGTCATCAGCATACTGGAGAAGGTGGACTGGTGGGGGTGGCTTGGCATATCAGCCGTATACAAGAGGTAAAGGAGAGGGGAGAGGTCAGAACCCTGGGGGACACCAGCTGTGGGATAAAAGATGCGGGAGTTGGTGTTGTGGAGGGTGACATAGGAAGGACGGTGCGAGAGGAAGGAAGCGACCAGACAGACAAAATTGATAGGCAGGGCGTAGGTTTGGAGTTTAAAGAGGAGACCGGGATGCCATACATGGTCATAGGCATTTTGTAGGTCAAGGGAAACAAAAATGGCGGAGCGACGGGAGTTGAGCTGGAGGGACAGATGGTGAAAGAGGTTGAGGAGTTGGTCTTCAGCAGAGAAGGAGGGTCAGAAGCCACACTGGATAAGGGGGAGGAGGTGGTGTTGAGCAAGGTGCTGATGGATACGGTGGGAGAGGATGGATTCAAAGACCTTACTGAAGACGGAGGTGAGGCAGATGGGATGATAGGAAGAGGCGGCAGAAGGGGGTTTGTTGGGTTTGAGGAATAAGAGGACAAAGGAGGTCTTCCACAGGTCAGGGTAGAAGCCAGTAGAGAGGATAACATTATAGAGATGGGCGAGGACAGTCAGGCAGGAATAGGGGCTTTCTCGAAGGTGGCGGTAGGTGAAACAGTCGTGACCAGGGGCCATGTTGCATTTGGACTGGAGGATAAGTTTAATGTCTTGCGCTGTGATGGGAGTGTTTATATCAGAGGGGGCAACTGTCCCAAGTACTGGAGACTAGGAGCAAGTGGAGCGACCGAGGTATCAGCACGTTCCATGACAGTGGGGGAAAGAGATAATCAAAGTGGGGATCATCGGGGATGGAGAAGACCTCGGAAAGGTGGGAAGCAAAGTGGTTGGCCGTACTGAGGTTGTCAGGAAGGGGGCAATCGTTATGGAGAAGGGGGTAGTGGGGAGCGGAAAGGGAACCAGTAAGGTGATGGAAGGCGGACCAGTACTCGGAGGAGTTGATAGGGAGGGTGGCTTTGAGTCGTGTGCAGGTCTGGCGCCAGTCTCGGCGTTTCATTGCTGTAATAAGGTTCTGTATGTGTCGCTGTATTTGCCAGTGGCGTTGGAGTGTATCCCTGTCACGAGTGCACAGGAAGGAGCGATAGAGGCGGCGGGATTCACAGAGGAGGAGGACAGCCCGTGGAGGGAGAGTGGGATGGTGTGGGTGGACGGTTTTAGTAGGAACATGGGCCTCCACGGCGTCAGTAATTACCTTCTGAAGGAAGGGGGAGGCGTGGATGATGTCGTCAGGATGGCGATAGGTAAGAGGGTGGCTTTAGACCTGGGTGGAGATGGAGTCCCGGTAGGCATCCCAGTTGGCACGGTGATAGTCATGGACGACCTTGGGAGAGGGTGCAGGGTGCAGAGCCAGAGGGGGGTGGTGAGCAGATGTTATGGTGAGAAGGACAGGAAGGTGATCGCTACCTGTGGGGTCAAGGACGACGACAGCGAGGTTGGGGGGGGCAATGACAACATCGGGGGTGGTGTCACTTTCGGGTCAGGTGAGTTGGGGAAGGGGAACAAGGTCACCTTGGATCGTGGAGAGGAACTGATGCCACCGCCGGAGGGCAGCAGGAGTGTGGCTATGGATGTTGAGGTCGGCGGCAATCACATAGGTGGAGAAGGTGTGGTCAATGTGCGAGATGAAGTCATAAGGAAGAGGAGCAGTGGAGCAGACATAGATGGTGGCACAGGTAATGGTGATGGAGGGGAGGAAGACGCTAAGGATAAGGTGTTCAGTGGGATCATTGAGGAGAGGTTGGGGCCGGACGGGGATATGCTTAAGGTGGCCAATCACGACTCCACCCTGCGCACAAGGACCAGGAGCGTCAGTGCGGTGGAGGATATAGGGAGAGGTGCGGATAGAATGGTGGGGCTGGAGAAAGGTTTCGTTCAAGAGGAAGGTGTCGTCCTGGTGGTGGGAGAGGGTGTGCATGAGGAGGTATTTGTTGGAGTGGAAGGAGCGAATGTTCTGGAAGAGGATGCAATACTCGTGCCACACCATGGCGGGAAGGAGGGGGGGAAGAGAGGGAAGGGAAGAGACTTAAACTAGGGTGTCGAGGCGGGTGAAGGTGAAGTGGGCTTGGGTGTGGGAGTAAGTGGCGAAGGTGTTCAAGTGGAAAACGGAGCGAGCGGCAAGGGAGATTTGTTGGAAAGTGTGGGGGCGCTGAAAAGGGTGAATGTTTTGCAGTACAACAGTAAGGAACCGGATGATGTTCTCGACCGTGGGGGGTAGACGGTGGGAATTGTTGGGATGGATGGGGGGATCGACGGGACGAACTGGGACTGTAAGCTCATGGGTGGCTGGAGGGGGTTTAGCTTTACGCTTGTGGGAGTAGGTGGGATGGCGGCCATTGCAGGTATTACAGGTAGGAGGAGCAGCGAGGTTGAGGCAGTTCTTAAGAAAGTGGGAGGTCTTGCAATGGGGACAGGTGGGGGGTTTTTTGCATTTGGGAGTCAGGTGATCATTGTATATCAGGCACCACTGGCAACAATAGGATTGGGGAGGGGATTTGGAGGATTCAACAGGATGGCAACGGTGGTATATCAGGGCACCCTGGGTGAGGAGATGGTCAATGGATGGTGCGGACTCAGAGAATACCCACACGAGGTAGGTGGGAACAGAGGCATTGTGGATACGGCGGGCAGAGCGGATTTCCAAGTCCGGGTGGGAGTTCAGTTCTGCCAACACTTCATCCTCTGTGATCACCGGGCTGAGCTCGGTGATCACAGCGGTGTAGGTGGGGAGGCGATGGGGAGGCTGGGGCTGACGAGGAGTGGAAGTGGAAAGGAAGGGTGTCAGAGAGCGGGGACTTGATAAGGACTGAGTCCCTGTGGGGAATGAGTTGGGAGATGGGAGCACTAGGTAAGTACTTCCATATTTCCATGGTGAGGATACGAGCGTCGAGGAACTTAGGACCAGGAGTTGACAGGACAAAGGTGTGGAGGGTGGGGGCTGAGGTATGGATGGCAGGAGGAGGGATGGTGTCCATGGAGATGGAAGGAGGAGGGGGAGGTGGTGTTGACTTTTTGTGGGAAGTGGCGGGAGCAGAGTCAGTAATGACGCACTTTTGGCTTTTTTTGGAGACTGGAGGCTGGGAGGAGGGGAGAGGGGCGGGGAGGAGAGGGAGGTGGCGGGTGGCAGATCCCTGTGGCCTAGTGGAGGCGCCGGGAGAAGCAGCCGGTTCAGTGGTGGCGACAGTGGCTCGGCGCGACGTGACGCGTGTGGGAGATGCAGATGACGAAGTGACAGGGTGGGTGAGAGAGGGGAAGCCGACCACCTGAGGGGCGGCAGCAGAGGCGGCAACAGAGGCGTACGTGAGGGCGGGAGTACCAGTGGGAGCTGTTGAGGGTGTGGAGGCTGGAGGAAGGTTGTAGAGGTGCGGTTATACAGGAGATAGGGGGATGGGTGAGTAGGGGAAGGGGAGGTGTAAGGAGGGAGGCCAAGGGCGGCACTCCAGGAAGTGATTGTGGGAGAGGGGGAGGGGGAGGTGTAGATGACAGTGAAGGTGGGAGTACTCATTACAGACGAACAGCGACGAACAGACGGACGGACAGCAGGCAGCGGCGGCGGCGGCGGCAGTTACGGCGATGGCGATGGACAGCGAACAGGCAGGCGGACGGACGAACAACAGCAGCAAGCGGCGGGTGGGCAGACAGACAGACAGACCGATTGACAGACAGACAGACAGACAGAAACAATCTTCGAAGACGGAGATTCCACCCTGAGAGTAGCCCAGGCTTTGCAATCTGACGCTTTCGAAGGAGGGGATCCAACCCTCTAGCTGGTGAACATGTTTTCTACAAGACTTAATATAACTAGATTGTGATCGCTTCTAATATGAACTATGAAAAACATGACTTTGTAACTGAACTTGTGCAAAACTCTATGTTGGCATTCCATAGTCTTATTTGCTTCGTATATTGTATACAGTGTGGTCCATTGATCGTGACCAGGCCAAATATCGCACCAAATAAGCGTCAAAACCTACAAAGAACGAAACCAGAAGAGGAAACCACATGGCGCTATGGTTGGCCCGCTAGATGGCGCTGCCATAGGTCAAACGGATACAACTGCGTTTTTTCAAACAGGAACCCCCATTTATATTACATAGTCGTGCAGTACGTAAAGAAAAAAGAATGTTTTACTTGGACCACTTTTTTCGCTTTGTGATAGATGGCGCTGTAATAGCCACAAACATATGGCTCACAATTTTAGACGAACAGTTGGTAACAGGTAGGTTTTTTAAATTAAAATACACTACGCAGGTACGTTTGAACATTTTATTTCGGTTCTTCCAATACCACATTAATGCTCATAATAATGTCCGTCAACCTCAATTCATTTGGCAATACGTGTAACGACATTCCTCTCAATAGAAATGTTCGCACATGCATTGACAATGCGCTGACGCATGTTGTCAGGCGTTGTCGGTGGATCACGATGGCAAATATCCTTCAACTTTCCCCCCAGAAAGAAACCCGGGGACGTCAGATACGGTGAGCGTGCGGGCCATGGTATGGTGCTTCGACGACCAATCCACCTGTCATGAAATGTGCTACTCAATACCGCTTCTACCGCACGCGAGCTATGCGCCGGACATCCATCATGTTCGAAGTACATCGCCATTCTGTCATGCAGTGAAACATCTTGTAGTAAAATCGGTAGAACAATACGTAGGAAATCAGCATACATTGCACCATTTAGACTGCCATCGATAAAATGGGGGCCAATTATCCTTCCTCCCATAATGCCACACCATACATTAACCTGCCTATTCCGCTGATGTTCCACTTGTCGCAGCCATCGTGGATTTCCAGTTGCCCAATAGTGCATATTATGCCGGTTTACGTTACCGCTGTTGGTGAATGACGCTTCGTCGCTAGATAGAACGCGTGCAAAAAATCTGTCATCGTCCCGTAATTTCTCTTGTGCCCAGTGGCAGAACTGTACACGACGTTCAAAGTCGTCGCCATGAAATTCCTGCTGCATAGAAATATGGTACGGGTGCAATCAATGTTGATGTAGCATTCCCAACATCGACGTTTTTGGGATTCCCGATTCTAGCGAAATTTGTCTGCTACTCATGTGCGGATTAGCCGCGACAGCAGCTAAAACACCTACTTGGACATCATCATTTGTTGCAGGTCGTGGGTGACGTTTCACATGTGGCTGAACACTTCCTGTTTTCTTAACTAACGTAACTATCCGGCGAACTGTTCGGACACTATTGCCATTGCTACTTTGGAACTTAGCATGTCGTTTTGTGGAATCGAGAGCCTTTGCCACCTCACTGCGTACTTTAGAGCCTCTCTCCAGCAAAAACGAAATGACGATCTGAGCTCTACATCTGAGCTTGGACAGTGCCATCTTTACATAAGGCTAATGAACTGCGACAGAATTTCAGTATTCTACCTTGAAACGGCAGAACACGACAAGGTGCTCGGCTGTCCTGCCTTTCCAGCGCACGTAGGGTTAGTTCCATGTCATTTGTGGTGACATGGAGGAGGGTAAGCGAAGGAAGATTTAATGTGGGGACAAAAGTCATGGGACAGCAATACGCACATTAACAGATGGCGGCAGTACCGCGTGCACAGGCTATAAAAGGGCAGTGCATTGGCGGAGCTGTCATTTGTACTCAGGTGATTCACGTGAAAAGGTTTCCAACGAGTTTGTGGCCACACGACAGGAGTTAGCAGACTTTGAATACGGAATGGTAGTTGGAGCTAGATGCATGGGTCACTCCGTTTCGGAAATCGTTGGGAAATCCAGTATTCCGACAGATTGCCGAGAATAGCAAAATTCAGGCATTACCTCTCACCACGGACGACGCAGTGGCCCGGCAGCCTTCTCCTAGAGCAGCTGTGTTTGCGCAGAGCTTTCAGTGCTACCAGGCAAACAATGCGGAGTGAAATATCCGCAGATACCGTTGTGGGACGTACGACGTACGTATCCGTTAGGATAGTGGTGCGAAATTTGGGGATAATGGGCTACAGCAGTAGACGACCTAAGCGAGTGCCTTTGTTAACAGCACAGCATCGCCTGCAGCGCCTCTCCTGGGCTCGTGACCATATCGATTGGTTACTGGACGCTGGAAAGCCATGGCCCGGTCAGATGAGTCTCGATATCAGTTGTTAAGAGCTGACGAGAGGGTCCGAGTGTGGCGCAGACCCCACGAAGTCATTGGCCCAACTGTCAACAAGGCACTATGGAAGCTGGTGGTGGCTCCATAATGGTGTGGTTTGTGTTTACATGGAACTGACTGAGTCCTCTAGTACAGCTCAGCCAATCATTGAATGGAAATGGTCATGTTTGGCTACTTGGAGACCATTTGCAGCGATTCTGAAATGGAATTTTTATGGATGACAATGCGCCATGTCACCCGGCTATCATTCTCGATTGGTTTGATGGACATTCTGGGCAATTCGTGCGAATAATTTGGCCACCCAGATTGTTCGACGTGAAGCCCACCAAACATTTATGGGACATAATCCAGACGTCAGTTTGCACACAAAATCCTGTATCTGCAACCCTTTCGCAGTTATGTAGTTACCGAGGCAGCATGGGTCAATATTTGTGAAAGGGACTTCCAGCGACTTGTCGAGTCCAATTAGAGCAGTGCCGACCAGGGAGTGCCAAACTTCACGCTTGGAGGCCACGGCTAGGCCTCTCACTCCCCTTTCCTCAATCCTTTTCGGAAGAACCCCGACCAGCACGGCATTTCATTTTTCGGTAGGTTTGCTACGAAACGACATTACAATATCACGCCGAATGAATTTACGGATTTAGTTCACAGTGAAAGAGCAAAAAGTACAATGATCGACAAACGGAATTCATTCTTCTGCACACCTAGAAGCACTTTCTGCTAAGTTTGCGGGCATCAAACACGCGAATAAATTGCTGCTACGGATAGTTACATATCTGAACACACTCGCATTATTCCATTGTCAATTGCAACAGTTTCCAATGGATGTGAACGAAGAGTATGGAGACTTCATCGTTACTGCAAAGTACGTTGGTTAAGTCAAGGGGCATGCCTGGAATGATTTGACGATTTAAAACTAGCTAATGTTCAGTTTATGAAGGAAAAAAGAGGGTGGGAGTGAAAATTAGAACGCCTGAAGTGAATTGCAGACCTCACATTTCAAGAGAATTTGACAGCACACTGCCCACAGTACGATACAGCAAGACAAGAAACAATATTTTCTTTTTGATTGCGGTCTGCCTTTAGCAAAACACGATTTTGTTTTTTGTCCGAGACATGTTTCACTGCAGTTGCAACTTCATCAGTGCTTTTTTTTATTGTTGTGTCTGTTAAACATAATAAATGTTCTTTATTGTTTAAATACATACAAATACTAGTTTTCAAATCGTAATTACAGGTTTTTGAGGAGCACATAATATTGTGTATTCATACCTTCTTACCACGTGGTGTGGTTTTCCTGCTGTATTACGTTTTTATAGTGTCTGTTTTTCTTTACAGTTTGT
This sequence comes from Schistocerca piceifrons, assembly GCF_021461385.2. Classification (NCBI taxonomy): domain Eukaryota; kingdom Metazoa; phylum Arthropoda; class Insecta; order Orthoptera; family Acrididae; genus Schistocerca; species Schistocerca piceifrons. Next base: position 119,753,142 of record NC_060140.1, on the reverse strand, counting down.
CACCTGCAACTGTATACAACTTACTGTAGGCAAAGAATTAGTAGATAATACCTACCTATAGAAGCCCCCCTACCCTCCCCCCCCCCCCCTCCACATGCACACACAGACGCATAGATCCAAACACACACATAAAACTAAAAATAAATAAATATATACAATAATAATGATAAATCCTCAAACCTACTCTCTCCCTCCCTCTCTCTCCCTCTCCCTCTATTTTTAGACACACACACACACACACACACACACACACACACACACACACACACTCATACTGAGAAATTCAAAACAACTTCCAATGACATCTTCAGTTGTTCCACTGTCTGCCATCTTGTTTTCACACCTTCTACTGTTCCACTGTCCGCCATCTTGTTATCACAGCTGATAGACAATGACAGTGACAGTAACAACTCAAAACACTGAACTTGACAATGAAGAAGATGACGAAAAAAGAAACCGCAAGTGAAACGTAATGTAAATAGATACACACACACAGACACACACACACGTACACACACACACACACACACACACAACCTTTCACATAAATTATTAATCTCAGGCATAGCCACAACAGTTTGGAAATCTTAATTTTTGCGTAAATGTTTTGCCTACATAAATCGTATATAGTTGCAGGTGATAAAGTGTAAAGAAAAACAGACACTATAAAAACGTAACAGAGCAGGAAAACCACACCATGTGGTAAGAAGGTATGAATACACAATTTTATGTGCTCCTCAAAAACCTATAGTTACGATATAGAAACTAATATCTGTATGAATTTAAACAATAAAGAACATTCCTTATGGTTAACAGCCATAACAATAAAAAACCACCGATGATGCTGTAACTACAGTGAAACACGTCTGGGACGAAAAACAAAATCGTGTTTTGCTAAAGGCGGACCGCACTAAAAACACAGACAAAAGAGCTTCAACATCAATATAATTATAAGGAACAATTTCTTTGTGATTCGATGGCGATGCATTTAGAAATAAAATCGCGTTATAGAAGGGGCATGTTCTGTCAAAGCCAGTCCAGTACTCTAAGCTCTTTGACGTTAAAGAAAACGCTCGGTGTGAAAAATTTATTGTGGCCTTGAAAGAAAGGACAGATTCCTAAGCGTTTTGAGGACACTGCCAATCTTAAGTGTTTTCGGGTCGGTTTGCCGTTTCAGTTGAAAGTGCTGCTGTGCATGTGCAGATGTAACTGATCTGCAATGTACTTCCCATCTAAAAGACAAACACCTGTAACGTGGAATCTGTCTAGGAGATGTACACTGCGTTTCTCAGGTAGAGTTTTCACGTCTCCATAATGAGGTTACAAAAGCGCTACAACATTTCGATCGACATATGTGTGCAAAAGACCGTTTTTCGATTATGAAACTAAATAAGTCACGATTACACGGTAATCTGAGTCCGAAAATATGCGAAACTGCCTGCGTCTATCAGTATGCTGACAATTTGTATTAAAAAATGATGTCTGCAGTGTGCCAAAAATAATACTGAAAATTTGTTTTGTTTTTGATCTATGTTGTTGAGAAATGTGAAATATAAGACCAAGTCGTATGCAGTGCGGCTGCACTGCCATTCAGATGTAGTGTGTTCACAGCTTCCCCTCCCCCTCCTCCCCCTTGCGGACAGACGGCGTAGCGTGGTAGTGCCAGCGAGGATGAGTGCTATGGCTCTCGTAACAGGTCACACGGCTCGTGAACCAAATTCTTGGCCTCCCCTCAATTAGAGTACGTGTTACACCTGCATACAATGCCAAATAAAACAAACTGAGGGACATACGAACGTTTACAGTGCACAGGATTATTTTTTTCTACCATGCACAAACTCTAGGGATTGTTCGATTTGAGGAAATGGAACAAAATAGATCTAATGAACTTACCTGCTGAAGTGCTTGGTTTCCATGCTACAGGCTATTTACTCAATTCTACTGTGTTACAAAGACTGCGCTCTAATACGCATTGCATCAGGAAGCCACAGTTAACAGTCCGCGCCAGGTGTCAGAGCTTCGTGACCGTTACTCTGAAACAGCCGGATAGCCACTGCGCATGTGCAGAAGTGTGCAGCTCTGCCCAAATACATTCGGCTGCCCTCAGCATGTCACATGTGTCCGTTGTGAATACAGTACGAGTTCCACCTTTGTGCTCTTTTTCGGTATTTGTATTACTAGTGCGCAGTGCTTCATACTGAATATGACGTCTATTAGTAATTCAAAACTAAAGGGCAGAAAACTGAATAGTTAGTCACAGGAGATTATACATAACGTTTTAATGTTTAAAGGAGCCTGAGTCCTCTCAGGGGATGAACATTCCGGTGGAGCAAGCTCAGCTGAGAGCTGAAATGGCCACAGGCGTTTCGTGTAGCACTATCCAGAAAATTAAAAGGGAAAGCAAGCTATCGGAATATTGCGGGAAAAGGAAATTTGATGAGGCTGTTGTTAGGAGAATAGTTTACAACTTTTATCTGGCTGAAAAACGTGTGCCTACAGTGGAAGCAATTAAACATACGTTTAAAGAAGCAATAGACTTCCAAGGTAGCAACACTAGTGTAAGGCGGCTACTAAAGAAATTCGGTTTCCGCTGGAAAAAAAAAATCAAGTAGGTTGATACTGCTAGAGAGAAGCTATATTAGAGCTAAAAGAATATCGTATTTGAAGCAAATAAAAAAAGTAGGGAAGAAACCAGAGACATTGCGTTGATGAAACTTTTATATTATCGTCACATGTAACTGGGAAATCATGGAGTGATAATACTGCTCACGGTCTCCTTAAACCGGTATCAGAGGGACGCCTAATAATAACTCGTGTAGGTGGCGAAAATGGCTTTATTATGTGGAAGTCAAATCAAGCAACGGGAGATTATAACAAACCAATGAACCAACAAAATTATGAGAAGTTGTTGACAGAAAAGCTGATTCCCAATTTAAAATCTAACTCTGTAATAGTTCTCGACAATGCGCCATATCACAATGTTAAAATAAACAAAGCTCCAACATCTCACTCAACTAAAGAGGATATCCGAAAGTGGCTAACAAATGAAACGTATCCCATTCTCGGATGACATGTTGAAGCCCGTTCTCTATGTGCTCGTTCGAAGAACCAAGGCAACGACCGTCGACTATTCCGTCGATAAAATCCTCGAAACTGCTGGACACATTGCTTTACGCCTTCTTCCTTACCATCCAGAATTAAATCCAATAGAAAATATTTGGTCGATTGTAAACGGTTGGGTAGCTTCTAGGAACGTTCTCTGCAGTGTAAAGTCTGTGAAAAATTTGTGTTAGGAGAAATTTAAATCCATGAATAAAGAAGACCTGATTCCGTTGTGCCAACACGTTAAAAATATTGAGCGGGAATACATGCAGAAACAAATATTTATCGACAATGAACAGATAAAATAATCATAGATTTAGGTGGTGCAGACAGTGATAGCGGAACTAATTACTGTGAAGTTGACCGAGAACTGGAAGGAGTGGCTGTACTACCAGATGATGACTGAAAGTAAGTGCTCGCATTCTAAGCTGATCAGATTTCAAAGAGAAAAAATCAGGACACTTTTGTTTATAGTTTATACTTAACTTCATTACTGCAGTTACGTCTTACTCTTATTTTTATTTTCAGGTACCGTGATATTTTTAAGCTGATACTAGGCCCATGATTATGTTACACTTGAAGAACTTAAAGCAAGAGTGTATCTTCAATTTGTGAATTGGGATGGGAAATGTAAATGTTACTAATCTGTAATAAGACACAAGGTAAATATTTTATCCTAGGACTTGGTTCAAATGGCTCTGAGCACTATGGGACTCCACTGCTGAGGTCATTAGTCCCCTAGAACTTAGAACTAGTTAAACCTAACTAACCTAAGGACATCACAAACATCCATGTCCGAGGCAGGATTCGAACCTGCGACCGTAGCGGTCTTGCGGTTCCAGACTGCAGCGCCTTTAACCGCACGGCCACTTCGGCCGGCCTATCCTAGGACTTACCTTAGTAGTATTTATCAGAAGAATAGATGGATTGATTTTAGCAGTTCCTCGTTAGAAAAAAGGTATTTTATTATAAATACGGTAAATATTGTGAAATACATTTTTCTAACGTCCTACTACTAGGGAATTTAATTCTCATAATTTTTAATTAAGTAAGAAATGTTACTGCACCCATTTTGTTTCTCGATTAAAACCGGGACAATTACGTGTCCAGAGTGGTTATCTCGAGACACTGGGAGTTTTATGTGAAAGCCGAGACGTCTGGACAACCTAGCGCAGTCAATGTTCTCAGCTCGTCGTGCATACGCTTGCTCCGAGCTCCGCCAGCACTCGCCGCTGTGACGTCACCCATGCTTTCAGATATCTGGCGCGGAGCGTACAGTATGCACTGTTCCCTCCTAGAGGGTGGTACTGTTACTCTTACATCATACCCTAGCGCCCTCACCTGCCGTAGTAATTGGTAATGTTTTGTCTGATTCATTTCTCTTGCTGACTCAGCTTGCAGTGGATGTGATACAGCTTTGTACACAACGGTTCCATATTATATCGAGAGTTTGCCAACATTGTGTTTACGTACAGAAAAGCAAATGGCAAAAGGCGGCGGGCAGCAAGGTTGTATCAGGAGACCTATCCCTGCGGACAGCAACCACAGCATTCTTGGTTACAACAGTGTTTCGCCTTTTGTCTCAGACAGGATCTTCTCAGGAAGGACGACCCGAAATGTTCGACCATCAGTCTTGGAGGAAAATGTGATCAACATTGTGGAAAGCGAATGCCGTGTCAATACCAGGCAGTCGGCGCGCCAGTACAGGGTAAGCCAGAGGACCCTGTGGAACATTCTCTATCACAAGTGTTACTACCCCAATCACTTACAGAGTGTGCAGAGCTTACTAGAGGCACACTTTCCACATAGGGAGCAGTTTGTCACTGGTTTCTTCCTCAGGTAACCACAATACCAGGATTTGCGTCATTCGTCCTATTCACAGGTGAGGCCATCTTTACGCAGTCTTAGCTTGACCTTTCATAACTGTCACCTGTGGTGTAGTATGCAGAACCCCATGGTATTGTGACAGCAAATCATCAGCATCGGTGCAGCCGGAATGTGTGTACCGGGTTAACTGGCGACAGTATTTTGGGACCAGTCTCCCTTCCACGACGTCTAACAGGCCATTTCTTACGAGCGACTTTGTCTCCCCTGCTGGACAAAGTGCCATTCATGATTCGAAGTGTGATGTGATTGCTACATGATGGTGCTCCAGCCCACTTCGCCAATAACGATCGGATGCATCTCAGTCGCGTCTTCCCTGGTCAATGGATAAGACGAGAGGGTCCAGTTACGTGCCCAGGTCTTTCACCGGATCTCAAACCGTGCGATTTCTGGTTATGGAGCCATCTCAATAATATCGTGACTGCAAAGCCCATTCCAGACGTGGAGACACTGGAGCAGCGTATCCATGCCGCCTTTGACTTTGACACTGTTCAGGTGCAGCCTAGCCGATGTGAACATGTGAGACAGAACATGCTACGGCGCGTACACGAATGCGTTGAACCACATGGGAACCCTTTTCATTGTACAGTGCGTATTAGACCACAGTCTCTGTAACATTGTATGATTGAATTAATGGTCTCTAGCATGGAAACCATGTATTTCCGGACGTAAGTTCATTAGACCTTTTCATTCCGTATCCTCTCATTGATCAGTCCCTAGAGTTTGTACATGGTAGAATAAATCACCCTGTATAGCGTAACGATTGCGGTATTAAGGAACCGTTGTATTAAATTTGTCAATTTAACAGCGAAAGAGGGAGGAAATACCCTCTTAGAAGTAGGGAAGAGGCCCAAATTAATCGTGGTTATGATGATCCTTCAGATCAACTACAAGAGTTCCAGTTTCGTAATATCGTCTATGATGCTTCAAGTCAGCGGCAAATGACAGATAATGAGATGAGAAATAATTTTCATGAAAATGTAGCTTTTGTTTTACATAATTGTAATAAAAATGATGATTGTGTCGAGCCTGACCATAAGTACGCGGTAGATTTGATTGAAGACGCAAAATCTGACGTCGAAATTTCTCACATTAGCCAACAATAGAACCGAGTAGCTTAAGTCATGGCACCACATCGGCTGACACAGTGACAAATGGGAATAACAGAGAGGAATATAATGGTGTAGGAACCGAAATCAAGATCTGGCATTAGAAGTAGTAATGAATAAACAAATGCAAGCCACGTCAGATATTCTGGGCGAAATGATCTTAAAACAAGGCAAAGCAAACACAAAAGTAAGTTCAATTCACTGGATCAAGAGACCAGAGAACATGAAACTTAAACTGACAACAATATCGAGATGATCTGTGAAGAAATGAAAAAATTATTTAATAAGAATTTAAGTGAGTATATATATTGGCCACGACATCTTGTTAGATGATTGTTGCAGTGTCTGTGTGTTTATGGGTTGCATTTTTTCATATGACTTGTCAAGCCAATGGCAGCACGGCATCTCTTGCCGCTATTGTCACAAGTGTATCTGGCTGCTGAGGCAGGAGCAGTGGTAGAATTGCGAAGCTTTTTCTGCCTTAATCTCTCTAACAAGCCTTCATCGTGCTGCGACATTCCAGATGATATATCATCACGCCACTCTGGTCTCATGCTAGCCCGTGCCTCCCATCTGTTTGTGTCGATTCCAAAGCTCTCCATATCTTGTTTGCAGGAGTCCTTGAATCTCAATACAGGACGTCCTACAGGTCTTTTGGCTATAGAGATCTCTCCAAGCATCACCTCACGTGGTAATCTGTCAGGATCCATACGGTGGACGTGTCCCAGCCAGCGGAGTCGTCTCTGCTTCAAGATGGCTGAAATACTGTTGCAGTTAGTTTCAGATAGCACTGCTTCGTCGGTCCCTCCACTTTACATCGAGAATAAACGAACTAGCAGAAATTCGTAATGAAATGAGCTGCTGTGTTGAGCAACTCAAAGCTCATGCAGTTAGTAATAATGTCAGACCCTAAAACTAGGAATTAATTAGTTAATATTCAGAGCAATGACAGTAAAGTTCGTGATACAAATGATCGAAGGAAGCACACCAGTTAAAAGTCGGTAGCCGAGAAAGAATATAAACATAACAGTGAGACTGTTAACGTGGAATCAGGTGGTAAAGACCAAATGAATGTATGACAGATTAGTACTGTAACATTCGAAACGAAAATTAGTGAAGCTGTCAAAACAAAAGGTCGAAATACGACAATTTATTGTTACCGGCAGTTCACTTCAGGATGTACAGGCTGGTTTAAAGTCCTAAGAGCAGCAGTAATAATATTTCCAGTGTAGAATCCAGTTTCTAAGGACAGTGCAGTGTGATTCAAGTTGATTTGAGAGAAGTCGTGAAAAAAGTGAAGGATAGTACAAAATGTAGTCAGAAAAACTGTGAACACTAAAGTCACCAAACTTATAGCTGGGTTAAATCCAAAGTTAAACCGGGATGTGACTGAGAAAAGAGAATAAGAAAAGTTAGTAAATGTGAAGGTTGTGTCACTCTAAGCAATCTGGTCACTGACCTTCAAACACCAGTTAGAGGTAAACATGCTGATCATGCTGACCCAACAAAACACATTCTAGTGGCTTGCCTGTAAACTCAGAGTCAGTCAGGTAAGAAACTTGGTTAACGAAACTGCACACAATATTGTTGAGTTGCCTGTGAAAGCAGTGCGTCGCAAAACAAAAAGCAAGGCAGTTGCGTTGCAGCAAATGAAGTACGAACACTTACCTTAGACAGCATTGCGATCTTTGCAATGCTATGTAACCAACGACGACCACGCGCTCAAGTTATTGGCAATATTACTTCATTTCTTTCCATAATGCCAATCTTCCTCTTCATTCATTCAGAACTAAATCTGTTGACTTTATCATTGCTCACTAAGCATAAAACTAAAATGATTACCAACATGAGGGAGCAGTTTGAACACTAGTAAACAAGGTAAGTCGAATTAAGTAAAGAGTAAAAAAACAGACTGCGATGTAATGTGTTACCTCTTAAATGAAAGACATAAGCTGAACATGATATGAGAATATTGATATACAGGGTGGTCCACTGATCGAGACCAGGCCAAATATCTCACGAAGTAAGCGTCAAACGAAAAAACTACAAAGAACGAAACTTGTCTAGCTCCAAGGGGGAAACCAGATGGCGCTATGGTTGGCCCGCTAGATGGTGCTGCCTTAGGTCAAACGGATATCAACTGGCTCTTTTTTAAAAACGACCCCCATTTTTTATTACATATTCGTGTAGTACGTAAAGAAATAGGAATGTTTTAGTTGGACCACTTTTTTCGCTTTGTGATAGATGGCGCTGTAATAGCCACAAGCATATGGCTCACAATTTTAGACGAACAGTTGGTAACAGGTAGGTATTTTAAATCAAAATAGAGAACGTAGGTACGTTTGAAAATTTTATTTCGGTTGTTCAGATGTGATACATGTACCATTGTGAACTTATCATTTCTGTGAACGCATGCTATTACATGCCAAATTAATGCAATAAATGCTCAAAATGATGTCCGTCAGACGCCATGTGTGGCCTTGCGGTTCTAGGCGCTTCAGTCTGGAATCGCGTGACCGCTACGGTCGCAGGTTCGAATCCTGCCTCGGGCATGGATGTGTGTGATGTCCTTAGGTCAGTTAGGTTTAAGTACTTCTAAGTTCTAGGGGACTGATGACCATAGATGTTAAGTCCCATAGTGCTCAGAGCCATTTGAACCTTTTTTTATGTCCGTCAACCACGATGCTTTTGGCAATACGTGTACCGACATTCCTCTCAACAGCGAGTAGTTCGCCTTCCGTAATGTTCGCACATGCATTGACAATGCGCTGACGCATGTTGTCAGGCGTTGTCGGTGGATCACGATAGCAAATATCCTTCAACTTACCCCTCAGAAAGAGACCCGGGGACGTCCGATCCGGTGTACGTGCGGGCCATGGTGCTTCGACGACTAATCCACCTGTCATGAAATATGCTATACAATACCGCTTCATCAGCACGCGAGATATGTGACCGACATGCATCATGTTGGAAGTACATCGCCATTCTGTCATGCAGTGAAACATCTTGTAGTATCATCGGTAGAACATTACGTAGAAAATCAGCATACATTGCACCATATAGACTGCCATCGATAAAATGGGGGCCAATTATCCTTCCTTCCATAATGCCGCACCATACATTAACCCGGCAAGGTCGCTGATGTTCTACTTGTCGCAGCCATAGCGGATGTTCCGTTGCCCAGTAGTGCATATTATGCCGGTTTACGTTTCCTGGTGCATAGAAATATGGTACGGGTGCAATCGATGTTGCTGTACCGTTCTCAACACTGACGTTATTGAGATTCTCGATTCTCGCGCAATTTGTCTGTTACTGATGTGCGGATTAGCCGCGACAGCAGCTAAAATACCTACTTGGGCATCATCATTTGTTGCATATCGTGGTTGACGTTTCCCATGTTTCTAAACACTTCCTGTTTCCTTAAATAACGTAACTATCCGGCGAACGGTTCGTACACTTGGATGATGCCGTCCAGGATACCGAGCAGCATACATAGAACCCACCCGTTGGGTATTTTGATCACAATAGCCATACATCAACACGATATCGACCAATTTCGTCAATTGTAAATGGTCCATTTTAACACGAGTAATGTATCACGAAGCAAATACCGTCCGCACTGGGGGAATGTTACGTGATCCCACGTACTTACACGTTTGTGACTATTACAGCGCCATCTGTCACAAACAGAAAAAAGTGGTCCACCTAAAACGTTCATATTTCTTTACGTACTACACGAATATGTAATAAAAAGGGGTGTTCCTATTTTTAATAGCGTAGTTGATATCCGTTTGACCTATGGCAGCGCCATCTAGTGGGCCAACCATAGCGCCATCTGGTTTCCCCCTTCAAGCCAGACGAGTTTTGTTCTTTGTAGTTTTTTCGTTTGATGCTTATTTCGTGAGATATTTGGCCTGGTCACTATCAATGGACTACCCTGTGTAACGATAGTATGCCAAAATTGAAGACATACACTTAGAACTTGAAACAATTTATGTAGCAAAATTACATGTAACTAGACGAAACCGCATGAATAGCAGATACTGCTTAACGAGAACACTTTGTTGCTTAGAATTAGCCATAAAGATTCAACAACTGATGGAAACGACGTTAAAATATTAATACTTTATCCAACAGTATGGAACTATATTTTCCTATTGAATAAACACACACGCTAAGGCGACAAAAGTCGTGGAACAGCCATATGAACATATGCAGATGGCGGTAGTATCGCGGGTGCAAGGTTTAAAAGAACAGGGCATTAGTGGATCAGTCATTTGTGCTCAGGTGAATCATGTAAAAGCGTTTCCGGCGTGATTATGGCCGTACGACTGAAATTAACAGACTTTGAACGCCGAATACTAGTAGGAGGTAGACGCATGGGACCTCCCATTTCGGAAATCGACAGGGAATTCAGTATTCCGAGATCCACAGTGTTAAGAGTGTGCAGAGAATACTAAATGTCAGGCATTTACACTCCTCACGGACAACGCAGTGGCCGACCGCCTTTACTTATTGGCCGAAAGCCGTCTGCGTAGGGTTGCCAGTGCTAACAGACAAGCAACACTCCGTGAAATAACCGCGGAACTCAATGTGGGACGTACGAAAAATGTACTCGTTAGGACAGTGAAGCGAAATTTGGCGTTAATGAGGTATGGCAGCAGACGACTGGCGCCAGTGCGTTTGACAACAGAACGGCGTCGCCTGCAGCGCCTCTGCTGGGTTCGTGACCATGTACGAGGGTCACGCCCAAAGAAATGCACACTTTTTTTTAAAATCCATCTCTTATCCTATATGTTTTAAAGTTTTACTGTGTAGATACATCCTTTAGAAATAATATTTTCATTTCTCCACGTAACTTCCATCCCTCTCAACTGCCTTACGCCATCTTGGAACCAGCGCCTGTACACCCGCACGGTAAAATTCTGGACCAACCTGTTGAAGCCACTGTTTGGCAGCGTGCACAAGAGAGTCATAATCTTCAAACGTTGTTCCACGAAGAGAGTCTTTCAGTTTGCCAAAGAGGTGATAGTCACATGGAACCAGGTCAGGACCGTAATGCGGGTGTTTCAGTGTCCCCATCCGAGTTTTGTGATCGCTTCCATGGTGGCCATGCATTGTCGTGCAACAGCAAAACATCCTGCTTTTGCCGATGTAGTCGAACACGGCTCAGTCGAGCTTGAAGTTTCTTCAGTGTCATCACACATGCATCAGAATTATCAGAATTTATGGTGGTTCCACTTGGCGTGATGTCCACAAGCAAGAGTACTTCGGAATCGAAAAACACCGTAGCCATAACTTTTCCAGCAGAAGGTGTGGTTTTGAATTTTTTTTCTTGGGTGAATTTGCATGATGCCACTCCATTGATTGCCTCTTCGTCTCTGGTGAAAACGATGGAGCCATGTTTCATCACCTGTCACAATTCTTCCAAGAAATACATCTCCACCATTCTCAGCCACTGTCATCATCCTGGGAACCCACCTGGCACAAACATTTTTTAACGCCAACACTTTCAGTATTCTGCAAACACTTCCTTCCCCTATCCCAACGTAGCTTGACAATTCGTTCACTGTGTTGCGTCTGTCAGCAGTCACCAATTCGTTTACTCTCTGCACATTGTCTGGAGTGTGTGCAGTACGAGGCCTGCCGCTGCGAGGACAATCCTCAATATTGCCGTGCCCGCTTTCATCATGTAACCTGCTTGCCCACCGACTAACTGTACTGTGATCGACAGCAGCATCTCCATACACCTTTTTCAACCTCTTGTTGATGTTTCCCACTGTGTCGTTTTCACAGCACAGGAATTCTACGACAGCACGTTGCTTCTGACGAACGTCGAGTGAAGCAGCCATCTTGAAGACATGCTGTGACAGCGCCACTCACGGGAACAGGTTAAACTAACTTTGAAAACAAGCGGGAAGGATGTATCTACACACTGTAAAACTTCCGCACATGCAGAATGAAAACTGTATTTTTACAAAAGTAGTGTATATTTCTTTTGGAGTAACCCTCGTAGTTTGGAGCCTAGACTACAGGGAAATCATGATCTGGTCAGATGAGTTCCGATTTCAGTTAGTAAGAGGTTCGAGTATGGCGCGGATCCCATGAAGCCATGTACCCTAGTTGACAACAAGGCACTGTGCAAGCTGGTGGTGGCTCAATAATGGTGTGGACTGTGTTTACATGGAATGGACTAGGTCCTCTGGTCCAGCTAAATCGACCATTGACAGGAAATGGTTATGTCTGGCTACCTGGAGACCATTTTCAGATATTCATGAACTTCAGGTTCCCAAACAACGAAGTTATGTCACCGGGACACAATTGTTCATATTGGTCTGAAGAACATTCGGAACAATTTGAGAGAATTATTTTACCACCCAGATCGCCCGACATGAATCCAGTTACGGGAGATAATCCAGAACTCATTTCGTTCACAAAATGCAGCACCTGCAACACTTCCGCAATTATGGGTTGCTATAGAGGCAGCATGGGTCAATACTTCTGTAGGGGACTCCCAGCGGCTTGTTGACTCGATGCCACGTCGAAGTGCCGTACTAGGTCGGCGAAAAAAGGTTCCACACTCTATTAGGAGGTATCCCATTCCTTTGTCGACCTTAGTGTACACGGAGAATACAGTTGTGTATTGAGGTTAATCAAAAATCATTACAAATGAATACATTTAAGGTAATAAAATGAGTTGGCAACCTTGATGGTACTTAATGAAATAATGTCACAGAGAACACTGTACTGTATAAACTTGCTGCTAAAGAACAAGAGGATTAAGCAAAACAAGGTAAGTGCTCATAATCGGAACAATCGTAATTGACAAATGGTAACAGAAACTGGTAGAAAATAGTACGCAATATCGTGGGGGGGGGGGGGGGGGGGGTTGGGGAAAAGAAAGAGAGAGACAGAGAGAGTGAGGAATTAATTGGACGAGGTGCATTTCCTTCACGACTGTATGTTGAATATTCATGTAGGCGAGGTATTGTCCGGCCAGTTAAACTTACGTCGTTTTAAGGAGATTTATTGGCGACAGATAAGTCGGCCAAGAGGAGTTGTATTGGTTTGTATTTGTTAAAGGCGACTTGTAAGTCGGCCAATTATGTAAGAATTATGGCGGCGTTTTGCGCAGGCATACACGTTTAGATAAATACTCGCACAAATTGCAGAGTCAGCAAAGAAGGCCACAAACGAAGTTAAGATATAATACGTAACAGATATTCATATCATGGCACCATAGGCAATACATACAGGATGCACTTATCAGAAGTCCCAACTGCACAACAAGAAGTATTAACTCGGCCACAAAAACTACACTTATCCTCATGAGAAGTATCACGCTCTCATAACAAAAGGTTTTACTGCCACTTGATAATACAACGAGGAGAATGGTATGTGACGTTGGGCCATGGGCGCACGCAGATGCACACATCAGTTATAAACCATTCCACGTGGCTTAAGGTAAGGTGTATCCATAAACGTATAACAGATTTGAGAGGATAACGAGAGAGCAAAGACAATGACAGCATTGGGAATAAACCTCTGTCAAATGAAGCTACAACAGATTATACAACTAATTTTTTGTTCAGGTTATGTAAACATCATCGGCACTCATTTGACGTCCACAATAAAGTGTTCTTTCAGAACAAATATGAATCACATTGGTGTGTTTAAATTATTCTTAAGACGAACTATTGTTGTTAAGGCAAAATACACAGACTAGATGTTAAAAACTTTGTGTTCCTCCTTACGACAGGTCTTGTCATGGGGGAAGCCCCGTCAGAGAGGTCCACCGCATGAGCGTCTAGGGAAGTGATTCCAGTGCTTTCCCGTTGCCCTCCACTGATGATGATGAAATGATAATGAGGACAACACAACACCCAGTCCCACGACGGAGAAAATATCCCACCCAGCCGGGAATCGAATCCGGGCCCCTTGGCGTCACAGACCGCCGCGCTGAACACTCAGCTATCTTATTTTTTATAAAAAAGTTTATTAAAATAAACAGTGTTACACATTCCAAATACATACTAATTACATATACTAGCCATGTACACATGTTATACATGAAGTTATTTAAACAAAAACAGTTTGATCATTGCAGTTATGCTGATGTTAAAGAAAGACAACAGAAGATTGTGTTACTGACTAAATTACCAGAAAGAATTAAGTTAAACATCAAGAAAAGTTCAATATGAAAAAAAATCTGCACTTTGAATTACAAATGGTTCAAGCGGCTCAGAGCACTTGGGTCTTAACATCTGGCCCCTAGACTTAGAACTATTTAAACCTAACTAAGCTAAGAACAGCACACACACATCCGTGCCCGAGGCAGGATTCGAACCTGCGACCGTAGCAGCAGCGCGGTTCCGGACTGAAGCGCCTAGAACCGCTCGCCACAGCGGCCGGCTTTGAATTACATGTGCTCCAATCGTTACAGAAGCATAAATAGCACTTTATGAAGGATATCAGAAAGTTGGTGGGATAATTTTAAATATATTAATGTACACAAGGAAATAGTCGCTGTGAGAGACAGGTTAAGGCTAGAAATTGATCTTAAACCTTCTCAGCTTAGTCAGACTAACTATGAGCATTTCGCACATATGCATGGAAGTCGCCAAATACAGAATATGGAAGATTTATGCCCATCGCACATAAAAACAATGTAATAATCGTATTAGACAATTACTGAAATACTTGAGAATGGCGGAAAGGAGATATTATAAAGTTGACTAGCGTTCCAACTACACTTTCTGGACATTAATTGAATGTTAAGTATCTGAAGTGATCAGATCTATATAATAAGTATTTCACTGCAAAACTGACTTACACATCACAGTGCAAAAATGAACAGGGCAATGTGCCAGCCATTGAATATTACATTATATCAGATAGAATCTTATGGTTTTAACAAATCGATAACGACATTTCCTTAAGAACTGTCGATTTCCAAATTTTTAATATAAACCAATAATGCAGCTTTAATGTTTTATGTTTTGGCACTATTAGACACACAACCTAACTGTCACATAAGTTCTCTGTAATGGCTCCTTGCACTTAATTGGCTTCAACTTTCCAGTTTAAAGCCGTCATTTTCATGGGACATGCTGTCAGGGTGACCCCAAGTGTTTTATGTTGTCGGACTGAGATTTAACATCTTACTTTTTTTTCGTTTGCATTGGCTCCAGATGCTCTACAGTACGAATCAATCACTGTTGCTAGCGTGGTTACCTCGTCATTATTCCTCACAATGAACCTATATCATCAGCGTAGGCTCTTATAATTGTTTTATTTCCTGATAATGTTAAGCCTTTTAATTTAGCATGGACATGACGGGGGAAAAGTTCCAGTGAAATGGCGAAGAGCGACATGGACAGAGGATTTCCTTGAGGAATGCCTCGTTGTATTTGCATCTGCCTGGATTGTTGACAATCCACCGCTACTTTAGTATTTATTCCAGCTGCTGTGTTCTTAATCAACTGTATGACCCTATCGTTGAAACCTATTTTCTTCAATGGCAGTAGAAGATATTCATGATTTACTGCAGCAATCGCTTTATAAAAATCTAAAAAAAGTAAAGCACACTTTATGTTTGTTACACAAGTTTAGAAGAAACATGACGCGGCCTAATAACCCAGAAGATTTTAACTTCAATGACAACGGCCACGAAAGCCTGCAGACTTACATGTTACAGAAGTTATTGCAATGATATCCCTGAATTCTGCTAGATTTTGAAAAATGGTTCTGCTTGCTTGCTGTTCAGATGTTGACTAATAATTTTATCTGTAAGGCATGAAATTCTCTTGTTTACTAATGTAGCTATTAATTTATAATCAGAATTCAGCAGTGAAATTGGACGAAAATTATTTAAATCTTTGTTTCCATTACTTTTGGGCACCAGAACAATTTTACTCTCCTTAAACTCAGCCTGAATCATTTTACCCTGAATAACCTCAATTACAATGTCCGTGATTTTCGTCCCTACAGTCGGCCAGTAACGGATGTAAAACTCAGCTGGCAGACCATCCGGTCCTGGGGATCTCTTCGGTGGTAAGGCCCACAGTCTCATACACGTCCTCTTCACTAACAACCACGAGAAAATTTTCGCTGTCATCTTCTCTCAGCTCCGGGGCTAGGACGTCAAGGAATTCTTCCCAGGAAGCATCACTACTTTGATGTACAGAAATTAGCTCGCAATAATAGCGATAAATCTCGTCAATGATACCCTGCTGGGTTATGAGAATCTTACCATGTTTTGTTAGAATTTCATCAATAAAAGTCATTCTCCCGTTTTTCGTATGCTTCACTAAATGATACAAGGAAGTAGTTTCATCTTCTGACACCGAATTTGCCTTCGATTTTATTTTCAACCCTTCCATTTGACTTCCCTTGATGTTAAGTAACTTGGCTTTGACTTTTTTGATGTCTGCTATCCGATGTGAGGAACCTGCTGAGACTTGATGATATAGATGTCTCAAAACAGAGTAGTAATATTCTATAGTGCCTTTCATTTCTCCTGTGCTCTGGACACTGTATTGAATAAGAACCTTCCTCAACTTTGGCTTCGCCATTTTAACCCACCAGTCGATAGCAGTGGCGTATCTACTACGAGCACGCAAGTATATTGCCCATGTATCTTTAACCAGGTTTTCTAAATCATGATTTACTAACAAGGAAGTGTTCAAATTGCACTGATTCTTGAATCGGCGAACCGGCTGTCTTTTTAGATTTATGCAAGCAAAGACACTTTAAAGGTCTGAAAAGTACGTAGGAATGGTTTCTACTTCTGTCACGGAAGTTTCAAGATTTTTAGAAATGTATAATCTATCAAATCTGCTACGTGATTTACTGTGACATAAGTGAACTCAACAATGGAGGGGTATTTGATTTCCCATATATTCTTTATTCTAAACCAGAAACTAGTTATTTTAGTTCACTTGAGAAATGAAAATTAGGTAACTGATATTCTCGATTTAAAACACAATTAAAATCACCTCCAAGTAATAATTGTCTTGGAGTTTTCCTTAACAAGTATATCAGGTCATCTTTGAAGAAACTTGCCCTGTCAGATCGGTGAGAACTTCCTGAAGGGGCATACAAGTTGATGATAGTCACATCATATTTCATCCTATTCCCCTTCCGGATTTCAATCGTTCCACCTCGCTTACTGTAATTCCTTCCCTCAGAAAAAAAAAAGGCTGTTCGAACACTTGTTTCGGGAGACACATTTATGTAACTGACAAAACCAGATATTACTAAGTTCGAAATCAGAACTTGCGGTGTAACGACGTAAGTTTTTCGTTTGATATATGTATGACCATGTGCAGACTTCGTCACCTACGTCAGTTACAACCCACTTCAAAAATGGTTCATATTCTTTTAAATTGTCATAGAATGGTTCTTGAACGAAACTGTAAAACATCAGTTGAGTCGTGTGCAAAGAATTACATCACTTGGGCCAATTGGTTTTTGTAACTTTTCCGAATTTAAATTTCGTTTGTTTCTCCTCAGAAAATTATATCGACACACGTTATCTTGATCTAATCGATATCAGAATCACACATTAAATAAACTTTTTAGATTCAAAGTTTCGGTCAACGCTGTCTGAATCAATAATCTTGTCAAATATATTATTAATCCGTTCACATAACTCTTCATAAATAAATCTTCACGACACGTGTTTCAACTTTAGTAGCATACACTATTTTATTAGCTTCCTACACATACAGATGTGAACTTGAGCGTTGACAGACAGTGACTAACTTTTCAATAAGGTTAAGATCATTATGACGTCATTGTTGTACAAAAAGAGTATAAAAATTCATTTTTAATTTTTTAGAAACACGACGCAACAACTCGGTTCCAGGATCTTCTGTTGCTCCTTGGCTGTCGACCCGCGACGTATAGCGGCCAGCAATTTCCTCTCTGGTCGCAGCAACGAAGATGCTGTCCCCGTTCGTTGCGCCGATCTCTCCGTACATGAAACACATAAAAAAAATACAAAACTTTTAGATAATTCACATTTATTACAAATAATAAGAAAACACATAAACAAAAACTAAATTAAACTTATAGTCACCTGCAAACTGGGCTGACTTGGTGGATGGGTGACGTTTAATTTCGTCCCACTACATACCCCACCCACAAGCTCAGTTTGTCAGGTTTTAACCGGAATTAAAACTGTTCAATATACAATATTTAACTGTTAATACATTTTCCTCACATTTTACGTAACCTCAAGTCCTTGCTATTAGATAGATTTAATCCTTTTAACACGATACCGTTGTGACTATTTGTCATTTACTCTTAATTGTGCTCTTATGGTAATTCGTAACCGAATATAGGGAGATTGCTCCTCTTCAGTTAATAGTTGCTAATAAATACTAATTTAGTACGTTCTTTAACGTTGTACATTAGGACAGAGCGTTCAAATTGTGATAGATTAATTTCAGTTTCATTTATTTACTAGAGTTATTCTTTTCAAGAATGTATATTACTAATAAGTTTCTCACAATAACTAATAGTACTATTTACTTTACGTCATTCTCTTCCCTAAGGCCTTATTTATGCCTGAGGTCAAGAAGAAATCAAGCAAAACTTTCTTTAGAATCTCGGCACGGCTTTCTTTACCTTCGGACACCTTGTTGGGTAATGGCCATTTATTTAGGAGAAACAAGCGAGAGAGCCCCGTTTGGTGTGTTCTATATTAACACTATTCCAAACCTCTATTAAAGGCACTCTGCTATGTTCTCGTGAGCCATATAGCTCTGGACGCCCATGGTCCCTAAAACTATTAACCATCCCCTTTGGTTCCTACTATCCGAGTAAATTTGAAATATGCAAAATTCCTTTTGACCTAAGAGCAAAATTTCTTCCATATAAATCCCCCTTTGGGTTATCTTTCTCTTTTTGAAGTACCAGTAGATTATTGTAGAACACTTGTTTAAGCTTTCTGTTCTATTCTTTAAAATAATACGTAACTATCACGAAAACTTCACATGAATAAACTATGAACGCTCTTCCGTATGTAACATATACTAAATATTAACTTATTTAGGAATGAAGAGTTTCATTTGATCAACACTATATAATCCTTTAATTACACCTGATGAAGGTTCCATAAGAAGTAATGCTTTGGGATGTACAATCTTATGTACAACATATGGACCTTCAAAGATAAAGAAGAATTTTCTACATTCCTTATCGATCTTAGAGCTTTTAGGATGAGATCGTACTAACACAAGATCTCCTACCTGAAATGAGGGTTCTATAGCCTGTTGATTATAACTTTTAATTCTCCGTTCGGCATTTTTTACAATCTGTTCGCAAACTTTTTCGTCTGGGATACATTGTTGGATCTCATTTACTGGTGGCCAAGGTAAAGCAGCTAGTAAAGGCTCACCTATAATTCGTTTGCCTAAAATTTCTATAGGTGATAATCCCGTCGTTAGGTGAGGCAATTCATTTAATATCTTTTCGAATTCAGGCATTAGTTTGGCCCACCGAGTATGTTTATGTGCACAATAAGCTCTACATAATCGTCCTAATTCTTTCATGACTCTTTCTACTAAATTACTTTGAGGGTGATATTTCGAAATTAAGATATGTTTGATTCCATATTGTCTTATCATATCTTGAAATCTTTGACTAATAAAGGCACTACCGTTGTCAGACATAAGTCGTTTAGGAAAGCCCCAGTTAACAAAGTAATTTCGGGTGAGGCAGCGTATAACGCTTGCTGTATTCGCTCGTTTCAAAGTATACAGTTTCACATGTTTGGACCAACATTCCATTACAACAAACACATATGTTAATCCTCCTGAACTCCGAGGCAGAGGGCCGAAAAAATCTAATGACAGTAGATCCCACAAACCTCGAGGAATTACAACATATAATTTATAACGCTTGGATTTGTTATTAACTTTAACCTTTTGACAGGTTTCACAAGCCCTAATAATACTTCTCACAATACGTGACATATTTTTGAAATAATAATACTTCATTAGATGTTTAATACATTTATGAATTCCAAAATGCCCGTAACCTTCATGAATATAAGTAATTAACTCGTCCACAACAGTTTTCGGAATGCAGATTTTCCATCTCTGGTGTTCCCTCTGTGCTTTCCAATACAACAAGTCGTTAAAATATAACCACACACCCCGGGTGTTAACTGCTTCGTCCCCATTATTAAGGTTTTGTATAATTCGTAGAATAACATTTTTCTTTCCTTTATGTAATACGGTAATCCACTAATTAGTACTCGCATTAGATGACTTTCAATTAATTTAGCACGGTTTAAATTCCATTCAAAATAATTCCTATAACCTCTCCACCGTTTAGAATATGGAGGAGGGGCTATCAACTCTAAAGTTAAGTGTTGTTGTTTTCGTCTTGACCAATAATTTTGTTTAAACTGCTTAACAAAATCATCCCAATCCCTGAATTCATTTCTATGCAGTACTGCCCATTCCGCAGCTTCTGCTTCTAAATGTCCTATTACAAATTGAATGCGTTTTTCATTACTCCATTTAGGAGATAATGATGTTTCAAAAGCTTTTATAAAGATTATAGGGTGCAGTTCGCCTCCTGGTTTGAATACAGGAAATCGACTTGCTACATTTGAATTTGTTGTTATGTCATCCAGACATTCTGCGAGAGAAATAGTCGGATTTTGTTTAGATTGCAGAGACGGAGTTGCATCGGATTGGCTTGCCGTGATTGCCTTATTCATATTGTTGTCATCCGTGCTAGCAAATTCGATGCGACTGTTGTCTCTGATTATGTTATTACCTCTGCTACCTGAAATGTTCTCGTTATTATCTAATTCCGATAACCGTTTAGTAATTTCCTGTATCCGCATTTCTGTATTGGATACGCGATTAGCTAATATCGATTCTTCACTGTGTTCACGATGTGAACGCTCTGTACCTTCGTCAATATTATTATCTTTGGCAGTCTCAAGATTACTGCATATTTCAGTAATTAAAAATTTCATGTTTTCGATTTCGGTATGGTCCTTTTCTACTTGATGAGTTAATGTTTCTAATTCTACATTATCTATTGAAGAAATCTCTACAGGTTTGGTAGAGACCTCTTTAATAGATTTCAATAATTCTCTGCGAACAGTTTCTGTTTGCATAGAAAATTCATCTCGTAACATATCGTTATTTTTCTGTATTTCATTTACAACTAAGATATTGACACTATCTAGTCTCTCGGTTAAGTCAGTGATATCGTTTCGCATGCGAGCTTTTTCCTCGCGCGATTCCTGGATATGTTCTTCTAACCTTTTACAATTATCGGCAATCTTATTACTAAGTCCTACTAATTTTTCTTGCATTTCAACTTTAGAAGACTCTATTTTATCACTTAATTCTCGACTGGTTTCATTAAGATATTCCTGCAACCTGTCTGTTGATTTTGTTAGCTCCCCTTTAAGTCTAGCAGTAGATTCCTCGTTAGACTGTTTTAATTCCTGTTTTAGTTCCTGTTTCAATCTAGCAGTAGATTCCTCATTAGACTGTTTTAATCTAGCCATAGATTCTTCGTTAGACTGTTTTAATCTAGCAGTAGATTCTTCGTTAGACTGTTTTAATTCCTGTTTTAGTTCCTCTTTCAATCTAACAGTAGATTCCTCATTAGACTGTTTTAATCTAGCCATAGATTCTTCGTTAGACTGTTTTAATTCCTCTTTTAATCTAGCAGTAGATTCCTCGTTAGACTGTTTTAATTCCTGTTTTAGTTCCTCTTTTAATCTAGCAGTAGATTCCTCGTTAGACTGTTTTAATTTAGCGATCGCCCTAAAAAGGGCTCTCATGCTCCTATCGGACATAGATTGCTCTTCGTCTGACATTTCACTTCCCGACATTATTGTAAAATATTAACTATTTACACACGCAGATTTGCAATCAACAATCCTATAAAAGCACAATCCCTATGTACAACACTCCACTTCCAACTTGAAACAAACTCACCGGACACTAATATTGTAATTTGTAGTTCTCGATGATCAGTGTGCTGCTATGGGCTGCAGATGTAACAGCCGTCGATGCAGCCGCTGAGATGCTGCGACCCCGCTTCCGCAACCGGCAGGACGCTGAGTCGAACACCGTTAACGTCGCTGGCTGCAACCACGCCCGGCACCGCCGTAGACAGGCGAAGCCCTCAGCAACACCTCTAATACCAGCCGGAGGAACGCCCCGCAGCTGACGTACTGGGCCTATTAGTTTAGGGAGAAAAAAGGTTGTCGGGGTTTGCAGCGTTCAGCTGCTGCCCAACAGATGCGACTTCTCGTGGAACAACCGCGTGGCCGTACTGCTTGGCTGCACTCCGTCAGATGCCCACACCCGCGAAGTCGCCGCTGGCTGGTGAAGGCTCCAAGAAACTCGCGTTGACTTCCGAAGGACTCTTGATGCTTTGTTTCGTACCTGTGTGCCTTAGTTGCACACAAGTCCTGTTTCTAAGGTCGCCACGGTGCGGTGTAACGACGTAAGTTTTTCGTTTGATATATGTATGACCATGTGCAGACTTCGTCACCTACGTCAGTTACAACCCACTTCAAAAATGGTTCATATTCTTTTAAATTGTCATAGAATGGTTCTTGAACGAAACTGTAAAACATCAGTTGAGTCGTGTGCAAAGAATTACATCACTTGGGCCAATTGGTTTTTGTAACTTTTCCGAATTTAAATTTCGTTTGTTTCTCCTCAGAAAATTATATCGACACACGTTATCTTGATCTAATCGATATCAGAATCACACATTAAATAAACTTTTTAGATTCAAAGTTTCGGTCAACGCTGTCTGAATCAATAATCTTGTCAAATATATTATTAATCCGTTCACATAACTCTTCATAAATAAATCTTCACGACACGTGTTTCAACTTTAGTAGCATACACTATTTTATTAGCTTCCTACACATACAGATGTGAACTTGAGCGTTGACAGACAGTGACTAACTTTTCAATAAGGTTAAGATCATTATGACGTCATTGTTGTACAAAAAGAGTATAAAAATTCATTTTTAATTTTTTAGAAACACGACGCAACAACTCGGTTCCAGGATCTTCTGTTGCTCCTTGGCTGTCGACCCGCGACGTATAGCGGCCAGCAATTTCATCTCTGGTCGCAGCAACGAAGATGCTGTCCCCGTTCGTTGCGCCGATCTCTCCGTACATGAAACACATAAAAAAAATACAAAACTTTTAGATAATTCACATTTATTACAAATAATAAGAAAACACATAAACAAAAACTAAATTAAACTTATAGTCACCTGCAAACTGGGCTGACTTGGTGGATGGGTGACGTTTAATTTCGTCCCACTACAAACTTCTTGTAACAGGGCAATATCAGTCGCGGATTCGTACAAAAATTCCTTAAGGGCCGATAATTTCAAACCGGACGTAATTTTATTTATGTTTATAGTGGTGACAATAAGACTGCGTCATTGCACTGTCACTATGTAGTTGTTTTGATGAACTAATTTAGTTTCCTGTGGTTCATGGTTCAGTTATGCTATAACAGTTTTCTCGTTCTGATGTTTTCTCTTGTACCTCAAGCAGACTGATTTCCTGGTAAACTTGCTGATTTTTCCTCCAGTGCTTCGTGTAGGACCGTTTCGGACCGAACATTCTTTGGGCTGGGGTCGCCGTTACCGGCTATCCCTGACATAATTCAACCTGTCCGTTGAACAAGCAGTAAAAGAAACCAAAGAAAAATTTGGAGTAGAAAGTAAAGTTTAGGGAGAAGAAATAAAAACTTCGAGGTGTGTCCAGTGACTTGAACGGAGGATATGTTGAAATCAACAAAAGCGAAACAAGGATAATGAAATTCAGTCGAATTAAATGAGGTGATGCTGATTGAAACAGACTAGGAAACGAGACACTTAAAGTAGTAGATGTGTTTTGCTGTTTGAGCAGCAAACTAACTGATGGTGGCCGAAATTGAGAGAATGTAAAATATATTCCGGCAGTATAAAGTACGTACTGGCAATGGCAAGAAGAGGGTTTCTAAAAAAAAAGAGAAATTTGTTAACATCACGTATCGATTTTTTACGTGACAGGTAGTATTTTCTGAAAGTATTTGCATGGAGTGTAGGCATGTGTGGAAGTGAAACATGAACGATAAACAGTTTAGACAAGAGGAGACTAGAAATAAATTTCAATGAATTGGAAACATCAGCTGTGTACGGGACGTTGACAGAAATCAACGGGGAGGATTGAAAATGTGTGCCCAACCAGATTTGAATCCAGGATCTCGTGCATACTTATACAGTCGTTCTACCACCCCCCCTTTTTTTTCTTGACCTCATTTTGTTCGTTATCGGTCGTTGTATTTGTTCGGGGCAGAAGTCTCATGACGCTTGTTCAAGTTCATTCACTCAGTTTTTTTTTATTTCATAGGGCAGCTAACCCTCTGTCCGAACAAGCCCTAAGCCACTGAGGACACAAGAATTATCGCGACTGCCGGCCGGAGTGGCCGAGCGGTTAAAGGCGCTACAGTCTGGAACCGCACGACCGCTACGGTCGCAGGTTCGAATCCTGCCTCGGGCATGGATGTGTGTGATATCCTTACGTTAGTTGGGTTTAAGTAGTTCTAAGTTCTAGGGGACTTATGCCCACAGCAATTAAGTCCCATAGTGCTCAGAGCCATTTGAACCATTTTGAACCAATTATCGCGACTGTGCGGACTTATCCCAAGGCCGTCCCCCAGCAGACCCACACTCTCATATTACTCCACACACTACGGAAGTAGTGCTCCCTGCTCATTAATCTCAATGCCCATGAGAAGGTCTGTTTCCGCATGAGTTCGGGCGTATCTGGGCATCCGCATAGAAATTATCCTTGGCTTGCGATCGCCATAATTATATGTGTGTGGTGTCTATTCTTTCTGACATCTCCGAATGTTGATAATGTGGGTCTGACGGGGGTGCGTGCTTGTGGTAAGTCCGCGCAGCCGCGCTAAGTCCTGTATCCTCTGCGACTTAGGGGTTATCCCAGGCCGGGTTGGAGATTTTCTCCGCTCGTGGATTGGGTGTTGTGCTCATATTAACTGAACGTTTGACACTGAGAAACTGTACGCCCGCATTCTAGTCACAGTACTTGGAGTCAATTTACGTTATGTTGGTGATAAAAATATTGTTGTGAGCATTTCAATGCTCACTCCATTGGCATGTATTCATGATTTTTTTTTTTATATATATATTCCCGGCACGGTAGATCAGCATGTTCTGCCAGAGAGGCGCTGGCTCTCTGTAACAAAGTAACTGAGTAAAGGAATCAACGATCAACTTGAACGGAAGTCTCGTGACGTCCGCCCGGACCAAACACAACGAACAATAACGAAAAAAGGGGTTGGAGCGTCTGCCCAATAAGTTGCAGATTCCGGGTTCGAATCCTGGACCGGCATACATTTTCAACCATCCCCGTTGATTCCTATCAACGTCCCGTGCACCGCGGATATCTGTAATTCATTGAAAATTCATTCTTTGCACCTATCACGACTCACGATCCTTTCAGATATGTCCGAAAGAACACACACCTTACACATATACATGGTGGTCCATTGTTGTGACCGGGCCAAATATCCCACGAAATAAGCATTAAACGAAAAAACTACAAAGAACGAAACTCGTCTAGCTTGAAGGGGCAAACCAGATGGCACCATGGTTGGCCCGCTAGATGGCGCTGCCATAGGTCAAACGGATATCAACTGCGTTTTTTTAAATGGCAACCCCCATTTTTATTATGTATTCGTGTAGTACGTAAAGAAATATGAATGTTTTAGTTACACCACTTTTTTCTCTTTGTGATAGATGGCGCTGTAATAGTCACAAACATATGGGCCACAATTTTAGACGAACAGTTGGTACCAGGTAGGTTTTTTAAATTAAATTACAGAACGTAGGTAAGATTGAACATTTTATTTCGGTTGTTCCAATGTGATGCATGTACCTTTGTGAACTTATCATTTCTGAGAACGCATGCTGTTACAGCGTGATTACCTGTAAGTACCACATTAATGCAATAAATGCTCAAAATGATGTCCGTCAACCTCAGTTCATTTGGCAATACGTGTAACGACATTCCTCTCAACAGCGAGTAGTTCGCCTTCCGTAATGTTCGCACGTGCATTGGTAATGCGCCTACATACGTTGTCAGGCGTTCTCGGTGTATCACGATAGCAAATATCCTTCAACTTTTCCCACAGAAATAAATCCGGGGACGTCAGATCCGGTGAACGTGCGGGCTATGGTATGGTGCTTCGACGACCACTCCACCTGTCATGAAATATGCTATTGAATCCCGCTTCAACCGCACGCAAGCTATGTGCCGGACATCCATCATGTTGGAAGTACATCACCATACTGTCATGTAGTGAAACATCTTGTAGTAACATCCATACAACATTACGTAGGAAATCAACATACATTGCACCATTTAGATTGCCATCGATAAAATGGGGGCCAATTATCCGTCCTCCCATAATGCCCGCCAAGGTGACTGATATTCCACTTGTCGCAGACATCGTGGATTTTCCGTTGCCCAATAGTGCATATTATGCCGGTTTGCGTTATCGCTGTTGGTGAATGACGCTTCGTCGCTAAATAGAACGTGTGTAAAAAATCTGTCATCGTCCCGTAATTTCTCTTGTGCCCAGTGGCAGAACTGTACACAACGTTCAAAGTCGTCGCCATGAAAATCAAATGGCTCTGAGCACTATGGGACTTAACATCTAACATGAAATTCCTGGAGCATAGAAATTTGGTACGTGTGCAATCGATGTTGATGTAGCATTCTCAACACCGACTTTTTTGAGTATCCCCATTCTCGCGCAATTTGTGTGCTACGGATGTGCGGATCAGCCGCAACAGTAGCTAAAACACCTACTTGGCCATCATCATTTGTTGCAGGTCGTGGTTGACGTTTCACATGTGGCTGAACTCTTCCTGTTTCCTTGAATAACGTAACCATCCGGCGAACGGTCCGGACACTTGGATAATGTCGTCCAGGGTACCGAGCAGCATACATAGCACACACCCGTTGTGCATTTTGATCACAATAGCCATACATCAACACGATACCGACCTGTTCCGCAATTGATAAACGGTCCATTTTAACACGGGTAATGCATCACGAAGCAAATACCGTCCGCACTGGCGGAATGTTACGTGATACCACGTACATATACGTTTGTGACTATTACAGCGCCATCTCTCACAAAGCGAAAAAAGTGGTCCAACTAAAACGTTCATATTTCTTTACGTACTACACGAATATGTAATAAAAATTGGGGGTTCCTATTTAAAAAAAAACGCAGTTGATATCCGTTTGACCTATGGTAGCGCCATCTAGTGGGCCAACCATAGCGCCTTCTGGCTTCCCCCTTCAAGCTAGACAAGTTTCGCTCTTTGTAGTTTTTTTCGTTTTGTGTTTATTTCGTGAGATATTTGGCCCGGTCACGATCAATGGACCACCCTGTAAAGAATAGAAGCTATTGAAATATGATACTACAGAAAGTGCTGGAGATTAGATGGCTTGATCACGTAACTAGTGAGGAGGCAGTGAACAGAATTGGAGAGACTAGAAATTTGTGACATAACCTGACTACAAAATGGGATCGGTTGATAGGACATATTCTGAGACACCAAGGGATCACAAATATAGTATTGAAGGGAAGTGTGGGGGTTAGAAATCGTAGAGCGAGATCAAGGGATGAAAACAGTAAGCAGATTCAGAAGGATGTAGGTTGCAGTAGTTATTCGGAGATGAAGAGACTCGCACGGGATAGAATGGAGAGCTGCATAAAACCAGACTCTGGGCTGAAGACCATAACAATTAAGCAACTAATTGGTACTATTTTACCTTTTTCATATAACCATGTACGAGTCGTCTATGCTGACGTTGGAGAGGAGAGGAAGGAATCAGAATGATCGATATTGCTGCAGCCTGAGAGAAACTGATTTCTAATGACTTATTCCAGCAGAAAAAATAACAAAAACTTTAGTTTTAGAGTTTGCAAAACTAACGAATTAGTTGATGAAATGATCCAGCCTTCAAAGTATCTTTTGTTAAAAATTAAGATGATGTGCTTTATACATAGTAACGTAACTGCGACAGAACGCTCAAAAAATTAATTTAAAGAAACATTGCCTTCATCAATGACATAAAAGCACTCCATGTTTCAGGCCACGAGTGGCGTGCCGGGACCATCCGACCTCCACGTCATCCTCGGTGGAGGATGCGGATAGGAGGGGCGTGGGGTCAGCACACTGCTCTCCCGGTCGTAAGCTGGTATTCTAGACCGAAGCCGCTACTATTCGGTCTAGTAGCTCCTCAATTGACATCACGAGGCTGAGTGCACCCCGAAAAAAAAGTGGCAACAGCACATGGCGGCCTGGATGGTAACCCATCTAAGTGCCGACCACACCCGAAAGCGCTTAACTTCAGTGACGTCAAGGTAACCGGTGTATCCACTGCGGCAAGGCTGTTGCCTCATAAAAGACATAGACATACTTTACCAACTAATTAAAATGAGGAAGTTCAAACTGGTAAAAGTATGTTAATCATCTATTTTATTAACATTTCCTGATATTGTGTATTATATTCGCCGGTACAAATTAAGGTTGAGTATGACATCAAAACAGAATCGTAATGTGATAACGCTGTTACTATTCACAGTTTATTCACAGTTATATGAGCCCAGACTTTTTTGTAATTATCTGCTGTCTGTGACAACCATCCAATTTTTAAAATCTCAGAAGGAAGCGGATGTGTTATGTTTCTGGCTTTGTAGCCAGAAGATTCCTGCCCAAGATTCACTCCACAGTTTGGCTGAGATTACAACAGACGAACCATGACGTAAGATATGGGCGAGAGGAACCATACAGATAGTACAGTGAGTACCAACTTCGTGAGAAGTTTCGCCAGTTTAGTAGGAGAATAATCCGATTGGCTGCCGACAGGGGAGCCAGCGCGGCAACTTTGTTACGTTCATTTAGCAATATTTAATGTAAGTATAACTGAAATTTAATTTTCTTTCAAGCTGAATACACTCTCAATAGCAAGCTTTAATCCACTTATCTTTGATATCATTTTATAATTATTTTAATTAACGTTGGGTTAACGATAATCAGACTAAGCACTTCGCGCACCTACAGCGCCCGCAAAAAGTGTGCTCCGAAGTGATTCGATTCACTCTGTCTAGTTTAGTCTGAAGCGACGGGTCGAACGGGAAGGTTCGTGTTACTGGCCGCACAATATTAAGATCTCGATTCGGAACCATATACACTACTGGCCATTAAAAATGCTACACCACGAAGATGACGTACTACAGACGCGAAATTTAACCGACAGGTAGAAGACGCTGTGATATGCAAATGATTAGCTTTTCAGAGGATTCACACAAGGCTGGCGCCGGTGGCGACACCTACGACGTGCTGACAAGGGGATAGTTTCCAACCGATTTCTCATACACAAACAGCAGCTGACCGGCATTGCCTGATGAAACATTGTTGTGATGACTCGTGTAAGGAGGAGAATTGCGTACCATTACGTTTCCGACTTTGATAAAGGTCCGATTGTAGCCTATCGTAATTGCGGTTTATCGTATCGCGACATCGCTGCTCGTGTTGGTCGAGATCCAATGACTGTTAGCACAATATGGAATCGGAGGATTCAGGAGGATAATACGTAACGCCGTGCAGGATCCCAACGGTCTCGTATCATTAGCAGTCGACATGACAGGCATCTCTTCCGCATGGGTGTAACTGATCGTGCAGCCACGTCTCGATTCCTGAGTCAACAGATGGGGACGTTTCCAAGACAACAACCACCTGCACGAACGGTTCGACGACGTTTGCAGCAGCATGGACTATCAGTTCGGAGACCATGGCTGTGGTTACCCTTGACGCTACATCACAGACAGGAGCGCCTGCGATGGTGTACTCAACGAGAAACCTGGGTGCACGAATGGCAAAACGCTATTTTATCGGATAAATCCAGGTTCTGTTTACAGCATCATGATGGTCGCATCCGTGTTTGGCGACATCGCGGTGAACGCACATTGGAAGCGTGTATTCGTCATTGCCATACTGGCGTATCACCCGGCGTGATGGTATGGGGTGCCATTGGTTACACGTCTCGGTCACCTCTTGTTCGCATTGACGGCGCTTTGAACAGTGGACGTTACATTTCAGATGTGTTACGACCCGTGGCTCTACCCTTCATTCGATCCCTGCGAAACTCAACATTTCAGCAGCATAATGCACGACCGCATGTTGCAGGTCCTGTGCTGGCCTTTCTGGATACAGAAAACGTTTGACTCTTGCCCTGGCCAGCACATTATCCTATCTCTCACCAATTGAAGACGTCAGGTAAATGGTGGCCGAGCAACTGGTTCGTCACAATACGCCAGTCACTACTCCTGATGAACTGTGGTATCGTGTTGAAGATGTATGGGCAGCTGTACCTGTACACGCCATCCAAGCTCTGTTTGACTCAATGCCCAGGCGTATCAAGGTTGTTATTACGGCCAGAAGTGGTTGTTCTGGGTACTGATTTCTCAGGATCTATGCACCCAAATTGCGTGAAAATGTAATCACATGTCAGCTCTAGTATAATATATTTGTCCAATCTATACCTATTTATCACCGGCATTTTTTCTTGGGGCAGCAATTGTAATGGTCAGTAGTGTAATATGAACAGCGCATTGTGTGACTTTATAATCGAACTTGAGCGGAAACCTTTGTTGGCATTTCATAATGTAATCTGCTTCATTTGTTGCAAATAAACAGAAAACTATTCGCATCACTAATTTGAAACTTATCAGATCATTTAGTAGAAGCGAGAGCCTCTGTCACCTCACTGGTTTGTTTAGAGCCGCTCGCCAAGAAAAACGAACTCGCGACCTGAGTTCCACGTCTGCGCTGGGACAGCGTTATCTACACGAGACATCAGTTTAGTGAACTATAAGAGCATATCTGTGTTCTACCTTGAAACGGCACAAGACAACTAGGTCACTCTCATGTTCTCACTTCCCGGTGCAAACGGATATAGTTACATGTTATTCGTGGTGACAAGGACAAGGGTACCCAAAGGAAGAATTAATATGTCAGTCGTGGTCAGAACTATGTTCTGCGTATTAATGGGTGCCTCAAAGTGAATTCGAACGTGGGATAATGGTTGGTGCACGTATGGTGTGTTCTTCTCCAACCAAGACAGCCGAAGTGTTTAGTGGTTCGAGAGGCTCCGTACTGAAAATTTATACCGCATACAGAGAAAGCGTAAGACGTCATCCATTAAGCCGCAATGCGGACGAAAATGCGTGTTGAGTCATCGTGGCAAACTGTCATTGAAGAGAATTGCGACGAGTAATTATGGGACGTCATCTGAAAAAGTCACGGTAGGAGTGAATATCAGCACCAGGACAACACGAAGTAATTACTTAGGCAGGGAATTGTTGGACGAGACGAAAGTTCAAAGCTAGTCATTAATGATGGAAATGGCCGTAACGGGAAAACATAGAACCTGAACGGAAGGAAGCCATTGGTCGGATGAGACTCGTTTCCAACTACATCCAACTTCTAGCCGTATTTCCGCCCCAAGTGTGAAACACGAGGGGGTTAGTGGATTATTTGGAAAGCGATATCGTGGTATTCCATGCGAACCAGAGATCCTATGGAAAATTGTATTACTGGTAAAGACTTCGTGGCAATTTTGGCCGATCGGGTCCATCTCAAGGTACAGTGTTTTGTTACCCAAAGCTGATGCTGTGCTTAAAGACGAGAGTCTCTGTTCACACAAGTCACCTCGTCAAGGACTGCTATTGTGCACATGAGGATTATTTTTTCGCATCTCCCCCGGCCAGCAGTCACCAAATCTCAATATTATTGAGCCTATTTGGTCTCATTTGAAGATAATGGTGCGAGGTCGCTATATATCCACATCAAAGTTACCTGAAAATTCCACTATTTCGCGGGAAGAATAATGTAAGATTCCCTTGAAAACCATGCAGGACCTGTATTTATCTCTTCCCAGGTGACTGGAATCTATTTTGAATGCTACGGGCTTGCTACACCGTGTTAGACATGGTCAAGTGTTTTGTTTCTAGTATTTCCACATTTTTCTCCGCTTTTTGATATGAATTTTACCATTACACCCAGCAACAGCACACCTTGGCATTACTTATACACCATAAAAACATATTTACTTAAAAATCACTCACTGATAACTAAACGAAAACAACAACACTCACGATATCACACTGCCTCCAACATGTAAGTATGGGCAACAAGAGTTCCTCAGTGACGTTAAGTGCAAACAGCGAAAACGCGTTGCTTCTGCACTTTGTTTACTACGCTCCCCCCCCCCCTCCCCACAACAACTTTCCCTAGACCCACTGACTTCTTGAAGACATACCAATCACATAATGTGACCCGATTCTGATCTGTAAAAAGCGGCTAGCTTCTGACCGCTACGAAATGTTTCCGCTCGTTGCCAACATTAGCTACGTAAAGATAGAATGGTTAGTCAAATGAAAATCTTAATTTTTTAAAAAATATTATTTATTGTGCAAAATTAGTACAAAGCTGTATAACTTTGCAACATAATCTCCCCCACGCTCAATGCAAGTCCTCTAGCGCTTACAAAGTGCATAAATTCCTTTAGAAAAAAATTCTTTTGGTAGTCCGCGCAACCACTCATGCACCGCGTGACGTACCTCTTCATCAGAACGGAACTTCTTTCCTCCCACTGCGTCTTTGAGTGGTACAAACATATGGAAATCACTTGGAGCAAGGTCTGGTGAGTGTGGTGGATGAGGAAGAAACTCACATTGTTACAACTGTTGTATTGGCATTGTGGGGCCTTGCATTGTCAAGATGCAAAAGGACACCTGCTAACAGCAATCCATGTCGCTTTGATTTGATTGCAGGCCACAGATGATTTTTTAGGAGATCTGTGTATGATGCACTGGTGACAGTGGTCCCAGCATAACCTTCCCTGCTGATGGTTCTGCTCGAAACTTCTTTGGTTTTGGTGATGAGGATTGGCGCCATCCCTTGCTCGCTCTCTTCGTTTCCGGTTGGTGGAAGTGAACCCAGGTTTCGTCCCCAGTAACGATTCTCGCAAGGAAGCCACCACCTTCTCGTTCAAAGCGCCAAAGAAGTTAAGAAGTTCTTCACAAGCATCAACACCTCGTTGTCTCATTTCAGGAGTCAGCTGCCGTGGCACCCATCTTGCACCCACTTTGTGAAACTGGAGTCCATCACGCACAATGTGGTGTGCTGACCCATGACTAATCTGTAAACAAGCTGCAATGTCATTCAGTATCACTCAGCGGTTTTCCTTCACTATGGCTTCAACTGCTGTTACTTTATTTTACGAGCTAAAAGGTGGCTGTCCCGGGAGAGCGGATTTGGGGTGGGGGGGAGGGAGGGGAGGAGGGAGAGTATTTCCCTTGTCCCAGAAGCTGATCGCAAACTTTTGCACCCAGCATCCTCCGAAAAAGGGCCATCTTGAAGTGTGCGATTAGTATGATCGCTCGAATCAAAACACTTCGCTCTGCCAACACGACGATGTGCCACATCTTGTAGACATTTTATTCTTACAGTGTGTACCTACGTGGTGCGGATGATATCAAAGTGTTACGGTGCAAAGCAGTGTTGTTTGGCGTCCTTCTGGATCACTACTAAAGCAAAACAGTTGTTTAGCGTCCTTATGGGTGATTGCTAAATCAGAACAATTGGACTGGGTAGATTCATTACTGCCACATTGTGTGTTTATCTACAATGAGGTGACAGAAGTCATGGGGTATCTCCGACTATCGCGTCGGACCTCATTTGGGCCGGCATAGTGTAGCAACTCGACGTGGCATGGACCAAATAGTCGGTGCAAGTCCTCTGCAGAAATATTGAGCCATACTGCCTCTATAATTGCGAAACTGTTCCTGTGCAGGATTTTGTGCACAAATTGACCTCTCGATTATGTTCCATAAATATTAGATGGCATTCATGTCGGAAACTGTGGGTGGCCAAATCATTCACTCGAACTGTCCAGAATGTTCTTCAAATCAATCGCGATCAGTTGTCGTCCGGTGACGTGGTGCATTGTCATCCACAAGAAATCCATTGTTGTTTGGCCACATGAAATCTATGAATGGCAGCAAACGGACTCCAAATAGCCGAACATAATCATTTCCGGTCAGTGATCGGTTCAGTTGGACCAGAGGACCCAGTCCATTCCACGTACACACAGCCTACACCATTACGGAGCCACCACCAGTTCCGACAGTGTCTTGTTGACAACTTGGGTACACGGATTCGTGTGTTTCACGTCACACTCGAACCCTACTATCAGCTCTTACCGACTGAAATTGGGACTCGTCTGACTAGGCCACGGTTTTCCTGTAGTGTAGGGTCCAACTGATGTGGTCACGAGCCCAGGACAGGCGCTGCAGGCGGTGTCGTGCTGTTAGCAAAGGCACTCGCATTGGTCGTCAGCTGCCACAGTCCACTAACTAAATTTTGCCGCAACGGCGTGACACATACGTTCGTCGTTTGGTCCACATTGATTTCTATGGTTATTTCAAGCACTATTGCTTGTCTGTTAGCACTGACAACTCTACGCAAATGCCGTTGCTCTCTGTCATAAACTAAGACCGTCGGACACTGCGTTGTCCGTGGTGAGAAGTGATTCCTGAAATGTGATATTCTCGACACACTGTTGACACTGTAGATCGTGGAATGTTGAATTACCGAACGATTTACGAAATGGGTTGTCCCATGCGTCTATCTCCAACTACCATTTCGCTTTCGCTTTCGAAATCACGTCGTGCGACCACAATCACGTCGGAAACCTTTTCACTTCAATCACTTGAGCAAAACTGACATCTCCGCCAATGCACTTATTTATTTATTTCACTAACAATACAGAGTAACCCACCGCCTGGAAATGTAAGGTAGATCGGATGTTTCTAAACCCAACAGCAAACACTTCTCACTATATCAGTGATATTGGTATACAGTTGTTAATGGTTATTTAAATAATATAAAGAACATAATACATAAAAATTTATCTAAGGTTACAGAGAATTGAGTGCTTAAAATTGTTAAAATCGTTCTACATAATTTGTTTCTGCCTTCTTCTTGAGAATATAATATATACAATGCATATGTCAAATAAAAATAAAAAGACAAATGTAATACAATGAGTGTGGTGAAAATTACTTGCAATATGTATAGGGAAGTGATATACTGTATCTGGTCGTAACCCCTGCAACCGACAGAACAGACAGATCTTTGAGTATGTGCAATAGTGTTTTTATTTAAAAAAAAAAAAATCTCACGGGATAGATAAGGATGTGAACTGTGCGGCTGCTGCGAGTGAAATGAGCCACCAGCTGACTCTAACGCGCGAGCAGCGTGGCCGGCTAGTCCTTATCAGCTCTTATGTTGCGCAACCGGAAGTAGCAAAACCGCAGTTACAGCAACACGGGCTAAGTAAATATATATAGCGGTGCCGGAGGCCCTCAGCCAGCGCTGAATACTCTAAGTCCAGTGATCAGATAAGGCGCGCTGGCGCTACGCTGCTCACGCAGCAGCATGCTCAGTCGACTCGAGGCAGCCGCACGGACCACACAGCCATGCCGTACCGTCGCAGAAGATACAGGAGGAGCAGACTTCCAGTCTACAAGACAGTTGATACTTTTAGTTTTGTTCCAAATCTTGTTGCTCAAGAAGAACTACTGACTGGTCCAATAACATTTGTTGGATGCAAGATTAATTTTTCATGTACGACTACTGAACTTGTTCCTGGTAATTCATGGTTAACAGTTGCTTTAGTGCGAGGTAGTGATCACTGGACTTAGAGTATTCAGCGCTGGCTGAGCGCCTCCGGCACCGCTATATATATTTACTTAGCCCGTGTTGCTGTAACTGCGGTTTTGCTACTTCCGGTTGCGCAACATAAGAGCTGATAAGGACTAGCCGGCCACGCTGCCTATGTAGCATGTTCGTTGGTAATGGCCTATTTCTACCTATTTCAGGTGAGAAGGTATCGGCAGGACCTGGAGCTATTCTCATCTGAAATGGTTTGTACTTACGTGTGTTTACTGTGTTTGTGTGTATTCCTATATTACTGGGAATGTTGAAAGTCAGAACACTACTACTTCAGCAGGTGTCTGTTTGTCCTATTGTGGTATGTTCTATGTGGTACCTTAGATGGATACACCTGATATTATACAGATTAAATACTAACTCAGCATTTGATAGAGTGAATACATGAACTTTAGCTTTACATGAGAAATACACTTATGTTTGTAAAATTATGCGTTGTTGGTTTTGGTCCCTCACGTGTTGATCCCTTCTGAGTCATGTTCACTTAGTATGTTGGCTCGTTCCTCGGTTTCGGAATCTGTGGTTGTGCTTGCGTCCTCACATGTGGTTTGTTGTGTTGTTTGTGCTTGTCTACACCTCCTTCCATATGGGTTTTGGCGCTTGTATTCGTCATGCAGATTGTTCTATACAATATCGCCTACGCTCTTTACTGTGTTCCAGTCTTCGGGATTACCTACTATTCTGGCGATGTCACTGTCGTTTAATCCTAGCGTGGTGCACAGCAGTGTGACATGTTCTGGTGTCCCAGTTTCTCCGCAAACGCATATTTCATCGTTAGTGCCACGCGGTTTAAATGTACCTCATACGGCCCGTGCCTGTCAGGAAATGGACCATCCCCCGGCTTGGCTCGACATGTTTGAGTTGTAATCTTCCACGTACGTCAGGAAAGAAAGTGTACTCGGCGACCATTGTCGGATGCGTCCCACTCTCTCTGCCATGTTTGAATCCACCATTGTTTCATGCTCTTTTATACCTGCACTGCCCTTTTATACCTTATATACGCGATACTACCACCATCTGCATACGTGCATATCCCACACCTCATTGTATAAGCTCACGATAGGGGCCAGTGATCCTAGCCTCAGTAACATACAGACAGATTAGCATCAACAGAAAGCGAAAGAAGTAGTTTTTGGGCTCATGGCGCACACGTGTGTGTTTTAGTTCAGCCCAACGCACCTCGTTGCTTTGAACCTGATTTCTCGGGACCTCTTTTTACCACTAAGCAAGCCCGTTCATCAATCTGTCGTCTATGATGTGTTGCGAGGGAACTAGCGCGAGGGTCTGAGAGTGTACCGAAGAGAAGTATTGGATAACTGTGTTTGTACACGTGCAGGCTGAATAGCCATATATTGTTGTTGTTGTGGTCTTCAGTTCTGAGACTGGTTTAA
Organism: Schistocerca piceifrons; assembly: GCF_021461385.2. NCBI lineage: Eukaryota > Metazoa > Arthropoda > Insecta > Orthoptera > Acrididae > Schistocerca > Schistocerca piceifrons. The sequence goes on along the minus strand of NC_060140.1, from coordinate 119,715,751 downwards.
AGCAGCTCTCCATGCTCCTCTATTCTGTGCAAGCTTCTTCATCTCCCAGTACTTACTGCAACCTATATCCTTCTGAATCTGCTTAGTGTATTCATCTCTTGGTCTCCTTCTACGATTTTTACCCTCCACGCTGCCCTCCCGTACTAAATTGGTGATCCTTAGATGCCTCAGAACATATCCTACCAACTGATCCCTTCTTCTACTCAAGTTGTACCACAAAATCCTCTTCTCCCCAATTCTATTCAATACCTCATCATTAGTTATGTGATCTACCCATCTAATCTTCAGCATTCTTCTGTAATACCACATTTCTAAAGCTTCTATTCTCTTCTTGTCCAAACTGTTTATCGCCCACGTTTCACTTCCATTAATGGCTACACTGCATACAAATACTTACAGAAACGTCTTCCTGACCCTTAAATCTATACTCGATGTTAACAAATTTCTCTTCTTCAGAAACGCTTTCCTTGCCATTGCCAGTCTACATTTTATATCCTCTCTACTTCGACCATCATCAGTTATTTTGCTCTCCAAATAGTAAAACTCCTTTATGTGTCTCATTTCCTAATCATAATCCCTCAGCATCATCCGACTTAATTCGACTACATCCCATTATCCTCGTTTTGCTTTTGTTGATGTTCATCTTATATCCTCCTTTCAAGACACTCTCCATTCCGTTCAACTGCTCTTCCAAGTCCTTTGCTGTCTCTGACAGAATTACAATGTCATCGGCGAACCTCAAGGTTTTTATTTCTTCTCCATGGATTTTAATACCTACTCCGAATTTTTCTTTTGTTTCCTTTACTGCTTGCTCAATATACAGATTGAATAATATCGGGGAGAAGCTACAACCTTGTCTCACTCCCTTCCCAACTACTGCTTCCCATTCATGCCACTCGACTCTTATAACTGCCATCTGGTTTCTGTACAAATTGTAAATAGCCTTTCGCTCCCTGTATTTTACCCCTGCCACCATCAGAATTTGAAAGGGAGTATTCCAGTCAACATCGTCAAAAGCTTTCTCTAAGTCTACAAATGCTAGAAACGTAGGTTTGCCTTTACTTAATCTTTCTCCTAATATAAGTGGTAGGGTCAGTATTGCCTCACGTGTTCCAATATTTCTACGGAATCCAAACTGATTTTCCCCGAGGTCGGCTTCTACCAGTTTTTCCATTCGTCTGTAAAGAATTCGTGTTAGTATTTTGCAGCCGTGACTTATTAAACTTACAGTTCGGTAATTTTCACATCTGTCATAACCTGCTTTCTTTAAGTGCCACATATAAACACTAATGAATACTTGCAGATAAGGTGTATGTTAACGGCTTCTGCGATGATAGTGATCCCGCAGTTGTCGAAAAATAGTGTCGGCGTTTTCCGATACGTCGTATTCCTAATGGAATTTTGACCGTAGTTTTCAGCACACTACGTGAAACGGGTCTTCGTCCAAGTTCCCATTTTTCTTCTGAACAAGTAGTTGAAAAACATGTGCAGGAACAGAAGCACACAGTTGAGTTGGTGTAATGTAGTCGTGCTACCAGCACATGTCGACCTTCTGCTACTATCCGTGTCCTACGAACACCTGTGTGGGGAAAATGAGATGCGGCAAAACTTGTACCCATTTTGCATAATACGCGTTGCAGTGTGTACTAAATGTAGCGCTTGTGTACATGTGTAAACATGACGAGGTATTGAATAATACAGAAAATGAATAGCAATGCATATTAAATGTGTTCTGTCTTGGAAAGCATTCGGAATAGAGCACCTGTCCAAATGGAGTTCTTAGCTTCAGATGATGGTTCCTATGCCTGAATACTGACCACCCAGGCCCCCCCGCCTCCAACCCCCTCCCCCGTCCGTGCTACTGTATATCTGCAGTGCGATCTGCGGTACTCCCGCCATGAACATGTCGTTGCTCATGGCACTTTAGCGGCGGCGGTTTGTTCCCGAATCGAGGGAAAAAAGTTAAGATTGTGGAATGCTTTAGGTGTTCTAAACTGAAACCTGGGAGTCAAGGAAAGCAGGATTCGGTTACGATTGTGGACGGGGCCGTAATCCGTTACTATTGGTTCCCTTTTGCAATTACATAAATTTATTTTAAAAGGGAAATTCCAGACTCAGTCATACATCAAGATATCACATGTTATTAATGAAGGAATGAACAACTGTGTAATTTATAGTGCTTTCAGTGCGTTACAATTTACCAAATGAGCATAAAATACAGACACAGCAAATAATGTTTTAAAAATAAGCCAATTTGATCCCAATTAGAATTTTAAGGTAAGTAACCACAATCACGGCTGAAGGTCTTCGACGGCAAGAACGGCAGTTATAAAAAAAAATTAACAAACATGCTGTCAAGCAGCAATGCAATAGCAAAGGTTAATTTAAAAAGACAGGCAACTGATCACCAAACGGGTGAGACAAAATGATGGTAAACTTGGTAGGACAACCATTTAAACCTGCTGTAGCGCCAAGAATGGCAATTATTTAAAAAAATTCGAAAAACATGCACTAAAACGGCAAATACAACAGCAAAGTTTAATTTAAAAGTACAATCAACTGATCACCAAACAGGTGAGACAAAATGATGGCAAACTTGCTAGCACAATCATTTAAACCTGCTGTAACGTCAAGAATGGCAATTATATAAAAAATTAGAAAATACAATAAAACAGCAAATACAATAATAAAACATAAGGGCGAGTCACAGACGATACACCAGGAACCGTCCTCTGAGTAGGTCCAGCAAAAAGCACTTTCGCGAGGGATGAGATAGGCAGCCAAGAGTGGCATTCACTTCACAAGATGGTAAGTCAGACTAGTGGCAGTCTAACGAATGACTAATGATAATCTTGCTGAGGCTATCTGACGTCCATTAAACCAAATGCAAATATGTAAAAATACGCGAAAGCCTTAACTGGTGGTCTGGACTCGGTCACAGAATACTGTGCTTAGAGCGCCCGGAACGAGAAAGGAGTCAGTACCACCAGAGTAGAAGAATCGCCAACCAACCTACAATCAAGCAAGCTGTCAAAACTACACGCCTCGCCGGGCAGCAGCGGCAAGGTGAGGAAACGTAAACTGCCATTACGTACACTAACTCCCAGGGCCACGAGGTAGGAAAAATACTGCGGGTTGAACTTAACAAATAGTAACAAACTGAACGCAATAAATAGTAAGTAGAAGTCCAGGAAAGCTAATCAGATGCGCCTTCCCCAAGCACTCGCTGTTCTTCGCCTCAGCAACACTACGTGCAGCAACACGGACCCAAGACACTGGAGAACCACAAGATCTTGCAATGGTGGAGGTTTCTCTACTTGAATCGAAATTCCCTCAACTTAAAGCTTGTAGTATACGGTTTACGATGAGGTCGTGCACTCTCGTGACCACAGGCCTTCGATCCAGCAGTCTACGTGCGCCGCCAGCAGTCCCGGTATGTTCTCACATTGTGGGGACTTGGCTACTCCTGAGTCCCCAACCGAACTGCACACTGACACGACCTGGAAGAACAACGACGTCGCCCCAAAGATGGGGCCACAGTACTGCATATCGATAACCACCGCTGCTGCCATTGGCGCACAGGCAACGCTTGCAAAACCAAGCGGCGCCAGTCAACACGAGATGAAGACAAACAACCGTAAACATGTCAGCTAAACGATAAGGTCTGGCCTCCAACAGAGGAGGGAAACCTACAAGCAGCACCAACGAGAGCCGCAGCACGGCTCAAACAGTCACCCCTCACTTGAGTAAATACACAGAACGTTCGTACAAGCATGTGTAACTGCCATAGAAGTCTATGTTCGGGACGTTGTTTAACTTGCACTTCGCATGAGTCGCACTGTATGACCACCGCTTCTGTTCAACGTCAACGGGCGATAACCACTCACAGACATCAGGTGGAAAGACTATTGGTGGAGGGTATATGAAGCGTTTCGATGGGGGGGGGGGGGGGGACGCGGAAAGGAAAACAGTGCAGTCGTGTTAATACGCAAACGGAGCATGGGCATGGTCATTGGCTTTCGGCACAAGGGTGGAAGCATTTCCGAGACAACTAAGTTTGTCAGCTGTTTGCATGCCACCGTGGTTAAAGTCAACGTGCATGGCAAAATGGCGCTATGCAAAAGCAGCGCCGAGGTAACTAGAGTGAACCACGGGCCGTAGATATATTATTTACAGCCTGTGGTTCACTACAATGAACAGGGTGAAGGACGGTTTCGGAGATGCGTACCAACGAACAGACGCGCAACTCTTGAGCACCTGACTGCACAGATGTACCAAGAAGATACTAACAGTGTCTCCTCAACGACTACTGCGCGAACGCTGCTGCGTATGGATCTTTGCAGCAGGTGCCTTGTTAATGAGCCCAAGCTGTCTGCTTTTCAGCGCCGACGAACGCTACTGGACGTCCAGCCATCGGCGACAGGTGGCTTTTCCAGATGAATCACAATTTATGCTCCATCAGACAGAAGGCGGTTGGTGTGTTCGGCGTGAAACGTCTGAAAGTAAACACATTGCACAATCGTGGAATGGTCCACGCCGGAGAAGGGAGCGTTAAGGCCTGGTGAATGTTTTCGTGGCATTCCTTGTCTGATCTCGTCGTTCTGGAAGTCACAATGGATCAACATAAGCATTCATCTATCCCTGGGGATCACATCCACCCCCAACTCCAGTTCGTTTTTCCTCCGCACGATGTCATCTACCAGCAGGACTATGCAACGTGTCACGGAGCTCTCAATGTACGTGCGTGGATCGAAGAGCACTACGAAGAGTTTGTAACACTCCTAACTTCGCCGAATTCCCTGGATTTAAACGCAGTCGAGAATGTGTGAAACCACCTCGATCGGGCTGTTCGCCCCCTGGATCCTCAACCGAGAAACCTAGTACAGCTGGCCCAGGCGCTGGAGTCTGCTCGGCTCCACATCCATGTCGGTACCTCCCAGGACTTCATTGACTCTTTTTCTGCACGTCTTGCAGCAGTCTGCGTCGCAAAACGTGATTGTTCAGCCTTTTTATAGATGGTCACGTGAATTACAGTGACTGGACAGTGTATGTAAGCTATGTCGTCAAAGCGTTGGCCCTTCATGAGAACTTCTATCCTTTGTTCTTTTGCGGTAGGTTCGTACTCACGATGCCAAGTCTCGTCCCGTTGGGAATCATGATATACTGGACAAACCTTGCACACATCATTATCTTCTTACAGATATTCTGGACAATGTCACAAACACTTCATCTAGAGATGATGCTCCATCACGTTTTGTGACACTACAGTGCTGAGACACTACAACCGCACGTCCACTACTTATGGGGACCACACTGTGAATCAGGTCGAAAAAAATTGATTTTCGGTTTTCATCGTACACTACTGGCCATTAAAATTGCTACACCAAGAAGATATGCAGATGATAAACGGGTATTCATTGGACAAATATATTTTACTTGAACTGACATGTGATTACATTTTCACGTATTGTGGGTGCATAGATCCTGAGATATCAGTCCCCAGAACAACCACCTCTGGCCGTAATAACGGCATTGATAGGCCTGGGAATTGGGTCAAACAGAGCTTGGATGCCATGTACAGGTACAGCTCCCCATGCAGCTTTAACACGATACCACAGTTCATCAAGAGTAGTGACTAGCGTATTGTGACGAGGTAGCAAATGGTTCAAATAGCTCTGAGCACTATGGGACTCAACTCCTGAGGTCGTTAGTCCCCTAGAACTTAGAACCAGGTAAACCTAACTAACCTAAGGACATCACAAACATCCATGCCCGAGGCAGGATTCGAACCTGCGACCGTAGCGGTCTTGCGGTTCCAGACTGCAGCGCCTTTAACCGCACGGCCACTTCGACCGGCGACGAGGTAGCTGCTCGGCCACCATTGACCAGACGTTTTCAGTTAGTGAGAGATCTGGAGAATATCCCGGCCAGGGCAGCAGTCGAACATTTTCTATATCCAGAAAGGCCCGTGCGGTCGTGCATTATCCTGCTGAAATGTAGGGTTTCGCAGGGTTCGAATGAAGTGTAGAGCCACAGGTCGTCACATATCTGAAATGTAACGTCCACTGTTCAAAGTGCCGTCAATGCGAACAAGAGGTGGCCGAGATGTGTAACCAATGGCACCCCATACCATCACGCCGGGTGATACGGCAGTATGGCGATGACGAATACACGCTTCCAATGTGCGTTCACCGCGATGTCACCAAACACGTATGCGACCATCATGATGCTGTAAACAGAACCTGCATTCATCCGAAAATATAACGTTTTGGCATCGGGCACCCAGGTTCGTCGTTGTGCACACCATTGCAGGCGCTCCTGTCTGTGATGTAGCGTCAGGGGTAACCGCAGCCACGGTCTCCGAGTTGATAGCCCATGCTGCTGCAAACGTCGTCGAACTGTTCGTGCAGATGGTTGTTGTCTTGCAAACGTCCCCATCTGTTGAGTCTGAGATCGAGACGTGTCTGCACGATCCGTTACAGCCATGCGGATAAGATGCCTGTCATCTCGACTGCTAGTGATACGAGGCCGTTGGGATCCAGCACGGCGTTCCGTATTACCCACCTGAATCCACCGATTCGATATTCTTCTAACAGTCATTCGATCTCCACCAACGCGAGCAACAATGTCGCGATACGATAAACCGCAATCGCCATAGGCTACAATCCGATCTTTATCAAAGTCGGAAACGTGATGGTACGCATTTCTCATCCTTACACGAGTCATCACAACAATGTTTCACCAGGCAACGCCGGTCAACTGCTGTTTGTGTATGAAAAATCGGTTGGAAACTTTCCTCATGTCAGCACGTTGTAGGTGTCGCCACCGGCGCTCAACTTGTGTGAATGCTCTGAAAAGCTAATCATTTGCATATCTCAGCATCTTCTTCCTGTCGGCTAAATTTCGTGTCTGTAGCACGTCATCTTCGTAGTGTAGCAATTTTAATGGCCAGTAGTGTATTTCGATAGATTAAGGTTTTCTTTAAGTACTCTGTAAAGGATTTTCCTGAAAAAATTTTTTTTCGGGCATTTAAAGAGCATTTTCCTACAACGTGTGTTTATGTGCCACACCCAATTTTCTGTCATCCACTTTTCCGCATGTACTTTAGAACTTTATATCCCATACATTGCACGTTGGGGATTTTTTTTTACTCCCGAGTGGGTTGGCTACCCTTGGAATGCAACGGTCGGTATTCTTTTGTTTCTGCTGTTTGCAAACAACACGCTTTCAAACACGCGGTTTGTTGCCTTCAAGTGTGATTGCGAGTAGTTGTTATAGAAAACTTGCAGGTATACCACGGCCAGGCAATTAGGAGAAATAAAGAGAATCTGCAGGCAATGAAGAGAGATGCTCGGGCCATATTCTTCTATAATTCCCTACTGATATTAAGCCATGCCATGGATTGTGTCCATCAGGAGAAAATTCGTGGTGCAAATACAATAGAGCTCAGGCAACTGGAGAATCTTATTCTCACCATCATTCTCTTCCTGCTGCTGTTATCACAGTAATTAAACCTATTTTCAGAGACTCGGCTCATCCTCACCTAAGGAAATGTCTGCATGAGCAGACACAGAACTCAAATGAATGTTTCCACTGCATAATTTGGAACCACCTTCCTAAAACTGTATTTGTAGGCATGCATACAATGAAACTAGGAGTTAACGATGCTGTTATCACATTCAATTGTGGTAATATTGGGAAGTGTTTGGTACTGAAAAAGTTGGGAATTAATCCTGGTGAAAATATGATGACTAGACTGCAGCATTGCGATAAAATGAGGATAGCCGATGCAGACAGGTCTGCATCTAATAAGGACAAGAAAGCAAGACAAACATACAGGAAGGTGAAAAAGAAGCTGCAAGACCTGCTAGAGGCCAAAGAAGAGCCATCATATGCAGCAGGACAGTCTTAATTAACTGTAAGTAATAAATTTCGAAACCTTTTTTTTTTTAAGTCAATTTCCCGCAATCTAAAATTTTGAGTATATATGCCCCACTATATCAGAAACTATCATAGATAAATGGATAAAATTTTCAGAGACTCTGCATAACATAAAATGCCATCTCTGGTACTACATTAATTAATATTCCTCCATTAGGAAGTTCACAAAAAATATTTTCTGCAGAAAAAACTTAATATTTTTTGTTAATAAATTTAAAAAAGTATTTCTTAAAAAAGTAGATTTTAGTACTGTTGACTCTATTAGCATCATATAACATACAGTAAAAGCATTATGGTCCTGCATCAAATAGTTTTTTCAGATATGGGTCATATACTTGCCTAAATTAACGTGGGTTACATAGGCGGGATGTGGTCCCCTTAACAATGGCTGCTCACAACTGAGGGAATGCACATCTGTTATTTAACGTTGCCAGTTCAAGTTCACACCGTAGTGCACTCAAGCCGTTTATACGCCAAGGATGAAATTAGTCTCGGAGCCTTTTGGACGGACAGTGAAAGTCTGTTCTCTCTCGACACTGCGACACGTGAAAGGTCCAGAACTCCAGAACCCATTAGAAAAACGTTCGACAATATACAACTGTACAAGATGTTGACATGCTCAGAAAAATGTAGAGAAAGACGGACAATATGTAATACGTACAACAACCATTAGTGAACAATAAGAATAGAAGAACATGGGAGAAGTAGCAGGATTAAAGACCGTACAAGACATCGATGCACCTTTACGCTCTCAACTTGAGCCTGTATTAAATTGTTCCGAACTCTTAAATGTTATTTCAAGTTAGAAGTATATATTCCAAGTTATACTTTAATAATCATAGAATAATACTGAACAGTTTTAAACACCATGAACCCCACAAAAAAATTAAAAATTTCCGAAAATAAGTCCGTTTAAATGTGCCTCGGGCTCCTCTCTGTGTAAGACGTTAGGAAATACGCTGACGCGTCAAAAGACTTGCGATACGTCCTTATATCGTGTCGGATCTCTTTCGTCCGGCATAGTGCAGCATGTTGACGTGGCATGACTTCAGCAAGTCGCTGGAAGTCCCCTGCAGAAATATTGAGCAATGCTGCCTCAATAGCCGCCCATAGCTGCGAAAATGTTGTCGGTGCAGAGTTTCGTGTACCAACTGACCTCTCGATAGCGTCCCATAAATGTTCGATGGGATTCATGTCGGGCGAAGTGGGTGGCCGAACCATCCGCGACCCGGTGACATGGTGCATTGCCATCCATAAAAATTTTATCCATGTTTGTAAACAAGAAATCCATGAATGGCTGCAAATGGTCTTCAAGTAACCGTACATATTTCCAGCCAGTGATGGGATTAGTCTACGTAACCTCAGCCCACAATGTTATGGATCCACCATCAGCTTGTTCGGTGGCTTGCTGACAACCTGAGCAGATGGCTTCGTACGGTCGGCGCCACGTTCGAACCCTACCATCAGCTATTAGCAACTGAAATCTGGTCTCATTTGGCCAGACCACAGTTTTCCAGTGGTCTAGCGTCCAATCGATATGGTCAAGCGCCCAGGGAAGGTGCTGCAGGCGATATCGTGCTGTTAGTAAAGACACCAGCATCGGTGGTCTGCTGCCAGGTTTTGCCGCGCTATTCTAACGGATGCCTTCGCCGCACGACCCACACTGATTTCTGCTGTTATTTCAGGCAGTTTTGCTTGTCTGTTAACACTGACAACTCTACACAGACGCCACTGCTCTGGGTCGTTAAGTGAAGCCCGTCGACGGCTGCGTTTTATGTGGTGAGAGATAATGGCATGAAATTTCGTATTCTCGGCTCATTCTTGGCACTGTGGATCTTGGAATATTGAATTCCCTAACGATTTCCAAAAGGATATGTCCCATGCGTCTAGCTCCAACTACCAATCCGCGTTCAAAGTCTATTAATTCCCGTTGTATGGCCATAATCACTTCAAAATGGTTTCACATTAATCACCTGATTCGAAATGGCAACTTAGCCAAATCGGTGCCCTTTTGTATCTTGTGTACGTGATAATATTGCTATCTGTATATGTGCATGTCGCTAACCCATGACTTTGTCACCTCTGTGTGCCTTTTACAAGAGATTGTAGTAGAGGAAAAAATCTTACAGAAAGACAGAAACTAGTGTGCTCACAATATATAACTGCCGAAACTGTGTGTAAGTGATACTGTTTGATGAAGAGATAGGCACAGGAAGAGAAACAGTCAGAGACCGTATCAAACTAGTCAGAAAGCTGAAAACATACACAATAAGAGAAAGAAAATAGCTACTCGAGCTCGCCAGTTACATTATCCAATTCCTCAGCAGTGTACGTGTTCTATGGGTGCACAGATAAGAACTGTGCCCTTTCTACCTGAAGTGTGGCGCAACGAATCTCCCCATCGTTAACTGCTCACGTCTTTCTTGTGCCAGGATACTGTGTCAGATTCTATCCCTCCTCCACACTTAGAACTTCTATGTTTTTCTTACGTAAGTCCAGACCACTAGACACATTTACGTCTCATTAACTCAGCACTATTTCTTTGTCTAGCTTCCAATATAGCTTCAAAGGCGAGAGTTCACCAGGGATTTTCACAATATGAACACATGACTCATTTGAGAATGACAGTCAACGGAGAAAATTACAGACCGAGGAATGACAACAGTGCATTATATAAAACTTCCGCAAGAATAATGAAGATCAACTAAACAAGTGCAAGACTATTTATTTACGACGTGCGTGTGTCTCTAATTCTGAACTAGCATATTAATTCAATAGTTTGATGGGCAATATTATTCTCGTGCACGCCTGAAAAAACCGTTAATTGTTATTAAGCTCAATCAAACTACAAAAAACAATGTCTGCAAAATACATGGGTCGTATTTGCATAAGCAAATCAGTTTCGTACGTTCCAGTGCCAAGTTCGCGTCGTAGTAATCAGCTTATAGTGAGTGCAGTATCGCAAGCATTACGTAATTAAATCAAGGACCATAAACGTCTGCTGAACCAAGAGGCATGGAGCTACAGACAACGGCCTATGGGGGACCACGCAGGATTCTGACTTGGACGACCTGGCGAAGGACCTAGCAGCCCTGGGAACTGAAGACACCTGGAGGAACCGGGCACCAGACAGGAAGGAATGGAGGCAGTTTGTGGAAGCATCGCGTGGTCTGCAGGGCCTGTGATCACTGAATATCTATCTATAGTCGGCATATATATATTGTGACATGTATCTACCGTCACTGTGTGATGAATGTATTGCGAATTTTAGATGTTTGTCGTTAAGATCAGGGACTCTCAGGGTATCCTGACTAAGTCAGGCTTGAGAATGAACCAGTGGGTTCGGAGCAAGTCGCCTAAATACTTGTACTGCAACTGTGACTTGTTTGTAACTAACTCTTCACGGAGAAAGCTCTGCTTACTGAGCTATCTGCATATTCCCCGCTGGGCTCTGACACCCTCTACTACATCCGCACTCAAACATTATTGATCAGATTCCACCCCTCCTTACCCAAAATGAACACCTCTGTACAGGGTGTTCCAGTAAGAACAGGCAAAAATGTAACAGGACACAGAGAATGTTCCAGTGAACACTTTGAGATACGGAACATGGGGTCGGAGAAGCCGGCTTAAGGAGATATGGAAGAAAACTTGTGTACCGTTATGTGTAGCATAACTGTTTTCCAGATTATTTATAACTATCATGCGTACAAGTTTACACGTACTGTACTGTTTATTGACACGTACATTTATTATTCCCTGCAAGGAAATGGGGAGAAAGAGCCTGATTACTAGGAAGTATTTCCTGGTCCCTGGATTGGAAGGGGAGGCCCTATTCCATGGTCTGCGAGGTCACGTGACCTTAATCCCCTTGGTTATTTCCTATGGGGGTATCTAAAGTCACTTGTGTGTGAGCCCCCAGTGGCGACGGAGATCGAATTAGTTGCCAGAATTACAGCTGCCACCAATGTGATTAGAAACACACCGGGGATATTTCTCAGGGTGAGTCAGAATCTTGTTCGCCGATGCCATGCTTGCACTGAGATTGATGCCCGTCAGTTTCAGCACATATTGTAAGATACAGTACAAATGGTACATTCATCGTGTCAATGTAAATAATAAACTACATAGTACTCTGATTTTACTTTCTTTTCCGAGTCATCCGTCTTCTGACTGGTTTGATGCAGCCCGCCACGAATTCCTCTCCTGCCAACGTCTTCATCTCGGAGTAGCACTTGCAACCTACGACCTCAATTATTTGCTGGATGTATTTCAATCTCAGTCTTCCTCTACAGTTTTTGCCCTCTGCAGCTTCCTCTAGTACCATGTAGGTCATTCCCTCATACATAAATGCAATAAATGTCAGTCTATCTGCAGAGTATATATATATATATATATATATATATATATATATATATATATATATATATATATACAACTAAATAAATTATGTTCAAGACTCTGCAGAGAGACTGACATTTATGGCATTTATGTATCTAAGTACATATTCCTTTTACTTATTTTGTTAAGTCACAGAGAAAAACATCTCATCTGAAACACTGTGTACATTTAAAAATAATATTCTTTTTTTAAATTTTGAAGCCAAACAAAAGAATGCTAATTTCATATGTTTTTACTATCAATATATATATATATATATAAAACATTGATTTTGTATTGTGTAGCTGACGCATTTAAAGCAACTGCGTACAAATCAGTTTAAATCAACTTTTATCTTATCTTAAGGCCTAGAAACATTCTAAGTCTTAGGGATGTGTGTTGCATTGTAGATCATTCCTACATCTACGTTCCTACTCTGCACTTAACCAATAAGTGCGTTGCAGAGAGTTCAACGTACGACTTTCAAGCTATTTGTTTACCTTTCCACACTCGAACAGCGTGCGGCAATAACGAACACATCAGATCAAATGAGCATAGTTTCAGAGTGAAAACTTCGATGTATTGCTACTTCTTTTATACAAATCGTTGCCATTCCGTGCAGATGTGAAATTGCAGTTTCGAGATTCACTCGCAACCAGAGGCACTCGTAATAGCGACCTTATGGTATTTAACCGATCCTATTACCGAAAAGTTGTAACTTTACTGAATAAAAATGTTTAATTGTTGTAGACTAAAAATCGATGCCAATGGGCGTCAATATGGGAGGACGGGCGTGAGAATCCATTTGGGACACATCCCACGTGTCTCCCGCCGGTCCACTACTGTGGCCGACCTGGACTCTGCCCACGCTGAAGTCGATTCCTCACCGGTGCTCGAGTGGGATGTCGCTACTAGGTGTGGCAGCCAGTGAAAGACTTCCCGCGAGGTCGATCAGAGGGCCTCTCCGGTTCTTCTGACGAACAGATTTCGTGCGCTATCTTTGGCTGACCGCGTCCCTGAGCCAGATGCAGTCGCTCACACTCTTCCATAGATCCCGCAAGGTCTGGTCATTCACAGAGCGTGGTGTTACTGGTAGCTGGTAGCGCTGGTGTTAGGCGCGCAACGCACAGGGTTTTTTTTTAGGTTAGAGAATTCCTTCCCTAGGCCGGACAAGACGCCTCCTGAGACGCGGCAAGGTAGGAGTAGGCAAAATGGAACAGGCAATAACAACATTAATCTGCTAATAGTAAACTGCAGGAGCGTCTATAGAAAGGTCCCAGAACTGCTCTCATTAATAAACGGCCACAACGCCCATATAGTACTAGGGACAGAAAGTTGGCTGAAACCAGACGTAAACAGTAATGAAATCCTAAACTCAGATTGGAATGTATACCGCAGAGACAGGCTGGACAGTGAAGGGGGAGACGTGTTTATAGCGATAAGAAGTGCAATAGTATCGAAAGAAATTGACGGAGATCCGAAATGTGAAATGATTTGGGTGAAGGTCACGGTTAAAGCAGTCCCAGACATGGTAATTGGATGTCTCTATAGGCCCCCCTGGCTCAGCAGGTGTTGTGACTGAGCACCTGAAGGATAATTTGGAAAATATTTCGAGTAGATTTCCCCACCATGTTTTAGTTCTGGGTGGAGATTTTAATTTGCCGGATATAGACTGGGAGACTCAAACGTTCGTAACGGGTGGCAGGGACAAAGAATCCAGTGAAATATTTTTAAGTGCTTTATCTGAAAACTACCGTAAGCAGTTAAACAGAGAACCGAGTCGTGGCGATAACATATTAGGCCTTCTGGTGACAAACAGATCCGAACTATTTGGAACAGTTAACGCAGAACAGGGAATCAGCGATCATAAAGCGGTTACGGCATCGATGATTTCAGCAGTAAATAGAAATATTAAAAAAGGTAGGAAGATTTTTCTGTTTAGCAAAAGTGACAAAAAGCAGATTACAGAGTACCTGACGGCTCAACACAAAAGTTTTGTCTCATGTACAGATAGTGTTGAGGATCATGGACCAAGTTCAAAACCATCGTACAATATGCGTCAGATGAGTATGTGCCAAGCAAGATCGTAAGAGATGGAAAAGAGCCACCGTGGTACAACAACCGAGTTAGAAAACTGCTGCGGAAGCAAAGGGAACTTCACAGCAAACATAAACATAGCCAAAGCCTTGTAGACAAACAAAAATTACGCGAAGCGAAATATAGTGTGATAAGGGCTATGCGAGAGGCGTTCAATGAATTCGAAAGTAAAGTTCTATGTACTGACTTGGCAGAAAATCGTAAGAAATTTTGGTCTTATGTCAAAGCGGTAGGTGGATCAAAACAAAATCTCCAGACACTCTGTGATCAAAATGGTACTGAAACAGGGGATGACAGACTACAGGCCGAAATACTAAATGTCTTTTTCCAAAGCTGTCTCACAGAGGAAGACTACACTGTAGTTCCTTCTCTAGATTGTCGTACATATGAAAAAATGGTAGATATCGAAATAGACGACAGAGGGATAGAGAAACAATTAAAATCGCTCAAAAGAGGAAAGGTCGCTGGACCTGATGGGATACCAGTTCGATTTTACACAGAAGACGCGAAAGAACTTGCCGCCCTTCTTGCAGCGGTGTACCGTAGATCTCTAGAAGAGCGTAGCGTTCCAAAGAATTGGAAAAGGGCACGGGTCATCCCCGTTTTCAAGAAGGGACGTCGAACAGATGTGAAGAACTATAGATCTATATCTCTAACGTCGATCAGTTGTAGAATTTTGGAACACGTATTATGTTCGAGTATAATGACTTTTCTGGAGACTAGAAATCTACTGTGTAGGAATGAGCATGGGTTTCGTAAAAGATGGTCGTGTGAAACCCAACTCGCGCTATTCGTCCACGAGACTCAGAGGGCCATAGACACGGATTCCCAGATAGATACCGTATTTCTTGACTTCCGCAAGGCATTTGATATAGTTTCCCACAGTCGTTTAATGATCAAAGTAAGAGCATATGGACTCTCAGACCAATTGCGTGATTGGATTGAAGAGTTCCTATAACAGAACGCAGCATGTCATTCTCAATGGAGAGAAGTTTTCCGAAGTAAGAGTGATTTCAGGGGGTGTCGTAGGACCGTTGCTATTCACAATACACATAAAACACCTTGTTGATAACATCGGAAGTTCACTGAGGCTTTTTGCAGATGATGCTGTGGTGTATCGAGAGGTTGTAACAATGGGAAATTGTACTGAAATGCAGGAGGATCTGCAGCGAATTGACGCATGGTGCAGGGAATGGCAATTGAATCTCAACGTAGACAAGTGTAGTGTGCTGCGAATACGTAGAAAGATAGATCCCTTATCATTTTGCTACAAAATAGCAGGTCCGCAACTGGAAGCAGTTAATTCCATAAATTATCTGGGAGTGGGCATTACGAGTGATTTAAAATGGAATGATCATATAAAGTTGATCGTCGGTAAAGCAGATGCCAGACTGAGATTCATTGGAAGAATCCTAAGGAAATGCAATCCGAGAACAAAGAAAGTAGGTTACAGTACGCTTGTTCGCCCACTGCTTGAATAATGCTCAGCAGTGTGGGATCCGTACCAGATACGGTTGATACAAGAGATAGAGAAGATCCAACGGAGAGCAGCGCGCTTCGTTACAGGATCATTTAGTAATCGCGAAAGTGTTACGCAGATGACAGATAAACTCCAGTGGAAGACTCAGCAGGAGAGACGCTCAGTAGCTCGGTACGGGCTTTTGTTAAAGTTTCGAGAACATACCTTCACCGAAGAGTCAAGCAGTATATTGCTCCCTCCTAGGTATATCTCGCGAAGAGACCATGAGGATAAAATCAGAGCGATTAGAGCCCACACAGAAGCATACCGACAATCCTTCTTTCCACGAACAATACGAGACTGGAATAGAAGGGAGAACCGATAGAGGTAGTCAGGGTACCCTCCGCCACACACCGTCAGGTGGCTTGCGGAGTATGGATGTAGATGTAGATGTGGATGTAGACTCGTTAAGGTTACAGCTGCCTAGGAGGGGAAGGAATCCTGTTTGCACACGGGGGAGGCTGCTTCCGGAAGCCATAAAGAGCACAGGATGCAGTCAGCTGCAGGTGGTGGCTCATTTCGGATCCAATGATAAGCGTCCTTTTGGATCGAAAGAGATTCTCTCTGGTTTCAGGTGGAATACTAAAGACTCCCAGTCTTGCTTGCGAGGTGAACACGGAGCTCACAATCCGTGGCATCGTTGTCACAACCGACTGTGTTCCTTTGGTAGAGAGCTGAGTGGAGGGTCTGAATCAGAGAATCAGACAGTTCTGCGACAAGGCAGGCCGCAGATTCATCGACTTCCGCCATAGGACGTTCAGTTTCCGGGGTCCAGTACATTGGGGAAGCTGCTGCACGTGTAGCGGGGGCTGTGTGGAGGAGACTGGGCGGTCTCTTAGGTTAGAGGCTTTCGGGAAACAACAGAAAGGGTATCAGTGAGAAAAGGTGCAGGGCAAACACAGGAAGGCAGACCTAGCAGCAACTGATGTTGTTGTAAATTGTCGTAGCTGTGTTGGAAAAGAACCAGAGTTTCAGGCGCAAATACAAAGCACTGAAGCTCAAGCCGTGTAGGTACGGAAAGCTGCCCTAAGTCGGAAATAAATTCTGCCAAAATTTTTACAAAAGATTTAACTTTGTTCCGAAAGGATAGATTAAATATAGTTAGTGGCGGAGTGTTTATTGCTGTCGGAAGCAGTTTGCATTATAGTGAAGTGGAAGCAGATATTTCCTGTGAGTCAGTATGGCTAGAGGTTATATTTCACAACCGGAAGAGATTAATAATTGGTTCCATTTATCGACCCCGACTCATATTATTTTGTTGCTGAAGAGGAAAACAAAAAAAAAAAAAAAGACAAAGACAACTAGGAAACTCAGGTACCTCACTCATACAGTTATAGCTGGTGGTGATTTTAATCTACCTTCTACACGTTGGAGGAAATGTTTAAAGTCAGAGATAGGCATAAAGCATCGTCCGAAATAGTTCTGAATGCGGTTCTCAGATAATTATTTTGTATAGCTGGTTCAGGAGTCCACTGGAAATGTAAATGCCTGCGAAAACATATTTCACTTCTTTGCAACAGATAATCCTGAGTAGATAGAGAGCATGATGACGGATACAGGGATTAGTGACCACAAGGTTGTTGTACATAGACCAAATACTGTAACATCAAAAGGCCACCAAAAATAAACCCGAAATACATCCATTTCAAAGAAGTAGATAAAAATTCATTTGAGGCCTTCCTAAAAGACTGTCTCCACTCCTTCCAATCTGACTATGTAAGCCTGATCTAGATGTGGTTTAAATTCAAAGAAGTTGAGAGACATATATCAAATACATTAAAAATAGATGGTACTGATATCGCATGCCCCATAAAACAGATCGGAATACTGTTACAGAAGCAACAGAGAAAGCATGCCCAACTTCAAAGAACTCAAAACCCTCAAGATTGGCGAAGTGTCACAGAAGCTAAAAATTTAAGAGTTCACTTCAGTGTGAGATACAGTTAACAGTTTACACAACGAAACTCTATTTCGAAATCTAACAGAAAGTCCAAAGAGATTCTGTTCGTATGTAAAGTACACCAGCGACAAGACACAATCAATATCTTCACTGCTGCATAGCAAGGTGATGTCAAGGATGACAGCGACACTAAAGCAAAGTTACTAAACACAGTTTTCCGAATTTCCTTCACCAGAAAAGACTAAGTGAATGTTCCAGAATTCGAATCAAGAACATTTGTCAACATGAGTAACTTAGAAGTAGATATCTTCAGTGTAGAGAAGCAGCTTAAATCACATAAAGAATGCAACGTTTCCAGTCCAGATTGTATACCAATCAGATTCATTTCACAGTATGCTGATACAATAGCTCCATACTCAGCAATCATATACAATCTCTCGCTAGTCGAAAGTTCCATACCTAATGACTGGGCAGTTGGACAAGTGACAACAATAACCAAGAAAGGAAAAAGGAGTAATCCTTTGAGTTACGGACCCACATGGGTAACGTCGATTTACAGTGGGATTTTAGGACATATACTCTGTTCCAACATTATGAGTTATCTCGAACAAAACGATTCATTGACAGACAGCCAACACGGATCCAGAAAACTTGCGAAACAGAACTTGCTCTTTATCCTTACGAAGTAATGAGTGCTGTCAACAGAGGACGTCAAATTGACTCCTTATTTTTAGATTTGCAGAAGGTTTTTGACATATTCCTCACAAGCGGTTCTAATCAAATTTCATGCATATGGAGATAGCCTCAGTTGTGCGACTGGATTCGTGATTTCCTGTCAGAAAGTACATAGTAACCAACGAAATCATCGAGTGGAACAGAAGTGATATTCAGCATTCCCCAAGCAATCTTATAGGCGCTCTGCTGTTGCTGATACACATAAACGATTAAGCAGACAATTTGAGCAGGCGTCTTATATTGTTAGCAGATGGCGTTCTCGTTTACCGTCGTATAGTGCCATCAGATGATCAAAACGAATTGCAAAACGATTTAGACAAGGTCTCTGTATGGTGTGAAAAGTGGCATTTGGCTCTAAATCATGAAAAGCGTGAAGTGATGCAAATGAGTACTAAAAATAATTCACTAAATTTCGGTTACAGGATGAAAGGCACAAATCTGAAGGCTGTAAATTTAGCTAAATACTTGGGGATTACAGCTACGAATAACTTAAAATGGAACGATCACATAGGTAATGTTGTGGGGAATGCAAATCAAGGACTGAAATTTATTGGCAGAACACTTAGAAAATTCAACAGGTCTACTAACGGGGCTGCTTATACTACGCTTGTCCACCCTTTTCTGGAATTGCTGTGTCGTTTTGGAATCTGGAGGACTGACGAGCATATCGAAAGGGTTTTTGTATTATCATGAAATAGGGGAGAGATAGCCACGGATATGATACACGAATTGGGGTGCCAACCATTAAAACAAAGGCGTTTTTCGTTGCGGCAGGATCTTGTCATGAAATTTCAGTCACTTACTTCTTCCTCTAAGTGTGAAAATATGTTGTTGGCGCCTACCTTCATAGAGAGAAACGATCATCAGAATAAAATAAAAGAAAATATTGCTCGCGCGGAAATATTTACGTGTTCGTTTTTTTCACGAGTTGTTCGAGAGTGGAACGGTGGAGAGACAGCTTGAAAGCGGTTCGACGAACCTCTGCCAGTTACTTAATTGTAAATTACAAAGTAGTTATTTTGGTGTAGACGTTGATGGCGACTTGTTTCATATGTAAAACTTCGTATTTTTGTGTTGTCGTCCTGGGCAAAGCAAGTGGTGTAATTATGAAACACGAGTCACAAAACCTGTAACTGTGTCTCTTAGAAGTCTACATCCGGCCATATGCATTGTCTCACTACACTGTGAAATG
The DNA here is from genome assembly GCF_021461385.2 of Schistocerca piceifrons. NCBI lineage: Eukaryota > Metazoa > Arthropoda > Insecta > Orthoptera > Acrididae > Schistocerca > Schistocerca piceifrons. Next base: position 119,695,987 of record NC_060140.1, on the reverse strand, counting down.
CGGAAGTTCTCGAGCAATTGTTGTTAAGTTCTGGAGCTGCGGTAGTTACAATTCAGCTAGTAGTGTAACGGTAAGTGTAGTGTACCGCAGACAAAACGTCGCGAGTTCAAATCCATTCACTGCTACTGCGTGTTACTGGCCGCACAATATTAAGACCTCGGATAGGAACAATATAACTGTATTCAAATAATGCGACTCTGCGAGCAGAGCAATTAAGAATAGGGTAACAGTATATATTATTTTTGAGGAACGTGTTTTCTACAAGACTTAATGTAATCAGATTGTGATCTGATTTCTAATATGAACAGCGCAGTGTGTGACTTTATAATCGAACTTAAGCGGAACCCTTTGTTGGCATTTCATAATTTTATCTGCTTCAGTTGTTGCAAATAAACAGAAAAGCTATTCGCATTACTAATTTCGAACTTATCAGATCATTTAGTAGAAGCGAGAGTCTCTATCACCTCACCCGTTAGTTTAGAGCCTCTCGCCGAGAAAATCGAAATCGCGACCTGGGTTCCACGTCTGCGCTGGGACAGCATTATCAACACGAGACATCAGTTTAGTGAACTGTAACAGAATTTCTGTTTTCTACCCTGAAACGGCAGAAGACGACTGGGTCACTCGCATGTCCTCACTTCCCGCTGCAAACGGATATAGTTACATTTTATTCGTGGTAACATGGAGGAGGGTAACCCAAGGAAGAATTAATATGTCACTCGTCGTCAGAACAGTGTTCTGCGTGTTAATGGGTGCCTCAACTGCATTCGAACGTGGGAAAATGGTTGGTGCACGTATGGTGTGCTCTTCTCCAACCAAGACAATCGAAGTTTTAAGTGTTTCGAGACGCTCCGTACTGAAAATTTATACTGCATACGGAGAAAGCATGAGGCATCATTCATTAAGTCGCAGTGAGGACGAAAATGCGTGTTGAGTGATCGTGGCAAACTGTGATTGAAGAGACTCCGACGAGTAATTATGGGACGACATCTGAAAAAGTCATAGCAGAAGTGAATGTCAGCACCAGGACAACACGAAGGGAATTGCTTAGGCAGGGAATTGTTCAAAATGGTTCAAATGGCTCTGAGCACTATGGGACTTAACAGCTATGGTCATCAGTCCCCTAGAACTTAGAACTGCTTAAACCTAACTAACCTAAGGACATCACACAACACCCAGGGAATTGTTGGACGAGCTGAAAGTTCAAAGCTAGTCATCAGTGCTGGAAATGGCCGTAACGGGAAAACATAGAGCAAATGCCATAGAACCTGAACGGAAGGAAGTCATTGGTCGGATGAGTCTAGTTTTCAACTACATCCAACTTCTAGTCGTATTTCCGCCCTAAGTGTGAAACACGAGGAGGTTAGTGGATGATTTGGAAAGCCTTATCGTGGTATTCCATGCGAACCATAGATCCTACGGAAAACTGTATTACTGGCAAGGACTGCATGACCATTTTGGCCGATCGGGTCCATCCCAAGGTACAGTGTTTTGTTACCCAAAGCTGATGCTGTGCTTAAAGACGAGAGTCTCTGTTCACACAAGTCGCCTCGTCAAGGACTGCTATTGTGCACATGAGGATGATTTTTTCTTATCTCCCTCGGCCAGCAGTCAACAGAGCTCAGTATTATTGAGCCTTTGTGGTCTGATTTGAAGAGAATGGGGCTTGGTCGCTATATATCCACATCAACGTTATCTGAAAATTCCACTATTTTGTGGGAAGAATAATGTAAGATTCCCTTGAAAACCACGCATGACCCGTATTTATCTATTCCCGGGCGCGCCGGCCGGAGTGGAAGTGCGGTTCTAGGCGCTACAGTCTGGAACCGCGTGACCGCTACGGTCGCAGGTTCGAATCCTGCCTCGAGCATGGATGTGTGTCATGTCCTTAGGTTAGTTAGGTTTAAGTAGTTCTAGGGGACTGATGAGCACAGCAGTTAAGTCCCATAGAGTTCAGAGCCATTTGAACCATTTTTATTCCCGGGCGATTGGAATCTGTTTTAAATGCTACGCGTTTGCTACACCGTGTTAGACATGGTCAAGTGTTGTGTTTTTAGTGTTTACACATTTTTCTCCGTTTTTTGTTATGAATTTTAGCATTACATCCAGCAACAGCAAAACTTGGCATTACTTATACACCATAAAAACATATGTACTTAAAAATCACTCACTGATAACTAAGCGAAAACAACAACACTAACGACATCACACAGCCTCTAACATGTAAGTATGGGCGACAAGAGTTCCTCAGTCAGACGTTAAGTGCAAAACAGCGAAAACGTGTTTGCTTCTGCACTCTGTTTACTACGCCCCCCCCCCCCCCCTCCCAGCCACCACTTTCCCTAGACCCTCTGAATTCTTGAAGACGTACTTATCACATAATGTTTCCGCTCGTTGCCAACATTAGCTACGTAAAGATAGGATGGTAAGTCAAATGAAAACCTTAATTTTTTAAAAAATATTATTTATTGTGCAGAATTGGTACAAAGCTGTATAACTTTTCAACATAATCTCCCCCACGCTCAATGCAAGTCCTCCAGCGCTTACAAGTTGCATAAATTCCTTTAGAATAATATTCTTTTGGTAGTCCGCGCAACTACTCATGCACCTCGTGGCGTATCTCTTCATCAGAACGGAACTTCTTTCCACCCACTGCTTTCCTGAGTGGTCCAAACATATGGAAATCGCTTGGGGCAAGGTCTGGTGAGTGTGGTGGATGAGGAAGACACTCAAAATGCAGGTGTGTGATTGTCACAACTGTTGTACGGGCAGTGTGGGGCCTTACATTGTCATGTTGCAAAAGGACACTTGCTGACAGCAATCCATGTCGCTTTGATTTGATTGCAGACCGCAGATGATTTTTTAGGAGATCTGCGTATGCTGCACTGGTGACAGTGGTCCCTCTAGGCATGTAATGCTCCAAAATGACGCCTTTTTCGTCCCAAAAGAGAGTCAGCATAACCTTCCCTGCTGATGATTCTGCTCGAAACTTCTTTGGTTTTGGTGATGAGAAATGGCGCCATCCCTTGCTCGCTCTCTTCGTTTCCGGTTGGTGGAAGTGAACCCAGGTTTCGTCCCCAGTAACGATTCGCGCAAGGAAGCCACGACCTTCTCGTTCAAAGCGCCGAAGAAGTTAAGAAGTTCTTCACAAGCATCAACATGTCGTTCTCTCATTTCAGGAGTCAGTGCCGTGGCACCCATCTTGCAGACACTTTGTGAAACTGGAGTACATCATGCACAATGTGGTGTGCTGATCCCTGACTAATCTGTAAACATGCTGCAATGTCGTTCAGTGTCACTCGGCGGTTTTCCTTCACTATGGCTTCAACTGCTGCTGCTGCTGCTGACCTGGACGAGGAGCATCTTCCACTGAAGTCACGCCATTTGCGAACTTCCTGTTCCATTCGTAGACGTGCTGCTGTGACAAACATGCATCACTGTACTGAACCTTCATTCAACGATGAATTTCTATAGGTTTCACACCTTCACTAAGCAAAAGCCGAATTACAGAACGCTGTTCTTCCCTGGTGCAAATCGCAAGTGGGGCAGCCATCTTTATACTGATACTGTGACGGTATGTGTTCATCTGCACTATGCTGCCACATGCAGGCCATTCTGCACGCTGTTTGTAACACGCTTACCAACTTACAGGATAACGACGCGAAATTTCCATTTGTTATTACAAATTTAACGTTTTCGTTTGAATCACTCTCGTACTATGCTCCGTAGCAATGAGGAGTCACTGAGGAAATAGTCTTGATTCATTTGCGATATTTTGCTTAGTGATTATTACCACTGTTCACAAAACTGAGGAGCGGTTCTAGGCGCTACAGTCTGGAACCACGCGACCGCTAGAGTCGCAAGTTCGAATTCTGCCTGGGGCATGGATGTGTGTGATGTTCGTTGGTTACTTAGGTTTAAGTAGTTCTAAGTTCTAGGGGACTGATGACCTCAGAAGTTAAGTCCGACAGTGCTCAGAGCCATTTGAACCACAAAATTGAGCGAAATGTCTGTAACTCGTACTTCTAGCGGCTATCACTTGTGCTACGCATAGAGCGATTGCATGTTACTTTATTTTACAAGCTACAAGGTGGCTGTCCCTGGAGAACGGGGTGGGGGGGGGGAGAAGGGGGAGGAGGCAGAGTATGCCCCTTGTCCCAGAAGCCGATCGCAAACTTTCGCTCCCAGCATCCTCCGAAAAAGGGCCATCTTGAAGGGTGGTATTAGTATGATCGCTCGAATCAAAACACTTCGCACTGCCAATACGACGATGTGCCACGAATGTCCGCATCTTGTAGACATTTTATTCTTACAGTGTGTACATACGTTGTGCGGATGACATCGAAGTGTTACGGTGCAAAGCAATGTTGTTTGGCGTACTTCTGGATGGTTACTAAAGCAAAACAGTAGTTTGGCGTCCTTCTGGGTGATTGCTAAAGCAGAACAATTGGACTGGGTAGATTCATTACTGCCACATTTTGTGTTTATCTACAATGAGGTGACAAAAGTCATGGGGTATCTCCGACTATCGCGTCGGACCTCGTTTGGGCCGGCATAGTGTAGCAACTCGACGTGGCATGGACCAAATAGTCGGTGCAAGTCCTCTGCAGCCATGCTGCCTCTATAGCCTCTATAATTGCGAAACTGTTCCGGTGCAGGATTTTCTGTACAAATTGACCTCTCGATTATGTTCCATAAATATCAGATTGGATTCATCTCGGAAACTGTGGGTGGCCAAATCATTCGCACGAATTGTCCAGAATGTTCTTCAAATCAGTCGCGATAAGTTGTCGTCCGGTGACGTGGTGCATTGTCATCCACAAGAAATCCATTGTTGTTTGGCCACATGAAATCTATGAATGGCTGCAAACGGACTCCAAATAGCCGAACATAATCATTTCCGGTCAGTGATCGGTTCAGTTGGACCAGAGGACCCAGTCCATTCCACGTACACACAGCCTACACCATTACGGAGCCACCACCAGTTCCGACAGTGTCTTGTTGACAACTTGGGTACACGGATTCGTGTGTTTCACGTCACACTCGAACCCTGCTATCAGCTCTTACCGACTGATATTGGGACTCGTCTGACTAGGCCACGGTTTTCCTGTAGTGTAGGGTCCAACTGATGTGGTCACGAGCCCAGGACAGGCGCTGCAGGCGGTGTCGTGCTGTTAGCAAAGACACTCGCATTGGTCGTCAGCTGCCACAGTCCACTAACTAAATTTTGCCGCAACGGCGTGACACATACGTTCGTCGTTTGGTCCACATTGATTTCTATGGTTATTTCAAGCACTATTGCTTGTCTGTTAGCGCTGACAACTCTACGCAATGCCGTTGCTCTCTGAAACTTCCTGGCAGATTAAAACTGTGTGCCGGACCGAGACTCGAACTCGGGACCTTTGCCTCTCGCGAGCATGTGGTAGAGCACTTGCCCGCGAAAGGCAAAGGTCCCGAGTTCGAGTCTCGGTCCGGCACACAGTTTTAATCCGCCAGGACGTTTCATATCAGCTCACACTCCGCTGCAGAGTGGAAATCTCATTCTGGAAACATCTCCAAGGCTGTGGCTAAGCTATGTCTCCGCAATATCCTTTCTTTCAGGAGTGCTATTTCTGCAAGGTTTGCGGCAAAGCTTCTGTAAAGTTTGGAAGGTATGAGACGAGGTACTGGCAGAACTAAAGCTCTGAGGACGGGGCGTGAGTCGTGCTGGGGTAGCTCAGTTGGTAGAGCACTTGCCCGGGAAAGGCAAAGGTCCCGAGTTCGAGTCTCGGTCCGGCACACAGTTTTAATCTGCCAGGAAGTTTCATATCAGCGCACACTCCGCTGCAGAGTGAAAATCTCATTCCGCCGTTGCTCTCTGTAATAAACCAAGACCATCGGACACTTCGTTGTCCGTGGTGAGAAGTGATTCCTGAAATTTGGTATTCTCGACACACTGTTGACACTGTGGATCGTTGAATGTTGAATTACCTAACGATTTCCGAAATGGATTGTCCCATGCGTCTAGCCCCAACAACCATTTCGCATTCGAAGTCCGTTAAGTCCCGTCATGCGACCACAATCACGTCGGAAACCTTTTCACATCAATCATCTGAGCAAAAGTGACATCTCCGCCAATGCACTTATTTATTTATTTCACAAACAATACAGAGTAACCCACCGCCTTGAAATGTAAGGTAGGTCGGATGCTTCTAAACACAACAGCAAACACTTCTCATTATTTCAATGTTATTTTATACAGTTGTTAATGCTTTTTTTAATAATATAAATAACATGATACATAAAAATTGATCTAACGTTACAGCGAATTGAGTGCTTAACAATTGTTAAAATGATTCCACATAATTTGTTTCTGCCTAGTTGATGAGAATATAATTAATACAATGCAGATGTCAAGCAAAAATAAAAATAAAAATGTAATACAATGAGTGTGGTCAAAATAATTTGCAATATGTATACTGTATCTGGATGTGTAATATAGCCTATGTAGCATGTTGGTTGGTAATAGCTTGTTTCTACCTATTTCGGGTGAGAAGGTCTCGATAGAACTTCGAGCTATTCTCATCTGAAATGGTTTGTGATTATGTACGTTTAGTGTGTTTGTGTGTATTCCTATATTACTGGGAGTGTTGCAAGTCAGGACACTATATGATATTCAGCAGCTGTTTGTTTGTCCTATTGCGGTATGTTCTATGTGATACCTTAGATACATACACCTGGTATTATACAGACTAAATACACTCCTGGAAATGGAAAAAAGAACACATTGACACCGGTGTGTCAGACCCACCATACTTGCTCCGGACACTGCGAGAGGGCTGTACAAGCAATGATCACACGCACGGCACAGCGGACACATCAGGAACCGCGGTGTTGGCCGTCGAATGGCGCTAGCTGCGCAGCATTTGTGCACCGCCGCCGTCAGTGTCAGCCAGTTTGCCGTGGCATACGGAGCTCCTTCGCAGTCTTTAACACTGGTAGCATGCCGCGACAGCGTGGACGTGAACCGTATGTGCAGTTGACGGACTTTGAGCGAGGGCGTATAGTGGGCATGCGGGAGGCCGGGTGGACGTACCGCCGAATTGCTCAACACGTGGGGCGTGAGGTCTCCACAGTACATCGATGTTGTCGCCAGTGGTCGGCGGAAGGTGCACGTGCCCATCGACCTGGGACCGGACCGCAGCGACGCACGGATGCACGCCAAGACCGTAGGATCCTACGCAGTGCCGTAGGGGACCGCACCGCCACTTCCCAGCAAATTAGGGACACTGTTGCTCCTGGGGTATCGGCGAGGACCATTCGCAACCGTCTCCATGAAGCTGGGCTACTGTCCCGCACACCGTTAGGCCGTCTTCCGCTCACGCCCCAACATCGCGCAGCCCGCCTCCAGTGGTGTCGCGACAGGCGTGAATGGAGGGACGAATGGAGACGTGTCGTCTTCAGCGATGACAGTCGCTTCTGCCTTGGTGCCAATGATGGTCGTATGCGTGTTTGGCGCCGTGCAGGTGAGCGCCACAATCAGGACTGCATACGACCAAGGCACACAGGGCCAACACCCGGCATCATGGTGTGGGGAGCGATCTCCTACACTGGCCGTACACCACTGGTGATCGTCGAGGGGACACTGAATAGTGCACGGTACATCCAAACCGTCATCGAACCCATCGTTCTACCATTCCTAGACCGGCAAGGGAATTTGCTGTTCCAACAGGACAATGCACATCCGCATGTATCCCGTGCCACCCAACGTGCTCTAGAAGGTGTAAGTCAACTACCCTGGCCAGCAAGATCTCCGGATCTGTCCCCCATTGAGCATGTTTGGGACTGGATGAAGCGTCGTCTCACGCGGTCTGCACGTCCAGCACGAACGCTGGTCCAACTGAGGCGCCAGGTGGAAATGGCATGGCAAGCCGTTCCACAGGACTACATCCAGCATCTCTACGATCGTCTCCATGGGAGAATAGCAGCTTGCATTGCTGCGAAAGGTGGATATACACTGTACTAGTGCCGACATTGTGCATGCTCTGTTGCCTGTGTCTATGTGCCTGTGGTTCTGTCAGTGTGATCATGTGATGTATCTGACCCCAGGAATGTGTCAATAAAGTTTCCCCTTCCTGGGACAATGAATTCACGGTGTTCTTATTTCAATTTCCAGGAGTGTACTAACTGAGCATTTGATACAGGGAATACATGAATTTTAGTTTTACATGAGAAATACACTTATGTTTGTAAAATTGTTAGTAGAAAAGGAATGTAGTTCATTCCTACTTCAATGCATTATCCCTTAAATAATTTAATACATTACATTTCTAGTTTTATACATCTTCATACAGAAAATACATTCGATGTACAAAATTAATTCATCGTAGCTTTAAATAGAGACGAGAATATACTTCTGTCTACGCATAATAAGACGAACAACACTTTACTGCTTGTGTGCAGTATACCTTAAACACTATGCAATATGTCGTAGGAGCCTCGGAATAAAAGTTCTTCGAGCCTTCTCCTCCTAAGCGACGTTAGGTTATTACTAGAGTCTTAGTATGTGGTGTCGGTGTTTTTTTTATTATTTTTACTGCCTGTTGTGTTGTTTGTTACTGTTGTGACATGCAGTGTCATGCGTTGTTGGTTTGGGTCCCTTACGTGTTGATCATTTCTGAATCATATTCACTTAGTGTGTTGGTTCGTTCCTCGGTTTCGGAATCTGTGGTAGTGTGTGTGTCCTACCAAGTGGTTTGCTGTGTTGTTTGTGCTTGTCTACACCTCCTTCCATATGGGTTTTGGCGCTTGTATTCTTCATGCAGCGTGTTCTATACAATATCGGCTACGCTATTTATTATGTTCCAATCTTCGGGATTACGTATTATTTCGGTGATGACACTGTCGTTCTGTTTAATCTCAGTTGTGCTAGCGTGGTGCACAGCAGTGTGACATGTTCTGCTGTCCCAGTTTCTCCACAAACGCATATTCCATCGTTAGTCCCATGCGGTTTAAATGTACCTGGTATAGCCCGTGACCTGTCAGGAAATGGACCATCCCCGGCTTGGGTCGACATGTTTGAGTTGTAATCTTTCGCGTACGTTAGGAAGGAAATTATACTCGGCGACCCTTGTCGGATGCGTCCCACTCTCTCTGCCATGTTTGAATTCACCATTATTACAGGCCTTTTTATACCTGCACTCCCCTATTATACCTTATGTACGCGATACTACCACCATCTGCATACGTGCATATCCCACACCTCATTGTATAAGCTCACGATAGGGTCCAGTGATCCTTGCCTCAGAAACATACAGACAGATTAGCATCAACAGAAAGCGGAAGAAGTAGTTTTGGGGCTCGTGGCGCACACGTGTGTGTTTTAGTTCAGCCCAACGCACCGTGTTGCTTTCAGCCTGACTCCTCGGGACTTCTTTTTATCACTAAACAAGACAGTTCATCAATCCGTTGTCTATGGTGTGTTGTGAATGAACTAGCGCGAGGAACAGAGAGTGTATCGAAAAGAAGCATTGGATAGTTGTGTTTGTGCAGGCTGAAGTGCCACATATCAACACTAATGAAGAACATGCAGATATAGTCTAAGTTAACGGCTTCTGCGATGGTAGTGATCCTGCGAATGTCGAAGAATAGTGTCGGTGTTTTCCGAAACGTCGAATTCCTGATGACGGAATTTTTACTGTAGTTTCTAGCACACTGCGTGAAACAGGTCTTAGTCCAAGTTCCGATTTTTCTTCTGAACAAGTAGTTCAAAAACATGTACAGGAACAACAACACACTGTTGAGTTGGTGTAATGTAGTCGTGCTACCAGCAAACGGCGACTTTCTCCTAGTATCAGCGTCCCACGAACACGTGTATGGGGAAAATGCGATGCCGCAAAACTTGTACCCATTTTACATACAACGCGCTGCAATGTGTACTAAATGTAGCGCTTGTGTACATGTGTAAACATGACAAGGTATTGAATAATACAGAAAATGAATAACAATGCGCATTAAATGTGTTCTGTCTTGGAAAGCATTCGGAATAGAACACGTGTCCAAATGGAGTTCTTAACTTCAGATGATCGTTCCTATCCCTGAACAACTGCCCTCAACTTAAAGCTTGTAGTGTACGGTTTACGACGAGGTCGTGCACTCTCGTGACCACAGGCCTTCGATCCAGCAGTCTACGTGCGCCGCCAGCAGTCCCGGTATGTTCTCACATTGTGGGGACTTGGCTACTCCTGAGTCCCCAACCGAACTGCACACTGACACGACCCGGAAGAACAACGACGTCGCCCCAAAGATGGGGCCACAGTACTGCATATCGATAACCACCGCTGCTGCCATTGGCGCATAGGCAACGCTTGCAAAAACAAGCGGCGCCAGTCAACACGAGAAGAGGACAAACAACCGTAAACATGTCAGCCAAACGATAAGGTCTGGCCTCAACAGAGGACGAAAACGTACAAGCAGCACCAACGAGAGCCACAGCACGGCTCAAACAGTCACCCCTCACTTGAGTAAATACCCAGAACGTTCATACAAGCATGTGAAACTGCCATAGAAGTTTATGTTCGGGACGTTGTTTAACTTGCACTTCGCATGAGTCGCATTGTATGACCACCGCTTCTGTTCAACGTCAATGAATATTGGTGGAAAGACTATTGGTGGAGGGTATATGAAGCGTTTCGATGGAGGGGGGGGGGGGGTGGGACGCGGAAAGGAAAACAGTGCAGTCGTGGTAATACGCAAACGGAGCATGGGCATGGTCATTGGCTTTCGGCACAAGGGTGGAAGCATTTCCGAGACAACTAAGTTTGTCAGCTGTTTGCATGCCACCCTGGTTAAAGTCACCGTGCATGGCAAAATGGCGCTATGCAAAAGCAGCGCCGACGTAACTAGAGCGAACCACGGGCCGTAGATATATTATTAACAGCCTGTGGTTCACTACAATGAACAGGGTGAAGGACGGTTTCGGAGATGCGTACCAACGAACAGACGTGCAACTTTTGAGCACCTGACTGCCCAGATGTACCAAGAAGATACTAACAGTGTCTCCTCAACGACTACTGCGCGAACGCTGCTGCGTATGGATCTTTGCAGCAGGCGCCTTGTTAATGAGCCCACGCTGTCTGCTTTTCAGCGCCGACGAACGCTACTGGACGTCCAGCCATCGGCGATAGGTGGCTTTTCCAGATGAATCACTATTTATGCTCCATCAGACAGAAGGCGGTTGGTGTGTTCAAGGTAAAACGTCTGAAAGCAAAGACACTGCAACAATCGTGGAATGGTCCATGCCGGAGAAGGGAGCGTTGAGGTCAGGTGAATGTTTTCGTGGCATTCCCCTGTCTGATCTCGTCGTTCTGGAAGTCACAATGGATCGACATAAGCATTCATCTACTCTTGGGGATCATATCCACTCCCATCTCCATTTCGTTTTTCCTCCGCACGATGGCATCTACCAGCAGGACAATGCAAAGTGTCACGGAGCTCACAATGTACGTGCGTGATTCGAAGAGCACCAGGATGAGTTTGCGCACTCCCCACTTCGCCGAATTTCCTGGATTTAAACGCAGTCTAGAATGTCTGAGACCACCTCGATCGGGCTGTTCGCCCCCTGGATCCTCAACCGAGAAACCTAGTGCAGCTGGCGACGGCGCTGGAGTCGGCAGGTCTCCACATCCATGTTGGCACCTTCCAGGACTTCATTGACTCTTTTTTCTGCACGTCGTGCAGCAGTCTGCGCCGCAAAACGTGATTATTCAGGCTTTTGACAGGTGGTCACGTCGATTACCGTGACTGGACAGTGTATGTCAGCTATGTCGTCAAAGCGTTGGCCCTTCATGTAAACTTCTGTAATGTCACCGGTTTTTCTAGTTGGTCGTTGGTGGATTAGTATTGATCGGCCCTGGCTAAAACTCGGTGATAGTCGGTAGAGCGATGTTACTGTTAGTAGGTAAAGCCGACGTTACAAAAAACAGTGCTGAACTGAACTGTCGACGTGTGCGTGATATTTACTTCACCAATTGTGACCAATATTACGCTACTCGTAGTAATTAACTCGTTTATATTCAATGGTTTAACAGTTGCTATTAAAATATTAATGATAAATTCAATTCAGTTCCACCGACACCAACTTCCCCATAGTTTGGTTGAAATTTCAAATCTCTAATAAATCGTAACATTGCGATTGCTTCCTAACGTCGAAGAGTTTCTATGTATGCGCCGACCGCTTCAGTCAAATATTATCGTAGCACGCAAAAGATCACAGTTATGTCTCTATACAATTTTGTAATTTGGAATCACAAGTGCGTAAATTGGTACGAAAGGGTGGTTTATTTCACAATAACAATCACTTCCTAACAAGGCTGTGAGGAAGAAGCTTTCACAGGTGGTGGTGGGGGAATTTATAAATTATCTGCTTTAAAACTATTGCCAAGTTCCAGAGTCCATTTGCAATTACGAATGAAGTTAATTGTCTATCACTGTTCAATGCCTAACTAGAGTTGAGTTCGAGTTATCTAACTAAAAGGTTCACTTCAGTCTAATATCAGGTAGTCCTCTATCTGAATTCTAAACGATGTTATAGTTGAAGTCAATGTTTCGTTTCACTGCGTCATAGTAGATCGCAATTATCAATCCTCAAAAAACAGTCTAACCGCACCTACATATACGAATATTCAAACAAGTCTGACCAACTTCTGCTAACTCTCGTAACGTAATAACGATCGATCAAATTTTCCTTAGCCATTACTCACGACTCTCAAAGAGTGCTCACACGAAGTATTCTTTTAGATCGTTGGTTCTACTTTGCTAATTTTAATTATAATTATTTTGCGATTTACTAGTATTTTGAGTTTGAGTTTACTGAGATTCTATCTTTCTTTTGTAAGTTGATAAATTACTAAGTATAAGGTTCTTGTTTCAGTTACTGGTTATTATCAAAAAAATAGGGTTAAATGGAACTTTGCTTACTTGTTCACTTTCCATGGAATTTAGAACTTGTTTTGGGGAAATTTTTGGGGTATTGGTTGCAATTTTTTCTTTTTTCATTTTTCGTACGAGGAAGTGGCATTACACTGTCTTACACCGTTCTACGCTTTGTTCTTCTGTGGTAGATTCGTACTCAGTATGCCAAGTCTCGTCCCCTGTGATGTTATTTTTTTCAAGAAAATGTTTAAATCAAGTCGCGTCAGGCGTCCATGAGTTGTTGTTTTTGTTTGGTAATCAAGATATACTGTACAAACCTTGCACAAACCATTCTCTTTTTCCAGATATTCTGGAGAATGTTACAAACACTTCATCTAGAGATGATACTCCATCACGATTTGTGACACTACAGTGCTGACACACTACAACCGCACGTCCACTACTTAACAATGCCTGCTCACCACTGAGGGAATGCACATCTGTTATTTAACGTCGCCAGTTCAAGTTCACACAGTAGTGCACTGAAGCCGCTTATACGCCAGGAATGAAATTAGTCTCGGAACCTTTTGGACGGACAGCGAAAGTGTGTTCTTTTTCGACACTGCGACACGTGAAAAGTCCAGATCTTCAGAACCCATTCGAAAAACGTTCGACAATATACAATGGTACAAGATGTTGAAACGCTCAGAAAGAGCTGTAGAGAAAGGCGGACAATGTGTAATACGTACAACAACCAGGAGTGGACTGTAAGAATAGAAGAACATAAGAGAAGTTGTAGGATTAAAGAGCGTACAAGACACCGATGCACCTTTACGCACTCAACTTGAGCCTATATTAAATTGTTTTGCACTCTTAAAGGTTATTTCAAGTTAGAAGTCTATGTTCCAAGTTATACTTTAATAAACGTAGAATGGTACTGAACAATTTTAAACGCTATGAACCCCACCAAAAAAATTAAAAATTTCCAAAAATAAGTCAGTTTAAATGAGCCCCGGTCTCCTCTCTGTGTAAGACGTTAGGGAATACGCTCACGTGACAAAAGACTTGCGATACCTGCTGATATCGTGTCGGATCTCTTTTGTCCGGCGTAGTGCGGCAAGTCGAGGTGGCGTGACTTCGGTAAGTCGCTGGAAGTCCCCTGCAGAAATACTGAGCAATGCTGCCTCAATAGCCGCCCATAACTGCGAAAATGTTGCCCGTGCAGCGCTTCGTGCACGAACTGAGCTCTCGATTACGTCCCATAAGTGTTCAATGGGATTACTGTCGAGCGACGTGGGTGGCCAAATCACCCGCACGAAAATGTTCTTCAAACCAATCAAGAACCACTGCGAACCGGTGACATGGTGCATTGTCATCCATAAATATTTTATAGATGTTTTGAAACAAGAAATCCATGAATGGCTGCAAATGGTCTTCAAGTGACTGTACATAACCACTTCCAGCCAGTGATGGGTTTAGTCAATGTAAACACAGCCCACAATGTTATGGATCCACCATCAGCTTGTTCGGTGGCTTGCTGACAACCTGAGCAGATGGCTTCGTACGGTCGGCGCCACGTTCGAACCCTACCATCAGCTATTAGCAACTGAAATCTGGTCTCATCTGACCAGGCCACAGTTTTCCAGTGGTCTAGCGTCCAATCGATACGGTCAAGCGCCCAGGGAAGGTGCTGCAGGCGATATCGTGCTGTTAGCGAAGGAACCCACATCGGTGGTCTGCTGCCAGGTTTTGCCGCGCTATTCTAACGGATGCCTTCGCCGCACGACCCACACTGATTTCTGCTGTTATTTCAGGCAGTTTTGCTTGTCTGTTAACACTGACAACTCTACACAGACGCCACTGCTCTGGGTCGTTAAGTGAAGCCCGTCGACGGCTGCGTTTTATGTGGTGAGAGATAATGGCATGAAATTTCGTATTCTCGGCTCATTCTTGGCACTGTGGATCTCGGAATATTGAATTCCCTAACGATTTCCGAAAGAATATGTCCCATGCGTCTAGCTCCAACTGCCAATCCGCGTTCAAAGTCTATTAATTCCCGTTGTATGGCCATAATCACTTCAAAATCGTTTCACATTAATCACCTGATTCGAAATGACAGCTAAGCCAAATCGGTGCCCTTTTGTATCTTGTGTACGAGATAATATTACTATCTGTATATGTGCATGTCGCTAACCCATGACTTTGTCACCTCTGTGTGCCTTTTACAAGAGATTGTAGTATCGTAAAAAATCTTACAGAAAGACAGATGCTAGAGTCCTCACAATATATAACTGCCGAAACTGTGTGTAAGTGATACTGTTTGATGAAGAGATTGGCACAGGAAGAGAAACAGTCAGAGACCGTATCAAACTAGTCAGAAAGCTGAAAACATACACAATAAGAGAAAGAAAATAGCTACTCGAGCTCGCCAGTTACATTATCCAATTCCTCAGCAGTGTACGTGTTCTGTGGGTGCACAGATAAGAACTGTGCCGTTTCTACCTGAAGTGTGGCACAGCGAATCTCCCCATCTGCTACTGTGCCCGGGTCTATCCCTCCTCCATACAAAGAACTTCTACATTTTTCTTACGAACGTCCAGACCACTAGACACATTTACGTCTCATTAACTCAGCACTACTTCTTTGTCTAGCTTCCAATATAGCTTCAAAGGCGAGAGCTCACCAGGGATTTTCACAATATGAACACATGACTCATTTGAGAATGACAGTCAACGGAGAAAATTACGGACAGAGAAATGAAAACAGTGCATTATATAAAACTTCCGCAAGAATAATGAAGGTAAACTAAACAAGTGTAAGACTATTTATTTACCACTTGCGTGTGTCTCTAATTCTGAACCGGCATATTAATTCAATAGTATGGCGCGCAATATTATTCTCATGCACGCCTGAAAAATCCGTTAATTGTTATTAAACTCAATCAAATTTCAAAAAACAAGGTCTGCACGATACATGGGTCGTATTTGCATAAGCAAACCAGCTTCGTACGTTCCAGTGCCAAGTTCGCGTCGTAGTAATCAGCTTATCGTGAGCGCAGTATCGCAAGCATTACATAATTAAATCGTGGACCATAAACATCTGCTGATCCAAGAAGCATGGAGCTACAGACAACGGCCTATGGGGGACCACGCAGGATTCTGACTTGGACGACCTGGCGAAGGACCTAGCAGCCCCGGGAACTGAAGACACCTGGAGGAACCGGGCACCAAACAGGAAGGAATGGAGGCAGTTTGTGGAAGCAGCGCGTGGTCTGCAGGGCCTGTGATCGCTGAATATCTATCTATAGTCGGCATATGTATATTGTGACATGTATCTACCGTCACTGTGTGATGAATGTATTGCGAATTTTAGATGTTTGTCGTTAAGATCAGGGACTCTCAGGGTATCCTGACTAAGTCAGGCTTGAGAATGAACCAGTCGGTTCGGAGCAAGTCGCCTAAATACTTGTACTGCAACTGTGACTTGTTTGTAATTAACTCTTCACGGAGAAAGCTCTGCTTGCTGAGCTATCTGCATATTCCCCGCTGGGCTCTAACACCCTCTACTACATCCGCACCCATACACTATCGATCCGCTCTATCCTCTCTTACGCGAATGTTTCTTGGGTATCTGCTCCACATAATTTTTAGAGCTCTCCCCAAATCTTTGACCGCCACGCACTCCGCCTAGCTTCCCGTATCCGTTTACCTTCCTCCACATGAATGTTCTACCATCTCATCAAATTCCACCCCTCCTTACCAAAATGAACACCTCTGTACAGCGTGTTCCCGTAAGAGCGGGAAAAAATGTAACAGGTCAAGAGAACGTTCCAGTGAACAATTTGAGATACGGAACTTGGGTTCGGAGAAGCCGGCTTAAGGAGATATGGAAGAAAACTTCCCTACCGCTTTGTCTAGCATTACTGTTTTCCAGATTATTAATGCGTACAAGTCTACACGTACTGTGCTGTTTATTGACACGTACATTCCTTATTCCCTGCAAGGAAATGAGGAGAAAGAGCCTGATTACTGGGAAGTATTACCTGGTCCCCTGGATTGGAAGGGGAGGCCCTATTCCATGGCTTGCGAGGTCACGTGACCTTAATACCCTTGGTTATTTGCTATGGGGGTATCTAAAGTCACTTGTGTGTGAGCCCCCAGTGGATACGGAGATCGAATTAGTTGCCAGAATTGCAGCTGCCACCAATGTGATTAGAAACGCACCAGGTATATTTATCAGGGTGAGTCAGAATCTTGTTCGCCGATGTCATGCTTGCACTGAGATTGATGCCCGTCAGTTTCAGCACATTTTGTAAGATACAGTACAAATGGTACATTCATCGTGTCAATGTAAATAAAAAACTACACAGTACTCTGATTTTACTTTCTTTTCCGAGTCATCAGTCTTCTGACTGGTTTGATGCGGCCCGCCACGAATTCCTCTCCCGTGCCAATGTCTTCAGTTCAGAGTAGCGCTCGCAACAAACGTCCTCAATTATTTTCTGGATGTATTTCAATCTCTGTCTTCCTCTACAGTTTTTGCCCTCTGCAGGTTCCTCTAGTACCATGTAGGTCATTCCCTCATGTCTTAACATATGTCCTATCATCCTACCCCTTATCCTTGTCAGTGTTTTCCACAGCTCATATTTCATTACGATACTGTGCTGCAAAAGTATACCCTCAGAAATTTCTTGCTCAAACTAAGCCTTGATACTACTAGACTTCTCTTGGCCAGGAATGCCCTTTCTGTCAGTGCTAGCCTAAGTAGTAGAATTCCTTAACCTCATCATCAACCCCTGGTTCCCTTCCTCAAATTGTTCCGTGGGGCACTATGTCCTGTTAAATTTTGGTACGCTCTTACAGAAACACTCTGTATATCTTGTTCTATCTGCTAACTAGAAACCGTCAGTCTATTCTATCTCTTATCGTCTCCAAACCTGGCATGCTACAGCATCCATTCCGCCATCCCTACACCCAACCGGTTCGCCCTCCCAGGCGATGAAACACATTCTCATACGTATCCACCCAACAAGCTGCAATCTTTCCTTCCTATGCTAGCCAGCATTAGGTACTAGAATCCCGTTCCTCAAGTTCGCGATTTTGTTTTCAAATACGTGATAATGGTGCAGGATAATTCAAAAAGAGGAACAGATTAATAGATATCATGCCATTTTACGTTTAGTACAAATATTTTTATTAACAGTAAAAACATGTAAAATGAGAATTTTTTTGTTTGCCTTCAAAATTTAAAAAAATATTATTTTTAAATGCACATAGTGTTTCACATGAGATGTTTTTATCTGTGACTTATCAAAATAATAAGTAAGAGGAATATGTACTTATGAAACTTCCTGGCAGATTAAAACTGTGTGCCCGACCGAGACTCGAACTCGGACCTTTGCCTTTCAGTCAGGAACAGTTGTACTTTGCAAATTATCATCACGTGGGTTGCAGGTGTTACATTCTTTTTTTTATTTTTTTATTTGGATACAAAATTAGGCAGTTCACAAACACTAAATGAAATGCATCCTCTGCAAAAACAAAACAAAAAAAAATCATTGTAAAACAAATCACAAATGTAAAGGAACAGGGATACATGGATGTTGTTTTTGTTTATTTATATTCCATAAGGACCACTCTGTTAAAAGGAACATGTAGATCATTTCATGGTATAGTATGTGCATTATATATGGAGCGGTGAGAGAAGCGGAGGTTCATTATCAGCTGTCAAATGTGCACACCGACTGCACTCGGCATATCCCAACTACGTGGGGGGTCGAGGAAGACTGCCTGAAGATAGTTGGCAAAGGTTTCCCGATAGTGTGACCATCTATGAACCCCATTGTGGGCTTGCTGCAAGAAATACCAAAAGTCGAGTCGCGGCTTGGCAGCATCCCCATAGAGGAACGCGATCGTCCAACCTTTGACCCAGATGATCGACTGTGATATAGTCGCCGGAAAGTAGTCACTCTCCGGATGTAAGAAGGAAGCAGGTGTAATATGTTGCGCGGTCACACGGAGGTAGCAAGCCACCATCTGTCTTCCTAGGAGCCATACGTCCTCCACCGCGATACAAGTTAAGCGGTGATGGTCGTCATCCACTTGGCGACATTTCGGGCATAGTGGAGTGTCCACTAGTCCAATTGCATGGAGTCGTTGGTTGGTGTTGAACTTGCCACATGTGACAGAGAACCACAGTGCCCGAACGAAGGTAGGAAGGAATTTTTGGTGCACATGTCTCCAAATCTTCGGCCAATGAAACTTGGGGTGTTTGAGTTCAATGACATTACGACTAATCCGTCGTAGCAGCCAAACATAAAAATCCTTCGCGCATGGCGGTTTCGTGCGCGGAAGCTCGTCTCTGATATAACTAAGTTCCACGATAAATGTTGATACATGAGCAAAATGTGGCGTAATGTTGCCCACCGCCACCGGAGGTGTGAGGGACGCTGGAACTAGGAGATGCAGTAGGCGGGATGTAATGGAATCACGCCCGCTACGCCATTGCTTGTACATCGTGGCTAGAAGGAACGCAGTCGCTCGGCAGTGAACATTCGTAAGTCCGAGTCCCCCCTTGTCCGTAGGGAGCGTGAGCGTTGCGTATCGCACCTTGAGGGGCGACCCAATCATCACAAAATAGCCTAGTGCTGATTGAAGTCGACGTCCGAGCGTGAGTGGTAGGGGCAGGATCTGCGAAATATGCACCATTCGAGAAACCACATAAGTATTCAGATATTCGACTCGCTGGAAAGGATCAAGGCGCCGTAGGAGATGTTGTCTGACCATGGTTCGTGTTGTCTGTAAAATTCGACGGTAGTTAACTGCCGCAGTATGTTTTATAGATGAGGTAAAGTCTATGCCGAGATAGCGGAATCGTTGCACGTAAGGAGACGGACTGATTTCTTCCGGCGTAAGGCCCCTTCCAACCGGCATTGCTGCCGATTTGTTCATGTTCACTGCACTACCTGCCGTCACACTGTGGTCCAACAACAGTTCAAGGACCGTCTTCACCTCTTCCTCAGAACGAACGAGCAGCAGGAGGTCGTCCGCATAGGCACGACATTTGAAGGTGTAGCCCCGCAGTTCCATCCCAGAAAGAGAATTTGTTAGCCTCCCAATCAATGGTTCCAACGCTATCGCGAACAGCAGCATCGAAAGAGGGCAGCCCAGGCGAATGGATCGTCGAATTTGAATGGGCCCTGCTATACGCCCATTAACCTGTACCAAGGATTGTGCGCCCCTGTAAATCTTTCAAATGAGACCAGTAAAACAGTCTGGAAAACCCATTTGTCCCAGTACAGCATACAGATAGTTGAGGCGCACCTTATCAAAAGCACTGTCAAAATCAACCGCCACCATCGCCGCTTTAAGCCGGCACTCCTCCGCCAGCGCTATCACATCACGGCATTTGCCAGTAGCTGTTTGCACATTCACCGATCCACCCGGTGTCGTCTGTTCTGGAGAGAGAACGCTACGAATTAACATACGACATCGGGACGCTAGCAACCGTGCAAAGATCTTATAGTCGGCATTAAGCAGGGTGATGGGGCGATAATGTGTGACCGTAATTCCTGGCTTCGGTTTATGTACTGGCACCAGGAGGCCTTCCATAAAAGCCGGTGGAATAGGCGCATCGGAATTTAACATCTCGTTGTACATTTCCATCCATCGCGGTGCCATTTCGTTACGAAATTCTCGATAAAATTCAGCAGGAAGTCCATCAATGCCTGGGGACCCATTCAACGCACCCTTTGCGATCGCATCATGTAGTTCCTCACAGCTAATGGCTTCCAGTAAGGTTCCCGCGGCTTCCACCGTCAGTGTACGGGAGACGTACGTGGCTATACGTTCGAGGTCATCGACAGGGACTGCCTCTTCCCGATAGATGTGTTGGTAATGGTCGACGAATGCAGAGACAATGTCCGCTTGACGCGTCACTCTTCGGTCTTCGCGGGTAATTAATTCCCGTACCAAAACGCGTCGTCGGTGCTTTCGTTCATTCACGACGTGGTGCATGGAAGGAATCTCGTGCATTATCGTATCGTGACATCTGGCGCGCACCATGGTTCCCTGAAGATGTTTCCAAGCTAAAGCCACTAGTTTAGCTTTTATCCTTTTGCGTTTGATCCAAACGTCCTGTCCCGGCGGACCATCGTCCAGGTCGCGCAGCGCTGCAAAATAAAAGTCGGTCGTACGGGGGCGCCATTCTGCCATCTCCCTGCTATATGAGATCAACGTACGGCGAAGCGCCGGTTTAGTACAAGTCAGCCACCAATCAAGCTTCGTCGCGTACCTTCCAACCCTTCTTTTGCACATCGTCCATGTCTCAAGGATCCGTTGACGTCATTCAGGATCATGTAGATGTTGAATGTGTAATTTCCACGGGGCTTTACTGTTCCACATCTCTCTACGGGGAAGAAGCACCGTACAGATGTAAGCGCTGTGATCGGAAAATACCAATGGCCAGCGTTCCGCGTCCTGGACATCATTTGCATGAGCCCGTGAGATATAAATACGATCTAACCTGCTCGCCGAATGACTTGTCACATAGGTGTGTCCCGGTGCATCTCCAAGTCGTAATTCCCACGTGTCACTAAGTACAAGGTCGTTGACAACGATTCGCAACTCTTGGCTGATGTTTCCTTGCGGCCATTGGTCTTTCTGGCTGAGAACACAGTTGAAATCTCCACCAATTATTACACATTCATAACGTCCATGAAAGAGTGGGGCAATGCCTTCTGCACAAAATCGCGCCCTTTCCCGCCGCCGATTGTTTCCCGACGGCGCATAAATATTGATGATGCGTGTCCCAAACGTCGTGAAAGCCATTCCCCTGGCCGACGGAAGGTAACACACGTTTTCCACTGGGAAGCCATCTCACACGTAAACTGTCACCCCACTCCCATTGTGATCTCCATGTGACGAATAGGATTGGTAGCCTGCGATGTATGGGAGTGCAGCTATGTGGACTTCCTGCAGCAAAGCAATATCCACATCAGATGCCCAAATCGTTGCCTTCAGTAGGTGTATTTTGGCCGTTGAACGCACGTCATTTATATTTAATGTCGCAATACGGTTCGCATGGCGTTGAATCCCACTCTGTCGAGGCGCAACAACATCTCCCTGCATCGGCGCTGGGGGCTAAGTTCTCTCGCCCCTCTCCCTTCACCTTCAGCAATTATTAGGTCGTCTTCGTGAGTGCCGGCTGCCTTTGTATGACGTCCGGCGCCTCCTCAATATCGTCATACCACGTCTTTGCAGGCAGTGATATATTCGTGTCCATAGCCACAGCATCTGCGTCTGGAGAGCCAACTGGCTGTGATTTCACTTCAGCATCACCACGTCCCGGTACCGTCAATGTGACAGACCGCTGCGGGTCCGATCGAACAGTTTCCATTGCCTCATCCTGTTTCGCAGAGGCTGTTGTGTCGTCTTGGTACACAGGCACATTGTCGTCGGGGCAAGGGGAGTCATCCCTAGGAGATGTCGTGCGACGACGCCGTTTCCTCCTTTTCGGGGAACGTTGTTTGCGTGATCTTCCTTCCGTGTCCTCAGATTGTAGGGAATCACGGTTGCCCGACAGAAAAGCATCCGTAGGAACTGGAAGTGTTTCGAGTCCCATCGTTGTACTTGGCGGGAGTTCGGTCGAAACTGATGTTGTCGTCACAGAGTGCGTTCCAGACGGAACAGCATCCGTAGTGGCTGGAACGGCTTCGTGTACTATCGGTGTGCTTGGTGGGAGTTCGGTCTCATCTGATGTTGTCGCCGTAGATTGTATGCTCGATGGAGCAGCATCCTCTGTCATCCCGAAGTCTGCTACAAGGTTTCGGAGAGTGCCATCTTGATCTTCCACCGGGGCTGTGTCTTTTCGGTCATCAGCGGACGCTGTGAGGGCTTTGGCATAGGTGATCGGTAGTACTGTCATCGCCGGTGCCGGCTCCCGCACATCTGAAGGCAGTTGCGTAATCCGCCGTTGCATACAGTTCGACCTGAGGTGTCCTTCCTGGCCACAGCCAGAACATGTACGTGGTTGACCATCGTAAATCACCACCGCCCGACAACCACCAATTGTCAGATAGGACGGTACATGGTTCTGAAGATCAATAGTGATCTGTTGCACTCCGTTAAGAACGGGGTACGTGGCGAATTGTGTCCAACGTTCTGCTGTGTGACCGTGTACCGTGCCGTATGGCTTAAAAGCCTCGATAACTTCGTCAGCCGGGAGCTCGAATGGCAGCTCAAAAACACGTATTGTTCGTACACCCAGACCAGCATGTTCTACAGTTACCGTGCCGACATTCCCGTCACTATGGCAAAATCGGAGACCAGCTTTTGTCGCCTGTAGAATTCTCCCACACGCCGCGTCATTTACCATACACCGTGGGACTAGCGATGGACAGGTGAATTCCGACAATATCGTTTGGCGGTATCTTGACGTCCTCTCGAATCCATCGTTCCACTGCTAAAGGCTTTGGTCGTTCGTAGTCTTTGCAGAAACTGAATCGTAATGTAATTTTCCTGTACTTGTTCGCCATGATCGTTGTTACTAGCCCTCGCGCAGACTAAATCCACAAGTAAACGAACACTCGCACACGCCGCACAGGCGGAAGTATCGGACCTCCGATACGCACGGCCGCTAGCGCCGAACTGTCCTCCCAGGCGATGAAACACATTCTCATATGTATCCACCCAAGAAGCTGCAATCTTTCCTTCCTACGCTAGCCAGCATTAGGTACTATAATCCCATTCCTCAAGTTCGCGATTTTGTTTTCAAATACGTGATAATGGTGCAGGATAATTCAAAAAGAGGAACAGATTACTAGATATCATGCCATTTTACATTCAGTACAAATATTTTTATTAACAGTAAAAACATGTAAAATTAGCATTTTTTTGTTTGCCTTCAAAATTTAAAAAAATATTATTTTTAAATGCACATAGTGTTTCACATGAGATGTTTTTATCTGTGACTTATCAAAATAATAAGTAAATGGAATATGTACTTATGAAACTTCCTGGCAGATTAAAACTGTGCCCAACCGAGACTCGAACTCGGGACCTTTGACTTTCGCGGGCAAGTGCTCTACCATCTGAGCTACCGAAGCACGACCCCGGGCTCTCTTCCCAGCTTTACTTCTGCCAGTAACTCGTCTCCTCCGTTCCAGACTTTACAGAAGCTCTCCTGCGAACGGGGCGTGAGTTGTACTTCGGTAGCTCAGATGGTAGAGCACTTTCCTGCGAAAGGCAAAGCTTCCGAGTTCGAGTCTCGGTCGGGCACACAGTTTTAATCTGCCAGGAAGTTTCATATCAGCGCACTCTCCGCTGCAGAGTGAAAATCTCATTCTGGAATATGTACTTAGATACATAAACGCAATAAATGTCAATCTATCTGCAGAATCTTGAACATAATTTATTTACTTGTTTTCCGGAGTGTTACAGAAAAACATTGATTTTGTATTGTGTAGCTGACGTATTTAAAGCAACTGCGGACAAATCAGTTTAAATCAAATTTTATCTTAAGACCTAGACACATTCAAAGTCTCAGGGATGTGTGTTGCATTGTAGATCATTCTTACATCTACAATAACATCTACATTACTACTCTGTACTTAACAAATAAGTGTGTTGCAGAGAGTTCAACGAACTACTTTCAAGCTATTTGTATACCTTTGCACCCTCGAACAACGTGCGGGAATAACGAACACATCAGATTAAATGAGCATAGTTTTACAGTAAAAACTTCGATGTACTGTTACTTTTATACTTGCCGTTCCGTCCAAATGTGAAATTGCAGTTTCGAGATTCACTCGCAATCAGAGTCACTCGTAAACCTTATGGTATTTAATCGATCCTATTGCTACCTACAGGAAAATTAAAGAGACGTTTGGAGAAAAGACAACCACTTATATGAATATCAAGAGCTCAGATGGAAACCCAGTTATAAGCAAAGAAGGGAAAGCAGAAAGGTGGAAGGAGTATATAGAGGGTCTATACAAGGGCGATGTATTTGAGGGCAATATTATGGAAATGGAAGAGGATGTAGATGAAGATGAAATGGTAGATCTGATTCTGTGTGAAGAGTTTGACAGAGCACAGGAAAACCTGAGTCGCAACAATGCTCCGGAAGTAGACAACAATCCGTTAGAACTGCTGGCAGCCTTGGGAGAGCCAGTCCTGACAAAACACTACCATCTGGTGAGAAAGATGTATGAGACAGGCGAAATGGTTCAAATGGTGGTTCAAATGGCTCTGAGCACTATAGGACTCAACCGCTGAGGTCATTAGTCCCCTAGAACTTAGAACTAGTTAAACCTAACTAACCTAAGGACATCACAAACATCCATGCCCGAGGCAGGATTCGAACCTGCGACCGTAGCGGTCTTGCGGTTCCAGACTGCAGCGCCTTTAACCGGCCACTTCGGCCGGCACAGGCGAAATACCCGCAGACTTCAAGAAGAATATAATAATTCCAATCCCAAAGAAAGCAGGTGTTGACAGATGTGAAAATTACCGAACTATCAGTTTAATAAGTCACAGCTGCAAAATACTAACGAGAATTCTTTACAGACGAATGGAAAAACTGGTAGAAGCCGGCCTCGGGGTAGATTAGTTTGGATTCCGTAGAAATATTGGAACATGTGAGGCAATATTGACCCTACGACTTATATTAGAAAATAGATTGAGGAAAGGCAAACCTACGTTTCTAGCATTTGTAGATTTAGGGAAAGCTTTTGACAATGTTGACTGGAATAATCACTTTCAAATTCTGAAGGTGGCAGGGGTAAAATACAGGGAGCGAAAGGCTATTTACAATTTGTACAGAAACCAGATTGCAGTTGTAAGAGTCGAGGGACAAGAAAGGAAAGCAGTGGTTGGGTAGGGAGTGAGACAGCGTTGTAGCCTCTCCCCGATGTTATTCAATCTCGATATTGAGCAAGTAGTAAAGGAAACAAAAGAAAAATTCGGAGTAGGTATAAAAATACATGCAGAAGAAATAAAAACTTTGAGGTTCGCCGATGACATTGTAATTTTGTCAGAGACAGCAAAGGACTTGGAAGAGCAGTTGAACGGAATGGACAGTGTCTTGAAAGTAAGATATAAGACGAACATCAACAAAATCAAAACGAGGATAATGGAATGTAGTAGAATTAAGTAGGGTGATGCTGAGGGAATTAGATTAGGAAATGAGACACTTAAAGTGGTAAAGGAGTTTTGCTATTTGGGGATCAAAATAAATTATGATGGTCGAAGTAGAAAGGATATAAAATGTATAGCAATGGCAAGGAAAGCGTTTCTGAAGAGGAGAAATTTGTTAACATCAAGTATAGATTTAAGTGTCAGGAAGTCGTTTCTGAAAGTAATTGTATGAAGTGTAGCCATGTATGGAAGTGAAACATGGACGATAAATACTTTGGACAAGAAGAGAATAGAAGCTTTGGAAATGTGGTGCTACAGAAGAATGCTGAAGATAAGATGGGTAAATCACATAACTAATGAGGAGGTATTGAATAGAATTGGGGAGAAGAGAAGTTTGTGGCACAACTTGACTATAAGAAGGGATCGGTTGGTAGGACATGTTCTGAGGCATCAAGGGATCACCAGTTTAGTATTGGAGGGCAGTGTGGAGGGTAAAAATCATAGAGGGAGACCAAGAGATGAATACACTAAGCACATTCAGAAGGATGAAGGCTGCAGTAGGTACTGGGAGATGAAGAAGTTTGCACAGGATAGAGTAGCATGGAGAGCTGCATCAAACCAGTCTCAGGACAGACGACCACAACAATTACAATTACCGAAAAGTTGTAACTTCACTGAATAAAAATGTTTAATTGTTGTAAATTAAATCTCGATGCCAATGGGCGTCGATACAGGGGGACGGTCGTGAGTATCCATTTGGGACACATCCCACATGTCCCCCGGCGGTCCACTACTGTGGCCGGCCTGGGCACTGCCCACACTGAAGTTGACCCCTCACCAGTATTCGAGTGGGATGTCGCTACTAGGTGTTGCAGGCAGCGAAAGACTTGCGGCGAGGTCGATCTGAAGGCCTATCCGGTTCGTCTGACGAACATATTTCGTGCGCTATCTTTGGCTGACCGCGTCCCTGAGCCAGATGCAGTCGCTCACACTGTTCCAGAGGTCCCGCAAAGTCTGGGCATTCACAGAGCGTGGTGTTACTGGTAGCTAGTAGCGCCAGTGTTAGCCGCACAACCGGCCCCTTTAGAGTTATGGCTGCCTAGGAGGGGAAGGAATCCTGTGAGCACTCTGTTTGCACACGGGGGAACCACTCTAGATGGTCTGGAGGACTGACGGTCATATCGAAATGGTTTTTGTATTATCATGAAATAGGGGAGGGAGAGCCACGGATATGATAAGCAAATTGGGGGGGCAACCATTAAAACAAAGGCGTTTTTCGTTGCGGCAGGATCTTCTCATGAAATTTCAGTCACTTACTTTTTCCCCTCATTGTGAAAACATGTTGTTGGCGCCTACCTTCATAGAGAGAAACGATCATCAGAATAAAATAAAAGAAATCATTGCTCGCGCGGAAATATTTACGTGTTCGTTTTTTCCGCGAGCTGTTCGAGAGTGGAACGGTGGAGAGACAGCTTGAAAGTCGTTCGACGAACTTCTGCCAGGCACTTAATTGTAAATTACACAGTAATTATTTTGGTGTAGACGTTGATGGGGACTTGTTTCATATGTAAAACTTCGTATTTTCGTGTTGTCGTCCCGGACAAAGCAAGTCGTGTAATTATGAAACACTATTTGATAAACACGAGTCACAAAACTATCTGAAGCTGTGTAACTGTATTTTAATCAACTTCTCCCAAATCCTAAAACTGTATAATATAAACGCTGTCCTGAGAAAAATCTGTATTGTGCAGTGCTGTAAACAGTACTGTAATGCACGATGTCACAGTTCGTTGACTTGCAGTATGAACACACAACACTAACACAATAAAAATGCTACATTACATTACAGAACGAATTTTGAAGGAATGAATATCCCAAAATGTTTCTACAAATATACACTGTAATTTTAGGAACGCAAACTCACTCAACACATTTCCAAACACTGCACAATATACTCGCAAACGTAACACCGCACTGTGAGAATATAACTGTCTGCATAAGAAATGAAATTTGAAATGCGCTTTACCTAATCTGATCCCGACAATAATTCTGAAATGCAACACATAAATATGAATGATCTTATTCTCTAGACCGTAATGTAACTCGCCCTAACAAATTTTCATGGCTTACCTGTGGCAACTGAAACTCATTACTGGTCGAACTGATGAACATAAATATGTGGCGCAACTTCAAAGCAGCTAAATAAAGGAAAAGTCTTGCTCAGTGCAACGCAAGGGCGAGCAGTTTTACTAAGCAGATCATGCCTCAGTCACAGTGTTTTGCAAAGTGTCAAGCCGCAACACACGTACTTAGAAAATAAAATTTGTGAGGAGATGGTATTAGAATTTAAACTTGCTGAATGACTGGAAGGAAACTAATCTTCAATATACTTTGTACTCAAAAATAATGAAACTCATTCTTCAAAAAATGGCTCTGAGCACTATGGGACTTAAACTGCTGAGGTCATCAGTCGCCTAGAATTTAGGACCACTTAAACCTAACTAACCTAAGGACATCACACACATCCATGCCCGAGGCAGGATTCGAACCTGCGAGCGTAGCAGTCGCGCGGTTCCGGACTGAGCGCGTAGAACCGCTAGACCACCGCGGCCGGCAAATTTCAGCATTCTCCGTATCACTATCCCCGTGCTCTGCAAGCTATTTCCAGACTTGTCGGTAGTGTGACCAACACCCGACTCACTCACTAGCTTCTCTTAGAATGCCACAGCAACGACAATGCTGTTACCAACCAAAGATCACGTTGCTTGTACTCAGAAACTTGGTGGTGTAACGCATCAACTATTGGAAAACTCTGTGCGCATATGAAGTATGACACACTGAATGAAAATAGAGCTTACATCACATTTATTGGATACCAAAAATAAGCTAGACATAGTGCGAAGTTTACGAACAGATGTTCTGCGTTTTTGAATGTTCCCTCTATATTGTCCAAGTCAGTCTCTTCGAACGTTCACTTCACCGTTACGACCTTCATAACATGCCGTGCGGATTTTCATTGGCTAAAAAGTCACAGTTTACATAGAAAAACAAGTTTTTTTGTGCCCTCGTCTTTTTCATCCGTTCGCGATTACTTTGCGGCACACCACGCTCAAATTTAACTCATAATTCCGCAAATTTACAACCACTTTTCAGAGTTCCTAATACAGAGGTCCTATCGTCATGTTAGCTGAGATCCGAGATCTCTAGATTCCACAAAGAAATCCAAGACGCATGAGAGTACTTTCTTCTGATTGGCTAAGAAACCTCATAGCCACTACAATATTAGAATTAAACCCCGCTACCGGCGTCTTCCGCTATGATCCAATCACAATATATTATCTTTTCAAAGCGTTATATAAAACGAAGACGTTTAAAAAAACCATAAATATCTAAATATTCCTCTCTTTGCCTAACTGAATTATCTGAGTGTGTTTTCTTTCCTCGGCACCATAAACTGGCAAATAGTACTTCACAGAATTTTACTGAGCGTGACTCTCTCGCGCTGCCTGTTTGTCGACCACAATATTATTCAACGTGGGAATGAGGGCGCTTTGATCAGCTCATCGTGAGTTGCTATTGTGATACTTCACGTGGGCACGCCGAATCACTGGATAGTGTATGCACAAGTGGTCTGAATCATTTAAACCGCGATGGGTTTTCCTTAGGCCGCGGTCACAGTGGCTCCAATTTTGGATGATTCCGCCGACGACCGACATCGGCCGCAGACGGCCGATTTTTTCAAAATCAGTTCACCATTATGTGCGCGGTCACCCTATAGCCGATCTTATCTCCCGAACGTACACACTTCGGATGGCAATGGTGAAATTCAAATTAGTTTGATTTGTCAATCACAAATCGACCGACGTTCTCGCACACGGAATATGGAGCATGAGAAACTCCTAAGTCCAGTCCAAGGAAGAAGTGAGTTTGTGCCGTCCTGAGGATGAAAATGTCATACTCTGAATATAGTTCGGAATCTATGGACTGAAATCGCCGGGTTTATTCGAAGCCTCAAGTCGGCAGATTTCTTGGGCATAGATTATAACCTTAAAAAATAATTTGTTCAAGTGAAAAGGGTGCCATATGTTATACGCTTGTAGCTACTGTGCTGTTTTTTTGTGTTAGGTCGTCATTAGTTGTCTACAAATTATTATTACTGATTTCTGGCGTTTTATGCTAGTAAGGTAGTGATTCCGTTAATATGAAGTAGTTTGCAAATGTGGTGTACGGTATGTATTTCCACTTTTCAGTGCTTTAGGTTTTCAGAGTATTTGATGTTACTCCTTATGCTTGTTATTCACACGTGTGCTAAATGACAGTCATTGAAGGTTAACTGACGTACCTCTGCACAACTTTAAATAAATACGGCGAAACACAGTGTTTATAACTTACTTTTCAAGATTACCAAGAATTATCTCGAATATGTAACATACTGTTTATCCCGTCATCTATTTGTGAAACTTGTCTGGTTATTCCGAAAACTGAAGACTGAGTGTATAGTAATCGCCACGTTCTTTACGAGACAGGAAAGCTCATTCACATTCATTTGGGGTCCCTTTAATAGCAGAAACCGCCATGTAGAAGTAGCATCCAATAACAGAGGCGTCGGGACGTCCACCCAACCCTAAGACGTTAGAATCTGACCTACTTCATACACAGAATGGATTCTAACCTAACCAAACGTGCCTGGCCCTGACAAAAACTGACGAAGGAGATCGGACGTACTGTGAGCATGCTGTCGGCCGACGTTATCGGTCGACCGCTGGCGACGATGTCTGACGACTATTGTCGGTGCCACTGTGAACGCAGCCTTAGTCAAAAAAATGGTTCAGATGGCTCTGAGCACTATGGGACTCAACTTCTGAGGTCATTAGTCCCCTAGAACTTAGAACTAGTTAAACCTAAATAACCTAAGGACATTACACACATCCATTCCCGAGGCAGGATTCGAACCTGCGACCGTTGCGGTCTCGCGGTTCCAGACTGCAGCGCCTAGAACCGCACGGCCACTTCGGCCGGCCAGCCTTAGTCACCACTGTGTTTGCTTACTGTTAACACCACCGGGCGTTCCTGATAACAGTCACTGGAGGCCGAGTGCAATGCTATCGTGGTCGGGTAGTTATCACGTTGACACGTCCCCTTAGAAAAATTTATGAATGACTGTGCTGATAAACCTCTACGTTATTTGATTTTCAAACAGCTGAGCAAAACTGAACGTACTCAGACGTTCCTCTCTTTACTTATTCTTATCATTAATAAACTGACACACAATATTTTTAGCACAACGCAATCTGACTTTCAAAAATACCTACAAAAGAATGGCCCTGACTAACAATAACCTATACCTCACAAAAATCTTCGTTACTCGAACTACTGCAATGCAGCGAGCGCCAATACCGCCAGCTAAATATAAGATTCTAACTACTGTAGTCACTAACTACTGATAGGCATAGTTAGCAAATGAAAGATTTTGATAAAGAACAAACAATGTATTTACCTTAATAGTGTTCAAAAGACATTATATATATATATATATCAGTTCATGACACCCAGTCTTACAAATTTAATCACTCTGATGGACACACGTCCAGATAATCGCTCTCAAAACTCCGCCGTCTCACTCCCCACGTCCACCACTGCTGGCGGCTCACCTCCAACTGAGCAACGCTACGCGCTGTCAACAGCCAACTGCCCAACACTACAATAGCATATACTCCAACAATGCAAACCAACCACAGCCTTCACACAGCACAGTCAGTGATTTGCATATAGAGCGCTACGTGGCGTTACCAACATAAAAACCTAAACAGCTGACTTACATAACCCCCACGCTCCCCACAAAAAATTTTACAAATTGTTTTGGACAGTGGCCAATACGTATTTGTTAAAATTTTTCATAATTACAATAACAAAGAAATCAAATGATGCACTGTTGATCAAAAGCTAAAATTTTCTCACAGTCCATAAAGACAGTCGTGATCATTCACTACAGTAAAATTGTAGTGTTTTTTTCCGAAAGTCTGAGCAGTAAAAGAAAATTTACACGGAAATAGTAGATTTCCATGCGGTCTTGAAGAAGTAGTGTTATCCTTCCAACGGAAAGACAGTGCTGACTCTTGACATGCAGACAGGTAATGGGCCACAACAAAGCAAACCCACAACAGAGTCAGTCGAAGTTTTGAAGAATATTGGTAGGTAGGTCATCACAGAGCAGACCCACTGTAGTCGTGGTAGAGAGTATGGTACTGGTGAGCCACCACAGGTGCAGACCCACTGCAGTCCTTGTAGAAATAATGGTATTGGTGAGTCATCAAAGGCGTAGACCCACTGTAGTCCTTGTAGAAATTATGGTATTGGTGGGCCATCAAAGGTGCAGACCCACTGTAGTCCTTGTAGAGATGGCTAGCAGCCATCCGTTGTGACTGTGCACGTGCACAATCACCTTTGAAGAGTCTTGCAGATAATATAGCAAGTCCATAAACCACCACTTGTGCACTCACAAAGTTTTTGGAATTGTCCTTAGAACCAGCAATGCTGTTAACCAGTCCCTTGCTGTATTATTAACACACGTGCAAACACTAACAGTCCCAAATTCTCACATATTGTGCATATACTATGACCAACAGAAACGTGTTCAGTGAAAGGAAACTTAATTTGAAGAACTGTTGTCTATACAATTATAAATTTACAACATAAGAGTACAATTACAAAGATACAATATACATCATTAAA
The DNA here is from genome assembly GCF_021461385.2 of Schistocerca piceifrons. Classification (NCBI taxonomy): domain Eukaryota; kingdom Metazoa; phylum Arthropoda; class Insecta; order Orthoptera; family Acrididae; genus Schistocerca; species Schistocerca piceifrons. The sequence continues at coordinate 119,663,228 of NC_060140.1, read as the reverse complement.
GAACATAACAATACAGATAACATTTGTTGTAATACAGGCTACACAAAAGAATAGAAATAAACATATACATCAGTGTTATAGGAATTATGACATAAATAAATAAAATAAAGAGAATAGTTTTCGAAACATTAGTTTTACACATGATCATTAAAACAGAACAGAATAAATAATGTCTAAACATCTTTACAAAGAAAATAACATAGTATTAGAAAAATTCTACAACATAACTCTCATCAGATAAACACATAAAGACAGGAAGAACACAAATACGCAAGGGTACACAAACACATAGCGGAATAACACAAAAGGAAAGGACAGGGTTTGTTTTAATGCAATATTTTGCAAACAAAACTTTCTTTGCTTCTTGGAGATCTCCCTTCGTTCGTCATTATCTCCAAAAGTCCTATCTATACCTGCTTTCTGTACTTTTTTTGTATAATTTCTCAATGCATTTCTTCCAATTCATTGCAACTCATTGTCTTATATAGTCTACCCTCTCTTAAGCTAACTTAAATCTACTGAGCTCAGATGCATAAGCTAAGGGACGAGGCAATGCAGCTGTACAAAACAATTAACACTAACAGCAATGACAAAAAATGCAAATTGGAAAAGCTAGCAGCAATAAATATAAATTAGCAAAGCAAATGCAACATTATCACTAATATGAGCCAATGTGCAGCGAAAAGGAAAATAAATCAGTAGTAAAACTGGCTTAATACAATGTAAAATCCAGTAGAACTATAACTGGCAAACCACAGCAACAAATGCTATAACTTACACCTAAACATGACAAAGCTCAAGCAGAAAAAATATTACAGTAAAAATAGGAAATGTTTAACACCTAAATCAGAACAACACTAGATCATCATGATAAATTACTCTACGAAACAAGTTACCCAGTCATTGGAAAAAATTATGTATGCAATTCCTGTGAAGAGAAATGGCTATTTGTGCTCCCTTTTTCAAGAAAGTATATCATAAACCATGGACCTTGCCATTGGTGGGGAGGCTTGCGTGCCTCAGCGATACAGATGGCCGTACCGTAGGTGCAACCACAGCGGAGGGGTATCTGTTGAGAGGCCAGACAAACATGTGGTTCCTGAAGAGGGGCAGCAGCCTTTTCCCCATGAACCATGGACCTTGCCGGTAGTGGGGAGGCTTGCGTGCCTCAGCGATACAGATGGCTGTACCGTAGGTGCAACCACAACGGAGGGGTATCTGTTGAGAGGCCAGACAAACATGTGGTTCCTGAAGAGGGGCAGCAGCCTTTTCAGTAGTTGCAGGGGCAACAGTCTGGATGATTGACTGATCTGGCCTTGTAACATTAATCAAAACGGCCTTGCTGTGCTGGTACTGCGAACGGCTGAAAGCAAGGGGAAACTACAGCCGTAATTTTTCCCGAGGACATGCAGCTTTACTGTATGATTAAATGATGATAGCGTCCTCTTGGGTAAAATATTCCGGAGGTAAAATAGTCCCCCATTCGGATCTCCGGGCGGGGACTACTCAAGAGGACGTCGTTATCAGGAGAAAGAAAACTGGCATTCTACGGATCGGAGCGTGGAATGTCAGATCCCTTAATTGGGCAGGTAGGTTAGAAAATTTAAAAAGGGAAATGGATAGGTTAAAGTTAGATATAGTGGGAATTAGTGACGTTCGGTGGCAGGAGGGACAAGACTCTTGGTCAGGTGATTACAGGGTTATAAATACAATATCAAATAGGGGTAATGCAGGAGTAGGTTTAATAATGAATAAAAAAATAGGAGTGCGGGTTAGCTACTACAAACAGCATAGTGAACGCATTATTGTGGCCAAGATAGACACAAAGCCCATGCCTACTACAGTAGTACAATTTTACATGCCAACTAGCTCTGCAGATGATGAAGAAATTGATGAAATGTATGACGAGATAAAAGAAATTATTCAGGTAGTGAAGGGAGACGAAAATTTAATAGTCATGGGTGACTGGAATTCGTCAGTAGGAAAAGGGAGAGAAGGAAACATAGTAGGTGAATATGGATTGGGGGGGGGGGGGGGGGAAGAAATGAAAGAGGAAGCCGCCTTGTAGAATTTTGCACAGAGCATAACTTAATCATAGCTAACACTTGGTTCAAGAATCATGAAAGATGGTTGTATACCTGGAAGAATCCTGGAGATACTAAAAGGTATCAGATAGATTACATAATGGTAAGACAGAGATTTAGGAACCAGGTTTTAAATTGTAAGACATTTCCAGGGGCAGATGTGGATTCTGACCACAATCTATTGGTTATGAACTGCACATTGAAACTGAAGAAACTGCAAAAAGGCGGGAATTTAAGGAGATGGGACCTGGATAAATTGAAAGAACCAGAGGTTGTAGTGAGTTTCAGGGAGAGCATAAGGGAACAATTGACAGGAATGGGGGAAAGAAATACAGTAGAAGACGAATGGGTAGCTCTGAGGGATGAAGTAGTGAAGGCAGCAGAGGATCAAGTAGATAAAAAGACGACGGCTAATAGAAATCCTTGGGTAACAGAAGAAATATTGAATTTAATTGATGAAAGGAGAAAATATAAAAGTGCAGTAAATGAAGCAGGCAAAAAGGAATACAAACGTCTCAAAAATGAGATCAACAGGAAGTGCAAAATGGCTAAGCAGGGATGGCTAGAGGACAAATGTAAGGATGTAGAGGCTTGTCTCACTAGGGGTAAGATAGATACTGCCTACAGGAAGATTAAAGAGACCTTTGGAGAGAGGCAAACCACTTGTATGAATATCAAGGGCTCAGATGGGAACCCAGTTCTAAACAAAGAAGGGAAAGCAGAAAGGTGGAAGGAGTATATAAAGGGTTTACACAAGGGCGATGTACTTGAGGACAATATTATGGAAATGGAAGAGGATGTAGATGAAGATGAAATGGGAGATAAGATACTGCGTGAAGAGTTTGACAGAGCACTGAAAGACCTGAGTCGAAACAAGGCCCCGGGAGTAGACAACATTCCATTAGAACTACTGATGGCCTTGGGAGAGCCAGTCATGACTAAACTCTACCATCTGGTGAGCAAGATGTATGAGACAGGCGAAATACCCACAGACTTCAAGAAGAATATAATAATTCCAATCCCAAAGATAGCAGGTGTTAACAGATGTGAAAATTGCCGAACTATCAGTTTAATAAGTCACAGCTGCAAAATACTAACGAGAATTCTTTACAGACGAATGGAAAAACTGGTAGAAGCGGACCTCGGGGAAGATCAGTTTGGATTCCGTAGAAATGTTGGAACACGTGAGGCAATACTAACCTTATGACTTACCTTAGAAGAAAGATTAAGAAAAGGCAAACCTACGTTTCTAGCATTTGTAGACTTAGAGAAAGCTTTTGACAACGTTAACTGGAATACTCTCTTTCAAATTCTGAAGGTGGCAGGGGTAAAATACAGGGAGCGAAAGGCTATTTACAATTTGTACAGAAACCAGATGGCAGTTATAAGAGTCGAGGGGCATGAAAGGGAAGCAGTGGTTGGGAAAGGAGTGAGACAGGGTTGTAGCCTCTCCCCGATGTTATTCAATCTGAATATTGAGCAAGCAGTAAAGGAAACAAAAGAAAAATTCGGAGTAGGTATTAAAATTCATGGAGAAGAAGTAAAAACTTTGAGCTTCGCCGATGACATTGTAATTCTGTCAGAGACAGCAAAGGACTTGGAAGAGCAGTTGAACGGAATGGACAGTGTCTTGAAAGGAGAATAAAAGATGAACAGCAACAAAAGCAAAACGAGGATAATGGAATGTAGTCAAATTAAGTCGGGTGATGCTGAGGGGATTAGATTAGGAAATGAGACCCTTAAAGTAGTAAAGGAGTTTTGCTATTTAGGGAGCAAAATAACTGATGATGGTCGAAGTTGAGAGGATATAAAATGTAGACTGGCAATGGCAAGGAAATCGTTTCTGAAGAAGAGGAATTTGTTAACATTGAGTATAGATTTAAGAGTCAGGAAGTCGTTTCTGAAAGTATTTGTATGGAGTGTAGCCATGTATGGAAGCGAAACATGGACGGTAACCAGTTTGGACAAGAAGAGAATAGAAGCTTTCGAAATGTGGTGCTACAGAAGAATGCTGAAGATAAGGTGGGTAGATCACGTAACTAATGAGGAGGTATTGAATAGGATTGGGGAGAAGAGAAGTTTGTGGCACAACTTGAATAGAAGAAGGGATCGGTTGGTAGGACACGTTTTGAGGCATCAAGGGATCACAAATTTAGCATTGGAGGGCAGCGTGGAGGGTAAAAATCGTAGAGGGAGACCAAGAGATCAATATACTAAGCAAATTCAGAAGGATGTAGGTTGCAGTAGGTACTGGGAGATGAAGAAGCTTGTACAGGATAGAGTAGCATGGAGAGCTGCATCAAACCAGTCTCAGGACTGAAGTCCACAACAACAACATATCATAAAATTATTGTTTACTGGGTCTGTAGACAGAAAACGTTTATATTAGTACATCTATTAAATTTTAATTTAAACAATGCAGCAGTGCAACTAGAAACTAGATATTAAACAAAATAGGCAAATATAAATACAAAGCAATGCGTGAATCGTCATTCACTAGGCAAATGGCGTCTCCAAAGGCAGTAAAAAATTCTCTCAACTAGAAAGACAGTAGTCATAGTCAGGTGTATAGACATAAGATATTTCTCACCATTTCATTAGGCATTTTAGTAAATATCAGAAAGTATGACCTCAAAACCGTAATCATGTGTTTCAAGTATGAGAGTGTCTTATTTGAAATGCTTTCTACAAAGAAATGACAATAGCAAGGTTAATGGCCTCCGTCTTTTTATTCACCTAATGGCTTTTTCTCCAGGCGACTGGCACAGCTGGTTGCCAATAACGCATTACGTCAAGGTCACTTAGCTTTCTTACCGAAATATTTACGACACCAGTTTGCACCACAGTGAAAGTCTCGTATAAGAAATTTCACAGGTCGAGAATTTGCATTGCAAATGTGTAGAAACAAAATCCTATAAATATAACAGTGTCCATAAAAATTTACGGTGGCATTGTGATACATTCGTGCATGTACACACATTTCATAATTCTTGAAGTACGATTCTTGGTTTCCAACATCCTTTTCCACAAATCAGAGTCCCTAACCACTACTCATTATTCATATACATATAAACACGAGATCACATTCCTCATATACGGTAGCATTATCTTATTGAACGTAAACATACCTCAACAGCATAATACACATCGTCGTCGTAATAATAACATCATAACAGATCAATCACATCTCAAAATCGTTGCTGCTTCTTTCAATAATTTCAAGACCTTCAGTAAAGTCATCCACCTCAAACGTACTTCAAAAATCATGCTCCCTTACCAAATACGACATTCAAAGCTTTCGTAGTACCACAATGGTTCCGAAAAAATATGAACAGTTCACACAGTGCAGACAAAATACAATTTCATAAGTGTGAAATTATCCAACTGTGAAAATGCGTAAACGTCTGTCGCTAACGAATTAAAGAAAAGTTTGTTTCTCTGTTAAATAATCAGATAGCTGTGTAATTCTGTGTTAGAGAAATAGGGTACTCATGTGTAAAGTTGTATAAACAAATACTATATTAGCTAGGGCTGCTTGTGCTTGCCAAACCCATGGTACACAAAGTAAGTGTGTACCGCCCTGAGGAGGTGTTACAGATTACAGCAATGGAATGAAATGTATCACGGAAAACCTTTGTATCATTGCCATTCAAAAATCTTTAAACATAAATGTTTTAGGTACAAAATTAATCACTCAAATACGTGTACTGTAGCGCTGAACTGTGTGTCTTGTTGTAAGACAATCTCTGTCATTACTTAAGGATAAAAAATGTGCCAAGTCTCGTAATTATCGTCGTCCATAAGCAAAGTTATGTAGAAGTCAGTGTACTTACCTCATAATAAACAAAAGTGAAATGCTTTGCGTATAGATATCATAGTTGTTACACTTATTGCCGTCATGAAGTAAGTACTGTACTGTAACGTATTGTTGTGCTACGAAAAAAGTTGTCTCACTGTAGCTATACCACAAAAGTTACTACTAATACATGTTTTACTTTCCAGAAGAATTCAGAAAAACTGTGCAGATATAAAGCAGATACAGCGCAAAAGCAAGAATGTAAATTGTGTCACACGTTAGTAGCGTCGTGATATAATCGTGTAGCTGTCAAATAAACTAACCACTGTGTCATCTGTTATCTCTCAGAAAGTATATTAAATTCAGAATGTATTTTCAAGTAAATCAAAATGTTGCATTACAATGTCATTAGCAATACCAGTATATGTTCTAAGTATGTGAGCCTTATAGTCATCACGTAATCGTACAAGTAACAAGCAAGAATGTACACACACAATAACACTGTATCGTCTCTTCACTATAACAATGCATTCGTAATTACTTTCTAAATAAGTTGCCCAGGTTCTTTAAAACATTGTTGCAGGTTAACAGTTTCTAAGTGTGACAAAGCATACTAGTAGGGTGAAGTGAAAAGTTTTATGGAAAATACTAAGTTAAAAAGCAGATTATCAATAAACGGTTTTACGTGTGAAATGTGGTGCAAGCCTTTACTCTTCCTACTATGCAGAGCTCCAGCTTCAACGGAATTATCATGTGGTATATGGTGCATCGGTAAAGAATGCTAAAATTTTTCTCAAGGCTAGCGTCTATGTTATTTTTCTCTGAGCCAGCCGGTGCACGTGGCTGGCTGCAGTGCGAGTCATTGTCTGCTATCTCTTTGTTGGCGTGCGTCGTTATTGGGATTAGGAGACCTAACTTCTACAAATCCACCTTGCCGAGAGGGCCCAGCCCTGTTTGAATCCCGCCAGTTCTGATGAAATTCAGGTCTGTCTTTATGATTATATCGTCTCTTGTCATGTCGGTAGTTCCTGTAATTTCTTTCTTATCGATTAAGTGGTGGAGAATTTCTCCCTGAATTATCACTGCACAGTGGACCGATGTGTCTGAAGTTATTCTGTCTCCCGTGATAATAATAGTTCTGGTTGCTAATACTGCCTGTTTCTCTGATTGTCTCTGTCATATTCATTGCTATGGAAATGCGATCTTTCTCTGTAATTGTTTTTACTCTGCCAATGGTTGTCATATGGGTAGTGTCTGTTTTGGTCACGATTTGTGTTGTAAGAATAGCCTTGTCATGTCCAGTTATTGTTTCTGTCGTCACGGAATTGTGACGGATGTGACCTGTAATTGTTGTGTTCGTGTTTTCGCGTCCCGCGATTGTCGGTGTCAATTTCCAATTATTGTAACAGTCCGTGAAAAGCTTCAATGTCGTCTTTGCAACGTCCTGCCAAAATAATATCTCGTAAATGTTCAGGCAATTTGATTAAGCAAATGCGGATGAGTTCTGAGGGGCTGTATGGGTTTGACAGGTACTGATTCTTGTGCAACATGTCTCCTAAATATTTCACAAGACTGGAAAATTCAGATTGTTCGAAATGTTTCATCATTATGGTGCTATGTTTTCTCGGTCTTGTGTAGCTTGAGACCAGTATGCTGAGAGGAAGGCATGATAAAATTCTCCTTCACTGTGACAATTGTGAATGACCTATCACATTCTTACAGCTGGTTCATTCTCTAAGTAGCCACACATAAATTCAAACCTGTGCTCCAATGACCAGTTGGGAGGAAAGTAGAGAGAATTGATGGAGCCATGCTTGTGGATGAATGTCGTACCCAGAATTCTTAAATGTTTTGAATTTACGTGTAGTAATGAATAGCTTATAGTCAAAATCATCATGTCGGCGAGTCGCATCTCGGTCATTGTTACGTCGTGTCGGCGGTTCCATCTCAAAATTCGGTGCACCTTGCCAATTTCTTTCATAATTTCCGAAGTGCCCTGTGTTATTATTTTGTGGTTGTTCCGTATTTCTATGTCCCTCTTCCCATATTGGAGCGCGAGTGTCCCTTGAAATATGTAATTCTTGTATTACTTGTTCCAACTGATCTTGTACTTCCCGGATTTCTCTTTTGTGTTGCGTATTAATTTGAATTTCTTAATTTGTTCATACTCTTCTGCGTCAGTGAAGGCTACGGGTCTTGTGTCATTCAGATAATCATCTACTTTTGTAGATAAGTTAGTGAACTGATCCGAAAGTTCGACTACTTTCTCCGATAGTGAACTGATTTCCTCAGTGTGTTTTTCTGAACCAAGTTTCAGAGTGTCCATTTGTGTTGAAATTGTATTACTGTGTCCTTTAAGTTTTCCTGAATTTTTGCAAGTTACGTAACGGAATCAGTAGATGCAACTGAGTCAATTTTAGCTTGCAAGGTGTCGTGATTTTCATGAACAATAGTTTGCAGTTCTTTTATGGCTGCTTCGTGATTCTGTAATGCATTTTCATTACGCGAAAAAATAGGTTGAAAATGCTCACAAATTTGTGTTTTTATGTTATTAAAGACTTTTCGACATTTATATTCGATTTTAAGTAACTCTGCAGTTAAATCTTCACGTGTTTGGTCAAGCGTTTGTTCCATTGAGACTAACTTTTGAAGCTGTTGTTGTGTTTGTTTCCAGTGTTGTTCCATTGTGTCTAAATTTTGAAGATTTTGTTCCATTGTGTCTAACTTTTGCTGTGTTTGTCTCTGATTTTGTTTCATTTGTTGCATTAATTGCAATAATAATTTATTTGTGTTTGGAATCTGATTCTCTATGATTTTTGGCAGTGCATTTTCACCGGCAATATTCACATTTTGACAAGCAGAAAATGTGTCTTGACTTATTTGAGAAAACGGTGAGGACCCAAAACCTGAATCTACAGTATTTGCAAGATTGTGTCCTGTCATTTCCGATTCCTGAGGCGAGCTGTTGCCGACCGATCGATCGATAATGCTTCCCTGTTCACTAATTGTTTCACTGTCTACACCATTATTTGCCGCCCGCTCCATTTTCCTATGCACAATTACCAAATTACTTTGTTTAACATTTGTTAATTCATTACACGGTGGCGCTAACACACTGCTTTCGTCTTCACTGTCATTTCTCAGTTTACTTTGGAGCCTAGTATTACGTTTTTCACACGCCATAATTGTCACAATATTTCACATGATAACACAGAAAACACAATTTGAAGAGCAAAAATAAACAAACACAGTAACATAGCACTGAAAATAATATCTAGTTAATCGCAAGCGCAGATCCGAAATACTTGTTGCAAATCTACATGAATGCCACAACTGTTTTACTGTACAACAATGAAAGACTGCAACTACAAAGGAGATTCTCTCTACAATTATGCGCTAGCAATAAACAAAAGCTACACTAATTACCCAAACTACAACAAAAAATCAGAGAAATCCAGTGAGGTATCCTCGGCTAAGGGTCGACATATGAAACGCCGCCTTAGAAAAATTTATGAATGACTGTGCTGATAAACCTCTACGTTATTTGATTTTCAAACAGCTGATCAAAACTGAACGTACTCAGACATTTCTCTCTTTACTTATTCTGATCATCAATAAACTGACACACAATATTTTTAGCACAACGCAATCTGACTTTCAAAAATCCCTACCAAAAGAATGGCCCTGACTAACAATAACCTATACCTTTCATGAATCACTTACTTCACAAAAATCTTCGTTACTCGAACTACTGCAATACAGCGAGCGCCAATACTGCCAGCTACATAAAAGATTCTAACTACTGAAATCACTAACTACTGATAGGCATTGTTAGCAAATGAAAGATTTTGATAAAGAACAAACAATGTATTTACCTTAATAGTCTTCAAAAGTCATAATATGTACATATCAGTTCATGACATCCAGTCTTACAAATTTACTCACTCTGATGGACACACGTCCAGATCATCCGCTCTCAAAACTCCGCCATCTCACTCCCCACATCCACCACTGCTGGCGGCTCACCTCCAACTGAGCAACGCTACGCGCTGTCAACAGCCAACTGCCCAACACTACAATAGCATATACTCCAACAATGCAAACCAACCACAGCCTTCACAATGCACAGTCAGTGATTTTCATATAGAGCGCTACGTGGCGTTACCAACATAAAAACCTAAACAGCCTACTTACAACGTTAACGAATTCTCAGCTAATAGACATAACAATATTCATTTATCATATTACTTTGCATTACCACCTTCCTTAACATTGACGCCTAAACATACTAAATCAGCAATAATTATTGAAAGGCATAACATCAGAGAAGATAAAGTTTTGTTTCCAAAATACGCTGTTTTCGGTGCTTGGGATTTCATAGTCTGTATGACAACGACATCTTTTGGCTGTCGCCGCTTGCTGCTACCTGGAGCCAAGAGTACATGTGCTGCGGTAGAACTACGACTCACCTTTGTGTGAGGGACTTGCTGTGTTTCCGCGAAAGTACCTTGACCGTAGTGAAAACTCTTGTAATGTGCACTGCTGTGGCAACATTTTCTGGATAAATGAGGTTAAGAAACCGAACAAAGCGCTATTATTGTATAATGATCCACCAGAGACCATGTGTCCCTTATACCAAATGACGCGGCCGGCCGTGGTGGCCAAGCCGTTAAAGGCGCTACAGTCGGAAACCGCGCGACCGCTACGGTCGCAGGTTCGAATCCTGCCTCGGGCATGGATGTGTGTGATGTCCTTAGGTTGGTTAGGTTTAAGTAGTTCTAAGTTCTAGGGGACTGATGACCTTAGAAGTTAAGTCCCATAGTGCTCAGAGCCATTTGAACCATTTTGAACCAAAAGACTCGGGGAATTTCCCTGAACAACCTCCGAAATTTTGTCGGTGCAGTTCACGTCCTACCTGTGTAAGAGAAATCTTATCCTTACTCTTACCATTTAGTATATCGAGTTATACAAGAAAGCTGAGTCTCGTATTCCTACCTGAGATAGTTACAGCTCAACACTAGAAAACAGTCCTATAAATATACCCAGAAGCAAGTGCTCGTTGATTTATGGACCGCTTTCCTTGTGTAGAAAACGGCTAGCTCTCGTCTTCCAGTTGAGGTCCGTGCCTTACTTCACACTGATTCTGTCTCTGTACTCAGTCCCTTGAATGTTATGCTGGTGACAGGCGCAGTGATCACAACTGTCTCACACATCAGCCATCCCATACGTATAGTTTTGAGGGTGGGCTACCATCAGAATATGATTAGATTAGTGATTCCATCGAGAGTAAACAACGTGACCAGTGAAATTTACTCCTAGTATTTCGCTTGGGAAATGGCTGAAATGGTATTTGAGCATCTTCTGACGAACGACGTTGATGTGCAAAGAAATACACTCTGAGTGACGTTCCTAATGTTGCATTCGACTTCAATAATTGTTCCATGAAGTTTCTGGATTGCAGGCGGATGATGCCGACTTCTTGCCGTTCACCCATCTTCAGCCCTCTTCGAATATTGCTCCATCTACGGCGTGCGAGCGTATGTGTAATGCTGACACTACATACTCTCCGTCGGAGCCAAATTAATAAAATCAGTTGTCGTTAGACGTATAGTTAGCCATAAAATTTTTTCTTTCCGAAGATGTCGTAAGACGTGTATATTTCTATTGTCTATTGTCAATCCACAATTTATGAAAGATGTTTATACTTTATTAATAGGATTAAGTAGGAATAATTAATATTTGTCATGTTGGAAATAATTGTGGTAGCAGGGAATGTCTGCACCAAAGTATTGTTGGCAAGAGAGACCGCGCATTGATATAATTTTAAAAAGGGCGGGAGAGACAGCGTATGGATACGTTTTAAGAAAAGAGCGGGAAAGGCCGCGCATTGATACATTTTGTAATTGTAGCAGGGATTGTCTGCACCAGAAAGCATTGTTGGCGGGAGAGACCGCACTTGAGCGTTCGTAGGAATTCAGTAGTAAGCGAGATGTGAAGCGAGTGGGTAGCAGGTCTGAAGCGAGAGGTTGAGAGGAGTAGTGTGCCTGCCAGCCACCAGCTATGATTTACTAGAGATTATATACGGATGTACAGAGACATCAGCTAACTATTATCATAAGAGGAACTAATATTATTGAATTTTTTTTGGGGGGGTGGCGGGGGGGAGAGGGAACTCAAGACTACTGAAGATATCCAGAATGAGATTTTCACTCTGCAGCGGAGTGTGCGCTGAAGATATGTTTGCGCAATGCTGGTTGTAAGTTTATTGTAAAAAGTAAGTCCCATTTGAACGTTTGTAAAATCATTTCATTCAGAATATAATTAATGTTTGCCAGCAATATTGCATTACTGATTGTAATCCATCCCAAAAACCATCAACGTAAAATTTTACAAATTTTTATTGTTGTCAAGAAAAAGTTTAACTATGAATTACGTTACTTCAGTCAAATTAAGTAAAGAATAACGTCAGCTTTGCTATTAAAGAATAACGTCAGCTTTGGTAATAAATACAGCCACTTATTATGACAGCCCACCAGCAGCTAGTAAAGCATAGTAAAACAGAGTAAGTATATTCACGTCGCAGTTCGATGTTGCAGTCAGATGGCGATCCAGTAACAGTAAAAAAGGTAAGGAACAGTTTTGGGTTATTGCAGGTAACGACTGAGGGCCACGACGACGACACATTCTATGTTTAGTCGAAATAATCAGAAAATCACTTTTAATAAGCTGCATTTAAATTTGTATGTGAAGATTGAGAAAGAGAATTAATTTCAAAGGAAAGATTTCATTTGTTATTATTAAGAAAGAGATAGAAATCCTAAGGGAAGGTTTCATAGGTTATTGTAAAAGGGAAGGTTGCGTAACAAAAGAGATATAGAGGAGACGGGAAGGTTTCAATATTAAAGAAATCATCGGGTCCCACTCCTAATCCAGTCGAAAGCCAGCAACACGATTAATCACATCTTCCACCCCCCCCCCCCCCCAAAAAAAAATATTTCCACTGACGAATAACTGTGCAGAACATGGTTCCAGCGACATGCATTCACATTTAAGTCCTGAACAACTGCGAGTGCCCTGAAACAATTCAATCCACTGCTTTTCTCATTTTTTCGCGCAAGCAGCTTGCATCCAGAAAGTGTCACTTCAGCACCGGATTAAGCAGCAGGGGTGCGAAAGATGGGTGGTATTCTGTCCTTCAGTTCTGCTGAGACATGACGCCAGTAGGTTCTTCCATCAAAGAATTCCCTACACTAACGAAGCTTTCTTTACGAATCGTGGAGAGCTGAATATAAGAAATGTGCGTTTATTGACCCGTTGAGAATCGACGCTGGTTGAGACAGGATGAACATCAAAGGCAGTGTGAGTGTGAACGTTTGGTGGGGGATTATTGGAGACTGCATGACTGATTGTTACTTCATTGACTCGAAGTCGTTATTTAACGGATGACATGTATCAACTGCGCGTTTTACAAATCGATTCAAGTTTTGGGGTGCACCTTACTTTCAAAGCACTGCTAGAAGCGAGAGCAGAACTCATGCAGGAGTTAACTAGTGAACCATCGTGAGATGCTACGTCCTTTGCCATCCAGTAGGTGTGTCGGCCCGACAACTTGTACCTAAGTGCGACTAGCATGAGTTTTAACATAAATGTTCAAATGTGTGTGAAATCGTATGAGACTAAACTGCGAAGGTCATCAGTCCCTAAGCTTACGCACTACTTAACCTAAATGATCCTAAGGACAAACACACGCACCCATGCCCGAGGGAGGATTCGAACTTGCGCTGGGTCCAGCCGCACAGTCCATGACAGCAGCGCCTAAGACCGCTCGGCTAATCCCGCGCGGCTTAACATGAATATAGGGTGTATAAAACAGAATCATCCGACTTGCCACGCCTATATTTCTGAAACTAATAAACATGTACAATGAATTTTGTGTTTTGATGAACAGGAAACTCAAAAAACTTTTTTTCATACCTTTTCATAGGTGTTCAATAAGCCCTCCTTGAGAAGCACGGCATCTGTCAATGCTGTATTCAAATTGTTCCCACACTGCAGGGAGCATGCCTTGATTTACAGCTTCCACAGCTGCTGTTATGCGATGTCTTAGTTCATTCATTGTTGTTGATAACTGACGCACACAAGCACAGTCTTTTATGAACCCCCACAAGAAATAATCATATACAGTCAAGTCCGGTGACCTCGGAGACCAGTAACGTAAGGCTGAATCATTCGGTCCAGAGCGACCGATCCATTGTTCAGTAATTCTCTGATTTAAAAATTAATGTGGTTCTTGCGTACCCCACATTCTTACATTATTTAAATGGACTGTTGCCTCACCACTAAACACTAAGCTGGGAAGAAAACTGCCTTCCTCCATCTTGCCAAGAACGAAATTACAGAGTTCCACGCGTTGTTGTTTGTCGCCTTCACGAAGAGCTTGTAGTAGCTGAATTTTGTATGGTTTCATGTGTAAACGACTACACGTCGGACGGACATCGTACTGATTTCACACAGAGGAATGACAGTAGTGCTTTGTGCTTGATATAAAGCTCCTGTATGTAAAAAAAGTTGCACTAAACAAATGTACGTCTTTACGACTTACGTGTAACTAACTCTGAGTTGACATATTAAATGAATAATCCGGTGTGTAATGCTTGTATACTTGTGCGAAGCAAGCTTTATTTAAACGCAATAAAACTGCAGACAATAAAGTCCACAAGATGACTGGTAGCATATACAAACCAGTTTCACATATTCCGGTGCCAAGTTCGTGGCGGAGCAGTCCGTTAACACAGAGCGCAATATCGCAGGCAGTAAGTAATCCAGTTGTCGACCTTAAAAGTCAAACAAGGCTGTATTGTGCTGCGACTGATTCAGGAAGTACGGAGCTATAGATAGCTGCGTATGTGGAGCCACACGGATCGAGCATGTGATGGCGCAAGCTTGTCCAGTGCCAGAGGGTTCCTCTGCAGAGCCAGTAAACATTCCCCCAAGCTAAGAAAAGTCCTGCCTGCTGACGTATCCACAGATCCCCCTCTACACTGTGACTGGAAAGTACCAAAGATGATTGTTGGCTGCTGGAAAGACAACATGCACTATCTACATCCAGGAGAGGTGTTCAGTAAGTAATGCAACACTTTTTCTACTTTTTCTCTGACAGCAGGTTGATTTTATTCAAGATTCCAATACACCATATTATTCCCTACTCTTTTGGCAATACAATCTCCGTTCAATGCGAGGCCTTACTCCACTTTTCTGGGATTGGCTGTGTGCTCACAAGGTACCAGTCTACAAATCGACGTCACAGTCAACATCTTGCTGGATTGATAACGTCTCCCATCATCCACATACTGCTTCCTGTGAAGTGCATCATTTATTGGGCGAACTAGATGGAAGTCAGAAAGTGCGAGATTCGGCAGTATGGTGGATGAGGGAGAACAGTCCAATGAAGTTTTGTGACCTCCTCTCGGGTGAAAACTTGCGTTGTCATGGACAAGGAGATGTTCGTTTGCATTTTTGTGGCGAAGAGTACGCTAAAGTCTTTCTTCAGTTTCCTGGGTGTAGCACAGCACACTTTCAAGTTGATTATTGCATCATGATGGAGGAAATCAAACATAATAACCCCTTCAGAGTCCCAGAAGCATATCGCCACGACTTTGCCGGTTATGGATGCGGCTTTGAACTTTCTCTTTGTAGGAGGGGTTGTGCAGCGCCAATTCGTGAATTGCCATTTTGGTTCCCGTTCAGGTTCTAGGGGACTGATGACATCAGATGTTAAGTCCCATATTGCTCAGAGCCACTTGAAACATTTGTTTCCCGTTCAGTGGGATAAACGCATGTTTCATTGCCTGTAACAATGTTCGGCAGAAATTGTCATGACCATCCTCGTAACACGCAAGCAATTCCGCTCAGTTGGTCCTTTGTTGCTTTGTATAGTATTTTGCATGGTAGCGAGGAATGCAGCAGGCGCACAGCTTTCAGTACCTTGACTGGTGTACGGGTGTCCAGCACTACCAACAGAGACGCACAGTTGAGCAGCGAGGTCTTTGATTGTGATCCGTCGATCACCTTAAATGAGGGTGTCCGCATGTTTCAACATTGCAGAAGCCACAGTTGTGTGCAGGCAGCCAGCACGTAGGAGATCGGACAGATTTGCACTACCTCACTGCGATGCTGACAGACGTCTGGCCCAACGACTCACCATGCTTTTGTTCACTGTGATGTTTGCATAGGCATCCTGCAATCGCCAATGAATATCTGCGATGCTCTGGTTTTCCGCCAACAGAATCTCAGTGGCAGCTGTCTGCTTGGACTGTATCTCCCATGTATAGGGCCGCCACCTATTAAAACGTCAAGAGACTATAGGGGCTAAAGAAGAAACATTTCACATGTCCCACAACAAATTCCGCATGTCTTCAACCACTTATGGCCGACAAAAGAAATATGTTGCACTACTTGTTGAATGCATCTTGTACACTACTGGCCATTAAAATTGTTACACCACGAAGATGACGTGCTACAGACTGGGAATTTTACCGACAGGAAGAAGATGCTGTGATATGCAACTGATTAGCTTTCCAGAGCATTCACACAAGGTTGGCGCCGGTGGCGGCACCTACAACGTGCTGACATGAGGAAAGTTTCCAACCGATTTCTCATACACAAACAGCAGTTGACCGGTGCTGCCTGGAGAAACATTGTTGTGATGCCTCGTGTAAGGAGGAGAAATGCGTAGCATCACGTTTCTGACTTTGATATAAGTCGGATTGTAGCCTATCGCGATTGCGGTTTATCGTATCGCGACATTGTTGCTCGCGTTGGCCGAGATCCAATGACTGTTAGCACAATATGGAATCGGTGGGTTCAGGAGGGTAATACCGAACGCCGTTCTGGGTCCCAACGGCCTCGTATCACTAGCAGTCGACATGACAGGCATCTTATGCGCATGGCTGTAACGGATCGTGCAGAAACGTCTAGATCCCTGAGTCAACAGATGGGGACGTTTGCAAGACAACAACCATCTGCACTAACAGTTCGACGACGTTTGCAGCAGCATGGTCTATGAGTTCGGAGACCATGGCTGCGGTTACCCTTGACGCTGCATTACAGACAGGAGCGCCTGCGATGGTGTACTCAACGACGAACTTCGGTGCACGAATGGCAAAACGTCATTTTTTCGGATGAATCCAGGTTCTGTTTATAGCATCATGATGGTAGCATCCGTGTTTGGCGACATCGCGGTGAACGCACATTGGAAACGTGTATTCGTCATCGCCATACCGGCGTATCACCTGGTGTGATGGTATGGGGTACCATTGTTTACACCTCTAGGTCACCTCTTGTTCGCATTGACGCCACTTTGAACAGTGGACATTACATTTCAGTTGTGTTACGATACTTGGCTCTACCCTTCATTCGATCCCTGTGAAACGCTACATTTCAGAAGGATAATGCACGACCGCACGTTGCAGGTCCTGTACGGGCCTTTCTGGATACAGAAAATGTTCGACTGCTGCCCTGGCCAGCACATTCTCCATACCTCTCACCAACTGAGAACGTCTGTTCAATGGCGGCCGAGCAACTAGCTCGTCACAATACGCCAGTCACTACTCTTGATGAAATGTGGTATCGTGTTGAAGCTGCATGGGCAGCTGTAACTGTACACGCCGTCCAAGCTCTATTTGACTCAATGCCCAGGCGTATCAAGGCCGTTATTACGGCCAGAGGTGGTTGTTATGGGTACTGATTTCTCAAGATCTATGCACCCAAACTGCGTGAAAATGTAATCACATGTCAGTTCTAGTGTAATATATTTGTCCAATGAATACCCGGTTATCATCTGCATTTCTTCTTGGTGTAGCAATTTTAATGGCCGGTAGTGTACATCTACATACGCCGTGTGTACTGATATAAGTGCAGATGTTTTGCACATGCGGTGCCTTAATATGTACGCCCATTTTTGTACTGGTTGTTTGTTCTCTGTGTCGAAGAATCCTCCCACAAGCGGGTCACAAATTTTATGACCTGATGTTTTCCGCATGACCGTACCTGAGCCACGAAGTGAACAACGTCTGGGAGAATACGTTTTCCGTTTTACATCCATGTGTCCACACTTCAACACCTCGACCGCTATCTAAGAAGAAATCAGCTTTAGTGGCTTGCTCTTGCCACATGTACTTGGAGGAAATGTGCAACCTCAAAAAATACGACTTGTAATAGCTAATTAGTTTGTAAGTGATGTAAATACTGAAGTAATGTTGTTCAGTCCTCAGCCCCCAATAGAAGTACCTGCCCTTCACCCATTATCCTCTGTCTATTCTTTCTTTCTTTCTTTTGCTTGTGCCTTTTTCCCGCACTGATGCAGGGTCAGTACAGTTAATCACATTGGCAAGGTTAATTGAAGGGGTGGCCGGATGCCACCACCCCGTACGACCCCCCTCCCCCCCCCCCCCCCAGGACGGTATTAGTGTACCCCACCTGTCTGTGTCTAGAGTAATCCATGGAATAGTGCGAATGTGTTCAGCTGTCTGCGAGCCATGTAACTGAGGCGGGATGTGGGACCAGCCCAGTATTCACCTAGTGGGATGTGGAAAGCGGCCTAAAAACCGCATCCTGGCTGGCTGGCACACCGGCCTACGTCGTTAAGCCGCCGAGCGGATTCGAACCAGGGGCGGCGCGCCTACCCGAGTCCAAGAAGCAGTGCATTAGCGCTCTCGGCTAACCTGGCGGGTCACCCACTATCCTCTGTATAATCCATAAATCACTATACAGTGTATGGCAGAGGGCACCTTGTATTACTGCTAGTCATGCCCTTTCCTGTTCCTCTCGGAAAAAAACAACTATCTATATGCCTCCATATAAGCCAAGATTTCTCTTATGTTGTCTTTGCAGTCCTTACACAGGGTATACGTTAGTAGTAGTAGAATCGTTCTGCAGTCAATCACAACAGCTGGTTCTGTAAATGTTATCAATGTTTTTCTGCAAAAAGAACGTCCTCTTCCTTCCACAAATTTCCATTTGAGCTCATGGGCCTTATCGTAATGCTTGCATGTTGATCAAACCAACTGCTAACAACTCTATCAACATGCCTCTGAACTGATTTAACATTTGCCTTTAAGCGCAAGTGGAATGGATGCCCGCACCCGAGCAGTGCTCTACAAGGGGTCGCACAACTATCCTCCATGTGGTTTCCTTTGTAAATACTGAAGGAGGCAGCGCACTGGACTCGCATTTGGGAGAACGACGGTTCAAATCCGCGTCTGGCCATCCTGATTTAAGTCTTCCATAATATCTCTAGGTCTTACCCAGATGGTTCCTCGATAGGGTATAGCCAATTTTCCTATCTGTCTCTCCATAACCCGACCCTGTGCTCACTCTCTAATGATACACACTCATGCTCATAAATTAAGGGTAATGCTGATGCATGGTGAAACAACGGGTTTAAGTCACCTCGGGGTATGACCATGTGGTGCATTTGACTTGCGGTCGGCGCACAGTGGCGCTGGCAGCAGTCCACATACGCAGAGGTGTGCTGGTGCATGTGAGTGTACGCTGCAACGAGTAAGCGTGCAGACATTTACAGACGAGCTAATGGTGACTGTGTGTTGAAATGGCTCAAAGAACGCATATTGATGACGTAATGATGGGTAGAATACCAGGGTGACTGAAGGCTGGTCAAACACAGTAGGTCGTAGCCCGGGCCCTTCATGTGCCACAAAGTGTGATCTGAAAATTACGGTAAAGATTCCAGCACACAGGAAAAGTGTCCAGGCGCAGCAGTATGGGACGGCCACAGTGTACAACACCACAATAAGACCAATATCTCACCATCAGTGCCTGCAGACGACGCGGAGTATTGCAGGTAGCCTTGCTCGGGACCTTACCACAGCCACTGAAATAGTTGTCTTCAAACACACACTCTACAGACGACTGAACAGACATGGTTTATTCGCCTGGAGACCTGCAAGGTCATTCCACTGACCCCTGGTCACAAAAGAGTTCGTAAAGCCTGGTGTCAAGAACACAGTATATGGTCATTAGAACAGTGGTCGCAGGTTACGTTCACTGACGAGTCCAGGTATAGTCTGAACAGTAATTCTCTCCGGGTTTTCATCTGGCGTGAACCAGGAACCAGATACCAACCCCTTAATGTCCTCGAAAGGGATCTGTATGGAGGTGGGTTTGATGGTGTGGGGTGGGATAATGATTGGTGCATGTACACCCCTGCATGACTTTGACAGAGGAACTGTAACAGGTCAGGTGTATCGATAAGTTATTTTGCACCAGTCCGCCTTTTCAAGGGTGCAGTGCGTCCCACCTTCCTCCTGATGGATGATAACGGCCGGCCACACCGACCTGGAATCGTAAAGGAGTACCCTGAAACGGAAGATAACAGGCGAATGGAGTGGCCGGCCTGTTCTCGAGACCTAAACCCCATCGAACTGGTCTGGGATGCTCTCGGTCGATGTATCCCTGCACGTCTTCAAATCCCTAGGACACTTCAGGAGCTCCAACAGGCACTGGTTCAAGAATGGGAGGCTATAACGCAGCAGATGCTCGACCACCTGATCCAGAGTACCCCCGTTGTGCGGCCTGTGTACGTCTGCGTGGTGATCATATCCGATACTGATGTCAGGGTACATGCGCAGGAAACAGTGGCGTTTTGTAGCACATGTGTTTCGGGACGGTTTTCACAACTTACCAGCAATATCGTTGACTTACAGTTCTGCGTCGTGTGTGTTCCCTATGTGCCTATGCTATTAGCGCCAGTTTTTTATAGTGCCACGTTGTGGGGCACTACATTCTGCAATTATTTTTAATTTGTGAGCATGAGTGTAGTTGTCTACTGAATGTCGAAGACTAATTTCCCTTTCTTCCTTTATAGACGCGTTACACTTTCCTGCAGTTGTCTCATTAATCGGTAGCCAACAGTTCGCCTTTCCTGTTACTACCATCCCCATGTGCACGCTCGATTGCAGACTGCTTTAACATGATAAATCTACATACAGTATTTAATCAACATGGCTATGTGAAACAAGACACCATACTGTCTGTGGGCATTACGGGATTGCTTTCCCTATTCAGCAGCACTGATTTAAGTTTTTCTACATTTATAGCAAGGTGCCAGTCACAACACCAAACAGAAATTGTGTCTAACTCATCCTGTATCGTTCTACAGTCACTCAACGACGACTCGTCCCTTTATACTACTGTGTCATCAGAAAACAGTTGCAGATTGCTGCTCCCGCTACCCGTCATATTGTTACGTGACTGTTTTCCCCAAAACTGTCCCACAACCCATGTGAAATCAGAGTAAAAAAGTCTAATCATATTAGAATAATTAATTCCAATTGACTATTGTATGGAGTGTAAGCATGTATGGAAGTGAAACATGGACTATAAATAGTTTGGACGGTAAGAGAACAGAAGCTTTCGAAATGTGGTGCTACAGAAGAATGCTGACGATTAGATGGGTAGATCACGTAACTAATGAGGAGGTATTGAATAGAATAGGGGAGAAGAGGAGTTTGTGGCACAACTTGACAGAAGAAGGGACCGGTCGGTAGGGCATGTTCTGAGGCATCAAGAGATCTCAAATTTAGCATTGGAGGGCAGCGTGGAGGGTAAAAATCGTATAGGGGGACCAAGAGATGAATACATTAAGCAGATTCAGAAGGATGTCGGTTGCAGTAAGTACTGGGAGATGAAGAAGCTTGCACAGGATAGAGTAGCATGGAGAGCTGCATCAAACCAGTCTCAGGACTGAAGACCACAACAACAACAACAATGAGATGCATGTCAGTACCAGTGACTGCAAGAAGCTAATGAATGTAGTTGACATTTTATACGGAACTGCATGTTTTATAAGAATAAGACGCCCCTCTAGAAGCATAGTTAGTTGAGCTGCGAAAGAGCAGGCAGGATCAGGTCACGTAGGCAGTCAGCAGAGAACACCATCTGGATAAGTTCCCGGAAGGGACGAATGGGCAGCAGCACAGATCGACGCCTCTTGGGAGACCAGCTTTCCTTTGAGGAGATACCGGTGGGTGCCACTCCCTGAAGTCACAATAACCTTTGCTATGGGGCTACCAGCAGGAACTGTTTTACACTGCTTGACAACTGTTAAAGGACAACTAACATTTGATAAGGAACAAGTACCAACTGCTACAAAATAACCGACAATTGCTACCGGACACCTGATGAAAGAAAGTAAAAGGAAATGTACAGGTCGTGACGTGTTAACTGCAGCAAAGCTTGTGCTCTGTAAGCTTTCGAAAGTATTTCTCGAGGTTTGTTATAAGTGTGACATTCTGAGTGGTACGGCAATATATCTGAAAGACATCACTCGTGTGGATACGATCGCGGGCGAGCAGTTGGACTGCTCAGAGCCTGTGAAAGTGTCAGTACCCTGGTTCCCTTTGCTATCCGTCTGGCAACAATAAGGGGTGTGTCAAAGTGTGGCTCTGAGCACTACGGGACTTAACATCTGTCATCAGTCCCCTAAAACTTAGAACTACTTAAACCTAACTAACCTAAGGACATCACTCACATCCATGCCCGACGCAGGATTCGAACCTGCGACCGTAGCAGTCACGCGGTTCCAGACTGAATCGCCTAGAACCGCTCGGCCACACCAGCCGGCTGTCCAAGTGTCACGTCGCGATTAGAAACGGCCGCAGGAGGAGGAAATACTATGCAAAAACGTGGCTGTGGCCGCAGATGGACCACCAAATCACAAGAGGCTCGATATGTGGCCCTAGTGGAGAAAATCAACAGATATCTCGCTCCTAGCCAGATCGTTGCAGACCTTTCAGTCGCTACCGGTATATGTGTCTCTGCCAGAACCATTTTATGGCAGCTAAATAATCCTCGTTAGTATAGTCGGAAGCCGGTCAAAAGCATCCCACTTCGACCACGCCATCGTGTACTAAGAGTTCGTTCGTGTGGAGAGCGAGTTGGTTGGGGTCTGCGACAGCCGTGCACAGTGTTGTACTCCAACGAATCCACTCCGCTGTCGCAAGTGATTCTGGCCACCAATTAGGGTGTAGAGAGAGAGGAGCACGTTAGACACCATATAATGTTCAAGAACGTCCTCTGTTTGGCGTAGGCGTTGCGGGGTGGGCAGGTATTATGTTCAAATGGTTCTGAGCACTATGGGACTTAACATCTAAGGTCATCAGTCCCCTAGAACTTAGAACTACTTAAACCTAACTAACCTAAGGAGATCACAACCATCCATGCCCGAGGCAGGATTCGAACCTGCGACCGCAGGTATTATGCACAATTTCCGAACACCGCTGCATATCTCAGCGCGAGGGACCGTTACAGCATATCAGTATCACAAGGAGATTATTCTGGATCTTTTCCGTCTGTTTGAGAGATGGGTCGTTCGCGAACTAACGGGTCCAAAGGAACGGTTCTCCAAGATGAACGAAAGGAGCGAGGAACGAATTCTGACGAACGGTCTTTCATAGTTCACTTCGGTCGCAGCTTTCTACTTATAGTTCCCGGGAACCTGAAACTGTAGGTCTCGTTCCCGCAACAGCACGTCGGCCAGTCTCGTTCCAGCCTCGGCTTCGTTCCCGTCTGCCTTCGTCTCGGTCTCCCTCGTCCTTCTTCGCCACTCGTCTCAGTTTCACTGCCAACTGCTCCTAGTAGTCTCAGTATCGAGTTGTTCGTTTTGTTCGCTGCTCACGACCATTCTAGATCTGTTTCATACACTTTTTTGAACTCTGGACTTCTGATTCTTTTCGTACTCTAATCAGCGTCCAAGATCGGTAATTAAAATGTATTTCATAATTACGTAAATTACAAAAAAATAATGTAGTATGAAATACATACATCTTTTCAGGTAAAAAAGGTGCATATAAGCTTAGTTCACTATTTAGATAAACAGCAGAAGACACATTTATAAAAAAGCAAGTTTTTTTTGTTATTGCACACGAAAGGAAGTCAGCACGGCACACACGAGTGGCCATTTTCCGTTTTTTTTTAATCCAGTGTAAAACAGCATATTCATTGTTATGGAAGGCAGACCGATTTACAACCGAATGAAGCCCGCGCTCCATAATCGAGTGTCTAGTGTCACATTTTGACAGACAAACATGTAATAATTAGGCGGTAAAGAAGGAACAAATAAGCTAATGCAAACAACAACGTCTATTCGAAACAGTAGATGACGATTGGTGGGCGACAATGCGCAGTCTAGTACTCGGGACCGATTTTTCGTGCACCATCTTATATTACTTCACTGCGATCAGGTACTAACGCTACAGTTGGCGAAACGAGAGGTTTTGCAGAATCACGAAAATTACTTCTACAAGTGTGTGTGCATTCTCTGATGAATAAAAACTCTGTATTCCAGAGGAGAGGCAAGTGCCCCCTCTTGGCGCTTTGCATCTTCAGTCACCGGTGCTACCAATTTTCAGTTTTTCATAAGAACCATATGCCATGTACAAATGAACGGTGAACGAGTAAAAATGAACGGTTCCCAAAAAAGCGCGATCACCAGTGAAATAGTTCCCAAGGATGAACGAGTTTGCCCATCTCTAGTCTGTTTAATGGTGCGATGGGTCCTGGCTTTCCGTTCATGAACGACAATGCCGCCCATAAAGGACCGCTGAGATGTCAGACACATTGGAAAGTGAAGGTATTGAAAGTATGAAATGGGATTGTCTTGGCAAATGTGTTTCACCGCTTCCCAAACCACGCCAGAACTGAACAGCCTTGAGAGAGAAGTGGGACAATATCCTCCAAGAACTCCTCAACAGTTCGTTAGCCAGCATCAACAATAGGTACGAAATACGCAATTGTGCCCGAGGAGGGGCTATTTCTCACTGAGAGTCCAATGTCGATCTTTATGTCTGTTACCTAATTTTTCATGTGGTGAAATCTGCACCATTTTTCATTATAAATATACCATTCCACGTGTAGTACGTAAGAACTGTGTTTCATAACGTCCATTATTGCCAGTGATTATTCCTGTCCAACAATGTCTCTTATCCTCAGCAATTGTCAAGCAGTGTACGATTGAAATCTGGAAAGAGGAGAAATGCCGTTTGTAGCAAGAGCCCAAGAGGACTCTTAGGTGACAAAAACATAGAAAACAAGGTTTTCTCCGAAATACACCGCCCAATGGAGGTAACATCTAAACGTGGAGTGGGAATCAACTGTAAAGCCACCTTTCTGAGTGCGAGACGCCGGCAGGGCCCATGCACTGCAAAAACTGAATATTTAACACAGTGTAGGAATCGCCAGGACTGGCTGACATAAGCAGATTAACAGTTAGAGAGGGAAAAATGACTGTCTTATCAAGGACCTACCTCATTGGCCATGTAAATATATATATATATATATATATATATATATATATATATATATATATATATACACACTGCTTCTCAGCATCAGATGTTAGGGAACGCTTTACTAGTTAACTACCAGAAATTAGAGTCGCGAAGGGACCACCTTCTCACAAGGCGTCTTTTTACTGGTTGGCGTTCGGAATATCCGCTTCTAGGCCAACTGAAATGACACGAAAACCTGAGTGTTCCTTTTCGGAAGCAGATGGAACAAAATCACTTCACGGGCAGACGACTTCTCGTCTGTGTCTCATCAGTCGAGCAGATGAGCGCCTTTTCTATCACATTAGCCGGGTACTTGCACTTCGCCGTAGGCTCAAGTTATTAAGGCGAAACCAGTGACTCATTCTGCAAACACTTCAGCGTCATCCTGCAGATTAAAATGGTGAGGTCTAACCATGACTGGGAGGCTAACTGTAGGGACAGACACATCATTTCTATCAAGTTTCAGCAATTATCAGGCTTCAGTCACAAGAGTTTCTTCCAGTTTTTTATAATCATTATGCTTTCAACTCTGGCGGCAGATGCACATGCATATCCTTCTAAACCTTTATCTAATTTTTAATATTAACATTTCAGCAATCATGTCATGACTTCACGAATATTGCTGTTTTATAATGACACACAGTTATTAGTATCTGACTCCCACCCCATCATCCAGATGTGCCAAGGTAATAGTTTGATTTTGTCAATGTTTAAAAAAAAGTGTGTGAAATCTTATGGGACTTAACTGCTAAGGTCACCAGTCCCTAAGCTTACACAGTACTTAACCTAAATTATCCTAAGGACAAACACACACACCCAAGCCCGAGGGAGGACTCGAACCTCCGCCGGGACCAGCCGCACCGTCCATGACTACAGCGCCTGAGACCGCTCGGCTAATCCCGCGCGGCTGTCAATGTTTGTCAGATGTTTCAGTCCATACTTTAATGTGATAAACTGTATTTCTTGTTTAATTTCGTAGCTGACAAATTCCCTGTTCATAATTCTGGAATGGCTGCCAATTTTTAATAATCTATAATATACAGGGTGTTACAAAAAGGTACGGCCAAACTTTCAGGAAACATTCCTCACACACAAATAAAGAAAATATGTTATGTGGACATGTGTCCGGAAACGCTTAATTTCCATGTTAGAGCTCATTTTAGTTTCGTCAGTATGTACTGTACTTCCTCGATTCACCGCCAGTTGACCCAATTGAAGGAAGGTAAGCCGGCCGGTGTGGCCGAGCGGTTCTAGGCGCTACTGTCTGGAACCGCGCGACCGCTACGGTCGCAGGTTGGAATCCTGCCTCGGGCATGGATGTGTGTGATGTCCTTAGGTTAGTTAGGTTTAAGTGGTTCTAAGTTCTAAGGGACTGATGATTTAAGTAGTTCTAAGTTCTAGGGGACTGATGACCTCAGAAGTTAAGTCTCGTAGTGATCAGAACCATTTGAACCAATAAGAAGATAAACAGAATGTGGCTATATCTCGCTCCTAGAGATCCAAATGATTAAGTAGCTCACTTCCCTATATGATACGTCAACGATTTGGGTCTTAAAAACAAAATTTAAAAAAAAACGCATTTTCGAGAAATCCTGTAGTTCGTCGAAGTTTATAACATGCATCTCGTGAATGAAAATGTTTAGTATATGGTGCTAGTCTAAAAATATTACAGCAGAGATCTTTCATCTCTGTCGTCTGTGGTTGAGGATTCGATCGAAGATAAATACTTGTGACAAGCAAGATTATGAAGATGACTGCTGCTACTTACATTCCTAGTAATTTAAGTTGTGCTATTAGATTCCTATCTAACTGCATACTCGGAAATCGCTACATATTCGGAAAAATTGGTGAATTATTTCTGACAAGAAAAAATATAAAGGTCACTGTCGGCTGTTTCACTAACAGCAACTTCATCTCCAACAATATTTCGTATTGTAAACACACAGAAATCACGAAATCATTACTGAGGAAGTGCGCTCTTACATGTAAGTAACAACGAATTTGCAGAAAAGTCTTAACTTACGCGAAGAACAATGTCTCAGAACGTGTTGAATGTATGCAGACGGAAAAAAAATGTTTTCATTCACCCATGCGCGAACCTATGTCCTCTCGTATCACATTCCCGCTTGCTTAACACTTTTTTTTTAGTCTCATTTTGTTTGCTTTCGTTCATTGCATCTGTTCGGTGCGGACTTTGCAAGACACCCCTTTCAGTTCGTTGTTGATCCATTAACTCAGTTTTTTTATTACAGAGGGCAGCTAACCCTCTGACCGAGCACGCTGAACTACCGTGCCGGCAAAACACTTGGCCGCGCCGAACAACAGATGCAAGTTGGTCAATTCTTGTCATATTGTGTAGAGCAACGTAGGCTGACTTCGTTGTCAAACGGTGCTGCGTAAGTCATAAATGCGTGATAGTTTGGAATGTTTCCAATATCAGGCTTCACATAATTGCTTTTCATTGTTACTTAAAAGTTGAAAACACGTTTCGACAGTTACTAAATAATCCATTTGTGGGAAAAAGTACACAAAGGCACTAGTAACGTCAGTTCACACTCATGTAATATATATTATCAGAGCCGGTGTCTTGATATTTAATTATCTTTAAACTCTTATTTGCATAAAAATAACATGTATTTTGCGAGAATATTGACCGGAAACGTAACAACCTAACCTAACCATATTTCTAACAAAGGAAAATAGTCAATCATGAACTCACTTTCCAACCGGATGTGTCCTCTGGTGATTCATTAGTAACACAATCACTAAATCCAAAGCTAAAACCGCTAAATATGTTTAAAATAACAAATTATAGGTGTACGTAAGCCACAGCTCACCGATCGACAGGGCCCGACCGAAATCCAAAGCCTCCTGGTACAATTGCCGTAAAATCTATGGGAGGACCGTTCGGTAACAAGTCTCAGAAGCTTACTGAATCGGATATTTCGATAAAGAACCGAAAATGACGTCACTGCCGACTAACCTACTACACCGATCGGTATGAACGTTACAGAATAGGGCCCCAGGCCACTCCAATCACCGAATGTCCTCTCGCTCCAAGAGCTCTTCCAACTGTGCAGTTCGATGCGGTCGAGCATTGGCATCCATAACAATGGATTCACGGTCGAATGCACCCCTGAAAAGGACGCACTGGGAACGAAGAGGGTGGGGGAGGGGGAAGGAGTACTGTCGCAGTAGCGTTGACCGGTGAGTTTAGAGTGTCCAAAAATTTGGGTCAGTACGCCGATGCAACATTATGCTTTGCCACACAGTAACACTTGGACCGTTAAAAACATAGCGTTAGACAGTATTCTGGACATACCCCCATATCAAGAGAGTTAGGAACACGTAATGCAACCAGTATATTTATCGAGCGTGAATGAGTTGATCTTTTACACTCATGCTCATAAATTAAGGATAATTGCAGAATGTGATGCCACACAACGAGGCACTACACAAAACTGGCGCTAATAGCATAGGCACATAGGGAACACACACGGCACGGATTTATAAGTCCACGGTATAGGTCATAAGGTGAGAAAACCTTCCCGAAACATATGTCCTACAAAACACCACTGTTTCCTTCGCATGTACCCCGCCCCCCCCCCCCATCAATATGGGATATGATCACCATGCACACGTACACAGGCCGCACAACCGGTTGGCGTACTCTGGATCAGGTGGTCGAGCAGCTGCTGGGGTATAGCCTCCCATTCTTGCACCAGTGCCTGTCAGAGCTCCTGAAGTGTCATAGGGGTTTGAAGACGAGCAGCAATACGTCGACCGAGAGCATCTCAGTCGTGCTAGATGGGGTTCAGGTCTGGAGAACAGGCAAGCCACTCCATTCAACTGATATCTTTAGTTTCCAGGCACTCCTCGACGTTGGCAGCTCGGTGGGACCGTGTGTTATCATCCATCAGGAGCCTGCATCCCTGAAAAGGCGGACATACTGGTGCAAAATGACCTGTTACAGTTCCTCTGTCAAAGACATGCAGGGGTGTACGTGCACCAATCATAATCCCACCCCACACCATCATACCATGACCTCCATACAGGTCCTTTTCAAGAACATTAAGGGGTTGGTATCTGGTTCCTGGTTCACGCCAGATGAAAACCCGGCGACAATCACTGTTCAGACTATACCTGGACTCGTCAGTGAACACAACCTGAGACCACTGTTCCAATGACCATGTACTGTGTTCTTGACACCAGGCTTTACAAGCTCTTCTGTGGCCGGGAGTCAGTGGAATGCACCTTGCAGGTCTCCGAGCGAATAAACCATGTCTGTTCAGTCGTCTGTAGACTGTGTGTCGGAGACAACTGTTCCAGTGGCTGCAGTAAGGTTCCGAGCAAGGCGACCTGCAGAACTCCGTGGCTGCCTCCGGGCACTGATGGTGAGATATCGGTCATCTTGTGGTGTTGTACACTGTGGACGTCCTGTACTGTAGCGCCTGGACACGTTTCCTGTCTGCTAGAAACGTTGCCATAATCTTGAGATCACTCTTTGTGGCACACGGAGGGCCCGTACTACGACCTGCTGTGTTTGATCAGCCTGCAGTCGCCCTAGTATTCTGCCCCTCATAACGTCATCAATATGTGTTCTTTGAGCCATTTTTAACACACACTCATCATTAGCAAGTCTGAAAACGTGTGCACACTTACTCGCTGCACTGTACTCTGACATGCACCAACACACCTCTGCGTATGTGGACTGCTGCCAGCGCCACCGTGCGACGACCGCAGGTCAAATGCACCACATGGTCAGACCCCGAGGTGATTTAAACCCGCA
Source organism: Schistocerca piceifrons (assembly GCF_021461385.2). Taxonomy (NCBI): domain Eukaryota; kingdom Metazoa; phylum Arthropoda; class Insecta; order Orthoptera; family Acrididae; genus Schistocerca; species Schistocerca piceifrons. The sequence continues at coordinate 119,633,213 of NC_060140.1, read as the reverse complement.
AACCGCCCACCAGAGCGTTGTTTCACCATGTATCAGCATGGTCCTTAATTTATGAGCATGAGTGTAGGCGACAGACGCGGGGTGTCGAAAGGTTGCATGGGTGTACTGACCTCCAAATATTTGAACACTGTACAATCATCATTCGACATTGTTGTGACACTGTACTCCTTCACTATACGAATCTCTTCAGGGGAAGATTTGGCAGTGACTACATTGTTATACATGACAATGCGCGATCGAATCGAAGAGCGCAAGTGAGGAGCCCTTGGAACTGGCCTCTCCGTTCCTCTGTCGCATTGAGTACGTACGAGATTTGTTGGGGAGCCGTACTGCAACACGTCTCCTTGCAGCAGTTGTCAACCACGCTGGTGGTTGAATGGAAGGCCCTGCTTTTGTATCCCGCATGGATCTGCTCCTGCATTTGGTATAAACCGAATGTAATATGTAATTTTGCCCAACACAGACTGAAGTTCTTCCAAGTTCCTGGGTGCTGGCAAGTCTCTGATCGCATTGAGATGAGACGGCGAGGAGTGCATACCCTGTCCGTTAATCATATGTCCTAATACTGAAACTCAGTTTGAAAAAATTTGCGCTTGTCTCTGTTACACTTTAGTCCTGCCTGCAAAAGTACAGTAAATAAGGCACGAAAATTCTGCAAATTTTCGTCAGGGCTGCGTCCTGATACAACTATATCGTCCAGATAATTTGAGCAACCAGGGACAGTGGCACACAACTGCTGCAAGTGTGAATGAAAAATAGCAGGAGCCGAAGCACAACCTAATAACTTTAATACGCCGTGGCATCGTTGCTATCGATACCACATCCCTCCCCCCTGAAACGACGCACCGTCGTTGAGTATGGTGTGCGGACATTTGCCACGCCGGACATTTGCTACGCTGGACATTTGCCACGATTTTACCTGCTCCGGAGGGTTGGGTCCCTTGTCTCCCCCTCCTCCTTCCCAACGCTTTCGCGCAGTAAAGGTGCTTACTGAGCCTTTCTGCTGGTTTACTTAACATAGGACCAGAATCTCTTTGGATTTTCCACCATATTTCTAGAGAGACTTTCGTTGTGGAAACTATTAAATGCATCTCGCATTGAAATCCGCACCAGATTTCGAGCCTCAGTAAAAGTTTGCCAATCTTGGAGATTTAGCGTTCGTCTAAATTATCCGTGCCTTTTTCGGTGCTCCTGAAGCAGCTTTCTGTCGTGTTTTGTGTACCATGGGGGATCAGTTCCGTCTCTTATTAATTTATTTGGTATGAATCTCCCGAGTGCTGTTGATACTATTTCTTTGAACTTAAGCCACTTACGGTCTTCACTTACATAGTGATTGGAGACTGTCTCTTAGAAAGACGTCAAGCGAATTTTTAGCTCCTTTTATAAATAGATATATTTCGCGTTTAGTTCTGGTGAATTTCTTAGGTTCAGATTTGAGCCTCGTTCGACTGTGTGTCCACTTATCCCTGTATCCATCGTAATGCTCAGGATTATTTCTGGCTAAGAGGTCAAGTGTGTTTTCATAACTATTTACAATTTGATTGGCCTCATGAACTAATTGTTGAAAAAAATTGAAAAAAAAATCATTTAGAAAAATTACAGAAGTTGTTTTCTATCTACAATAGGGTCTGAAAACGTATTTTTGGCAACATACGGAAGGTAGATTGAAGTCACTGCCAACTACACTACTGGCCATTAAAATTGCTACACCACGAAGATGACGTGCTCCAGACGCGAAATTTAACCGACAGAAAGAAGATGTCGTGATATGCAAATGATTAGCGTTTGAGAGCATTCATACAAGGTTGGCGCCGGTGGCGACACCTACAACGTGCTGACATGAGGAAAGTTTCCAACCGATTTCTCATACACAAACAGCAGCTGACAGGCGTTGCCTGGTGAAACGTTGTTGTGATGCCTCGTGTAAGGAGGAGAAATGCGTACCATCACGTTTCCGACTTTGATAAAGGTCGGATTGTAGCCTATCGCGATTACGGTTTATCGTATCGTGACATTGCTGCTCGCGTTGGTCGAGATCCAATGACTGTGAAACGTCCCCTTTGAACAATTATACGTGACTGTGCTTAAACTGACACACAATATTTTGTTAGCGCAACGCAATCTGACTTTCAAAATTCCCTACAAAAGAATGGCCCTGACTAACATTAAACTATACCTTTCACAAATCACTTACCTCACAAAAATCTTCGCTGCTCAAGCTACTGCAATACAGCGAGCGCCACTACTGCCAGCTAAATAAAAGATTCAAACTATGGAAGGCACTAACTACTGATAGGGATAGTTAGCAAATGAAAGATATTAATAGAGAACAAACAATGTATTTACCTTGATATCATCATATATAAATATAGCAGTTCATGACAAATTTCAAAACTCCGCCATCTCTCTCCCCACATCCACCACTGCTGGCAGCTCACCTCCAACTGCGCAACGCTACGCGCTGTTCACATCCAGCTGCCGCTGCCCAACACTACAATGGCGAGTACTACAACAATGCAAACTGGCCACAGACTGCACACAGCACAGCCAGTGATTTTCATACAGAGGTGGCGTTAGCAATAAAAAAACCTAAACAGCCTACTTACATAGCCCCCATGTTCCCCACAAAAAATTTTACAAATTTTTTTGGGCACTGGCCAATACATATTTGTTAAATTTTTTTTCACAATTACAATAACAAAGAAATCAAAGGCACACACTTATTGATACAATGTTGGTCAAAAGCTAAAATTTTCTCACAGTCCATAAAGACAGTCCTAATCGTACATAACAGGAGAATAGCAGTGTTTTTCTCAAAGTCTGAGCAGTAAAAGAAAATGCACACGGAAGTAGTGGATTTCCATGCAGTCTTGAAGAAGTAGTGTTGTCCTTCCAATGGAAAGACAGTGCTGACTCTCGACATGCAGACAGGCAATGGGCCACAACAGAGCAAACCCACAGCAGAGTCAGTCGAAATTTTGAAGAGTATTGGTAGGTAGGTCATCACAGAGCAGACCCACTGTAGTCCTGGTAGAGATTACGGTATTGGTGGGCCACTAGAGGTGCAGACCCACTGCAGTCCTTGTAGAGATAATGGTACTGGTGGGTCATCAAAGATGCAGACCCACTGTAGTCCTTGGAGAGATAGCCAGCAGCCATCTGTTGTGACTGTGCAGGTGCACAATCACCGTTGAAGAGTCTTGCGGATAATATAGCAAGTCCATAAACCACCACTTGTGCACTCACAAAGTTTTTGAAATTGTCCTTAGAACCAGCAATGCTGTTATCCAGTCCCTTGCTGAGTTATTAACACACGTGCAAACACTAACAGTCCCTACTTCTCACATATCGTCCGTATACTATGACCAACAGAAACGTGTGCAGTGAAATGTAACTAACAAGTTAATAATATCATGAACTGGTGACAATTACAATTTTATAACATAAGAATACAATAAAGGTACAAAATACATCATTAAAAACATAACAATATAGATAGCATTTGTAGTACAGGCTTTACAAAAGAATAGAAATAGACATATACGTCAGTGTTACAGGAATTATAAGTACCTACATAAAGATCAGAATAGCTTTGGAAACAATAACTTCACACATGAGCATTAAAACAGAACAGAATTAATAATGTCTAACATCTTTACAAAGTAAATAACATATTTTTAATGCCAATTATATTCGAGGATAACAGTATTCCTCATCATAGTGAATGTAGCTTAATATTAAAAGAAGAAAAAATTCTATGAAACTACACAGAGACAGGAAGAAAACAAATACACAAGGGTACACAAACACATAGTGGCATAACACCAATAGGAAAGGACAGGGTGCGTTTTCAGTGTAACATCTGGTACTGCAGTCCAACCCAAAACTTAATATATCTTTCCTCTTATTTCATCCTTTGTTTCCACCAAAAAAATTCTATCTAAGCATGCTTTCTGTATTTATATGTTCACACATTTCTTACCTCAACATTTATTTCCAAGAAAATCCTACCTAAACCTGTTTTCTGTACTTTTTTTGTATAACTTCTCAATGCATTCTTTACCTATTCTCCATAGTCAGTTTCTTATATAGTCTACCCCCTCTTAAGCTAACTTAAATCTACTGAGCTCAGATGCTAAACTAAGGGACGAGGCAATGCAGCAGCACAAAACAAGTAACACAAACAGCAATGACCAAATATTCAAATTGGCCAAGCAAGCAACAATATTACAACTAATATTACGCAATGAGCAGCAAACAAGAAAAATAAATCAGTAGTAAAAGTGGCTTAACAGAGTAATGTAAAGTGAAATTTAGTAGTACTATGCCTGGCAAACAGCAGAAGCAAATGCAATATCTAAACATGACATAGCTCAAGCAGAAAAAATATTACAATAAAGATAACAATGCAGATAAGGGAAATGTATAATTACATCTTAATGTCTAAGTAATTAAAGTGATGCACCACAACAACTTATTGTAAAAGAAATATTACCATGTACTTGAAAAGAATATTATGTATGCAGTTACTGTTACTAGTCCCTTCTTATTGTTCTTTCCTTTCCAAGTGCTCCTTTTTTGAAGAATGTAGATCACAAAATTATTATTTAATAGATCTGTTGACAGAAAGTGTTCACATTAGCAAATGCATTTAATTTTATTTTATGAAACCAATGCTGCAACACAGCTGGAAAACAGATGTCAAATGAAATAAGCAATTACGCAAACCAAAGCATAAAAATATCATTCAATAGTCATGTGGCATTTCGTAAGTCAGTAGCTCTCAACTCTCGTAGAAAGACACTTGTCATAATCAGGTGTGCAGATGTACGAATATTTCCCATCAATTCATAAGCATTTCAGTAATTAGAACAAAGTACGAGTAACCATATGTTTTCAGGTAATGAGCGTGTAATATTTGCGATGCTTTCTACAAAGGAACGTCAATAGCGAGGCAATGGCCTCCCCTTTTTTTTTTCTACCTGTGCCGCTGAAAGGCTAATGGCTTTTTTTCGGGCGGCTGTCGCCCAGGTGGGTGCCCGCGACGCATTACGTGCAGGTGGTCACTTAACTTTCTTACGGAAATATTTACGACAGCAGTTTCCGCTACAGTGACAGTCTCACATAAAAATATTTCACAGGTCAAGAATTAGCGTTGCAAATCTGTAGAAACAAAATCCTATAAATATAAGTGTCCAAAAAAATTTTCGCCGGCATTGTGATACATTCACACATTTACACACATTTCATAACTCTTAAAGTACGATTCTTGGTTTCCAACATCCTGTTTCACAAGTCAAGAGTCCCTACCCACTATTCATTACTCCTTACCTTATTGCACATATACGTATCCATCGACACTCGTCAATATTTCGTCATTATAAATATGAAGCATAATCAAATAACTCATATAGCCTCAGCCTATTAATCATAAACATACCTCAGCAGCATAATACACATCGTCGTCGTAAAAATAACATCATAACACCTCAGTCAAATCTCAAAATCGTCGTAGCTTCCTCCAATAATTAAAAAAATTCTCTGCTCATGTCAAAAGTGTCATCTGCATCAAACGTACTTTAAAAATCATGAATCCATATCAAATACATCATTCAAAGCTCTCATAGTATCACAATGGTTCTGAAAAAATATGAAGAGTTCACACAGTACAGACAAAATACATTTTCATAAGTGTGAAGTTATCCAACGGTGTAATTACGTAAACATGTGTCACTGACGTAGTAAAAAACATGTTTATCTCTCAGTTAAATGATCAGATAGCTGTGTAATTTGTGTGTTAGAGAAATATGGTACCGATGTGTAAATTTGTATAAGCAAATACCATATTAGCTAGGGTTCCTTGTGGTTGCCAAACACATGGTACACAAAGTAAGCGTGTACCCCCCTGAGGATTAATGTAATTATACCCTCAGGTGTTACAGATTACAGCAATGGAATGAAATGTATCACGGAAAATTTTCTTTGTAATTCAAAAATCTTTAAAAATAAATGTTTTAAGTACAAAATTAATCACTCAAATACGTGTACTGTAGCGCTAAACGTGCGTCTTGTTGCAACATAATCTGTGTGGAAGTGTCGTAGTTATCGTCCTCCGAAAGCTAAGTTCTGCAGAAGTCAATGTACTTACCTCATAATACACAAAAGTGAAATGCTTTGCGTATAAATGTCTTAGTTATTACACTTATTGCCGTGATGAGGAAAGTACTGTGCTGTAACGTATTGTTGTGCTACGGAAAAGGCAGTCTCATTGTAGCTATACCACAAAAGTTACTACTAAAACCTGTTTTACTTTCCAGAATAAAACAGAAAAATGTGCAGATATAAGACAGAAACACTGCAAAAGCAACATTGTAAATTGTCACTCATTAGTAGCGTCGTGATAAAATCGTGTAGCTGTCACATAAACTAACCACTGTGCCATCTGGTATCTTACTGAAAGTACTTTAAATCCAGAATATATTTTCAAGTAAACCAAAATGTTGCATTAAAATCTCATTAGCAGGACTGGTAAATGTTGTAAGTATGTAAGCCTTATAGTCGTTCCACAATCGTGCAACTAACAAGCAAGAATGTACACACACAATACCACTGTGACGTCTGTTCACTATAACAATGCATTCGTCATTTCTGTTTCAATAAGTTCTCTTGGATCTTGACTGGATATTTAACTTCAAACATTGTTGCATGTTAACAGTTTCTTAAGTCTGACAAAGCATACTAGAAATGTGAAGTGAAAAGTTTTATGGCAATGACAAAGTTAAAAAGCATATTATCTTTCAATAAATGGTTTTACAAGTGAAATGTGGTACAATCTTTTACTCTTCCTAGTGCACAGAGTTTCAACTTCAAAGCAATTATCATGTTGTATACATCGGTAAAGAATGCTAAAATTTTTCTCAAGGTTAGCGTCTTATGTTATTTTTCTCGGAGCGAGCGGGCGCACGCGGCTGCCTGCGGTGCGAGTCATTGTCTGTCTCTTTGTTGGCGCGCGCCGTTATTGGGATTTGGAGACCTAACTTCTACAAATTCACTGTGACGAGAAGGCCCTGCTCTGTTTGAATTCCGCCAGTTCTGATGAAATTCAGGTCTGTCGTTACGATCACATCGTCTGTCGTCATGTCGATAGTTCCTGTAGTTTCTTTCTTGTCGGTTAAGTGGTGGAGAATTTCTCCCTGAATCGTAACTGCACGCTGGTCCGTTGCGTCTAAAGTTATTCTGTCTCCCTTGATAGTATTTATTTTGGTTCCCATATTGTCTGTTTCTATGGTTATCTCTGTCATATTCATTACTACGGAAATGCGATCTTTCTCTGTAACTATTACTCTGCCAATGGTTGTCATATGGGTGGTGTCTGTTTTGGTCACGATTTGCGTTGTAAGAATAGGCTTGTCGTGGCCAGTTATTGTTTCTGTCGTCACGGAATTGTGACGGATGTGACCTGTAGTGATTGTTTTCCTGTTTTCGCATCCCGCGACTGTCTGTGTCAATTTCCAGTTCTTGTAACAGTCCCTGAAAAGCCTCAATGTCTTCTTTACAACGTCCTGCTAAAATAATATGTCGTAAATGTTCAGGCAATTTGAGTAAGCAAATGTGGATGAGTTCTGAGGGGCTGTATGGATTTGAAAGATACTGATTCTTATGCAACATGTCTTCAAAATATTTCATAAGACTGGAAAATTCAGATTGTTCGAAACATTTCATCATTATGATGCTATGTTTTACTCGGTCTTGTGTGGCTTGAGACCAATATGCTGAGAGGAAGGCATGGTAAAACTCTCCTTCACTGTGGCAATCGTGAATTACCGATCGCATTCTTACAGCTGGTTCATTCTCCAAGTAGCCACACATAAATTCTAATCTGTGTTCTAACGACCAGTTGGGAGGAAAACAATGCGAGAATTGATGGAGCCATGCTTGTGGATGAATGTCGTTGCCAGAATTCTTAAATGTTTTGAATTTACGTGTAGTAATGAACAGCTTATAGTCAAAATCATCGTGTCGGCGAGTAGCATATCGGTCATTGGTTCGTCGTGTCGGCGGTTCCATCTCAAAATTCGGTGTACCTTGCCAATTTCTTTCATAATTTCCGAAGTGTCCTGTGTTATTATTTTGTGGTTGTTCCGTATTTCTATGTCCCTCTTCCCGTATTGGAGCGCGAGTGTCCTCTGAAATACGTAATTCTTGTATTACCTGCGTCAACTGATCTTGTACTTCCCGGATTTCTCTTTTGTACTGTGTATTGATTTGATTTTGATTTTGTTTGAATTTTCTTATTGGTTCATACTCTTCTGTGTCAGTGAAGGCTACGGGTCTTGTGTCATTCAGATCATCATCTACCTTTGTAGCTAAGTTAGTGACCTGATCCGAAAGTTCGGCTACTTTCTCCGATAGTGTACTTATTACCTCCATGTGTCTTTCTGAACCAATTTTCAGGGTATCTACTGTGTCCTTTAAGTTTTCCTGAGTTCTTGCAAGTTGCGTAACCGAATCGGTAGATGCATCTGAGTCAATTTTAGCTTGCAAGGTCTCATGATTTTCATGAACAATAGTTTGCAGTTCTTTTATGGCTGCTTCGTGATTCTGTAATACATTTTCATGACGCGAAAAAATAGGTTGGAAATGCTCACAAATTTGTGTTTTTACGTTATTACAGACCTTTTGACATTTCGAGTCGATGTTATGTAACTCAGTGGTTAAATCTTCACGTGTTTGTTCAAGTGTAGTGTCTAACTTTTGAAGATTTTGTTCCATTGTGTCTAACTTTTTGAGATATTGTTCCACTGTGTCTAACTTTTTGAGATTTTGTTCCACTGTGTCTAACTTTTTAAGATTTTGTTCCATTTGTCTCTGATTTTGTTCCATTTGTTGCATTAATTGCAATAATAATGTATTAGTGTCTGGAATCTGTTTCTCTACGCTTTTCGGCAGTGCATTTGCACCGGCAACATTCACATTTTGACAAGCAGAAAATGCGTCTTGACTTATTTGAGAAAACGGTGATAACCCAAAACCTGAATCTACAGTATTTGCGAAATTGTGTCCTGTCATTTCGGATTCCTGAGGCGAGCTGTTGCCGACAGATCGATCGATAATGCTTCCCTGTTCACTACCTGTTTCACTGTCTACACCATTGTTTGCAGCCCGCTCCATTTCCCTATGCACAATTACCAAATTACTACTTTGAACATCAGTTAATTCATTAGTCGGTGGCGCTAACACACTGCTTTCATTTTCACTGTCATTTCTCAGTTGACTTTGGAGCCTAGTATTACGTTTTTCACACGCCATTATTGTCACAATATTTCACACGACAACACAGAAAAGCACAATTTGAAGAGCAAAAATAAGAGAACACATTAACATAACACTGAAAATAATATCTAGTTAATTGCAGCTGCGAAATACTTGGTGCAAATCTACAGGCATGCCACAACTGTTTTACTGTACAACAATGAAAGACTGCAACTACAAAAGAGATTTTCTCTACAATTACGCGCTAGCAATAAACAAAATCTACACTAATTACACAAACTACAACAAAAAATCAGAAGATTCCAGTGAGGTATCCTCGGCTAAGGGTCGACATATGAAACGTCCCCTTTGAACAATTATACGTGACTGTGCTCAAACTGACACACAATATTTTGTTAGCGCAACGCAATCTGACTTTCGAAATTCCCTACAAAAGAATGGCCCTGACTAACATTAAACTATACCTTTCATAAATCACTTACCTCACAAAAATCTTCGCTGCTCAAGCTACTGCAATACAGCGAGCGCCACTACTGCCAGCTAAATAAAAGATTCAAACTATGGAAGGCACTAACTACTGATAGGGATAGTTAGCAAATGAAAGATATTAATACAGAACAAACAATGTATTTACCTTGATATCATCATATATAAATATAGCAGTTCATGACAAATTTCAAAACTCCGCCATCTCTCTCCCCACATCCACCACTGCTGGCGGCTCACCTCCAACTGCGCAACGCTACGCGCTGTTCACATCCAGCTGCCGCTGCCCAACACTACAATGGCGAGTACTACAACAATCCAAACTGGCCACAAACTACACACAGCACAGCCAGTAATTTTCATACAGAGGTGGCGTTACCAATAAAAAAACCTAAACAGCCTACTTACAACTGTTAGCAGAATATGGAATCGGTGGGCTCGGGAGGATATACGGAACGCCGTGCTGGAGCCCAACGGCCTCGTATCACTAGCAGTCGAGATGATAGGCATCTTATCCGCATGGCTGTAACGGATCGTGCAGCCACCTCTCGATCTCTGAGTCAACAGATGGGGACGTTTGCAAGACAAGAACCATCTGCACAAACAGTTCGACGACGTTTGCAGCAGCATGGACTGTCAGCTCGGCAACCGTGGCTGCGGTTACCCTTGACGCTGCATCACAGGCAGGAACGCCTGTGATGGTGTACTCAACGACGAACCTGGGTGCGCGAATGGCAAAACGTCATTTTTTCGGATGAATCCAGGTTCTGTATAGAGCATCATGATGGTCGGCTCCGTGTTTGGCGACATCGCAGTGAACGCACATTGGAATCGTGTATTCGTCATCGCCATACTGGCGTATCGCCCGTCGTGATGGTATTGGGTGCCATTGGTTACACGGCCCGGTCACCTCTTGTTCGCTCTGACGGCACTTTGAACAGTGGACGTTACATTTCAGATGTGTTACGACCCGTGGGTCTACCCTTCATTCGATCCCTGCTAAACCCTAAATTTCAGCAGGATAATGCACGACCGCATTTTGCAGGTACTGTACGGGCCTTTCTGGATACAAAAAATGTTCGACTGATGCCCTGGCCAGGACATTCTCCAGATCTCGCACCAATCGGAAACGTCTGGTCAATGGTGGCCGAGCAAATGGCTGGTCACAATACGCCAGCCGCTACTCTTGATGAACTGTGGAATCGTGTTGAAGCTGTATATACGCCATCCAAGCTCTGTTTGACTCAATGCCCAGGCATATCAAGGCTGTTATTATGGCCAGAGGTGGTTGGTCAGGGTAGTGATTTCTCAGGATCTATGCACCCAAATTGCGTGAAAATGTAATCACATGTCAGTTCTAGTATAATATATTTGACCAATGAATACCCGCCTATCACGTGTATTTCATCTTGGTGTAGCAATTTTAATGGCCAGTAGTGTATAATGGTATGAGTAACGTACCTATTTGTGATGAGACTCAAGTTTTCTTTGATCTGTTCAGCAACTCTTTCATCTGAGGCTAGGGGTCGGTAAAAGGAGCCAGTTATTAATTTGTTTCGGTTGTCGAATATAACCTCTGCCCATACTAAGTCACAGGAACTACAGTACCTGCTTCAATGTCGCTTGTGAGCTGAAACACACATTGCATTATTTTCCCTTAAGTTGTGCTTCTTGTTTCTGGTGTAGTGCAGATCATTATAATTACGGCTTTTCCCTCCAAAACCAGGGATGCTTTCTCTGTGACCCTGTAAATACCAGAGCTAAACAATGTAGAACAACAACGTACGTTACAAGCATAGCATTCTGTATTACTTCATTTCCTAATTTTTAACATTTTAAAATTGTACGTCGACTTTAGATGACATGTCAATCATACATGTTGTTATCTCTACTTACTGAACTTATTTTCAGTCTTGTTTTGAACATTGTCCCTCTAATTTATTAACTAATGTTTCGCCGTAAGGGATATCAGATTTTAGAGAGTCAATTAATATGGAGTATGTCGTTCTTCTTTTCGAACATTTCCATTCCCATTTCTTCTTTCCTTATTGTCTTTTGGGCACGCAGTTGTAATTAAAGTAGGCACAAATGCAGTGATCAGAAAGAAATAATTTGCGTATATTCACATTATCTTTATCGTTCCTTTCTTGTCGCTCCTCTGCCGATGGACTGTTTCTATCGCAATCAGTAAGCGTGAAAGGAAGCTACAGTACAGACAGAGGGATCTATATTTATACTTGGCAGAACTAATTACATACTCCAGAATGAGATTTTCACTCTGCAGCGGAGTGTGCGCTGATATGAAACTTCCTGGCAGATTAAATCTGTGAGCCCGACCGAGACTCGAATTCGGTAATTTTGCCTTTTGCGGGCAAGTGCTCTACCAACTGAGCTACCGAAGCACGACTCACGCCCGGTACTCACAGCTTTACTGCAAGGTTCGCAGGAGAGCTTCTGTAAAGTTTGGAAGGTAGGAGACGAGGTACTGGCAGAAGTAAAGCTGTGAGTACCGGGCGTGAGTCGTGCTTCGGTAGCTCAGTTGGTAGAGTACTTGCCCGCGAAAGGCAAAGGTCCCGAGTTTGAGTCTCGGTCGGGCTCACAGTTTTAATTACATACTGATATAATCGTCGGTATTACTTTCGTTTCCCAAAAGTTATAAATATTTCGATTTCGGAAAAGAAGTTCTGTATTTCGCCAAGATATCGCAGAAGAAGTGCCTTACGTACTGGTTGTACCGACTAAGATGTGGAGACAGCAGTTTGAAAGCGGACAGAGGCAGTTCGGGAAAGGGCGTCCCTTACCTGAGGTATCGCTACTCAAGCTACTTGGCGAAGGGGCAAGTGCGGCAAATGTCGGGCGTGGCAAATGTCCGGCATTCGTTGAGTATGGCTTCCGACGGTGGGTGGAGGGACCCGGGGGCGGCGCAGCTGCGGGGGTGGACAGCGGATCTGCCGGGGCGCGCTGTCCACCCGCGACCCCGAATTACTCGCGAGGGGGTGATGTAAACGCCCCGTGGAAAACCTGCCCAGGCCGCGCACCAAGCTTATCAAAAATGTTTTCAGGGTGCGGGAAGCGATTTGCTGTAGACTTAAAGTCAGCACAAACACGGAGACGACCGTTTGGTTTCCTCACACACACTACAGACGAAGCCCATGGTGAAGCAGAAACAGGTTCAATAACACCACTGTCTTGCAAATGCGTAAGTTCAGCAGCTAGGGCGTCGCGCAGTGCGTGCGGTACCGGGCGTGCGCGCCGGAAAATAGGCATGGCATTATCTTTAACTACAACATGCGCTGCAATGTCGGTGGCGCAACCAAGGCCATCAGAAAAGAGTTCAGCAAAATCATCGCTCAGTGCAGCAACACTGTCTGCATGGTCACTAGCGGTGATACAAAGTACATTGTCCGGAATTGCGAGGCCAAAAATTTCAAATGCGTCCATGCCAAAGATGTTCGTAGCATCACTAGAACATGAAACACTCTGTATGTGTCTTTGCACCATACGTGGCTTGCAACTACACACGCTGAGCACTGAGATTTACTGTCCAGTAAATGCATTCAGCGTGAACGACGAAGCGGGGGCGAACCACGCAAGTCACACGTTTATTTGTTCGGTAAAGAAACTGACGCACCAGTGTCCAGCGGCAACGGAATAGAACGTCCACAAATCTTCAAAGTGACAAAAAGTTTCCTCGGATGGCACTGAATGCGAGAGGAAGTATGTCGCAAAACTTGATTCACACGACGAGCTCACGTGAAGCAGAACGCTTTGAGTAAATGGCATTAACCTCCATAGGCTGATGTGAATCATGATCATGGCGGTTGCCGTTGCGGTGACGCCCACGCGAGTCAAGCGAACGGGAGACAAGTTGTGAATTAGACTTTCTATTACTACACGCAGCTTACACGTGTCCTTTCTTATTACAAAAGTAACCCTGTGCTTGACGGGATGGGCAACGGTCCCGTGGGTGGGCACGAAAGCAGTTCGGACATGATTTCAGTTGCTTGAGCGGACCCACGAGCCGCCTTCCAGGCGGGATACAAAACCTGCCTCAAGGACTCGTTACAAACCTTGTGGGAGGACGTTGCAGAGCATGAATTGCCGTCTGTGCTGATAAAAAACCCCAGTAAGAACCATGCCTTGTCTTTTTTAATGTCCAGAGGACCATCATAAATCGTCGTGGCTTCAGTGTAATTGTTGTCTTTGAATAAAAGTGTCATTGCTGTTCGTCTGGTTGCGTGTATCTTTCAGTCGCATTATGTACGAGTAAAAATGGTTCAAATGGCTCTGAGCACTATGCTACTCAACTTCTGAGGTCATCAGTCGCCTAGAACTTAGAACTAATTAAACCTAACTAACCTAAGGACATCACACACATCCATGCCCGAGGCAGGATTCGAACCTGCGACCGTAGCGGTCACGCGGTTCCAGACTGAAGCGCCTTTAACCGCACGGCCACACCGGCCGGCCTATGTACGAGTACTATACTGTACTGTACTGTAGCGTTTTGTCCTAAGTACGGTCCAAATTTCATCGAGCTATGTTACTTGGCATTAACACTACCTGTGAAAGTTGCTTTCATCCTTCAGCTTCACGCAGCTATATGATGCTGCACAGAGCTACAGCAACTACTTCTTTAGTTTTGTCAAATACGTTGTTCTTTTCTGTCATGTAGCTGATGTATTTATACTAACCGCTTATAATGGTGGCAACGGCATTGCCGCAGTGGATAGACCGGTTCCCGTGAGATCATCAAAGTTAAGTGCTGTCGGACATGGTCGGCATTTGGATGGGTGACCATCCAGGCCGCCATGCGCTGTTGCCATTTTTCGGGGTGAACTCAGCCTCGTGATGCCAATTGAGCAGCTACTCGACCGAATAGTAGCGGCTTCGGGCAAGAATACCATCATAACGACCGCGAGAGCGGTGTGCTGACCCCACGCCCCTCCTATCCGCATCCTGCACTGAGGATGACACGGCTGTCGGGTGGTCCCGGTAGGCCACTCGTGGCCTGAAGACGGAGTGCGTATAATGGTTCAAATGGCTCTGAGCACAATGGGACTTAACTTCTGAGGTCATCAGTCCCCCAGAACTTAGAACTACTTGAACCTAACTAACCTAAGGACATCACACACACCCATGACCGAGGCAGGATTCGAAGCTGCGACCGTAGATGTCGCGGGGTTCCAGACTGTAGCGCCTAGAACCGCTCGGTGACCTCGGCCGAATCGCGTATAAAACAGTCAAATTCAAATTTATATCAGCGTTATTAGGTAGTTAGAACTGTTCGAAGTTTTATAGGTGGATGCAACATGACTTACATATTTACCGGTTTTGAGTTGGATGTGCTGGTGGTGGCATGTTCATTTATGTGAAGTGTTCAGTTGAGTGCACATTTTCCTGAATGCACATGTCAGTACGGTTTCTAAACAACCTGCAGACGACATCTCTAGTTGTTGGTGTCATGTAGCGACAAGTTTCCTCGACACGCTGTTTGAATTCATCTGGGTTGTGCCGTCCGTGACATTAACACCTTACCTGTCAGCATACTATACACAGGGTGAGTCAGGCTTTGAACGGTGACAGTATTAATGATTCTGTACAGAAAACTTCATATGCACGTATGCCCTATTCCGAATTGTTTCCAAGATAGAACATATCACTTTTGTACGTTTTCCTTGAATAACTCGAAAACCGTACCCTGCAGCGAAAACGTGTCGCACTACAAAATTAAACTGTATTAAATTTCCCACAAAAACGGCTCTGTTCATTTTTTAAATCTAGAACTAATAGTTTGTGCGAAGAGAGCGCGTGAATGTTGAAAAACTCGCTCGACGTGCATGCGCTGTAGCTTACGTAGTTTTTGTAGGCCAATTTGAGGTAAGATATTGAGGTAGCAAGTTGAGACGAACAGTTTGATACGAGACACTTCTAGTCTATCAAGTCGGGAAACTACCTCAAATTGGGCATGAGATATGAATGAAAAGTGTTACGTTAGCCTTTCACATTATTAAGTAACTTATTTGTGATGAAGTGTCCGCCATCGCAGTTGTGTGGTCATTGTGGCTGACTGTTGGGGTGAGGAGAGGAGGGAGGAATCGATCGATTCGCGACTGTCTCGAATATTTTATCCGCCCGCTTTGTGTTCGTCTTCATCAACATTTCATCATCATTGACGCGCAAGTCGCTGAAGTTGCGTCAAATAAAAAGACTTGACCGTGGTGGCCGAAATGCCACCCATCATTTCATTTACAAAAGAGTATCGTACACTAGGGATAATCCGAATGAGGTAGCGCTGCTCTAAACACGCTGGCCTTCGGACAGTCAAAGCTTCCAGTCTTCACCCAGCCGTCCTGATCAAATTTGCGGTGGTTTTTCTAAATTACTTCTGGCAAATGCCAGGATGTTTCTTACGGTTTGGCCACGGCCCACTGCTTGTGCCATGCTTGTCAGTCAGGAACTGTTAAGTACGTAAATACTTGTGAATATGAATTATACACAGAAACACCAAAGACACTGGTATAGGCATGCGTATTCAAATACAAAGATATGTAAACAGGCATAATAAGGCGCTGCGGTCCGCAACGCCTATACAAGACAAGTGTCTGGCGCAGTTGTTACATCGGTTACTGCTGCTACAATGACAGGTTATCGAGTCTGAACTTGGTGTTATAGTCGGCATACAAGCGATGGGACACAGCATCTGCGAGGTAGCAAGTTTATCTGTTTCACTTCACTCTGCTCGTGTCTGAGCACAGGCAAAGCGCAAGGCTGCAAGAATGAACAAGAATCTCTTGACACTCATAGTGGCCCGTAAGATCTCTCTACCTATACCATCTGAAGCAAAAATTCTAGAAACATCTTCGTTTCCTGATTTCAATACACCTGCCAGGTATAACAGTCCTACCACTACTTTGATTTCAATCATATCAACATCACCCACAGAGGTTGCTTATACCTGCTTCTCATTTGACGGATTTTGTCATTTGAATGATTCACTATAATTTGTAGCATGGTGTCACTGAAGTATAATTGCCAAGTACCTAAAAAGTCATTGTCACGGACATCCTTTGCAGCTCCACGAACACCTGGTAATCTGATAACAATGTTATGCGCACGCGTACGGCCAAGTACAGGGGGATTCTTGCTCCACTTGAAACATTTATTCTTCCCATAGAAATAGTTGGAATCATAAGTGGGCACACAATCTTCTTCCTCGCTGACATCAGTTTCATCTGAAGATGATGTGTCACCAGGCTCCACTACACCATCTGAGATTTCCGAGGAAGATGATAACTCATTCTCACTGATACCACTGAGAGTTGGGTCATCCAGTAGACGCTGTATTTCTTCGTCTGTCAAACGCTTCCTCCAAGCCATGGAACCGTAACTCCTGCAAATATTACAAAAGTTTAGAGCAAAAAATGGGAGAAAGTTTCCTAGAAAATGTTCACCTTAATGGAAAAAACACTAACGTTAACGCTATGGTGGGGTCTCACACACCTCGGACTGCTCCCAACTGACAAACCGTTTGGAATGAATTCAATGTAATGGCGCACAGAGTCATCTACATACCATTATAGAATATCTAAACCGTCAGCGCCATTGTTGCCTAGATATAGAGGTACGTGAAGCAATAAATGTCCTGAGGTCTGTCAGATCTCTACTAGACCAGTTAAGGGTTAAGACCATATATATAAGTAACTCCAGAACGTGTATTTATGTAAAACATGGGATCCCCTTCACGCTGAGGCGGACTTTTGTTCTAGGGACTTAGTAGCCACCAGAATGCGGCAACGTGAGGAACATATCACGAGCGAGTTTTTAATGGCCTCGGCATACCTTCCTTACGAGGACAGTGCCGCTCCTTCTCAGGAGGCGAGGAGACTGGCGGAAACCTGTGCACAACTGGGCGACCAGCTATTGGTTGGATGCAATGCTAATGCCCACAGGATACCAACAGTAGAGGTGAGAACCTTCTAGAATTTCTTCTAGCTAATAACTTAGAGGTCCTCAATAGGGACAAGGAACCTACATTTAGGAATATCAGAATTGAAGAGGTAGTTGACATAAACCTTCGGTTACACTTTGATGGGTAGTTACGTCAAACAATGGCAAGTGGCTTTTGAGCCATCCTCCTCAAACCACGTGTATATTAAGTTCGAGTTTGAATTTGGCATCAGACAGACCATGCCCTATAGGAATCCCAGGAAAACGCACTGGGAGGCGTATAGGAGGTCCTCGACTCAAGCTCATCAGAAGTCAGTGCTTCGATAAAGAAACCAGTAGAGTTTGTGGAAGTAGCAGAGGCAGTGACCTCTGCCATCATGACCTCATACAATGACAACTGCTCAATCACCAAGAAGTGCACGAACAGGAATGTACGAGGGTAAGTGAAAAGTAATGTCTCCACCTTCGTAACTCTGCAACAGTTGGCAGCATTGGTATGTAGCAGGTACTGGCTTGTTCCGTAGCCTCTCCTCTACAGCTCCAGTTGTCGGGAAGCCTTAGCAAAGTATGGAACACCGCGCAGACGGTCGGTCAATGCGATTTAAGCAACGTGCAGTCATTGAATTCCTGACAGCAGAACGCGTCACCCATAAGGAGAGTCATCAGAGAATGACAGCAGTTCATGGTGATTGTGTGTCGTTGGGCGAGTAAGTTTAAATACGTTGGGGCGGGAACATCTGACTTGCGCGACAAACAAAGCGTTGGACGTCCTGTGACAGCAACCACCTAGTTTCACAAGCAAAATGTTGACAGATTGATTCAGGACGATCGTCGTATCACTCAGAGAGAAACTGCAAGCACAACTGGCATTTCACAAGAACGTGTGGGTCACATTATTGCTTTGCTTGGTTATTGGAAGATCTGTACACGATGGGTACCTCGGATGCTGACTCCTGAAATGAAAGCGCACAGACTTGAAATTTGACAGGAATTCCCCTCGCGTTACGAGAATGAAGGTGACGCTTCTCACCATTCAATTGTGATAGGAGACGAAACGTGGGTACACCATTACGATCAGGAGACGAAATGGAATATCGACGCAAAGACTCGCCCCAGGAAAAGAAATTCAAGACGCAGCCCTCTGTTGGAAAAATCATGGTCACAGTGTTCTGGGACGTAGACGGTGTTATCCATGTTGATTTCCTTGACCGTGGGTCAGCAATCAATTCAGAGCGTTACATCACAACGCTGCGAACTCTGAAACAACGGCTAACAAGGGTCCAAAAGGAAAAGCGAAATGTTTTCCTGCAGTATGACAATGCCAAACCACACACTTCACGTGCCACCACAGCAGAACTTCAGAGACTGAATCTCACCGCCGTACGGCATCCTCCGTACAGTCCATATTTAGATCAGTCTGGCTTCCATCTGTTCCCAATAATGAAAGACGATACGCAGGGACATCATCATGCTCCTGACAAAGATGTTAAGAGAACTGTGAGACTGGTTGCGGAAACAGAGTGTCGACTTCTTCCGTGACGGTTTCAGAAAACTTGTTCATCATTGGCAGAAATGTACCCAGTTGGCTGATGATTATGTGGAAAATTGAATATTGCTAATTAAAGATCGCATTCTAAAGATTATTTCTGCGTTTGATTTATTAAAATGTTCCCATCCAAACTCAATTAACGAAGGTGGAGGCATCACTTTTCATTCAACCCTCGTATCTCGGTGGAACAACAACCTGGAATCACAGAGGAAACGGTACAGAGGCTGTTTAACCTTGCAAGAAGGAAAGGACAATGGGCAGAATATCGGGAGGTCCTTGTCAAATACAATCTTGCAACTAATCACCAAAGCAGCCGTCCTGTAGGGTGGTCTGTGAGGAGATAGAAGGTATGACTGTTCAGGCCACATTTCACAAAATCCTCACTAAGACACCAACTTTAAAGAAAGAGGATGGGGAGTATACAAGGACAGCACATGAAACGCCGGAACTACCCATCAAGACCCGTTTTTCTCAATGTACTCTGACAGACAACATATACGAGTCCGAGATCCCTGTAAGATATCGGTTTTCAGGTATTCGAAAGGAGAACTGGGAATCTACCAGAGAATGTGTTGAGCATAGTAAGATCTAATGGGCGGTGGGAACATTCCAACCGTTCAAGTCACATGTCCCAGATGGAATTTTTCCAGCGTTCCTTCAACATGCAATAGTGAACTTAATAAGATTACTACCCATGTTATTTAGGGTTAGCCTAGCGGCAGGAATCATTCTTAACGTCTGGAGGGCAGTGAAGGTTGTCTTCATTGCAAAGCCAGGGAGAATCGATCAAACCAAGGCTAAGGATATGAGACCAATCAGTCTGTCCTCCTTTCTTCTTAAAACATTAGAAAAACTGGTGAACGTGCATGTTAGGGAGAGGAGGTTAACTAGGATCCCTCTACACATAAACCAACATGCGTACCAACCAGGAAAATAGTGTGAAACTGCACTCCACCAACTTGTTGGGAAGATGGAGAAAGCACCACACTATCAGGAAATAGCCCTCTGCATCTTATTGGACATCCAAGAGGCTTTTAGTAACACGACCTTCGAATCCATGGTTAAGGCAGCTGACGTGCATGTTCTTGGAGACCACCATTTGCAGGTGGATTAGAGCCATGCTTAGTGGTAGAAAGGTAGAAGCAACCATGATGCAAGAAAAAAATCATAATCAACATCAACAGGGGCTGTCCACAAGGAGGGGTCCTGTCCCCTCTACAGTGGAACCTTTTGGTGAATGAACTCATTGTAGAATTAAGCTCTAGACAGTACTTTTGCCAGAGATACGCAAGTACATACAGAGCTAAATTGGTGCAAGAGACAGGATTTAAGGATCTGTCCTAAGAAGACTGTTGTAGTACCATTTACAAGGAAGCAGATCCAATACACTTATTGGAATCTCAAGCTCCTCGGCGAAACTCTACCAGTGAAGGGGATAGTGAAATATCTAGGGATAACTCTGGATGAGAAACTATCGTAGACCCCCCATATAAGGAGCATCTGTTCCAAGTCGAAAGGTACCCTAATGAGTACCATGAGAACTTGTGGTAAAATCTGGGGCTTAAGCCCCTAGAGTATGTACTGGATACACACCATGGTAGTAAGACCTATGATTACTTATGGGGCTACAGTGTGGTGGAAAAAGGTAGAACAGCACGTAGCTGGTAAGGCGCTTGCGACGGCGCAGAGACTGGTCTGCTTAGCCATTACAGGCGGAATTAGCAGCACACCCACTGCTGGGATGGGAACCATGCTGGACTTGCCCCTATTATACCTGTGGGTAAAGATGGAGACAACAGCTGGAGCACACAGGTTAAAGACTGGCAAAATTCGGATCTCACTGGGGTACCCAGGATCTCACACTAAAATACTGAGCGAGATATAGGTATCGTTGGGGAAATGCCGGCCGACTGTATAATAACTCCCAGCTGCTTCAACAAGCCTTTCAATGTAGTAATTTGAAGTAGAGAGCTCTTGGAGAACAAATTTCGACACCGTACTAGGACATAGTCTGGTTCACTGACGGTTCGAAAACAGACCAAGCTGTTGGGGCCGGGGTATACGGAGCGCAGCAAAGGCTGGAGAGTGCAATCTCTCTAGGGCAGATGGCCACTGTGTTTCAAGTAGAAATATCTGCTATAATATATATAAATATCTGGAGGAGAATGTGCGGAGGTGCGACAGAGGTCGTAGCATTTTCATTTATTCAGACAGCCAAGCAGCCCTGAAAGCATCGGCAGCCTCTGCAACAAGAATGCCACAAAGTTCTTGTGGAGCTAGGGGAAAGCAATAGGGTAATCCTATCGCGGGTCCCTGGTCACTACGGGATTAATGGTAATGAACAATCCGAGAGGGGCGATGACACCATTTATTGGACCAGAACCTGTCCTGACAATCACTTAAGCGAAGGTCAAAATAAAACTACGAGACTGGACAAGGAGACAGCATTGAGAATATTGGGCTAAGGTGCAAAAGCAAAAACATGGCAAGGTATTGATGCTGAAGCCATGTTCTAAGAGAAGTCTCCCAATCCTGGGAACAGGAGACAAAAGAAACTCATCGTTGTACTATTGGCAGGCAATGGGAATTTTAAAAAACACCTACTTACAATGGGGATAATAGAAGAAGAAACCAAATGTAAGATGCGTGTGGTTTGGGCGAAGAAACCGCATCACATTTGGTCTTCGAATGCGAGGCACTGGAGATTAAAAGACACAGAATATTCGGATCAACCAGACCTGAAGAAATTGTGTCTAGCAAAGCACTGGTAAAGAATCTCCTTACACTGTTCAAGGGCATTGGTTCGCTTTACTAGAGACACAGGGAACGATATGCACAATAAACTCCGTTTCGGTGCTGGCAGCGGCAGGCTTGACAAATGCTGTTTTTGCTTCCCTGATAAAGTCAAATCAAATCAAATCAAATCAAGGCCACGTAAGTATTGTCTTAAACCAAGGCCACATAAGCATTGTCTTTTACCGATGTACTTCTGACCAAAAAGCGAATCAGGTAGCTGGAGTCCAAAGTTTTTCTTAATCATGCCTTTTGCGTTCTTGTGGAGATATTTCAATAGCAACTTTCATCCCCTAACAAATATTTCTTTATATCTAACCGAGAAATGAACTACCACTTTTCGTAAATTCGGCATTAAAATTTTCTAAACGTAGACAAATATTTTCTTAAAAATTTTCATTCCCTATTGCATTACCTTATCTGTCCAATTTCCAGGAACAGTGAAAAACGTATTTTTTTCTTCCTAACCGAGAAGTGAAATACCAATTTGCATAGCCTTAAAAATCCTTTAGTAGTTCTTTAGTAATTATTTACCTAAAAGACATCTTTCACCCACTGTTTTACCTCATTAGTGGTTGAATTTCCAAAAATGCTGAAACATCTACTGTTTATTTTCTGATTGAGAAACTAAATACCAGTTTTCGTAGTTCTAGCTTCAAAATTCCCTTAATAGCGACAAACCTTCAAAAAGCCTTTCATTCCCTATTTCACCCCCTTAGGAATGGGATTTCGGACACACATCCTAAACGATGCCTACAATATAAGATCTCCAACCTCTCCAAACTTCAAGTTTCTGTTCATAGCGGTTTGGGCTGGGCGATGGTGTGTCAGCGAATCAGCCCGACCCTATGTCACCCCTTAGGGGTTGAATTTCCAAAAACAGTGAAACACGTGTTTTTTCGTCTCAAACATAGAAGCCAAACGCCAATTTTCAAAGGTTAAGCTTTAAAAATGCTTTCGCAATGAAATATTTTCATAAAACGATTCACCCCCAATTTCACCCCCATAAGGGTTGAATTTTCAAAAACAGTGACAAGCCTATGTTTTGTTTCTAACAGTTAAGCCAAATACAAAAATTTCAAAAATTAGGTTGAAAAAAGATTGCACAATGAAATATTTCCATAAAAACTTTCATCCCCTGTTTCACCCCCAAAGGGGTATAACTTTAAAACAACCGCGTAATTTTAGAAATGCGTCGTTTGTAACGTGGAGGAAATTACTGCTACCTCTGGTTTTACGGTGAGTGTTATGGCAATACAAGTAAACCATGAACTGGGGCGGTGCGAGCTGCTGTACCAACCAGGAGGAGAGCCGTAGCGGCCACCCCCACACCATGGTCGAACGAATTGGGACAGATACGACAGGCTGTAAGGAGGGCAAGGAGGTACTACCAGCGGAGTGTCGTCTGGAGAGAAAAACAAAGATGGTTGCAGATCTATCGAGAGAGCAAGGAACAATTCCAACAGGAGTTAAGGGCAGTCAGACTCAGAAGTTGGGAAAATTACGTAAAAAGCCAACTGGCTACAGACCCATGGGGAGTCCCGTACAAACTGGTTCGAGAGAAGTTAAGATCACCTATGGTGTTATCCACCGTCAGGGACGGGGACCGAATGACGGGCACGTGGCAGGAAACTGCTGAGGCCCTACTTCGGGTCCTGTTGCCTGACGATGTGGAGGAAAATGAGACAGAAGAACAAAAAAGAATAAGGACAGAAGATCAAAGGGACTACAACAACAACATCAGAATCTACCCCTTCTCTGAGGAGGAGGTTGCTGCCCAGATCAAGGCCCTCAAAAGAGGAAAAGCTCCTGGCCCAGACGGCATTACTGCGGAAGTGGTGCAATTCCTTGCCCCCCTGCTCGTAGCTCCTCTCACTAAGTTATATAACGAGTGTCTGAAACTCGGAAAATTCCCAGAAATATGGAAAAAAGCTAACATAATTATCATTAAAAAGAGTCCACACAAAGATCCCACAGAAATTAAATTGTACAGACCTATCTGCTTGTTAGATGTACTGGGCAAACTTTTTGAGAGGCTACTGGCAGACAGACTGACAGCACACCGCATGCTGTGCGGGATGAGTGACAGGCAATTCGGCTTTCGGTCTGGGCGTTCTGCGTCTGACGCAATCGCCCTGGCTGCCGAGGTCTGTGGCTCCACCCCGCACAAGTATGTCGTCGGCATCATGGTAGACATCAGTGGCGCCTTCGACAACCTGTGGTGGCCCTCACTCTTTTCCTGCTTGCGGGAGAAGAACTGTCCAGGGCCGCTATACGGCTGTCTGAGGAGCTATTGTGCAGACAGGGAGGTCTGGCTATCGGCCCCTAGCGGCACAGTTAGGAAGACGGTTACCAAAGGATGTCCTCAGGGCTCTGTCCTAGGACCTCTCTTTTGGGACATCAATATGGAGCCATTACTTGAAGATCTAAAGAACTGTGACGATGTGCTAGAGGTCATAGCATACGCTGACGACCTCCTCCTGCTGGTCGGCGGCAGAAGCCGGGAGGATTTAGAGCCGAAAGTGGACAGAGCCATAACTATTCTCACATCGTGGTGCCACAAAAGTAAAATGACGATTGCACCCAACAAATGCACATACCTACTCCTCAAAGGCCAATTGGTCAGAAACCCCACGGTAAGAATAAATGGCATACCAGTTCTTCGGCGCCGCGAGGCCCGATACCTGGGTGTAATCATCGATGAGAGGTGGAACTTTGCATCACATATAGACACCGTATCTCAGAAATCCCTGGTTCTATTAAACAATCTCATCGGAATTGGACACAAGCGGTTTCACCTTCCACCTAATCTAATCAAGTTATACCACAATAGCATACTAACCTCAATAGTAGGATACGGATCAGGAGTCTGGGCACACAGACTCACGAGGGTCATGTCTGCCATGGCCGTAAGAAGAGTGCAGCGGAATATGCTTTTACGTTTAGCAGGAGCCTATAGGACAACACCTGGGGGAGCGCTGTTAGTGCTAATGGGAATCTGTCCATTAGACATAAAAATTCGTGACCAGGCTGCCTGGTACTGGGTAAAGAAGGATAACAGGGACAAAATTAGGGAGATACTTGGGGTTTACGCAGGGGACAAATATACCATCAAAAAGAGAGGGATAGAACTGTGGCAAGAACAATGGAACAACGAGGATACAGGTCGCAGAACATACGAGTTGCTACCGGATATAGAAGAAAGATTAAAACTTACGTTTTTCACGCCTACGAGAGGAATGCTGCACTTTCTTACTGGACATAGACCATACCCAACATACCTATGTAGGTTTGGGAAGCAGGCTACACCAGCGTGTGACTGTGGTGCAGTGCAAGGCACCCCAGAGCATGTGGTGTATGAGTGCCACCACTTCGATGATGTAGCCCAAGAGCTAAGACAACAACTAGCAAACACTGACACGTACCACTTATTAAGACATGACAACACCTTTGATACCTTAAACAAACTCACAAATGAGATATCAAAAATGATAATTAAGAACTTTTTAAGGGACAATCGCCATTAGAAACCAAAACTTTCACCGACTTTGACTAGTGTACCCTTCCTGTACCGCCAGGTAAGGATTGGCCAGCCGCTTCACGGCTGGAATCCGCCTTGTCCTGGATTAGGAGGGAGGGGGGCACAAAAATACCGGACCAAACGCACACCGATCATGACTAATATAATTAGAGTAGAAGATAGGATAATACCTTAGAATAGACTGCAGCAACACCAAGTTAAGGGCCAGCCCAGTGCCAGGGGCATGCCCACTGGGATTAGCTCAGTGGGCCTGGCCAACAACTAGTAGGTTTATAGTAGCACTGGCACACTTGTAATCGCTGCAGGTAGTACGTAGTTTCCTCGTAGATTAAGTAGCTAGAGCCTCATAGCGGTAAGATTAGAGTAAATAATAATAACAATAATAAAAAGATACATGTAGTGTAGAATAAATAGCTGCATTTTCTATGTATCATTATCAGTACCCACTAATGTAGTTAGGTAGTGGGTTATCATGTATCATGTAATGGATTTAATAAAGAAGAATTTAAAAAAAAAACATGAACTGTAAAGTAGTGAAAGTTTCTAATTTCATATATAAACTCGTGTAGGGCCTACGTTCCCTTCCTGTGTATTTGTTTGTAATTCTAAATTTCTCTTCGCCTTTTCTTGTCATGTCGTTTATGAAAATATCGACACGTAGATGCTAACAATTATTTCGGTTCTTGTAGTATAAATAGCCTAACAACTGAAATTTCAAAGAACGTTCCCAGTTACGGACTCAATCCCTCGTCCCCTAAATTACCGCTCTGCAGTGTTTTCAATTCGCTGACACATCATTTCCAAAAACAATGAAACGCGATTTTTTAAAATTTCCTACAGAGTAGTCAGATTTAAATTTTCATATATTTAGCTTTAAAAATGTTTGCACAATGAAATTTTTTCATTAAAATCTTATCCCTAATTAACCCCTTTAGAGGTTCAATTTCCAAAAACCCTAAAAAACGTATTTTTTTATTTACACGATTAGTCAAATACCAGCTTCACAGATGTAGCTTTATAATACCTTAATAATTGTTTAACAATGATATATTTTCAAAACAAGCTTTCGCATACTGTTTCACTCTCATAGTGTTAAATTTCAAAAAAACGCTGAAACGCGTATTTCTTAATTTCTGTCCGGGAAACCATATACCAATTTTCCTAGGTCTAGGATCAAATTGCCTTAATAGCGACAAAAGCAATCCCTTCATCCCCTATTCACCCCCGTAGGGTTGGAATTTCGAAAAATCTTGAACGACATGTAAATTATAAATCCACACCTTTGCCAGATTCCAAGTTTCAATCCTTAGCGTTCTGCGCTGGGCGATGATAACTCAGTCAGGACATTCACTTTGATGTATAGAGATGGCGAAAGAAAGCGGCCGTGCTCTTCGCAAGGAACCATCGTGGCGTTTGCCTGGAGCTATTTAGTGCAGTCAGGGGGAACATAAATCAGGATGGCTGGACGTGGAGCCGGCTGCTGTGACCGAGCAGTCCTAGGCGCTTCAGTCTGGAACCGCGCGACCGCTACGGTCGCAGGTTCGAATCCTGCCTCGGGCACGGATGTGTGTGATGTCCTTAGGTTAGTTAGGTTTAAGTAGTTCTAAGTTCTATGGGACTGATGACCTCAGATGTTAAGTTCCATAGTGCTCAGAGCCATTTGAACCATTTTTTGGACTTGATTCGTGCCGTCGTCCTCTCGAATGCGAATACTGCGTGCCAACCACTTCGCCACCTCTTTCGTCGCATAGATGCACTTTGCCGCTCCGTAACACCGGCTATATTACATGCCGTCGCCAGGTCGTTTACAAGTCGCATTCAATTGTGCATTCAGGAAAATTGTAACTCGTTTGAATCCCTGACTTAAAGGGGCATACCGCTGCAAGGACATACATTAGAACACAGAGAACGTCATACAGCAGTTTGCATCCAACCGGAAAACTTTGTGCGCTTCTAGCCTCTGTCTAAAATCGACGGAAATTTTATTTGAATTCATTTGTACAATGTTCGTTCAAATACATCAGCTACGTGACTACAACTCTTTGCTGCAACTTTCTGGCAAATTATGTTCACAACTCCACGTAGAGAGTAAAGTTTCTTACAATTTACAATCTAAATGAATATTTCTTGCACTTATTACTTTCTAAGGTACAGACAAAAGTACTTTATCTAAAACACCCTGCATACATCCCAAAAGCCTATACATTGTCTTTAGGAAATGTACTAAGAACACTACCCGAATAGCAATGCTCTGAGCTGTTGTCGCCCTACCATCATGAATGATCCTGTGCAGTGTTGTCACAGTGCTCGTTGTATACACTAAAGCAAGTTGTAACCTTCCCGCAAGAAATTTGAAAGTCAATAATATTGAAATCGTAACCTGCCAGCAAGAATATGAAAGTCAATGTTAAGTGAAAAATGAGCCATATGTTGTCTTCCCACAAAACTGAATAATTAAAAATTAGCCAAGCGTAACCTCCTTGCACAATTAAAGAATATTAATGGCCCAAATGTACACTCCACACAAAGTTAAAGAATGAAGATTGCTCATTAAAGCCACAATAATATTAATTAAATAATCAAGCATCAACTGAATGTAACATGTGAACAGCAATAATTTAACCTGATAAATTTTATAAGGGCAGCGGCGCTGACCTTTGGCCCTGTGAGATAATTAAACCTGAACACAAAAAACAAAAATTCTTACCTCAGTAAACTGCATCTACATCTGCTCTTATTTTTCGGCACAGTTCAGTGCAATGCTGGCCCATATTTCATTTTGACTCTTGGAGGAAATGCATAGGAAGTATTATTTAACTTGAAATGAATCTTTTTGTTTAAAACAGTTACTTTAAAAGAAAATTATTATTGGGGCAATTCTTGAACAAGTTAATCACAATTAACATATGTTATTAGCTGAGTGCAATGCTGCTTCTTTACCTTCTAAACCAATATACCTAGCCCTGAATCGTGACCAGAGATGGAAGGGGAGCACGCCGCCGACGCATGCCGACGCCCGCTCAGTACTCGCTGCAACTACTGCCGACTGAGTGCAACTCGCAACTGAACCACTCTCTCTGCCCACTCCACACACACTACTAAAATCTCGCGCGGTCAAGCGCAGACTAGCAACGATAAATAACTCTCTGGTCAGAGATTCTGTCATGCCTCGCCATCGCTGGTAATGAATACATACGTGTTTCAAAGTCTATTGCCCGAAATTTAACGTAGCAGTATTATAAAACATCTACTGCTGTAAAAAGTAGCTGGCTTGCACGTTTTGCAACATCTGTGATCACGGGGTGTAATCTTTAAAACAATTACTGTGAGCAACACTATATAAATGTGTAATAAACATTTATTGAAATAAAACACACGTACACAGCACTCAAGATATGTGTGGATAGGTGTATGGCATTCGAGATCAAGTATTATCCTCTAACTCATTTAGTTAGGTGTCTGTTCCACAGACTTCTCTTTGGACTGCCGTCCATGACATTTATTAAGTCTAGTCTTTGAATCTGAGTTTGACTTCTGTAGCATCAATGAAAAATATAATATACACATGTATAAGCCTCTGTATGACAATGCATACAATACGGTGTATTCAGACAGAAGCTTAGGAATGGTTAAACACCGTTCATTATTTTCTAATTGGTCTAGCATTTTGTACTTTATTTTGTTAGCGCTGCTTATTTGCCTCAATGAATACTTCAGGAAGTGTGTTTCATGATACATGTCTAGTTTACGTCCGTTTCAAAATGGTTCAGATGGCTTTGAGCACAATGGGACTTAACATCTGAGGTCATCAGTCCCCTAGAACTTAGAACTACTTAAACCTAACTAACCTACGGACATCACACACATCCATGCCCGAGGCGGGATTCGAACCTGCGACCGTATCAGTCGCGCGGTTCCGGACTGAAGCGCCTAGAACCGCTCTACCACCGCGGCCGGCTACGTCCGTATCCATGGATAGTACTGGGACATTCGTCAGAAACAGTATGGCAGCATTTCAATACTTTTTAGAATTCCGTCCTCTGTGTGACGTGGACACAAAATAATTCGTCTAATTTCTCACTGATGGCACTCGATACATTTTCATTCTTTTTATCATTATACGGCTGTTAACTCTTACACATAAGTCACTTTGTCTCATGGGCAAAATATACTATGCACTAATGAAATCTATAATGTAGTGACAGTGTAGTTTTACACGTAGTCTACCAACAGAGAGGCTTCCCTCTAGCTAAAAATATCGATCCTTATGATGAAATTGGTCAGTCAGCCCTGGTACAACGAAAACATGTGTGGAAAATCGTTTCCCCTAAGTCGATTTGCAACAAAGCCTGGATTTTTGTGGGTTTAGATTTTGGGCTAACTGCTCCCACAGTCTTACATAAACTTATGGAAAGTGTAGGTACCATTTATTGTTCACAAGTTCTTTTAAATAGTCCATATAATTCAGCAATTATTTTTGCTCCAGTGTCCAAGATAACTGTCACTGGTAAACCTTAGGCATTGTTTTGCTTATGGACTGCGCCTCGCACTTCACATCTTTACCAGTCAGTGTGTTCCTGGCACAATTTGCGTCACATGCTTACTCCATTATTGTATATGATTAAATTTACTGCATGCTACACGTCTCTACTATTCACAAAGACTGGCCCAGTGGGGCTGCATCTATTTTTCTAGCTTATTTTGAGTCAAACTGGAGAGAACGCCCGTTATGTTCACTTCGGGCTGAAGGCTGGATCAGTTTTCGCATCTGTTATCATGTTATATCTATCTATTTGATGGGTGATAGAAGTTGTTCCCATTGAATCTGTCATTATCATTATGGTTGTTTTTTTGTGATTCTTGCATCTCTCATGTCCAGGGCTTTGACTACAAGAATGAGAGTGGTCGTTAAATCTGTGCCTCTCCCTATGGTGATCGCCGTTTTGAGGACTCTCTGAAGTTCTATATTTTCAGCCGACTGCCTGGCTGTCATTTTCCTGACTGAGGGTAATGCATTTTTTGCGCAGCACTTGTGTGTTCACATATTAGATCAGTGTTATCTAATACTTACATTAAGGCAGTCAGAATTTCAGTTGGCATGTTTATTAGTTTCTCTCTTATTTGGAAGGACAATTTAGTCTTCGAGATATGAAGTACAACTCAGTTCATGTTTGCATCATCCCAGTAATTTGTCTTGTTTACGTGTTTTTTATAAATAATGCTGTATACAACCGTAGTGCTCGTTGTATGGTTGCAGGTTAAATACTTCTTTCCAAAGGCGTTCCTGCGCTTCTCTGGTCCAATATTTTGTGAGGAACGGCCTTTCAAATTTCTGCTGAGTTTGACGATTGTTTGAAGCATTTGTTATCGAGATTGCTGCATCACTCTGCATGTAATCAGTAACAAATTTAATTTTTAGTAGCTCATTCCACGAACGGGGGAGAATTCCTTTAAATGAACAGGTGAAAACCTTTGGAAGCTTGATCCTTTTTTCTGGTGTAAAAACTTGTGCACCAAGCTGGTGATACCACATAATGTTTTCTTCCATCACATTTGCTATCTATGGAGTAGTACTTATCCGTTCATGGTCTTATTTTTGGGTACAAAAGTGGGGTTCCGTTGTGAACTGGATCTGTTTCACAGAACAAATATGTACCTCAGACGTGATGCATTGTTATTGTCACTAATTTCAGATGAGCAGTCAGCTTCAGTTTCGTGATTTACTATATTCATTTCTTGTGTTACAACTGTGATTTCTTTTATTACAGATTCACGTCACTCCCTGAATTTCGTAGTAAGGGAATCTCTTACCTCTGTAATTTGTTTACCGAGATTATATAGCTGAATATCAACCTGTTTTTCGTTTGCATTAAATTGCTAGACTACAGTTTCACCTATGCCTCTGCCTCTTTTTTGTATTCTTAAAGTGCACTTTCGCTTTTGCCCGTTTGTAACTGTTCAGAGTGAAAAACATTTTCATCACTTAATTTGCTTACAGGTCAATGTTTTTCTTCTATCCACCTGGCGATTTCGTGTTTCATTATTGCCTGATCACGTTTGAACTATTATGATATTATTCATTCTTGACCTATTGTAACACTTCATATTTTACTTGCAAGATTAGCCTGCTCGTTGGCATCAGATAATTGTTCCTGTGAACGAGATCATTCTTCTTGTGTACAAGCAATTTATTCAGTTCTAGTTAATAATTCCGTGTTTTCGTGGTTTCGGTTTTCAAAACAGTTTTAATTGCAATAGTTAAAGTTTCAAGTTTCTCAAACCTTTCATTAACTTGTACGTTGGGTCTTGCGTGTGCTATTCTTGTACAGGATTTACACCTGCATGATTTTGCTGTTCATCTCTATTTATAAATTTCTTATTAATGAACTACACAAAATCAACGGACGAATAACTGCTAGACTTCAAAACTAATAAAGCAATACTACCGACAATAAAGCGTCTCCAGATAAAAATGTCACGCAATGACTGCTAACGAACATGGAACAGTTTAAGAGCACTTCACTTTCTACAAGTTCCGTGCTTTGTTCTGCCATCATTACCTGCAATGCTGAAACTGATACTCAGTAACGAAGTTCGATTTGAAAATATTTTGATCATAATATGCATGTGCAGAAGCCAGAATGCACGAGAAAAAGAAAATATCTGAATTGCATTATTCGAATTATGGAAGTCGTGTTCTTCAATACTTACTTGAAAACTCTCGCTTTTAGTCAGTCTTTGGTCTGCTTCCTTCCCCTCGTTATCTCTTCTTATCATCAACATTGTATCAGAGAAAGACACATGTATTAGATACAAAATAATTTTCTCCTGTAAAGCAGTCGCCATTGTAGCGTAGTGATGATAATATAATGATACTGATAGCCATTTCAGTGAATAAATAACAGTGATGAAAATGATTTGTATTTCTAACTGCATATTTGCGGGATATTTGATTACCAACAATACTACTATTCTGCGAGGATGGAAGTATTTGTACACTGATTACTTACTTTCTCTCACAGTAACTTGAGACGACCCCTAAGAAAAATTATGAATGACAGAGCTGGTAAACTTCTACGTTATTTGATAGAAAGACAGCTGAGCAAAATTGAACGTACTCAGACATTTCTCTCTTTACTTATTCTGATCGTCACTAAACTGACACACAATATTTTTAGCGCAACGCAATCTGACTTTCAAAAGAATGGCCTTGACTAGCAATAACCTATACCTTTCATGAATCACTTATCTCACGAAAATCTTCGTTACTCGAACTACTGCAATACAGCGAGCGCCAATACTGCTAGCTAAATAAAAGATTCTAACTGCCGAAGGCACTAACTACTAATAGGCATAGTTAGAAAATGAAAGATTTTGATAGAGAACAAGGTATTTACCTTAATAATGTTCAAAAGTCATCATATATATGACCTCCATCTTTACAAATTTCCTTTTTCTGATGACACACGTCCAGATCGCCCACTAATAGTAACCTCTCAAAACTCTGGCATCTCTCTCTCCACATCCACCACTGCTGGCGGCTCACCTCCAACTGCCCAACGCTACGTGCTGTTCACATCCAGCTGCCCAACACTACACAAGCGAATAATCCAACAATGAGTCCAAACAGCCACAGACTGCACACAGCACAGTCAGTGATTTTCATACAGAGCGCTACAAGGCGTTGCCAACATAAAAACCTAAACAGCCTACTTACAAACTTAATTCCTTGCTTTCACAGACCACTGCATTCTACATACAACTTTTATGAATAATAACTGAACATGTAAAATGTAAATTAAAAAAATCACAATGACTGAACAAAGTTACTCTAGAATAACTGAATGTTCAGTACATTGAGAATTTACATTATTTAATTAATATACTCAAGAGTGACAATGGTATATGGAAGACTCATTTCTGAATCAATATCTCAGCACAAAATTTTTTCTTAGAAATTGTAGATGTTGTTTTATGCAAGCACTCGAAATTAGTGTCGTGCTCTTATGAAGACTCAGGCCATAAAATGAACAATGATTGTGAAATACTCTTATGTTGGTAAAAGACAAATGCTAGGCAATGTATTCGTATCAGCAAAATTATATTTATAGTATTTGCTCTGGATTCACAATGTCAGTAAATGACCAAAAATTATATACATTCACATTAACAGTACTAATGGATGGTAGACTACACACTTGGCGTTTAACTGTTTGATGAACACTCATAAACGGAGGCTGGCTGTTTCAGTGACAACATATCTTCAGTGTAGACAGGAACTGTAGCATGCAAGAATAGCGCAACTAGATCTGCAAGAACCTGCAGGAACTGGTCGAGTGTGGTCACATTTCTCCATTCATTCGCAACGTATTATATATCCAGAATGAGATTTTGACTCTGCAGCGTAGTGTGCGCTGATATGAAACTTCCTGACAGATTAAAACTATATGCCGGACCGAGAATCGAACTCAGGACCTTTGCCTTTCGCGGGCAAGTGCTCTACCTGAGCTACCCAAGCACCGACTCACGCCCAGTCGTCAGAGCTTTACTTCCGCCAGTGCCTCGTCGCCTACCTTCCAAGCTTTACAGAAGCTCTCCTGCGAACCTTGCAGGACTAGCACTCCTGAAAGAAAGGATATTGCTATTGCGGAGACAAGGCTTAGTCACAGCCTGGGGGATATTTCCAGAATGAGATTTTCACTCTGCAGCGGAGTGTGTGCTGATACGAAACTTCCTGGCAGATTAAAACTGTGTGCCGGACCGAGACTCGAACTCAGCGAAAGGCAAAGGTCCTGAGTTCGAGTCTCGGTCCGGCACACAGTTTTAATCCGCCAGGAAGTTTCAACATATTATATATATTGGTGAAAGAGACATAGTTCCGGGTATCCCCTGTGGTGGCTGACAAAATAGTGGTGGACGGATCTGACGCTCTGAAGGTTTCGTGGCGAAAGCATAAACAGATTACGAGTGCCATCTAGGTGGTGACAGGTCGGAACTCAGTGTGGCGTCTCGGCGTGAAGAGTGTCTGCTTAATAGCGCGCACTCGTCATGTTGCTCCGTACCATACTGCTACGTAGACAAACAACATCCCTCCCATAGGGAAGCGGATGAAGCTGCCTGTCAGAATTGTTGTCTTCTAATTCTGGAAAATGGGACAGCCTAGGATTTCAGCCTAACTGTTCTTGAGCACTTTGCGGCCTTATTCTTACAGTCTGTAGTGACACTGTATTTTAAATACGACATTGCCAAGCTGCTGTGTGCTTGTGCCTGGTACCCAATATTTCTTGCCATACTTCATCGTAACGAGTACCGTACTAGATAGTCCAAAAAAAATCATCTCGGTTGTTGTTGATGCTCAGCTTTTGGATAAGTGGTTTTAAAATTGACAGTAAAGAGAGATGTGGTCTCGTGTGTAATTTTTCAGGTTTATATTTTGCATTATATGGAGCGACTCCGTACTGTGTGTGTGTGTGTAGTTTGGGGATCTTACGGGCGCCCAACAGCGAGGTTATTAGCGCCCTAACAATGATTAAAATAAACGAATATGGATAAGAACGAAAACTGTCGTACACGCATGCACACGAAATGACCACACAATTACTCTATCACACAGGTACTCCCAGATGCACTAATACCAATGAGGAGATGGTGATGGAGAGGGTTGTATGGGCGCACGACGGCAAGGTCTTCAGCGCCCGCTCAAACAGATTGAGACGGGTGTCAAGGCTAGATAGCTTATCAAGGAATTAAAACAGAGGGAAAAGAATGACTTACCGTAGAGTGCGTACTGTGAGACGAAAATCGATAAAGTAGTGTCTCGTTGTACTGCTCAAAGACCTATGTGACGTGTGACGTGGAAATGAGAACAAATCTTTCTGCAAGTCCGTTGGCTTCGGGATAAAATGATACGGTTTCCAAGTGTGCAGTACTGTTCCTTCCCCAATAAGTCCGAAGGTCTGAGATGAAAACTGAGTAACGGTCTACGTTGCAAGCGCTTTTGGCACCCTTTCAATGGAGAAAAGCCTTGACAAAGCCTGCACTGTTTTCCATTGAAGTTATCGACGACGCTTCAATCAGAAATAGAAGAGTGGAAAATGCATCGACAACGATGAGACAGTATCTTCCTAAAATAGTCTGGCAAAATCGGCGTGAGATAGTCTGGCAAAATCGGAGTGAGAATGTAACCAGGATGCCGTGAAGGCGGAAATATTGACGAGGAGGCGTTGATTGTTATTTTTGCCATAAATGACATTTTACCAGCAACATTGCTATGACCTTATCTAAATTTTCGTGTACACTTATGCTCAGAGAAAACAGAACACCTTGGGCGACTAAAGAGCGCACGTTCATATTCACAGGACGTGTTTATTAGTATGTTCTGCAGAAATGATTAGCATTTGAACCACGTCAGCCCGCCGGTTAAAGGTCAACATCGATTCGCGGCGCAACACCACCTACCGGTAAAACATGCCTACGGCTCTCGTTGTCGCTATAAACCGAAGGCAATGAATCAGTGCGACTTGAGCAGACGTGCAGAGTACCTCGCAGACGTATGCGCGATCCGCACCGTCAAATCAGTCGGTTTGAAAGAGAACGCATTTTTCGCAACAGAGAAAGTGATGCATCCATTCGGGATGTTCATGTGGGATGAAGTGTTTCGGCAGTGCAACGGGCGTGTACCGAATAGTTCATGAAAGAACGTAGAACACGATGAGATGGGTCAGGTCGCACCACCCAGACCACCTGCCGAGGAGATCGACATCTCATCCAAATGGGACTGCAGGCAGATCTGCGTCCTCCTCGGCTCTGGCGCAACAGTGGGATAGTGTAACACGTCTTACGCTATCAGGGATGAGTTCGTAGCCGTTTATTGCGGTACAGGTTACGTGAGCGTCGTCTACTTCTCCACCTAGAAACATGCTAGATGGCAATGGTGTATGTTTCAAATGGTTCAAATGGCTCTGAGCACTATGGGACTTAACATCTACGGTCATCAGTTCTCTAGAACTTAGAACTACTTAAACCCAACTAACCTAAGGACATCACACAGCACCCAGTCATCACGAGGCAGAGAAAATCCCTGACCCCGCCGGGAATCGAACCCGGGAACCCGGGCAATGGTGTATGGAACGACGTCACTAGGGACAAGAATGGCATCAGACAGTGTTTTTGAACCCAGGTTCTGCTCATCTGAAAACGAGGGCAACATTTTGGTTCGCGCAGATAGCGATAGCGGTATCGCAGTAACTTCATTTGCACAAGACGCACATATCTAGCTCAAGGTCTTATGGCGTGGAGTGCTATTGGGTACAGCTCCAAAAAACAGTTGGTGAGTGTCGAGGGCACTATGATCAGTGCGACCTACATGAATGGCATCCTGCGATCTGTACCCATACCCTAACTTGACAGTACTCCAGCAAGACAATGCACGACCACATGCTGCTGTACTAACGCTTGCCCTCTTGGTGTCACAGGATGTAAGCCTTTTGCCCCGGCTAGCCAGATCACCAGACTTGTCGCCAATCGAAAATGTGTGGGGTATGGTGGAACGAGAGGTGAAGCACTGTGACCCGGTGCCAACCACCACGGATGAACCTTGGAGCCAAATGAATAATGGATGGCTATACCACAGGACGCCATTCACACCTGACACACGTCGATGGCATCACACATGTAACAAGTTATCAGAGCCCATGCCTGCTGGCAACAGGACATGTAGTATCATTGCCACAGATAGTATTACAACGCCGCGCCAACACAAGGTTGACAACCCGTCGTCTGCCGAGCACAGCGCACTCTAGACGGCTTTGCAGCTCGACGGAACTGGAGTGAGCCTCGTCCACTTCTTAGCTAGATTTCAACGTAGGCAGACGCACTTTCGTAATCGGCCGTCAGCTAGTTCTGTTTGCACTGATTCTCTGAGGAGGGCCCATCAGGTTTAGTCGCTGAGAATATGTTGTATTAGTTCATAGCAGCAGCTGCAGTCCTACAAACTACTGAAGATAAGTAATTTCATTGTACTATGTGTTTCTTGAATAATAATCCTTCTGTCTAACAGTGTGCTGTACCACATATTATTGCAACCTGGACTCCTTCAGCTCCTATCAACTCGGCCTCCTACTTATTTGCATTTAGTAACGAGCTGAAACACGCGTTCTGTGTCTCTAAATAATGAGAGACAATAGAACACATGCTGAACCGACGTGACTGAAATGCTAATCATTTCTGCAGAACCTGCTGATGTACATGTCCTCTGAGTATGAACGTCCTATCTCTAGTCGTTCAAGGTGTTGAACATGAGTGCAGTAATGCTGTCTGACAATGAGTTTGGTTTGTTTTACTCTCCAGTAGTGCTCATGTAGCATTTGAATTACTTTAAATTTAAGTACCTCTGTAATGACCATCTGTGTCTTTCCTGATTCTGAATGTACGAGCAGGACACGTTCGTAAGCTATGCATTCGTGTCTCATACTCCATTTCTTAATTTCAGGTTGACTTATCGCCTTTCTATTTAGAACCCAGTCCGGCGGAACATACTGTTTAATCTTAGGTAAAACTGGATTCTTTGGCACAATCTTTAAATTGTTGAGTTAAATGGGAAATTTTCCACAGTATTTTGATTGATAAATCTAAAGAAAAACATACATCTGCTGACGAATCAAAGTTTTTGTCCTGCCCTTTTGGCAGTCATGAAAGCAAGTTTGCGTTCACGTGTTGAGCTGTTGACATGAAAATTATTTCATAGCGCTAACTGGACAAAAGTAGCGCCCGATGTTGCAATCGTTGAGACGTTCGCGAACGAACAGTGTTATTCAGCCCAAAGATAGTCACAAAAGGCCTGTGGACCGTGAGGAGAATGAATTTTCGGCCATAAAAACACTCCTGGAAATTGAAATAAGAACACCGTGAATTCATTGTCCCAGGAAGGGGAAACTTTATTGACACATTCCTGGGGTCAGATACATCACATGATCACACTGACAGAACCACAGGCACATAGACACAGGCAACAGAGCATGCACAATGTCGGCACTAGTACAGTGTATATCCACCTTTCGCAGCAATGCAGGCTGCTATTCTCCCATGGAGACGATCGTAGAGATGCTGGATGTAGTCCTGTGGAACGGCTTGCCATGCCATTTCCACCTGGCGCCTCAGTTGGACCAGCGTTCGTGCTGGACGTGCAGACCGCGTGAGACGACGCTTCATCCAATCCCAAACATGCTCAATGGGGGACGGATCCGGAGATCTTGCTGGCCAGGATAGTTGACTTACACCTTCTAGAGCACGTTGGGTGGCACGGGATACATGCGGGCGTGCAATGTCCTGTTGGAACAGCAAGTCCCCTTGCCGGTCTAGGAATGGTAGAACGATGGGTTCGATGACGGTTTGGATGTACCGTGCACTATTCAGTGTCCCCTCGACGATCACCAGTGGTGTACGGCCAGTGTAGGAGATCGCTCCCCACACCATGATGCCGGGTGTAGGCCCTGTGTGCCTCGGTCGTATGCAGTCCTGATTGTGGCGCTCACCTGCACGGCGCCAAACACGCATACGACCATCATTGGCACAAAGGCAGAAGCGACTCTCATCGCTGAAGACGACACGTCTCCATTCGTCCCTCCATTCACGCCTGTCGCGACACCACTGGAGGCGGGCTGCACGATGTTGGGGCGTGAGCGGAAGACGGCCTAACGGCGTGCGGGACCGCAGCCCAGCTTCATGGAGACGGTTGCGAATGGTCCTCGCCGATACCCCAGGAGAAACAGTGTCCCTAATTTGCTGGGAAGTGGCGGTGCGGTCCCCTACGGCACTGCGTAGGATCCTACGGTCTTGGCGTGCATCCGTGCGTCGCTGCGGTCCGGTCCCAGGTCGACGGGCACGTGCACCTTCCGCCGACCACTGGCGACAACATCGATGTACTGTGGAGACCTCACGCCCCACGTGTTGAGCAATTCGGCGGTACGTCCACCCGGCCTCCCGCATGCCCACTATACGCCCTCGTTCAAAGTCCGTCAACTGCACATACGGTTCACGTCCACGCTGTCGCGGCATGCTACCAGTGTTAAAGACTGCGATGGAGCTCCGTATGCCACGGCAAACTGGCTGACACTGACGGCGGCGGTGCACAAATGCTGCGCAGCTAGCGCCATTCGACGGCCAACACCGCGGTTCCTGGTGTGTCCGCTGTGCCGTGCGAGTGATCATTGCTTGTACAGCCCTCTCGCAGTGTCCGGAGCAAGTATGGTGGGTCTGACACACCGGTGTCAATGTGTTCTTTTTTCCATTTCCAGGAGTGTATGTTCATGATACTTTTTTCAAAATGGTTCAAATGGCTCTAAGCACTATGGGACTTAACATCTGAGGTCATCAGTCCCCTAGATTTAGAACTACTTAAACCTAACTAACCTACGGACATCAGACACATCCATGCCCGAGGCAGGATTCGAACCTGTGATCGTAGCACCAGCACGGTTCCAGACTCAAGCGCCTAGAAACGCTCGGCCACACTGGTATGCAAACTTTTTTTTTCGCCACAAAAACAATCACATGAGCGTCCTTCTCAATCTGACTGTAGTTTCTCTGAGCCACTGTCAGTGTTTTTGTTGCAAACTCTACTGTCAGTTCAAATCTTGTTCACTAGTGGATGCTGCAATTGGGATGTAAATCTTTTTCTCCTAGTAGAACATGGAATTGCTTGATGTCTTTGGAAGGTGGAAGGTTTTTAATTGCTTCTTTGGGTTGTGGCCTTGACTCTGTGCCATATACTTCGTAAGTATTGTACTTGATGCTGAAAGAATATGCATTTGTTTTCGTTACATTTTAAATTTACCACTTGTAAAATTAAAATTCTGTAGCAGTTCTTCCAGAGTTTTCCTGAGACAATGATTTCAGAGGTTTTGATGCTTTCTGATTTAAAGTTTCTAAAAATCGCTGGAACAAACTCGGAGCGCTAGCTATTCCAAATGGTAATCTACTGTGGCATGGAGAAAATGGACTCTTTAAAATCATGAACCTCCGAGTTTGAACGTTCAAAATGACTTCTAAATAAGAGATCAAGTTTTGCAAAGTAAACACGACCATCCCATTTAGACATTTAGTTAGTCTGCTTTCAGAACGGGGTGAAAATGAATGGGTTTTGTGCTATGATTGTTGGGTTAAAGTCTACACAGATCCGTAATGTGGTGTTCTGTTTCTGTACTACCACAATTGGCATTGCCCATGGACTATTGCTTATGGCTTCTAGAGTACTATTCTGTTCTATGCAGTCAAGTTTGTGCCTGACTTTATCCTTGGACACAAAGGAAATGCTACGTGCTTTAAGAAAAGCATTCAGCTTCAGCTTGATGTGTGCCTAGTAATTTTTAATGCTGTTTGTTGCTTCTGAAAGCATATAATAATTTTTTTGCAACAGTTTTCGTAACTTTTCTGCTCGAACTTCAGTACGAATCTTGAGCCGTTCGTGCGTTCATATGGGTTATGGCCATTCGTTGCTCTTTTTTGATCTTTGTTTCTTAGCTACGGTACTTCTGACGTCCCTCTGGGGGCAACCTTGCGGCTCCCTGAAGCCATTTTAATCCCACGCGTGGGTCTCTGTGGATGTTGCCTTGATGGCTGTTTCGGACGGTAACAGGTCGTTCGTCGCGGAAAGATGTCTGCTCAGCATGTTATCGTTGGCGATAGCTTACCATGTCTACGCTATTTGACTGTGGATTGTGTCTCCTTAGTTGACGCAATTCTCATTTCTCCTAGCTTGGTTGGTGGACTTGGTCCCACTAGCATTCTTTATTTCGCCAAGATTCATCATAGAAATAAATGGTGAGCACCATTTTTGGATGCCAGTAAGTGTTGGACCCGCAAACCTATGTTCGTTGCTTTAAAACTGTATGTGCGGTTTGCTGTAAATGTTCAGGCATCAAAATTGTTTCAAGACATTTGTACCTTCAGTTAACTGGTTAACTTTAAGCTCGTATGGGTTAAACAGGCAGAGTTCTATATCTCTCTCTCTCTCTCTCTCTCTCTCGCTGTCGCGGTGTACACACAACACAATGTAAACAAACATAACGTCATCGCCTAGCATGGGGATGGAACAAACAGCTCTCGGTGTTCACAGTGTTCACAATACGATAACTCGTAAACTAACTGCACTAGCTTCCGGCAACAAACGCCGCTGGAATTGTAGTTTATACTATTTTTGTATTTTACTATCAATAGGCATTGTCCCTAGAGGGGCATGAAAGGGAAGCAGTGGTTGGGAAGGGAGTGAGACAGGGTTGTATCCTCTCCCCGATGTTATTCAATCTGTATATTGAACAAGCAGTAAAGGAAACAAAAGAAAAATTTGGAGTAGGTATTAAAATCCAGGGAGAAGAAATAAAAACTTTGAGGTTCGCCGATGACATTGTACTTCTGTCAGAGACAGCAAAGGACTTGGAAGAGCAGTTGGACAGTGTCTTGAAAGGAGGGTGTAAGATGAACATCAACAAAAGCAAAACGAGGATAATGGAATGTAGCCGAATTAAATCGGGTGATGCTGAGGGAATTAGATTAGGGAATGAGACACTTAAAGTAGTAAAGGAGTTCTGCTATTTGGAGAGCAAAATAACTGATGATGGTCGAAGTAGAGAGGATATAAAATGTAGACTGGCAATGGCCAGGAAAGCGTTTCTGAAGAAGAGAAATTTGTTAACATCCAGTATAGATTTAAGTGTCAGGAAGTCGTTTCTGAACGTATTTGTATGGAGTGTAGCCATGTATGGGAGGGAGTGAAACGTGGACAATAAATAGTTTGGACAAGAAGAGAATAGATGCTTTCGAAATGTGGTGCTACAGAAGAATGTTGAAGATTAGGTGGGTAGGTCACGTGGTCACGTAACTAATGAGGAGGTACTGAGTAGGATTGGGGAGAAGAGAAGTTTGTGGCACTACTTGACTAGAAGAAGGGATCGGTTGGTAGGACATGTATTGAGGCATCAAGGGATCACAAATTTAGCATTGGAGGGCAGTGTGGAGGGTAAAAATCGTAGAGGGAGACCAAGAGATGAATACAATAAGCAGATTCAGAAGGATGTAGATTGCAGTAGGTACTGGGAGATGAAGGAGCTTGCACAGGATAGGTTAGCATGGAGAGCTGCATCAAACCAGTCTCAGGACTGAAGGCCACAACAACAACAACGGGCATTGTCCCATTTACAAATTTGTAACTGTTGTAAATAACTGCACTTTCGTCAGCGTCTCAAAATCTGTATGTTGGCTGTATATACGCTCCCTTGCGTGCAATTCAGTTCTGCGAAAACCGCGTATCGATAGTGCCTTCCACGTCCGAAATACATGCGGCGCAAGTGTTAGGTGATTCAACCTGTGTACAGGAATAAACTACATATTGCACACGGGTCTTTGGCACTGGCACGAGAATCTTTTCTTTTTCAAGTTCATTAATTTGTGCAGGTTCGCTGTGAATATCGCCTGAATTTTCATTATAAATCATTTTCGTGTGCCTAAGTGTCTTTTTCCACTGCCTGATGTACTCTCTCTTATTACAGGAATTGAATTATGCCTTTCAAAAGAAACAACTTCCTCGTTTGTGGTTAATTCCACAGTGTGCTCACGATTCAAACATTGCATTAGCGAAATTGTTTAGGGAATGTTGCTTACGTTGTCTTCTTTACATGGCCTGTAATTTCCTCGCACGGCCGATCTGTTCTCTTGGCCAGGTCGGTTGCTGGTGCACCATTAACACGTTAGTAGCATAGCAACGTATTGCGTCAGCGAATAATTGCAGCTGTTCATGTGCCCGTATTAATGGTAGACAGTCTTCCGAAGACCGAGTAGCTGAGCCAAGCAGGTCTTTCTTTAATTGACTCTATGGCGAGTGCATGATTAGCATGTTTCTAACTAGGGAATCTGCATAAGACTGTTTACGTCTTGCAGTGAAACGTACTCTCTTTAATTAAGTTAGCTTCAAGTTTGAGCTTATAATGTATCTTACATATATGATGACGACTTACTTGTTATGGTTTACGTATGTTACCATTTTTATTACCGTTTTTTACTGCTTCATATCCATTGTTCACTCATTTTGCCTCTGTACCATTGCCTTGCTGTCTAATTCATCATACATTTTAAACGTCTCTAAGGTTAAGGATTGTTTTTCTCCCATTCGTTTACTTGTTTCTCCTCTAACCATCTCTCCATATCATTAGTGTTTTGTACAAAGTATAGAGCTCAACCTGATCATTTTGTTTTGCTGTTTCACTACTTACATTCCTAAACTCACATTTTAGATTTGTGATGATTTTTTATATATTCTGTTTACATCACTTGAGCCCACAACATATAATATATATTAGGAAGATTTCCTTAGCATGGTTAATGTTACAATAAATTTTTTATTTTTTTCTTATCACTTGTTCATTCATTTTGCCCATGTTGAATTCTTTTATTGGCTGAAACATTACATATTGTTACATATCTGAGATTTATCTAGCTTGACGGTCTACCAAAGTCCGTTTATGTTCCGTTATCACCTTAAATAAAGTATTGTAAGCACTTGGGCAAGTCAGTCAAGATTTACCGTATGTTCGCTAATAATGACGTCAATTTACGCCTCCAGACTTCCGGCGTGACCGTCCACTCACAAGTTAACATTCTCAAGAGTAAATAAACTATCCTGATGAAAACTACCAGGTGCGCCCAGTTTTACTTTTAAGAGGTAAAATATACCCTGAAAGGTAATGTGGCGTGTTAGGTTTAGAAGGAATAACTTCGAAACGCTGACATATATATATATATATATATATATATATATATATATATATATGTGTGTGTGTGTGTGTGTGTGTGTGTGTGTGTGTGTGTGTGTGTGTTTATATAAAAGTTGATGTGTACTTAATGTTTGAAATTTTGCACGATTCTCCACGTCTATTGACTACTTTTGAAAATTGAGGACTTTTGTTACAAAATAAGTGAAAGAAGCCTTCAAGCCACATACATCGATGTGTAAAATATCTGGTTTCCGAAATACCAATTTTGGAAAATTAGATGCACACAGTTTGCTGTCAGAGTATTTTCAACATACCTACTTCAAATATCTAAACATTAATTATTTGCTAATTACTTATATTACTTATATTTGTTTTATGATTTAAACTGCTATTTTACATTTTGCGTTAGTGATGTATTTTTTTTTTTTTTTTTTGCTTGCAATTTCACAGACATGTATGTTGTTAATTGAAAATAATAGGTAACTCATAATTACGACACATAACCATTACAGTAATGATAATCCGTAAATAAAAACTTAACACGTAACCATGCACATAAAATGGACGAAATTTCTTCACAAATACTACACACAATGTAGAA
This sequence comes from Schistocerca piceifrons, assembly GCF_021461385.2. Classification (NCBI taxonomy): domain Eukaryota; kingdom Metazoa; phylum Arthropoda; class Insecta; order Orthoptera; family Acrididae; genus Schistocerca; species Schistocerca piceifrons. Next base: position 119,588,256 of record NC_060140.1, on the reverse strand, counting down.
CACAATCTAAAATAACATTCAGCAGGATTTTAAATTGTCATGCGTGATCCTCTAAGTACCTCGATTTGTGCCAGGCATATTCCAGTAAATTGACAAGCCTTGGCGAAGAGAATTGATTATCTTCTAGTGGCTACAGCTTCATTGCGCTGTTCCTTAAATGGAGATAGATGTCATAATCATTGAACATAACTAGATATGAAAATCTCCTCACACCGTTCTTCCAACATTGAATGCCGTGTATGTACCACAGTTGTACATGTGCTGTCGAGCGCTCTGGGATTGGAAATGTTAAACAAAAAAAATATTAATAAAAAATGTAAAATAACAACTTAAAACATAATTGAATATAAGTAAAACAAATAATTAGAATAGTAACTAATTTTTAGATATTTCAATTAGATATGTTGAAAATACTCTAACAGCAAATTGTGGACAGCTTATTTTCCAAAAATGGTATTTCAGAAACCAGCTATATTTCACATGGATGTCTGTGGCTTGACATTTATGTCGTAACAAAAGTTTTGATTCTTCAAAATTAATATTCATGAGGCATTTTGCAAAATTTCTAAATATTAAAAGGTATGATGATACAGTTTTCAAGAACATTAATTACACATCAAGTTTTATACGAAAAACATTTTTTATATATATAATCATTTCGAAGATATTCGCTCTAAACCTAGTATGCCAAATTAACTTCAGGGCAAGTTTTACCACTTAAAAGTAAAATAGGACACAAATAAAGAAATACCCATTGTATTATTTTACCCTCTCTATACAGCCGCCAAGTGTCATCTTCCCCTTCTCAGTCGTGGTTGGCATTCATAGTTTGCAGGTGTCCGACGGTGAATACAGTGTTTGGCTTTGGTTTCTTTCTCCTGCGTCCTATCTACTCGGACGTTGCATTTTTAGGGCCATTTGATTATTAGGCCCTCACCTTTTCTCTAGTTCCAATGATTTGGAGCCCTTGCACTGACTGGCGTGACCACATATTATGCACGACCAAATACAATACGTAAGTCGCTTCGTTTCATTAGTCTGCTCTTATGGTTTTTCCAGATATGATATATTATATTTCTTCCCTCCTCTTTTTTGTCTGTTACAGTTTTATACACATGAAGATGGCATTTTGACACCCTGAAACCCGCCGTGGATTGAATAAAACATTATTACAACTGGAGCGGATCTCATTAGATTATTTCATCACTCTAGGATCGTTACTGGTCGGTAGAGCTGACACGAAAGTATTACTGAACAATTCACGGGAGTTGAGATCTACTCACGAAATCCTGTTGTATAATTTTAGTGGACATTCATTGGAAGGAGACCGTGCGACAGTTGTTCTTCCATAATCGACATCGAAATAAGTGTCCAAGAAATAGAAAAGCAACTGAAATCACTCAACAGAGGAAAGTCCACTGGACCTGACGAGATACTAATTCGATTCTACACAGAGTACGCGGAAGAACTTTCCTCCCTTCTAACAGCCGTGTACCGCAAGTCTCTAGAGGAACGGAAGGTTCCAAATGATTTGAAAATAGCACAGGTAGTTCCAGTTTTCAAGAAGGGTCGTCGAGTGGATGCGCAAAACTATAGGCCTATATCTTTGACATCGATCTGTTGTAGAATTTTGGAGCATGTTTTTTGCTCGCGTATTATGTCATTTCTGGAAACCCAGAATCTACTCTGTAGGAATAAACATGGATTCCGGAAAAAGTGATCGTGTGAGACCCAACTCGCTTTATTTGTTCAAGAGACTCAGAAAATATTAGATACAGGCTCCCAGGTAGATGCCATCTTCTTTGACTTCCGGAAGGCGTTCGATACAGTTCCGCACTTTCGCCTGATAAACAAAGTGGAAGCCTACGGAATATCAGACCAGCTGTGTGGTTGGATTGAAGAGTTTTTAGCAAACAGAACACAGCATGTTGTTCTCAATGGAGAGACGTCTGCAGACGTTAAAGTAACTTCTGGCGTGCCACAGGGAAGTGTTATGCTACCATTGCTTTTCACAATGTATATATATATATATATATATATATATATATATATATATATATATATATATATATATATATATATATATAACTTGGTAGATAGTGTCGGAAGTTCCATGCGGCTTTTCACGGATGATGCTGTAGTATACAGAGAAGTTGCAGCACCAGAATATTGCAGCGAAATGCAGGAAGATCTGCAGCGGATAGGCACTTGGTGCAGAGAGTGGCAACTGACCCTTAACATGGACAGATGTAATGTATTGCGAATACATAGGAAGGAGGATCCTTTATTCTATGATTATATGATAGCGGAACAAACACTGGTAGCAGTTACTTCTGTAAAATATCTGGGAGTATGTGTACAGGACGATTTGAAGTGGAATGATCATGTAAAATTAATTGTTGGTAAGACGGGTGCCAGGTTAACATTCATTGGGAGAGTCCTTAGAAAATGTAGTCCATCAACAAAGAAGGTGGCATACAAAACACTCGTTCGACCTATACTTGAGTATTGTTCATCAGTGTGGGATCCATACCAGGTCGGGTTGACAGAGGAGATAGAGAAGATCCAAAGAAGAGTGGCGCGTTTCGTCACAGCGTGATAGCGTTACGGAGATGTTTAGCAAACCCAAGTGGAAGACTCTGCAAGAGACGCGCTCTGCATCGCTGTGTAGCTTGCTGTCCAGATTCCGAGAGGGTGCGTTTGTGGATGAGGTATCGAATATATTGCTTCCCCCTATTTGTACCTCCCGAGGAGATCACGAATGTAAAATTAGAGAGATTCGAGCGCGCACAGAGCCACTCCCGCGAACCATACGCGACTGAAACAGGAAAGGGAGGTAATGACAGTGGCACGTAAAGTGCTCTCCGCCACACACCGTTGGGTGGCTTGCGGAATATAAATGTAGATGTAGGTGTAGATTGCATATCTCGCAAAGGTAACACGAGAGTGAAGTGAGAGCGATTAGGGCGCATGGGAAGGCGCACAGGGAGTGATTTCTGTGTCATTGGGTTCACGCGCGGAACTGAGAGGTAGTCTGGTTTGGAGGGTGAGTCTGGCAGCCAGCGTCCTGCCAGTGGAGGAGGTGGGCGGGGAGGGGGGGAGTAGGAAGGAGGGGGAGATAATCCGCCACCAGAGTGGCCTTGCATTTGGTGCAGGCGGCGGCCCTGGGGCCTCGTATTGATTCCGTCTGGCGTGACTCTCTTGTAAGACTGCGTCGAGGCCTGGACGGTCACCATAAACGAAATCAGGCCACAAGTGGGCACCTAAGTCTCTGACGCCATCCTAACCACCGTAGTACATCAGAATACTACATAAAATACAGGGTGTTTCAAAAAGAAAATACATATTTCGAACGCATATATTTACTACTTTGGAAGACAGACAGCTACGAAACTTGGTACACGTATTTACGGATCTCTCAAGATTAGACTGCAAATACTCAGTATGCCCTCCACGAGCGAGGCGAACAATATCGTATCGATACTCGAATTCCTCCTTTAGTCGAGTAAGCATGTTCATCGCCACTGATGTTAACGCAGTACGGATTCGGTCCTTCAACTCTTCTACTGTGCTATGGTAGTTTTGGTGCATAAACGTTGTCCGCAGTGAAATCCCACATGAAGACTTCCTAGTAATCAGGTTCGTCCTCCTTGTTTCCTTGCAGGAAATAAGGAATATACATGTAAATAACGGCACAATATGTGTACTCTTTTACAGAAGATAGTTGTAAAAAAGCTAGAAAACAGTAATGCTAGACAAAGTGGTAGACAAATTTACTTCAATATCTCCTTAAGCTGGCTTCCCTGATCCCAGGTTCCCTACCTCAAATTGTTCAGTGGAGCATTCTCTCTGTCCTGTTACATTTTTGCACGCTCTTACGGAAACAATCCTCTAGACACATTTATGTACGTCTTCTGTGCATAAACAGTGCTATATTTTCACCTGGTGACCAAAACTGCAACTAAATTTCTTTCCAGCGTAAATCGGTTCCGCATTAATGCATGAGAATATCTACCCAGTTCCGCTGATATTTCACTGCCATGCGATAATTTGACTCCACATTGGACCTCTGTGAGTATCTGCACTACAATTATAACCACCTGGTACTTTGCAGATTGCCGACTTTTGTCCGTTCAAAGGAAATAAATCCGTTTAAAAAAAATATTCTTGGAACTTTTGGGACGGAATCCATATTTATCTTTCCACTTTTTCATTGGAAAGATAAGCAATAAATGTATTGTGCATTGATAGGGGGTCAGTGCAACGTTAGGAGAGTGGACGCTACCGCTACTGATCAAGTTATCCGCTGTAAACCAGCTCCTTTCTCCAGCCACCCCTCACCCCCGCCTCTTCCCTCCCCCCCTCCGCTGCTCCTCCCACCCCATTCCTCTGCCTCTGCTCCGTTGTGAGTTTGCATTCGACAAGTTGCCTTCTAGCAGCGGGTGGTTCGGTTCAGGGATTGACTGAGAGCCGGAAACACGTCGCGTCGCTTTTGTGTGTCCCGCCATTAGGGGCGGAAGACAAGCGAGGATTGGAAGCATTTGTCACGGCCGCGCTGCGCAGTTCATCACGGGCGCCCCCTTTACAAACAACCTCTCCCTGCTCCCTGCTTCTGTAGGAACAAGAGATTTTTCACTGACAAGGTGCTCTCGCAGAAACAATACCGTTTTTTCTATTTGTTTTCTTTTACAAATTTTGGTTCTGTATCGAACGATCTGTGAGACAGAAAGCAAACATTCTTTCTGTCGGTTGTGAAAATTTACTTATTATGTAGAAACGTAAAAAACAGTAAGATTGTGCAGCACATGATCTGTTGCGTCTGTGTCACCAACCATTGGCTGTAAAGAAACTGCCTTGGAGTTAAGACGTAGAGTGAATAAAAATTGCGACAAGACAAGTAAACTGAGGTGACAAAACTCAAGTGATGCCTCCTAATATCGTGTAGTATCTCCTTTTGCCCAGTGAAGTGCAGCAACTCGTCGTAGCATGGACTCAACATGTAACTTGAAGTCAAATGTAGAAACATTGAACTGTGCTGCCTCTATAGCCCTCCACAGTTGCAAAAGTTTTGCCATTGCAGGATTTTGTGCACGAACTGACCTCTACATCATCTGACATAAATGTTTGATGGGATCCATGTCGCGTGATCTGGACAGCCAAATCATTCGCTCGAATTCTGCAGAATTTTCTTCAAACAACTCGCAAACAGTTGTGGCCTGGTGGCATGGCACATTGTCATCCATAAAAATTCCACCCTTGTGTGGGAGTATGAGGTCCATGAATGACTGCATATGGTCTCCAAGTAGCCGAACATAGCCATTTCCACCACAGGACTCAGTACATTCATGTAAACACAGCCCACACCATTATTGAGCCATCACCAGCATGCGCAGTGTCTTGTTAACAACCCGGGTCCATGCCTTTGTGGGGTCTGCGCCACACTCGAACTCTACCGTCAGCTCTTACCAACTGAAATCGGGGCTCAACTGACCAGGCCACGGTTTTCCAGTCGTCTAGGGTCCAACCGATATGGTCATGATCCAAGGAGAGGCGTTACAGGTGATGTCGTGCTGTTAACAAAGGCACTGGCGTTAGGCATCTACTACCATAGCCCATTAACGCCAAATTTCGACAAAATACCCGAACTTTTACTTCCTCGTACGTCCCACATTAATTTCTGCAGTTATTTTGTGCAGTGTTGCTTGTCAGTCAACACCGACAGCTCTACGCAAACGCCGCTGCTTCGGGCGTTAAGTGAAAGCCGTCGTCCACAGCGTTGTCTGTGATGAGACGTAATGCCTGAAATTTTGTTTTCTCGGCACGCTTTTGAAACTGTGGTCTTGGAATACTGAATTCCCTAGCGATTTCCGAAATGGAATGTCCCATGCATCTAGCTCCAGCTACCATCAATTCTTTATGTTTGAACGAAGTTGTCTGGGCCACTAAAGATACATTCATTTTCTTATTACAGAAATTCACATGCAAACCAGAAAGTGGATTAGCAAATTTTAAAGATTCACACTCTTGCAGATAATGTAGCTTCAAAATAAAGTCCAACTCCACATTCCCAGCTTTGCAGTTAATAATTTTCTTTTCTGCTAAAGTATTATGAACTAATTTGAACATATGGCGTGTATCAACGATTGCGTCGACATTAGTATCATTGGCAGGATGCTTGAAGTAGGGGGCAAAATTTTCCAGATTTAGTGAGCACACAAGATTTTTCAGGGTCTGAATGTTCACAGCAACACCATCACACATGAGCCACGTTACAGAGGAAATTACGAAAATGGGCCACGAGTAGTGGTATTTTCTTTTCTTAAAAGCATAGTACTTAAACAGAAATGGATAACTGCAATACACTGTGTAAACTTCCAGGTTACACAGAATTTGAAGGTAAGTTCAGAGTCTGTACAATTCAGTTAGATTGTGTCGGGGTGTGTCTGCTTTAATATAGTGAGCATGAGCTACTTATCATGTGTTAAGGTAGCATGATGTCTAGTCGTTCAGTAACAATCATGTGTTTAAGTTAGCATGATGTTCAGTTGTTCAGTAACAATGTGATTTCGTTTGACTTGCTGCCTTTCCCTATCAGAGTAAGTCCACTGTATACAGTATTGAATCACTGGCAGACTGTGATTTAGCTATGCAGGAATATCTTAAGCTTTATAACTTAAAATACTGAGTGAATATTAGTCGATTTGTTCTCAAAGTAACCGACCCTAACCCCATGCTTGCGTTAGTACTTGGTGGCATCATTTCCCTTGGGCTTTATCGTATGTAGCTGATAAAAGCTTTTCTCGTTATTTCGATGTCTGCGAGCTCCAGTGAGGACCTTGTTCTGAGACGTTACGCAGCGAAGAAGTATTTTGTGCCTCTTCTGAAAACTTGCATTAAACCAGGACCCATACCATCGATTCTACCTAACTCTGAGTTACCTTCAATTAGCTTCTTGTTTGAGGGAAAGCGGAAATGAGAGATGGGAGCGACTGGAAAACAGCCAGTGAGCAACTCATGCCCAGTACGAACAAGAAAGACGTTGCGCGGACTTTAAGTGTTCTCTTAAGTGCTTGGAGGAGATCAAGCTGCCCAAAGATTGGCATATTATAAAGTCACTTTGAGCCATTAGTTTTGTTCTAATAGAAACAACGAATATTCCTACACTATCGTGTTCTGTTCTGGAGTACGTAGTTACAGTACATGTTGCTAAAAATGTAATCACAAAACTTGGTACAAGGAAGTTCCCAGAAACTATAATCAATTTAAATGGCTTAATTGACGTTATTGATAACTTGGAAAACTTCACTAGAAAGAACACAGATACTTCAGTAACAGATCACTTGCTATCCATAAACAGATATTTAAAAAAATATGGCACAATTTTTTGATGAGACTGTAAGTAGCAAGATTAATTTTTTATGTGAGCAAGTGAATTTAATGGGTATCCAAAAGAACCATTACAGATACTTGTCAGATTTATTACATTCTGCAGTATTATATTTCCAGTATCACCAGCGCTTGCAAGTTTACAAGAAGTACACACTATATTTTACCACCCCATCTTAATACATTGCATAAGATTTCTTCACATCTTCAAACAAACTCAGCAGCTTGACAGCTATGTGGCAGCTTTCTGTTGTATACAAAACAGAACTCAGAGTTTCTTTGTGAATCAGATCATGGTGTTTCTCTAATGGTTAATGAAATTCACTTGAAGTCTTGGACTTGGACTTGACAGGAGGTGACATTTTGGTACTGTATTCAATTCTAAAAGTGTGGCAACTTGTACTGTGTTTTTGTGATACAAAGTTTGCTTTCTTCATATAAAGATGTAGTTCACATTCTTCCAGTGAGAAGCACAAATGCTGAAGAACTCTCCACCATAATGAAGAAAATAGTTTCTGGACTACATGCAATGGTTTTAAGGTAGTCTGCATTGTTAGTGAAACCAATTCAATTAACAGGCAGGTAGTGTCCTTCTTTGTTTCCCTTCACAAACTCCCAGTTGTATACAGACACCCTTGTGAAGACAATCAAACTCTTCTTTTATGTTTTGGATTCTGTTCACATATTAAAATGTGTCAGAAACAATTGAATCAATAAAAGGTCCTGATCAGCCAATAAAGTATCCCCAGTTTGAAACAGTTTCAGAAAGTTCATAATTGCTTATGGCCAAGTTATTTGCAATTAAAATGCTAAGTGAAATAGAGAGTACACAGATAATGAAATTTGCCAACAAACTTAATATAGTCTCTTTATACAAGCAACCTCGAACGACAAAATGTCAAAATAATGCTTAATATTTTCAGTGATATTACTGTCCAAGGTTTGTTAAACTTGGGGGAACATCAATTAAACCGTTCCAGATCACTGTGAAGTTCATTAAATTAATTTGTACATGGTGGAGTATTTTAAATGTTAGCTTACCTGGTAGAGATAACCGTTTCAAGGTTGCACAGCAGAAACCACTCTCTAGCACAAGTGTTAAAATATCAGATATTCAGAAAGATTTTTATCATGGATGGATATATCTAAACACTGTCCTGATGATATATTTGGATCATCCAGTAACACACATTAGGCCACTTTGCATACCACTCACGCTCTTCTACGAATGACCAAACATTGCACTGAGGGCTTGAATTTTAAATATCTTATGCCAGGAAGGTTCAGGCAGATCCCCTAGAAGCCAGATTTGGAAAATATCGAACAGTGACAGGATTTCAGTATTTAGTATCCTTGAGACAGATATTTGAAACTGAATCCAAGCTAAGAATGCAGGTCCTGCCGTCCTTGAAAATTTCATGAGTCCTTGGAGAAACTGGAATAGATTTAGATTCTTTTGAAACTGACTGTGTAGATGATGTCACCTTACCACCACCAAACTTCAGCAGTGTAATGGATTTCAGTGAGGAAAAAATTCTGTTTGTTCAGGAATACTTGCCTGTTGTCACATAACTTGTCAGATACTGCGCCACAATTATTCTTAATAAGCTGGGATGTGAGGCATGTAAAACTTATTTAGTACTAGGCAAAACATTATCAGTAACAGAAAATGATGAAGGCTATGAACTAGTAAGAAAGGTGGTCAGAGATGGATTGTATTGTCCTAATAATAAGGTTATTAATGCTGTTATTTTCATGTATTTGGTTGTTAAAAACTCGGTATGTGGAGAAGATGAACACCGCTTCATGATATAGTTTTCCCAGAGAAATTTAGTTGCAAGGTTAGCTGTTGACGCGATTAAAAGAGAAGACCTCTTCCTAAGGGAGGTTTTCTTGTAGTCATGTAGATCACACAGACGACAAAAGTCTTCAGTGTAGTAAAATAGCGTGTAATACGTTTCTCAATAATTATGTTAAAAAAATTACTATAGCCATAACGTCAATAGCAGCAAAAACAGAAAACTGCAATTGTAAAGTATTTTGGAATGAATTTTGTGACAGGTTAGCAAGCATTTACATTTCTCATTTTCACCTCGTTCCTACTTTTCTCTTCTCGATATGTGTAACTGCATTGTTAACACCGAATGTGCATAAAACTAGACCTACATTTCACTTACAAAGACTTCGTTTCATTAATAGCAGTATTCTGGTACCTATCTGACAGTTCTGATGACACAAACAGACAAAGGTGTAAGATTAATAAAATCCCTCTTTTTCCCTTGTTGGTTAAAAATTGATTACACGAGTGCTTATAATTAAACTGTTTTGGGCAACAATCTCTATGCGATCTTTTGTTAGTCGTTTATGTCCCAGTCGAGCCGTAGTTGGCTCATGTTATGCGTTGTATTAAACATTGGTTGCTATTGCGTGTTTAGTCTCGCACGGTTATCCCGATTATGCTGTTATCCTCTCTTCCTGTAGGTGGCAGCAACAGTGTGTATCGATATTCGCACCTTGGACTGTCTTTGGCCTGGCGCTTATAGTTTCCAGCTGGGCCATGTGCAGGAAGTTGGTCGGTTGGCGTGGAGCAGCAGGGAAATAGTTTGACAGCCCCATGTATAATTGGTTGTTGGCGCCAATACCTTCTACGTTGTTCCATTGATCTCACTGTCGTGTGCTGGTTGGGTGAAGCGGAAGTTATCTTGTCGGTGGGTCCATTGACTGTGTGTCGGTTGGGTTGGCGGCGGATCAACAATGATTGGGCCGACTGCTTGTCTCACCTAAGCGAGCACTAGTGTGTGACTTCCAGGACGACCCTTGGAACTTCTGAGCGCCCTTGGGTGTGCTGCCTTTTCTTGTTTGTTCTTGTTGTTTGTACTTGTATGGCTTCTAGCCGATTTTTAGATTAAGGTTGTTTTGCCCTTAAGGCGTCAGATGGTTTGGGCCTTCAGCCTAATTAAGACTTGTTTTACGTAAAGCCTTTGGTGCTTTTTAAATTAATGTTACTGAGTCTTAAGTGTTGGGCCTTCAGCCGATTTTGAATTTAAGTTGTTCTGCTCTTAAGGTGTTAGATGGTTTGGACATTCAGCCGAATTAAGAACTGTTTTACATAAAACCCTTGGCATTTTTAAAATTTATTGGTTCTTAAGTGTTGGGCCTTCAGCTGATTTTGAATTTAACTTGTTTGCTCTTAAAGTGTCAGATTTTTTGGACCTCCATCCTAATTAAGGAACTGTTTTAAGATAAGGCTTTGCTTATAAACTTTTGATTTTGGTTGAGCTTTAAGTTATTGGCTTTCAGCCGTTTTCTAATTAAAGTGGTCTTGCTCTTAAGGCATGAGATTTGTACGGCGCATTCAGCCGCTAAGTATGTTACAAAACTAAAGCTGTTTTTTTTTAATTTTATTGGCTCTTGTAATGTTTGATCAAATAAAAGGTTGTGTGTTCGAGTGTAACAGACGGCCGCTAATTTTGGCCACTTTCCACAACTTAAACTACCTGTCCTGTCCTGCGGGTTTAGCAGAGCGTCTCACCAGTGAACTACATTTTTGTTGAAGTAATTAAACTTACGATCTCAAGTATAATTACGTCATCCTGTCTACTTTCTTGGGAAGTAGTAAAATTTTGCGTCTGATCTCAAACACAATAGATGGAAATCACAGTGTATTGTAACCAGAGTATCAAGCATTTTGCGCTGTAGCATACAGGAGCGGTACAATTTCTTTGTAGATGATGAACGGCACAGTTTCCTTGTAAATGACACAGTCGAGAACTAAGTCGTCGTTATGCTTTCAGGAGGGAAGAACACGCTCTTGCGCTGATGCTGGTTTGCAGCGACAGCCTAGCGGCGATGACGTCACAGTTGCGCCGGGAGGCCTGTGTGTACAGTGTTGCGCTGCCTGGCTGCAGCAGCGGGTGACGTAGCGACCCTGACCCACTGCTGTAGCGTTGTGGCTGGTGAAATGACGTAGTATGGCTCGGCTGGCCCCACAGCAGCAGCAGTTCTGTGGCTCGTGTCTCACAGCAGGCTGCCCTGATGTGGGGTCGAACTGCAGACCGCGTGCAGCGTGACGGAAGTGTCATAGCCCCCTGACGATAGTGCTGTGGTACTAACACAAGAGGCGTGTCAACGTGACCAGCTCGCCTCACAACGCTTAGTGGCCGCGTTCTGTTTAGTAATTCATAACAAATACACTACTGGCCATTAAAATGGCTACACCAAGAAGAAATGCAGATGATCAACGGGTATTCATTGGACAAATATATTATACTAGAACTGACATGTGATTACATTTTCACGCGATTTGGGTTAATAGATCCTGAGAAATCAGTACCCAGAACAACCACCTCTGGCCGTAAGAACGGCCTTGATACACCTGGGCATTGAGTCAAACAGAGCTTGGATGGTGTGTACAGGTACAGATGCCCAAGCAGCTTCAACACGATACCACACTTCATCAAGAGTAGTGACTGGCGTATTGTGACGAGGCAGCTGCTCGGCCACCATTGACCAGACGTTTTCAATTGGTGAGAGATCTGGAGAATGTGCTAGCCAGGGCAGCACTCGAACATTTTCTGTATCCAGAAAGGTCCGAACAGGACCTGCAACTTGCGGTCGCGCATTATCCTGCTGAAATGTAGGGCTTTGCAGGGATTGAATGAAGGGTACAGCCACGGGTCGTAACACATTTGAAATGTAACGCCCATTGTTGAAAGTGCCGTCAATGCGAACAAGAGGTGACCGAGACGTGTAACCAATGGCGCCTCATACCATCACGCCGGGTGATACGCCAGTACGGCGATGACGAATACACGCCTCCAATATGCATTCACGGCGATGTCGCCAAACACGGAAGCGACCATCATGATGCTGTAAACAGAACCTGGATTCATCGGAAAAAATTAAGTTTTGCCATTCGTGCACCCAGGTTCGTCGTTGAGTACACCATCGCAGGCGCTCTTGTCTGTGATGTAGCGTCAAGGGTAACCGCAGCCATGGTCTCCGAGCTGATAGTCCATGCTGCTGCAAACGTCGTCGAACTATTCGTGCAGATGGTCTTTGTATTGCAAACGTCCCCATCTGTTGACTCAGGGAGCGAGACGTCGCTGCACGATCCGTTACAGCCATGCGGGTAAGATGCCTGTCATCTCGACTCCTAGTGATACGAGGTCGTTGGGATCCAGCACGGTGTTCCGTATTACCGTCCTGAACCCACCGATTCCATATTCTGCTAACAGTCATTGCATCTCGACCAACGCGAGCAGCAATGTCGCGATACGATAAACCGCAATCGCGATAGGCTACAATCCGACCTTTATCAAAGTCGGAATCGTGATGGTAAGCATTTCTCCTCCTTACACGAGGCATTACAACAACGTTTCACCAGGCAACGCCGGTCAACTGCTGTTTGTGTATGAGAAATCAGTTGGAAACTATCCTCATGTCAGCACGTTGTAGGTGTCGCCACCGGCGCCAACCTTGTGTGAATGCTCTGAAAAGCTAATCATTTGCATATCACAACATCTTCTTCCTGACTGTTAAATTTCGCGTCTGTAGCACGTCATCTTCGTGGTGTAGCAATTTTAATGCCCAGTAATGTACGTTTACCTGTGGCTGGATACGGTGTAATGTATCTCCTACTTCACGTCTTTCTCACAGAATAAGGTTGCACTGTGGTCCATCCGGACATAGAAATCGCAGTTATTGTGATCCTATTCGGACATATAATTTTGGCTTGAAATTGAAGCCATTAACAACGTACACTATGTGGTCACAAGTATCCGGACCCCCCCCCCCCCCCCCCCCCCAGAACAGACGTTTTTCATATTAGATGCATTTTGCTGCCACCTACTGCCAGGTACCGCGTTTCAGCGACCTCAGTAGTCATTAAACATCGTGAGAGAGCAGAATGGGGCGCTCCGCGGAACTCACGGACTTCGAACGTGATCAGGTTATTGGTTGTCACTTGTGTGATTCGTCTGTACGCCAGATTTCCACTCTGCTAAACATCCCTGTGTTTACTGTTTCCGTGGAAACGTGAAGGGACACGTACAGCACAAAATCTTAGAGCCCGACCTTGTCTGTTAAGTGACGCCCGCATCTCGTGGTCGTGCGGTAGCGTTCTCGCTTCCCACGCACGGGTTCCCGGGTTCGATTCCCGGCGGGGTCAGGGATTTTCTCTACCTCGTGATGGCTGGGTGTTGTGTGCTGTCCTTAGGATAGTTAGGTTTAAGTAGTTCTAAGTTCTAGGGGACTTATGACCACAGCAGTTCAGTCCCATAGTGCTCAGAGCCATTTGAACCAATTTTTTGTTGTTGACTGACCGACACCACCGACAGTTGAAGAGGAACCGGCCGGTACGTACGAGCTGTTCCAGGCGCTTCAGTCTGGAACTGCGCAACCTCTACGGTCGCATGTCCGAATCCTGCCTCGGGCATGGATGTGTGTGATGTTCTTAGGTTAGTTAGGTTTAAGTAGTGATAGTTCTAGGGGACTGATGACCTCAGATGTAAAGTCCCATAGTGCCAACAGCCATTTAGTTCAGGACGCTCGAAATGTGTACTCGGCAGACATCTGTCCATACCATCACACAGGAATTCCAGACTGCATCAGGATCCACTGCAAGTACTATGACAGTTAGGTGGGGGGTGAGAAAACTTGGATTTTATGGTCGAGCTGCTGCTCATAAGCGACACATCACACTGGTAAATGCCAGTTGACGAATCACTTGGTGTAAGGAGCGTAACCATTGGACGATTGAACAGTGGAAAAACGTTGTGTGGAGTAACAAATCACGGTACACGACGTGGTGACCCGATGGCAGGGTGTGGGTATGGCGAATGCCCCGTGAACGTCATCTGCCGGCGTGTGTAGTGCCAACAGTAAAATTCGGAGGCGTAGGTGTTATAGTATGGTCGTGTTTTTCATGGAGGGGGCTTGCATGGCAATATCACAGCACAGGCCTACAGTGATGTTTTAAGCACCTTCTTGCTTCCCATTATTGAAGATCAATTCGGGGACGCACGATTGCATGTTTCTACACGATCGAGCACCTGTTCATAATGCACGGCCTGTGGATGAGTGGTTACACGACAATAACATGCATGTAATGGACTGGCCTGCACAAAGTCCTGACCTGAATCCTGTAGAATACCTTTGGGATGTTTTGGAAAACTGACTTCGCGCCATTCCTCAGCGACCGACATCGATACCTCTCATCAGTGCAGCACTCCGTGAAGAATGGGCTGCAATTCCACAAGAAACGTTCCAGCACCCGATTTAACGTACGCCTGCGAGAGTGGAAGGTGTCATCAAGGCTAAGGGTGGGCCAACACCATATTGAATTCCAGTGTTACCGATGGAGGGCGCGACGAACTTGTAAGTCATTTTCAGCCAGGTGTTCGAATATTTTTGATCACATAGTGTATTTCGAACTCCGTTCAAAGGAAGAAGTTTTTGTAGTGCTCACTTCAATGAATAAGAATAGCCACCGTGGATTTATGAGAAGTTCTCTTTTATGATTTACCAAATAAAGTGTTTCTTCACTTATATCTACCTGGGAGCTTGTTTTGCTGAATAAGTCATTGTAAGATCGCGTGTATTTTGGGGTTACGTGTCGTTTTCGCATGGCATTTTGCTTTTGAACGTGCCGAGGAAAATGTTTTGCTTTGTTCTCACTTTTAATCTCATTAGAAAATCTGGTGATCGGTAACCATTTCTTAGTTAACCATCCGCAAAGTCAGGTGATTTACGAACAGTTTCACGGCCTCGCAACCTGTCATGAAATAATATGCTATTCAATACCGCTTCAACCGCACGCGAGCTATGTGCCGGACATCCGTCATGTTGGAAGTACATCGCCATTCTGTCATGCAGTGAAACATCTTGTAGTAACATCGATACAACATTACGTAGGAAATCAGCATACATTGCACCATTTAGATTGCCATCGATAAAATGGGGGGCAATTATCCTTCGTCCCATAATACCGCACCATACATTAACCTGCCAAGGTCGCTGATGTTCCACTTGTCGCAGCCACCATGGGTTTTCCGTTGCCCAATAGTACATATTATTCCGGTTTTAGTTTCCGCTGTTGGTGAATGACGCTTCGTCGCTAAATAGAACGCGTGCAAAAAATCTGTCATCGTCCCGTAATTTCTCTTGTGCCCAGTGGCAGAACTGTATACGACGTTCAAAGTCGTCGCCATACAATTCCTGGAGAATAGAAATGGTACGGGTGCAATCGATGTTGATGTAGCATTCTCAACACTGACGATTTTGAGATTCCCGATTCTCGCGGAATTTGTCTGCTATTGATGTGCGGATTAGCCGCGACAGCAGCTAAAACACCTACTTGGCCATCATCATTTGTTGCATGTGGTGGTTGACGTTTCACATGTGGCTGAACACTTCCTGTTTCCTTAAATAACCTAACTATCGGGCGAACGGCCCGGACACTTGGATGATGTCGTCCAGGATACCGAGCAGCATACATAGCACACGCCCGTTGGGCATTTTGATCACAATAGCCATACATCAACATGATATCAACCTTTTTTGCAATTGGTAAACGGTCCATTTTATCACGGGTAATGTATCACGAAGCAAATACCGTCCGCACTGGCGGAATGTTACTTGATACCACGTGCTTATAAGTTTGTCACTATTACAGCGCCATCTGTCATAAAAGTGGTATAACTAAAACATTCATACTTCTTTACGTACTACACGAATATGTAATAAGAAATGGGGGTTCCTATTAAAAAAAAAAACGCAAATGATATCCGTTTGACCTATGCAGCGCCATTAAGCGGGCCAACCATAGCCCCTTCAAGCTAGATCAGTTTCGTTCTTTGTAGTTTTTCCGTTTGATGCTTATTTCGTGAGATATTTGGCCCGGTCACTATCAATGGACCATCCTGTATATGCAAGGTACCTTGAAATGTAGACACTTCCGTGCGTTAGCTGCTTTTCCTCTGTGTCTAACGGTCTTCCCACAAGCACATCACATACCTTACAACCTGATGTTTGCGCCTACATGTCCATGTGTTCAGTAGAAGAGATTTGCTTCACAGCAGTGAAGATGAAAAAGTGCTCATAGCTCTTAAGGTACGCATTTGAGAGCCGTGTTTTCTGTACACCTTTTTTTTTGTTTTGGTGTAAGAAACCTGTTCCCAAGTTTCTAAAATGTCATTCTGAAACAGCCTGAAGCGTCGTCAGGCGAATTTTCTCCGATGTTTCGGCAGCGATCTGAAATTTAATTTTTGGAATATGTAGCTGGGGACACCTGAAACAAATATTGCCCGTCCTGTCTTTCATGCGGCGCCCAGTGTCGAAGGAAAACGTGGGACTGTTTCCCGTTACAGAAAAGTTAATTTCAAAGCGGACTCCAGCAGCGACTGAGCAGCGCCGCTGCATGGCGGTTACAGTCAACGCGAGCCACGACGTTGCTAGAGTACTGTTTACTGTTTTTGTCTTACTGGCCCTGTTAACATACGTCGCTGAAACGACAACATGTGCTAACGACATTTAGGAGGGACGCCTTAAACGCTCCTGTTTACATACAGTAGTACCACGGTGATGTAGGTGAAATTGAGGGGTACAAACTGAACAAGACACTATTGTGGTCTATCAAGCTGGGAAAAAGATTGAAACTGGTATACAGGAGGTACCTCAGTTTCAGTGCATGCGCACCGAGTTAGACTTTGACTAAAACCGTGATCGAACATGCGACTACAAAATGTAAAATTGAGGTTTGTGCAAATTTTGCCTCAAAATATTGTGAATTTTAACAGCATATAATTATCAGTTAAATCGTTTCTCTTCGTCTGGCCTTCTTACTGTGAAGCTCCTGTGATTGTACCAAGTGACATGGTGCAGTGGTTAGCACACTGGACTCACATTCGGGAGGACTATGGTTCGAGTCCCTATCGAGCCATCCAGGCTGAGGTTTTCCGTGATTTCCCTAAATCTGTTCCTTGCTTCATTACTGTGCGTGCAAGGTTAAGCTGGATCGAACTCTAAACATAAATGGTATCTGCACAACGTTTATAGACTCTTTTTCCTTTCATTACTGTCATTACGAAATAGCCGAATAAGCCAGTATGTAAGAGAGTGAGGATTTTTGGAAATCAAATGCAGCGGGCATGTATTGTAATTTAAGTGGCTTCTGTAGGCCAGGTTGAGATTATTTTCCAACTTTATAGAAAGCAGTTCTCATGCACAAAATTGTTCGTGTCAGCTTACCCTACGCTACTGTACACTTTGTAAATATAATTCAGTGCCACACCTGAGCATGGAGAAGGGGAGGCACAGATGGAGATAGGGAGGAGCGAATGGACAGAGAGAAGGGGGAGATGGGAAGAGGAAGGGAGGAGAAAATGGCAGAGAGGGGCAGGAGATGAATAGAGAGGTGAGGAGGTGGAGTTGCAAAAAGTGAGTGTGGAGGAGACGATGGACAGAGGGAATGGAGAGAAGGTGGAAGTGTAAGAGGCTTGTGAAACATGGAGGCACGTGGAGGGCAGGTGGTAGGAAAGAGGATGTGAGTAGAGAGATGGAGACAGTGTGAGGTGGAAGGAGGAGAATCTGTGAGGAGGCAGGTGAAATGGAATGGGGAAGGTGAAACAGAGATAGGATGTGAGGAAGCAATACTGTGTGAATGTTTTATGGGGTAACAGATTGTGCCACATAGCCGAATACCACTGATAAATTTAACATCTTCTCTACAGTTATATGGTATAAAACAGCAGAAAGTGAGACACATGTGTGCAATGTATATGAATTACATATACAGTGGCAAAGCTACAGGTAAAAGTCTAATATATATTATAAAAATAGATGTACATACATATGTTCCACATCTCCACATAATTCACTGGATTGCTTTCAACCAGACTTGGAACACATGCCAGTTATTGCCTGGAAAGAAGTACTGTGGGAGCAAGGACTACCTCCCATTGTGGTGACTGTTGGGATTGTGTGACACCTAAGATGAACACAGAGATATTGAAGGAGGATATGGACAGAGAGAGATGGTGGGAGGAGATAGACAGGTAGGGCGTTGAGGGTGTGATGGACAGAGAGAAGAGGACCAGGTTATGGGCAGAGGATGGGGCTGGGAGGAAAGGGACAGAGGGGAGGAGGAGGAGATAATAGAAAGGGCAGGGGAGACAGACAAAGAGAGGGCGCAGGAGAAATGGACATAGAAAGGGGTGAGCATGACAGAGAGAGGGAAGAGGAGAACATGGACAGAGAAAAATGGGAGGACGAGATGGACAGAGAGAGAGAGAGAGAGAGAGAGAGAGAGAGAGAGAGAGAGAGAGAGAGAGAGAGAGAGGGGGGGGGGGGAGGAGGAGCAGATGGAACTTTAAGTTCAGGCTTTAGTAGGCTTTCAACAGTGCTGAAAACTGCAGTCAAATGATGTAAGCTGCTATGCTTTCTGGGGATACAGTTTCTTTTGTAATCATTCTGTAAATTACCTAATGACGCGTCCAACAAATTAATAGCTTTGGGTCACATGATTCTACGAACCTGAGAAAAGATGAGAACAAAGAAACCAGTGCAATGTCTTCCACAGTTGGAAATGAAAAGTAAAATTTGGAGACAGAACTACAGTTCAGGGAGAAGAAATAAAAACTTTGAGGTTTTCTGATGACATTGTGCTTCTTTCAGAGACAGCAAAGGACTTGCAAGAGTTTTTGAACAGTATGGACAGTGTCTTCAAAAGATATAACAAGATCAACATCTACAAAAGTAAAATAAAGGTAATGGAAAGTCCTCTAATTAAATCAGGCGATATTGCGGAAATAAGTTTAGGAAAAGGCATTAAAAGAAGCTGATGAGATTTGCTATTTGGGCAGTAAACTAGCTGTTGATGCCCGAAGTAATGAGGATGTATAACTTAGACCAGGGCTTAACAACTGCCCGGTTTTGAGCGCGAGTACTCGCGTCTGCTCAGGCACGTGCTCGCGAGCAGGTGCAAGGTCGCGGAGTATGGGAGGAGGGGAGGGAGGGGAAATGCGCGCGCACGTTTGAATAGGGCCGCAGCATGCCTATTGAATTCGCACCGACTGTGTAACGTTTAAAGTACTACGATCAGCTCTAACAGTCACTTCGCTGGTTAAGAATCATGTCAAGTCGCCGTTGTGTAACCCCAACCGGTCTTTCGCAGTTCAATCCCCATTGGGAGGAATTGTATCTGTTTACAGAAGAAGATGGAGTTGCAAAATGTTTAGTATGTCACAAAACGCTGAATTCTTTTAGGAAATTTAATTTGCAGCGACATTAGATGTCGTACCACGCGAAAGACTACGGAAGTGGAAAATGTTATGGACCAGATCGTGCACAGGAAGTTATTAAACTTAAAAGGAAGCTATTCGAAGAAGATCTGGACGACGAAGAAAAATCAACTGAGGCAGCTCTCAGAGTGAATTACAAAATTGCTTTGCTTTTAGCAAAATCCCTGCGCCCCTTCACTGATGGCGATTTAATAAAAGAATGTTTGGTAGCTGCAGCGGAACATTTGTGTCCATCTCAAGGTGAACAGTTTCGGATTGTGCCATTATCTAACATGAACATTATGCGTCGCATACAGGACATGGCAGACGACGTCCAGAGCCAGCTTGCAAATATCTCTAAAGATTTTATGGCGTATTCTCTAGTTCTGGACGAAAGTGTTGATATCACTGGAACAGACAGCTTGCCATATTTATTAGAGGCGTTAATAGAGATCTTCAGGTGAGGGAGGAGCTCCTCGATGTAGTAGTCATGAAGAACACTGCAACTTGAGGTGATATTTTAAGTAGTGTTGAAGAAAGTGTTGAAAATATAGGATTGTCATGGAATTCTTTAGTTTCAGTGTCTACAGACGGTGCACCAGCGATGACAGGGAAAAAATCAGGTTTCATTGCGCTGTTGAAGGAGAAAATGCAAAAACTGACCGTGCCGAATGAAATAAGTGGCGTTCACTGTGTGATCCACAAGGAAAACTTATGTGCAAAGAGTATCACTATAAAAAATGTGATGAGTGTTGTTCGTACAACCAATTATATAAGGAAGCATGGTCTACAACACAGACAATTTAAAAGCTTTCTTGAGGATGTAGAAAACCAGTATGGTAGCCTGCCTTATTACAGCGAGGTCCGCTGGCTTAGTCGTGGCGAATTATTAAATCGATTTTTTTGCCTATTAGATGAGATAAATATGTTCATGGAAATAAATAACATGTGTGTTCCTGAATTGAAAGAGCCTTCATGGAAATGTGATCTCGCGTTCTTAGCAGATTTAACTAGCCGTCTGAATGCTTTGAACATTTCACTATAAGGTAAAGATCTGCTAATTACTCATTTCATAGATCGAATACGAGCTTTTAAAATGAAATTGACACTTTGGGTCAGTCAGCTGGAAACAGGAAATCTGGCTCATTTTCCTAAATTACCATCCATGCAAGATGTTCACAAAAACTGTGACCGTTATTTACATAGTTTTTTTGCCGTTAAGGAAGAATTTGATCAACGCTTTCAAGATCTGACAGCACTAGACAGTGATTTTGATCTGTTCTCCTCTCCATATTCAGCGAATATTGAAGAGATTCGTCCTGAGCTGCAACTAGAAATTATTGACCTGCAGTGTGACAGAGAATACGGAGACAAATTTCAGAACAAGAAAAACATTTTGGAATTCTACAGACACTTCCCTCAGCATAGATTTCCTCGTTTGCACAAACTGGCAGCTACAATAATATCAATGTTCGGTTCCACGTATGTTTGTGAACAACTGTTCTCTGCAATGAAATGTAACAAGACGCGCCTGAGAAACGCATTTTCTGATCGAAATTTAAACTGCACGCTGCGCCTACAATGCACAAGAACAATTACTCCGAACATAAACGCAATTGTAAAGGGCAAAAAGTACAAGATAACTGAGAATCCCACACTTCAGTGACACCTTTTATTGTGTAACAGTTCACAAATTAATACGAATGCAGAGGCATACACTAAGCTAATAAAATTATCTGGCAAGTGTACATTCTCCTTTATTTGTTGCATTTGTCGCAGTATAATTCGTGAGTGATATCCCTGCAGGTGGCCGCGGATTTACATTGACTGGCGGCAGCTGTTGTGTGCCTCACATGACTCTCACCACTCTCCGCTCTGGTTGGGTAGTGGGGGTAGCGTGCTCGCGCTGCTCCTCGCGCCTTGCTACCCACAGCTTGCTCCGCGAGCACGTATGTTGTGAAGCCCTGACTTAGACTAACTGTAGATAGGAAACCTTTTTTGAAAAGTAGGAGTGTGTTAACATCGAACATAAATGTAAATATTAGGAAGTTTTTTTCTGTAGGCGTTTGTCTGGAGTGTTGCCGCCTATGGAAGTGAAACGGTGACGGTAAGCAGAAGAGAGAACTACAAAATAGAAGCTTCTGTAATGTAGCACTACATTAGAATACTTAAGATTTGATACAAAGATCGCGGAACTAATGAGGAGGTACTGAGTAGAATTGAGGAGAAAATAAATTTATGGCACAACTTGAGTGAAAGAAAGAATGCGTTGATAGGACTCGTTCTGACGCATCAAGTTAATGGTAGTGGATCGAGTTGTGTGGAGACCAACGAAGAGCACTGTAAGCGGAATGAAATAGATGTACGTTGCAGCAGTTTTTCGGAGACGAAGAGGCTTTGTGCAGGATAGAGTTGTGTGGAGAGCTGCCTCAAACCTGTCTTCGGACTGAAGACCACAACAATAACACGTTATTATTAGTAATACAACATCTCGGTACTAATGGTGTTTTCAAACGTATCAGTCATGAAAGCATTTAAATGTGCATTTACAGCACAACAGGGAGTGGTTTGCGTCTGTCAGTCAGCAACGGTGTTGTCAGTAAAGCAATAAATTACTTACCGCATAAGAATTAATTCATGAATAATAAATGTGTTGAGCAGGGCAGGTAGGTGGCAGAGAGCGCACGCGGTACGAGTTCTCATGTATCAAGCGGTGTTATTGCTGGTCGTTGCGTAACTTGCAGAATTAAGCAGAGCTCACAACAACAGCAGTAATGACTACTTTCATTGCTCGCTCCGGCGTCATGTACTTACAGAACTGTCAGCAGCATGGAGACGTTGTTTGTCAAACCACTCGACGTAAATGAGAAAATTATCGGCTGACAAAAAAAGTAGAACGACGCAGTTGGTAGCTCCTGTGGCGTAAATGAAATGAGAAACCAAGTTTCTGAGTCTTGTTCTCGTTGTATATAAATAACCGGCCGTCATATAGGCAAGAAGCACATGATACTACCTATTCCAATCAAGCGTAAGTGGGAAACTTCAACACATGAAAAAGTAAATAAAATTTTCTTGAAAATTAATGACCAGTTCTACAGACACGCGTATATATAGAGCAAGCTGTGAGTAATCAGTTTGGGTATTAAGAAACAGCTTTAGCACTATCTAATCCTTTATTTTTAGATCATTAACGGTTTCATGGAGCTAAGGGTCACATCTTCAGGTGAACGTCTGCATAATAATAAATCAAGAAGGAATAATAAGCCTTAGACATTCACTGATAAGATAATTTTCCTAAAATTATTTTAAGATTTTATTTTAAAAAACAATTAAGAGGAGTAGGAACGTCCTATCCCGACAATGTTAAATTTAGTGACTTGGCATCCCTGTATCGCAAGAACCATGTACCCATTGACATGATACTTTTACAGGATTAAACTGTACGTTCTGAGTCTGCTGAACTACAATAATTGCATTTCAGCCGCTGTTTTCGGATATACAATTTTTTAATTACACGATTACACTTTTGTGTACTTTTTTTGTACCTTATACTAAATAATTTTAGTTATACATAACTTTGTTCTTCTTTTAGTTCAGTAGACTCAGGATATGTATGTTATTACTCCCTGAAAATTTGAATACTCTACTAGAAGTGGTTTCTGAGACTTAGGGAAAAATGCAACAGAAAACGTAAATTTTCAGGAACAGCTTCTAAAGTTTCAAAATACTGCAACTTATTTAATATATGCATCCTGCACCATACTGTACATCATCCTCTTGATCATTTTCCAAGTTTTTCTTCTGTTCTTCTTTCTGGGCTCCTTAGTGGCCAACTGTACTGCATACTCTGCTTTATCAATGTGAACCTTATCCAACCTTTTCTCGGATGCAATTTTCTCCAGGATTAATTCCCATATGCTGTAGCACTTTCACACTACCAATGTTGCCATCACTAAAAGCAATAACAGCATCACTGACCCCCCACTTTAGTGTCTTCCTTCCAACAAAAACATCTTTTGGTAAGCGAGTCCAGATAAGATTATTGAACGATCATTGGGATTTTGAGTCTGACCATGCAGACACTTCTTCAGTAATTCAGGATTTGCCAAGTCTCTGTAAATAGGTTTTATGATATCCATGACTGCTGCTGGGATGAAGTGTTTATGGCTGTATGAACTGTTTGAGTACTGAGCATCGCGGTAACTGCACCATGATTCAGGTCCAGGAGGGCAAAGTTTGTGTACTGGTTTTTGATCAGTTGACAGTCTGTGGACGAAGGTACCTGCTTCATTTTCAACAAATCTTCAGTATTATTTCTAACGACCATCACATACACTACTGGCCATTAAAATTGCTACACCACGAAGATGACGTGCTACAGACGCGAAATTTAACCGACGGGAAGAAAATGCTGTGATAACAAAATGATTAGCTTTTCGGAGCATTCACACAAGGTTGGCGCCGGTGGCGACACCTACAACGTGCTGACATGAGGAAAGTTTCCAACCGATTTCTCACACACAAACAGCAGTTGACCGGCGTTGCCTGGTGCAACGTTGTTGTGATGCCTCGTGTAAGGAGGAGATATGGGTATCATCACGTTTCCGACTTTGATAAAGGTCGGATTGTAGCCTATCGCGATTGCGGTTTATCGTATCGCTGCATTGCTGCTCGCGTTGGTCGAGATCCAATGACTGTTAGCAGAATATGGAATCGGTGGCTTCAGGAGGGTAATACCGAACGCCGTGCTGGATCCCAACGGCCTCGTATCACTAGCAGTCGAGATGGAAATGGAAATGTCGTGTGGCTAGGGCATCCCGTCGGGTAGACCGTTCGCCTGGTGCAGGTCTTTCGATTTGACGCCACTTCGGCGACCTGCGCGTCGATGGGGATGAAATGATGCTGATTAGGACAACACAACACCCAGTCCCTGAGCGGATAAAATCTCCGACCCAGCCGGGAATCGAACCCGGGCCCTTAGGATTGACAGTCTGTCACGCTGACCACTTTTTTTTTTTTAGACGCTACCCCTAGACCACTTTTTTTTTTAAGAATAGAATGAACAAAGTGTATATCATTGCTAGGCTGCCGTAGCGCAATATAAGAAATGAAATGTCTTCTTGAGGTTTTTTTTTTTTTTTTTTTTGGGCCAAGTAGTAAACAGAAATTTTTATGGTGCACAAAGGACTATCACTTCATAATTGAAGGAAGGTTGCTCCGCTCGCTCTGCGAGTGAAGGGAAATGTGAAAGCGAAAATGGGAAAGAAAAAATGCCTTCTGCATTGGTGAGCATCTGAATAGCATCGTAAAATTCCGACAAGTACTAAAGTCCGAGGAAGCAAATGGGATTCATACATACAGGTCACTGGCAACCTCTGCGATCCGAAAGATTGTATTTGAAGCATTTAACCGTTAATTATGATGTTCAGCATATTTCCAAATATCGTCCTGTAGTCACAGTGTTGTCTCATTTTAAAGTGTTCAATTTCTATGTAAGAATAATAGTCGAGGAAAGTAGCATGCCTATTCTGCATAATAAACGATGCTGTGTGGCCCATGATCCACGTTGCAGCGTTGTTTTTTGCTCGTGGATATCTCAGTTTTTGTGGCTGAATGATCTCTAAAAGATCTACACCACAGGGCGTCGTACGGTCTATTACCGACAATCGTTGACGAAGAAATGTAGTAATTTCTTCTGCATGTCCGCACGTGAACCTATGAAGAAGCGTATCGACCCTTCCGCATGTGTCACAGTTGGGCGTTGGATGAAGGCCAATTTTATGTAGCTTTTCATTCGTTGCTACTTTATCGTTGACTGTTAGATACCAGTCGGCTATGACGCGTGACGGTAACACGTCGCTGTGCACATTCCGCCATACTATACTCCAATGTGTATGTGGATGTTTTTCTTCGAGACGATTCCTGTGGTTTGTTGTCGTGAGAAGGCCATAAAGCTTCCTGTTCGTCAGGCTTCCGTTATCGACGATGTTGTGTCGAATGTAGCTCATTTCCATGTAGTACAGTCGCACATGTCGGTAAGAAAGTGGAATGCCGGCGATATTAACGGGTGGATCAAGGCTATGAGGCTTCCACCGCTGAATGAGATTTGTGATGATACTGGTCCTCCGGGTACGGAACTCCTTCCTGATGCGATTTAGGAGCAGGGTGACACATTTTTTGTGTACTTTAATGAGGTTAAGGCCACCTTTGAACGAAGGTAAGGTTAAGGTATCGAATTGAACTTTGAAAATGTGCCGCCTAAAAAGAAACCAACATAACGCTTGTTGTATACTCTTGGCTAAATGGTCGGAGATTGGAAGAATTTGCTCCAAATAAGTCATCTTGCTCGTAATGGCGATCTCGATGGTCTTAACTTTCTGTAGTATGTTAAAGTCACGGTCGGAGTGAAGTATCAAAGCAGCACGTAATTTATTAAGCATGTGTGACCAGTTCTTCGTCAGGAATTTGTCTGGTTTGGCCTCAAAAGTAACACCGAGGGTTGTGTGAGAATCCTTGACCTTGCACCAGGTAACATGGGATATGTCTCCGATTCCGCCACCGATCTGCAAAGTTGTGGTTTTAGTTCTCCTGAAAGAAACGTGAATGTTTGTAAAAGAGTTTCCGCTGACAGAAGTTGTTGCGATGATGACACAGTGACGCATACATCGTCAGCATACGCAATGCATGGGATAGTGACAGACTCGACGCTAAGTCCGATCCCGCTATGCGCCAAGTTGTTCAGGAGCGGCTCCACTGCAATGGCGTACAAAATCATTGACAGAGGACATCCTTGGCGGACGGATTGCTCAATGGAAACTTCTTTTGTAAAATGCCCATTAATGAGAAACCGTGAAGAGGCGTTTGTAGTAAGTTTGCGAATTAATTCTATGAGATGAAGTCCAAAACCTAGTTTCTTCATGCTTTTAAAGAGGAAGTCATGACGTACACGGTCATAAGCCTTCTCAAAATCTAGAAAGATCAGAGCGCCCTGTCCTTTGGTTTCAGCATACGAACAGATGATGTCCCTCAAATCGCAGGCTGCTGAGATTGCACTTCGGCCTTGCACTGCACTGTACTGGTAACTGCCCAAAACCTTGTACATAACGGTTTGCATCCTTAGCTTAATCGATCTGGTGATGATTTTGAAATCGGCATTCAGGAGTGTGATGGGTCGCATGTTTTCGACCTTCCTGCTGTTCCCTTTTTTCGGTAAAGGCAGGATGATACCTTCCGTAAATGCCTTGGGTATAACTTCCAGGTGCCAGAGTTCATTCGCTATCTCGAGGAGTGTCGGACCGAGGAGGTTCCAGTAACGCTGGTAAAACTCAGCGCTGAGACCGTCGGGTCCTGGTGACTTCCCTTTCTTTGCACTGTGGACCGCCAGTCGGATTTCGTCCTCTGTGAAAAGAGATTCCAGATTTGCAGTATCCTGTTGCGACAAGCGACAGCTCAAGGTCCTAAGAAAATCGTCGCACGAGTGTTCATCAACGGCTTGCTTCTTGTAAAGTTGACTATAATAGTCGTGGACGTGCGAGATGATGTCACGTTGCTTCGTGATGGCATTCTCAGCGTCATCAACGACGGCTTCAATCAACATGGCTTTACACCGTTTCGTCGTTCTCAGGATGTGGTACAGAGAGGCCCGTTCTTCGGCGGCAACGTCCTTGGGGTGGGCTCGCACGATGATGCCTTGCATTCGTTGGCGTTGTATCGCCGTGATTTTCGCTTTATATCGTTTGATCTTTATGTCGATATCGCCAGAAGGATTGTTAGCGCGACTGTACAGTTCTCTCAAACAGCGATAATAAAACTCAATAGTCTGTTTCTGCCAAAAGCTTTTTTGTCGGGCGTAACTCATGAGGGTGAGGCGTAATTTAGGCTCAGCACACTGAGTCCACCACTGGAGAGCGCTGTCGTAACGACGTCGTTGCCGCTGGAGCTGTTGCCATGTTATGTTCACCTCCTCTTCAAGTTGGGCATCCTGCAGAAGGCTGACGTTCAATTTCCAGTAGCCTTTCCCGCGGTATATTTGCTGGCGGTGTAGGTTAAGGTAACACTGATACGCACAATGGTCGGAGATGTTGACAGGAGCTATGTCACAGTTCACAGCGTGTCGCTGGAGGGCCTCGGACACATAGATCCTATCCAACCGACTGGCAGAATGACTGGTTACGAAGGTGCACGCTACCCGTTCACCGTGCAGTTGTTGCCATGTATCGTGAAGACGCATGCCATGAATTAAATGTTCAAGTTCGATACAGCTGTTCGTGTTAGGAGTTTGGTCTCTGTCGTTAAGCACACAATTGAAGTCACCACCGAGGATGAGATGTGCACGATAAGCGCTAAGAAGAATGGGAACCTCGTTTTTATAAAATGTTGAGCGATCTCTCTTATGAGTACTACCTGAGGGAGCGTACACGTTAACAATCTGCACACCATTCACTCGAAGAGAAATGCCACGACCACTAGGCAGCCGCTGCACATCCGTAAATGGTATACCGTCGCGCAGAAGTATGGCAGTGCCTACAGCATCCTGGAGATTGATGTTATCAATGAGAACGTAACCGGTCACTTTTAAGACTGTGACTACCTCCTGTAGGAGGGCAATGTCAACGCTGGTACCATACAAGAAATCAGTTAGCGAACGGAGTTTCACCGCACTTTGAATTCTATTGACGTTAAGTGTGGTAACGTTGTAGGTTTGGCTATCGCACATGATGGTTCAGAGGACAATGAGCTCTGCGTTGGATCGTCCTTCTCGACGTCTTTGAATCAAACTCGTTGGGAACGTCTGGAGTACTCAGAGAGTGGAAATGTCGCAGCGCGATGGTCATGCGCGAGAGCAGCTACTGCTGCATCTCCTCGTCCTGCTGCCACCACGGCTCATTGCTGTCGGGGTGCTTCGCGGTGCGCGCGCCGCCCTGCCCGCCACCGCCGGCTGAGTCTGTCAACGTGGTCGCGTCCGCCTGACCACCACGCAGGGCTGCGACTGACGTCATCGAGTTCCTGCGGGAGCGCTGCTGCAGCTGTTCGCTCTTCCTCTTAGCCGTTACGGTGCTCTATTCCCTCTCAGCGCTCAGTAGTGCCTTCAGGTGTTTGGTCTGTTCACGAATGCGTTCTTGCCTCGCGGTGTCCTCGCAGCGCACGGAGCAAGAAGATTGAGGTTCAGTCTCGCTGCCACTTTCTGACATGTGTACGGGTCTCAAATCATCCGACTTTTCCTCTTTGCTACTATTCCCTTTGCTTCTCCTTCGGCGGCCTTTCTTCGTTTCTGCTGCAGTCTCTACCGATAGGGGCGGTTCAGGCAAACTGATCTGCACCCACTCCTGTATCTCACACGGCTTAGTTTCAGAGGTGGCTGGCGCATCGTTGTTATCCAGCGGTAACTGCCCCGGTGAGGATGACGGTGCCGGATCGACGTCCGTCCTACCGCAAATGTCTTGGGCACTGCATTCCACCTGAACTGGCATCTCCGCCTCGCTAACACGTTCCGGCTGCCGAGGTGGTGGTACCGTCCCCACGACTACCTCACTCAATAGCGGAACAAGCTTTTCACTACCGTCTACAGGACGTTCCCGTGGGAGTTGAAATGGACGTCGACGTGTACAGTTCATCCGCAGATGTTCTGTTGAATGGCAGATCGAACAGGTAGGAGGTTGTCCAATGTAAGTCACCTGTGCACGACAGCCGCCAATGGCAACATACGAAGGTATATGCTTTTTTAAGTCCACACGTACACTTCGCACCCCGCTGTTAACTTGGTAGCGATACGCACTCGACCATTTTTCATTGGTAACCGACAAAACAACGCCGTACAGTGACAGAGAACGTGCTATCAGGTCATTAGCGCACTCAGGTGGCACATTAAATACCCTGACGGTTCTCACTCCGTATCCCGAAGGCACGATTTGGACATTGCTAATACTGCCATCATTATGACGAAATGGTCTCACACCAGCATGCTCCTCAACGAATTTCTCATAAGTGTCACTCGAAATAAATTTGATAAATAACGAGTACTGCACAAAGTCCAACCGTAACGTGTCGACTATATCTTCCGGCAATTTCAGATCCTCAAAAATCCACTCATGGATTTCGAAAGCCGTCGGTCGCAAGGCAGCACGATCGAAAACACACTGAACGCTGTTCGCTCTGTTAATTGTCGACATCTTACTTACAACAGTGGTACAGAAACAAACGTTAACAGCGCTCGCACACGCTGCGCAGCTCTCCACCGCAGCACTGCTCGCGACGTAAACACTGGCCCGCGTTACCGCCCGTCACCGCGCGATGTGCACTGGCCGAGTGCCTGAGCACGACTGGTACTCAGCTACCAATCGAGATGGCAGGCTTCTTATCCGCATGGCTGTAACGGATCGTGCAGACGCGTCTCGATCCCTGAGTCAACAGATGGGGACGTTTGCAAGACAACAACCATCTGCACGAACAGTTCGACGACGTTTGCAGCAGCATGGACTATCAACCGGAGACCATGGCTGCGGTTACCCTCGACGCTGCATCACAGACAGGAGCGTCTGCGATGGTGTACTCAACCACGAACCTGGGTGCACGAATGGCAAAACGTCATTTTTTCGGATGAATCCAGGTTCTGTTTACAGCATCATGATAGTTGCATCCGTGTTTCGCGAAATCGCGGTGAAAGGCACATTGAAAGCGTGTATTAGTCATCGCCATACTGGCGTATCACCCGGCGTGATTGTATGGGGTGCCATTGGTTACACGTCTTGGTCACCTCTCGTTCGCATTCACGGCACTTTGAACAGTGGACGTTACATTTAAGATGTGTTACGACCAGTGGCTCTACCCTTCATTCGATCCCTACGAAACCTTACATTTCAGGAGGATAATGGACGACCGCATGTTTCAGATACTGTACTGGCCTTTCTGGATACAGAAAATGTTCGACTGCTGCCCTGGCCCGTACATTCTCCAGATCTCTCACCAACTGAAAATGTGTGGTCAATGGTGGCCGAGCAACTGGCTCGTCACAATACGCGTCACTACTCTTGATGAACTGTGGTATCGTGTTGAAGCTGCATGGGCAGCTGTACCTGTACACGCCATCCAAGCTCTGTTTGACCCAATTCCCAGGCGTATGAAGGCCGTCATTACGGCCAGAGGTGGTTGTTTTGGTTACTGATTTCTCAGGATCTATACACCCAAATTACTTGAAAATATAATCACATGTCAGTTCTAGTATAATATATTTGTCCAATGAATACCCAGTTATCATCTGCATTTCTTCTTGGTGTAGCAATTTTAATGGCCAGTACTGTAATACTGCTGAAGTTACCAATCATTTTGTGTGTCCGCCTGCCTCTTATGGTTTTACCATTATAAAGTTTCTTGTCTCTCAAACTTTGTTTCACCTTCCTCAACCTGGTGCCCATCCTGTTTTGGACATGACCTTTATGACACAGCAATCGACAGCCTTCTGTATTAGATCTTGAAGTAATGCATCTAAAAATTTTAACATTTTCAACCGGTGTAGATTATATTTTTAAAAAATAAAATAAAATACTTCCCATCTGAATTTGTTAGTGATATATATGTCATTTTATTCATAAAATTTTAAATTTTATAATATAACTAAAACATTAGAGCTAAAAAGCTTATAACTTGATACCCAACATTCATTGCCCACCAAAATAAGACACCGCTAAAAGCCGATCCGTCATTGAATAAAACTGCCGGATGTATGGATTCAAATCCAGTACGGTAGATGGGGCCTAAACAGATTATGCCATTGTGATCCACTGGTAATGATGTGTCGACAGAAGTGCCGACACAGTGTTATTTTGAGGGGGCCGACAGGCACGCTATCTAACGCAGACGGGCGTGAATTCTGGAACAGGATAAGTAGTGAATTCTCATAAGAAAAGTATGCAGCTCCTCAAATACTTATCTTTTATTCTTTGATGAATACAGCATTCTCGATGAGACATTTCATATGATAACTTTCAAACTAGGTAAGGCTACTGGCGCCTTGCTACGTCGTAGCCATGGACTCAGCAGAAGGCTATTCTAACTGTCTCTCGGCAAATGAGAGGAAGGCTTCGTCCGTATTGTCGCTAGCAATGTCGTCCGTACAACTCGGGGCGAGTGCTATCTCATATCTCGAGACCTGCCTTGTGGTGGCGCTAGGTCTGTGATCACACAGTGGCGACACGCGGGTCCGACATGTACTAAATGGACCGCGGCCGATTTAAGCTACCACCTAGGAAGTGTGGTGTCTGGCGGTGACACCACATTCCTCCCCCGCAAATCGGCGAACGGTCGTGAGATAAGGCTTCCGCCCGCCGTGGGGAGGACCCCATGTTGATGTATGCGATGAGGTGGGGAGCCTAACAACAGGCGAGGCTGTGCCACCCGCACCCGGCCATTCGGTCCGAGGGGAGCTAGGAAACGCCTGAAAACCTAGTCCAGGGTGCACGTCAACATGCGGTGTATGCGCCCATAAAGAGACAGGAGGGGCCGAAGGGTCGACCTCCATTGCGTCGGGGTATCCGACACGCGATGATGGCATGTAGTCCGGAGCGGGCAAGAGTTCCATGGCGGAGGACAGCTGGTCACGGGAAGCGATCGGCGGCGCGTGACCCAGGGAGGCGCTTGGCGGCTGCAGCGAAGCGTCGAATGCGGGCGGCGCCGGCAGGAGAACAGGAGGCGGCGGCGGCGGTTGCGGCGGCGCGGCGCCATGGGGCAAAATGGAAGGCAGCGTCGGTAACACCTGGGGATGAGGCGAGCCAGTAGATGGGTCCCCAGGGCGCTGACCGGACGGCACCGTCGCTGAAAGCAGACGGGGAGCGGCAGAACCCGTGCGACGACAGAGGCGCAGCTGATAGAGATGCCGACGCACCTCACCAGAGGCCCCCAAAACCAAATACATCGCGCGGCCGAGGCAGCGAAGAATGCGCCCTGCGAGCCAACGCCGTGAACCTCGATAGTTGCGATAAAATACAACGTCGCCTGGAGCAAAAGCAGGAGTCTGCCGCTGCACAGGAACCTGATGCGGCGGTTGCAGCAAAGACATCAAGGTTCGATGAGGACGACCGTGGAGCAACTCAGCCGGCGAGCGACCATCTCGGGGCTGAGAGCGATACGATGACAAAAAGAGCAACAAGACGTCCTCCCGAGAATGCGACTCGTTCAACTTCAACATCTGTGACTTGAAAGTCCGGACCAATCGTTCAGCGGCACCGTTGGACTGAGGCGAAAACGGTGCGGATGTCAGATGTTGAATACCATTGGCCTGGCAGAATGACTGAAATTCTGCAGACATGAATTGTGGGCCATTGTCGGAAACAATAGTCTGCGGAAGACCTTCAATGCAAAACGCTTGGATGGTGGCGGAGGACGTCGTGGAAGGCATCCGGACAACAAAAGGAAAATTACTGAAGGCATCGACCAGAACCAACCATCGAGCATTCCAGAATGGACCAGCAAAATCAATGTGCAAGCGTTGCCAAGGGGAAGTGGCTTTTGGCCATGCAAAGACTTTCCGCGGCGGCGCGGATTGTTGTTCGGCACACGCCATGCAAGAAGAACACATATTCGTAATTGCAGCATCGATTCCGAACCAAGTACAGTGCTGACGAGCAAGTTTTTTCGTTCGCACTGTACCCCAATGTCCTTGGTGAAGAAGCCGTAAGACAGAGGACTGTAACGAACGTGGGACCACTACTCGGGACTGATCATTATCAGAACGCAACAACAAAACACCACGTCGAACAAAAAGTCTCTCCCTATGAGCAAAAAATCGGCGAACCAACGGATCCTCGATCCGAGACTTTGACAAAGGCCATTGCGTAGCAGCAAAACGCAAAACAGTAGCAAGGACAGGGTCAGCAGCTGTGGCTGTAGCTACACGACGAAAATCAATCGGAAACAATTCGACCACTTCATCGGTTTCCGAATCAATGAACATGCAAGCAAGTTCGGAAGAATCGAATGCGTTATCCTCAGCAACAGGCAAACGGGACAACGCATCGGCGTTTCCGTGCTTAGCAGTGGACCGATACAAGATATCGTAGCGGTACTGCGAGAGGAAAATAGACCAGCGAATGAATTTCTGCGCTGTACGTGGAGGTACAGGCTTGGTCGGATGAAAAAGCGATGTCAAAGGTTTGTGGTCTGTGATGATGGTAAAGTGACGACCATACAAGAAATCATGGAACTTAGTAACACCAAACACGAGAGCCAAAGCTTCTTTCTCTATCTGTGAGTAATTTCTTTGCACAGACGAGAGCAATTTGGACGCAAAGGCAATAGGGCGATCATGGGAGCCAACTTTGTGCTCAAGCACAGCACCGATCCCGAAATCCGATGCACCTACCATCAACAAAAGGGGTTTCTGGGGATCGAAGGGCGTAAGGCAAGTATTAGAAAGCAACGCCGATTTCAACTGGCGAAAGGCGCGTTCGCATTCCGTCGTCCGGACGAACGGAACACCTTTACGGCGTAAGCGATGAATCGGAGCTGAAATGGAAGAGGCATTGCGCACATATTGATGATAATAGTTAATTTTACCCAACACACTCTGTAGCTGCTTCACATTGTGAGGGGAAGGCAAATCTTGTATGGCACGGAGGTGCTCTGGACTCGGATGTATGCCTTGGGCATTGATGACATGGCCCAGGTACGGTAAGTCACGAGCAAAAAACACACATTTGTCCTTCCGCAAGCGAAGACCATTTTGTCGCAAGACCTGAAATAATGTTCGTAGGTTCGCAAGATGATCTTCTTCTGTCTGTCCGGAGATCACTATATCGTCCAGATAGTTTGCTGCAGTAGGGACCGACGCACAAATAGTTTGGAAATATTGCTGAAACAACGCAGGGGCGGATGCACACCCGAGTGGCAGTCTTTTGAATCGGTACAATCCAAGATGCGTGTTAACCACCAATACGCGCTGGGATTCGTCGTCCACCGGTATTTGCAAGTACGCATCGGCTAGGTCCAACTTTGAAAAATATTTTCCCGGGCACAGTTTAGCAAAAAGACCTTCCGGGCGGGGCAAAGGAAAAGTAGCGGTCACTAGTTGTGGATTCACTGTGGCCTTGAACTCCACGCAAAGTCTCAATTTTCCGGAAGGTTTTGGCAAAATTACTAAGGGTGAGGCCCAGAGAGAAGCTTGCACACGTTCAATTACACCCTGCGATTCGAGATCGTTTAATGTTCTTGCGACATCATCACGCAATGCGTGGGGAACATTGCGCGCTCTGAAAAATTTCGGTTGCGCGTTTATTTTCAGTTCCAAATGTGCTTCATAGTTTTTAGCGCAACCTAAGCCCGGTGCAAAAATGTCTGCAAATTCGTCACACAGACGAGAAACACTGTCTGAAGGCACAGTTTGATTCACTGATAGGACCTGATTTACAATAGACATATTAAACAACTGAAATAAATCTAAACCAAACAAGTGCACTGCAGTAGAAGAACGAAGAACGTAAAATGACACAAGTTTTGTTTGTCCCTTGTATGTTGCAAGAAGGCTGCACTGTCCTAACACTGGAATTTTCTGTCCTGAATATGTGGTTAGCTTAACATTTGCGGAACGCAACGGAGGTTTGCCCAGTTGTTTGTACGTGTCGTGATTGAGCAATGAAACAGCAGCTCCGGTATCGAGCTGGAATGGTATGATCTTGCCATGAAAGTCCAAATCTACAAAAAGTTTATTGTCCTGCTGACGACAAGAGCGACTGTTTTGGGCAATTTGAACAGACACTGGTACAGCATCACTTGCTAATTGACGTGATTTCCGGCGACGTCGACGCACACTTTTTATGTGACGAACACAGTCACTGTTAGAGAAAGTGTCACTGGACGAAGTGGAATTAACGACATGAATGTCCATGGGCGAAGGTCCACGAGCCTGAGTGTTCTTGGTTCGATTCCGGTGCGAAGCAAAGGGCCTGGAATGATTGTGATTGTCTGATCTGAGCTGTTTCTGGCAAACACTTTGAACATGTCCTTTCCTATTGCAGAAAAAGCAAATAGCTTGGCGTGACGGGCAATGTTCACGCGAATGTCGAGTAGCACACCGCGGGCATGATTTCACTGCATTTGTGTGCTGGCGCGGCACACCTGGTTTAGCGCGCGGCGGCAGCTGTGTCGAAGTGCGCGAGGCCTGGTTACCGGGCCGCGCAGCGCGTCCAGTGGGCCGGTTAATGTTACACACGGCTGGCGAAGTTTCAAAAGATTCCTGAGCACAGTCAAGTGTGTCTTGCCTATCTAATATGTCTATCACTTGTTGAAGGCAGGGATTAACTAGTTTCAAAATTTGCTCCCGTATGCGAACATCAGAAACGTTCTGTGCAATTGCATCACGCACCATTGTATCTGAATAAGAAAGGCCACAGTCACAGTCAAAGGCACAGTCCCTAGTAAGTCCTTGCAATGTTGCTACCCACTCCCTATTAGTTTGACCGGCCGTACGTTTTGTACGAAAAAACGTATACCGTTTTGCAACCACATTAACTGTTTCTTTGAAATAGGCATCTAAAGCAGACAAAATTTCCTCGTAGGACAGAGTTGCTACGTCGCGTC
The DNA here is from genome assembly GCF_021461385.2 of Schistocerca piceifrons. Taxonomy (NCBI): domain Eukaryota; kingdom Metazoa; phylum Arthropoda; class Insecta; order Orthoptera; family Acrididae; genus Schistocerca; species Schistocerca piceifrons. The sequence continues at coordinate 119,552,026 of NC_060140.1, read as the reverse complement.
GGGGAAACAATTTCACTATCACACGGTAGGTGGACACACCGACACAAGAAAGCAAAAACGGCTGCCGCTCATTACCTTGAATTCTGTAGGCGGCTAGGTGAAATGCAAACTGGTGGGAGCATTCCGTCCAAGTCTCGTGGGTTTGGTCAAACTGGCGAAACTGCGGTGCAACTGCATGCTGTGGCTGCGGTAGCGGTGAAGCGGCGGCTGCCGCATCGGTGTGAATCGCACGTTGACCCTGGACGAGCTGTCCAAGGGCATCCAATAACGCCTGCGCCAGCTGATTCTGCAAGCGATAAAATTCGGACAGTACATCTGGCGAAGCCATGACACAAGTAAATCAGAGCAAAGCAAGTAGAAAGAACACGATCCTTTAAGCCTCGTCGCCAACTGATGTGTCGACAGAAGTGCCAACACAGTGTTATTTTGAGGGGGCCGATAGGCACGCTATCTAACGCAGACGGGCGTGAATTCTGGAACAGGATAAGTAGTGAATTCTCATAAGAAAAGTATGCAGCTCCTCAAATACTTATCTTTTATTCTTTGATGAATACAGCATTCTCGATGAGACATTTCATATGATAACTTTCAAACTAGGTAAGGCTACTGGCGCCTTGCTAGGTCGTAGCCATGGACTCAGCAGAAGGCTATTCTAACTGTCTCTCGGCAAATGAGAGGAAGGCTTCGTCCGTATTGTCGCTAGCAATGTCGTCCGTACAACTCGGGGCGAGTGCTATCTCGTATCTCGAGACCTGCCTTGTGGTGGCGCTAGGTCTGCGATCACACAGTGGCGACACGCGGGTCCGACATGTACTAAATGGACCGCGGCCGATTTAAGCTACCACCTAGGAAGTGTGGTGTCTGGCGGTGACACCACAGGTAATATGGATCATGTGAAAAACTATTAAGGCCTTATATACGGAGGTGACAAATCATGGGCTATCGACATGCACATATTCAGATGGCGATAACATCACGAACACAAAGTATGAAAGGGCAGTGCATTGGCGGTACTGTCATTTATACTGAGGAGATTCACATGAAAATGGTTCCGACGTGATTATGGCCCCATGACGGGAATCAATATACTTTGAACACGGAGTGGTGGTTGGTGGTTGGAGATAAACACATGCAGCATTTCATTTCGGATATCGATCTATTTCGGAAATTGACCCACGGAGCGCCAAGAGTGTGCCGAGAATACCAAATTTCAGACGTTACCTCCCACCACGGACAAAGCAGTGGCCGACGGCCTTCACTTAACGACCGAGAATAGCGGCGTTTGCGTACAGTTGTCAGTGCTAACAGGCAAGCATCACCGCTTGAAATAACGGCAGAAATTAGTATGGGACGTACGACGAATTACGACAGTGCGGCGAAATTTGACGATAATGGGCTATGGCAGTAGAAGACGGACGCGATAGCGCTTGCAAACAGCACGACGTCACCTGTAGCGTCTCTCCTGGGCTCGTGATCTTATTGGTTGGACCGTAGACGACTGGAAAACGGCGGCACGGTCAGATGAGTCCGGATTTCAGTTGGTAAGAGGTGATGGTAGGTTTAGATTATGGCACAGACCCCACGAAACTATGGAGCGAAGTTGTCAACAAAGCACTGAGCAAGCTGGTGGTGTCTCCTTAATAATGTGGACTGTGTTTGCACGGAATGGACTGGGACCTCTGGTTCAACTGGACCGGTAATTGACTGGAAATATTTACGTTTGGCTACTTGGAAACCATTTGCAGTCATTCATGGACGCCGGCCGGAGTGGCCGAGAGGTTCTAGGCGCTACAGTCTGGAACCGCGCGACCGCTACGGTCACAGGTTCGAATCCTGCCTCGGGCATGGATGTGTGTAATCTCCTTAGGTTAGTTAGATTTAAGCAGTTCTAAGTTCTAGGGGACTGATGTCCACAGCAGTTAAGTCCCATAGTGCTCAGAGACATTTGAACCATTCATGGACTTCATGTTCCCAAACAATGATGTAATGTTTACAGATGACAATGCGCCATGTCACTGGACCACACTTGTATGCTATTGGTTTGAAGAACATTCTGAAGGATTCAGGCGAATGATTTGTCCATCCAGATCGCCCGACATGAATCACATCGAACATTTATGGGGCATAATCGAGAGGTTTCAGATCCGGAAAAGGAACTAGAGAGGCAGTACTAGCTTTGAGGATGGTATTAGAAAGAGTAATTGGAGTTAATAGGAAAACCTACTTGACCTGTATAGATTTACAAAAAGCATTTGACATGGTTAATTGGAAATTGTTATTCCGAACAATGAAGGAAATAAATCTTGATTGGAGGGACAGAAGATTAATCTGGAACCTGTATAAAAGGCAGGAAGCAGAGACAGAAGTGAATGGTGTGAAGAAGACAGCAAAAATAATGAGGGGAGTAAGGCAAGGATGCCCATTATCACCATATTTGTTCAACTCATTTATTGAGAATAACCAGTGCAAAATTGAAAAGAGTAACCAAAGTAATTAAAATTAACGGGGAATGAATACGCTGTATCCGTTTTGCAGATGATATACTAGTACTTGCTGACTCAGTAAAGGTAATGGAGTTTATGTTGCTAAAATTTGCCAAAATCCTAAGAGAATTTAATCTAAAAGTAAATAAGAAGAATACAAAAACTATGATAGTAGGGAAGACAAAAGAAAATGGTAAAGTTAACATTAAACTAGAAGATGATGTCCTAGAACAGGTTGAGAACATCTGTTATCTGGAACCGCACGACCGCTACAGTCGCGGGTTCGAATCCTGCCTCGGGTATGGATATGTGTGATGTCCTTAGGTTAGTTAGGTTTAAGTAGTTTTGAGTTCTAGGGGACTTATGGGCACAGCAGTTGAGTCCCATAGTGCTCAGAGCCATTTGAACTTCTGTTATTTGGGGTGCACAATCACTGACGACAATAAATGTATTACAGATATAAAAAGAAGAATAGCCTTGGCAAAGCAAGCTTTCCAAAATAAAAGGAATTTGCTAACAGAGAATCATATAAGCCTAGAAAATAGGAAAAAGTTTGCCAAAACTTTTGTCTGGAGTGTCTTAACATACAGATGTGAAGCGTGGACTCTGGGAAAGGCAAAGAAAAAGAGACTGGAAGCAATGGAAATGTGGATATGGAGAAGAATGACGAAAACAAGCTGGGTAGACAGAAAAAGTAATGAACGGGTCTTAAGAGAAGTGAATGAGAATAGAACGCTGCTAAATTATATAGGAAGAAGAAAATTAAAAATGATAGGGCACATAATGAGACACAACCAGTTCCTAAAGAATGTATCTCAAGTAAAAGTTTTATGGAAAAAACCAAGAGGCAGGCCAAGAGCAACGTATTTTAATAACATCAAAGAAGATATGGGGACAAAATCGTATGAAAAATTGAAGAGGATGACAATGGAGAGAGGGACGTGGCCAAATCGACAAGGCATAGCCTTTAGTTTATGATGATGAATCAAGAGGTCAGTTCGGCACAACATTCTGCATCGGCAACACTTCCGCAATTATTGATAACAGTTCACGCAGCATGGCATAATATTCCTGCAGGGGACTTCGAACGATTTGTTGACACGATGCCTCGTCTAGTTGCAACACTCAGCAGGGCAAAAAGAGATCTTACACGATACTAGCAGGTATCACCTCAAAATACGTGGCTAGATTGAAATATCAAGGCGCGGTTTCAGCAAAATGAAGGAATATTCTAAGTGGCAGGGACAAAATGCGTCAAGTAAATAGCTTGCTGACGGAAAAGTAGAACATGAAAAACACACTTACCACTTGTCAGGTCGATACACAATCGCTAATAAGGACGGCATGAAAATAAACAATTACGCTAGAAACTGCTCGCCAATGCGCTGATAATGCTCTGAACCTAGAGAACGATCGGTGGTCTTTAGGTGGAACGCATACATTTAGAAAAAATTGTCAAATCAGTTGATGTTTCAGGGTTTTTATTCCCTCTTGATTTACTGCCATGCAGATGTCCACCTGAAGATGGGGCTCTTAGTGCCACGAAATCGGTAGTGGTCTAAAAATAAAGCACTAAAAACAGCTGAAGCGGTTTATCAGTACCCATTATAACAACCTGTTCTCAGCAAATGGACTGTCCCTCAGGTTAGACAAAACATCGATCACGTAACTGTGTACTTCTGGAGGCCTGACCTCACCGCTGAAAATAGTACACGAGATTACGAATGTAGTTCATGCATGTACAAGCCGTGTACAAGCTTAAATCAGTAAACGAAACTACTTTTAGTTTCTTCGATTTTACGTGTTCATACTGATAAGATTAAGAATTGGAATTTTTTTTCGTATTTTGGTTTTTTGAGTCAATAGTCTAGTGACTGGTTTGATGCGGCCCGCAACGAATTCCTCTCCCGTGACAATCTTTTCATCTCACAAGGGAAACTCGCCGTCGCTACCTGTCAGATTTGGTGCTAAGATGGCCCAGTAGATAACCCTTCAAAAATTGAACACAGATCACACAGATCAAGTATGCGAACAGGAAGAAGGTGTACTGAACTGTGGAAAAAGAAGCAAAATACAGAGTGTGTTCCATAAGCAATGCGACCAGTTTTTTTTTCTGACGCAACGGTACTCCACAGCGTGTTGTAACCGGCTGGACTAAAGGGAGGGGGCTGTCAGCTTCAAAACGCTTTTTGTCTCTTTCGGCTGCGAGCTGCCGGAGAGTCAGGACGTGCGTTTCTGTCAACCCCGTATTGAGTTTATGTAACACGGCACAATGGATCATTCTGTAGAGCAACGATGCGCCATCAAATTTTGCGTTTAACTTGTGAAGTCCGCCACCGAAACGTTTCCATTACTTCAGCATGCCTTTGAAACTGATTGCTTGTCCAAATCATTGTAACCGAAGATTTGAACATGAGAAAGGTGTGTGCCAAACACGTCCCAAAAGTGTTGGCCGACACAAGCACATGCGAGTGCTTCGGTGCCGAGAAATGTTGGAGATGTCCTCACTTTTTGAACTCATTTATCACTGGTGATGAGTCGTGGATTTTTGAGTATGACCCTGAGACAAAAAGGCAGAGTTCAGAGTGGCACACCCAATCGTCGCCCCATCCCAAGAAGGCACGCATGAGCAAGTACAGGATGAAAACCATGCTCGTTGTCTTCTTTGACGTCAGAGGCAGTATCCACCACGAATTCGTACCTACCGGGACTACAGTGAACTCAGTTTTCTACTTGGAGGTGCTCAAAAGACTAAAAAGGAGGGTCTCGCGCTGCTGAAGCGACATCAAAGACACGTGGAAAGTTCACCACGACAACGCGCCGAGTCACAGCGCCTTCAAACGACTTCCTGGTTAGGACCAAGATACCCCATTGGTTCCCCAGCCTCCCTACAGTCCTGACCTGGCTCCCGTTGACTTTTTTTTTGTTTCCTCGGTTAAAAGGAGTAATGAAAGGAAAATATTTTGACACGATTGAAAGCATCCAGGCGCATGTTGCATCAGCTCTAAAGGATATTCCGGAAAAGGCATTCCAGGATGCGTTCCAAGCATGGAAACATCGCTTCCAGAAGTGTATCGATGCAAGAGGGTGCTATTTTGAAAATTCTTGATTATTTGTACGAATATATTCAATAAATGATTTTTTATGAATTTGTTCGCATTACTTATGGAACGCACCTTGTCGAAACAGTGAATGGTCCAAGAACCATGAGTGTAATAAACAACTTCCTAAAACAGCAATGGTGTTGTTGGGAAGTGGACAGAATGTTCGAGTGCCATACCGCCGAGCTGTGTTCAAAACTCCCTCGTCCGTTTTTTTTTTTCCTCACAAGATTATGAACTGTCCGTCTGGTCATTGAAATTTTAGTTCTCTTTCCGTAGCCTTGGCAGTTGTCATATTACACATTGGTTATAGAATATGTGATATAGTAAGAATACGTTACCATCGCAAGTAAATGTGATGAATACTGAGAGCAGGCGACATATCACATAGACGTGTCACAGAAATGAAAACAATACATAAACGGGTGTGAACTATCTTACAACAAAGAAATTCAAGAGTCAACACTTTCAAAATGGATCGCAACTTCAAAAACGTTAAAAACATGTGTTTTGACAGAGCACAGAGGGACTATGAGATTATGAAACTGTTGCGTTTATTCGTTGGAGCTTATGTGACAAACTGTTATGTTTTCATCATTTCCTCGGGAGTGACCACATTCACATTCGTACGAACACCTATATCGGGCAAGGAGGCGTATGTTACACAGTTACCAGGCGTACAAATTAGGTGCGTCGATGAAAGATTCATATTGTATGACACACGTACTGTCACTAATGCCGTGTACGACACACCAGACATGTTTTTTGGTGGAGGATTCTGTTGAGTCGTCGCGTTGTCATAAAACGTTTGCGGCTCCCATTCGAAAGCCACTTCCTTTCGGCTGCTAATGGAGCAGTTGTGCAGAATCAGCTGTCAATCAAGGTCCCTTCCTTACAATTCGCTATTGCAAACGGACGTTACACTACGATAGAGACACAAATCTGAATAAGGCGAACAGTGAGAAAAAAAACAAAAAACCTAGCCCGTTTTGCAGTTCAGCACCGTAACCACTTAGCCACGACACCATTCCTATTACCCGCTGCTCTATATAGCCCTTCTTGGTCTTCAACCGTTCACTGTTTTTATTTTTGACAGTCCAGTGCACCTTCTTCCTGTTTCCATGCTTGATCTGCGTTTAGTTTTTGACAGTCTGTACACTGGGCCCTCTTATCGCTAAATATGATGGGGGTGCGAATAGCGAGATATCACCGGTAGCCTACGAACTCAATTATTTGCTGATGTATTCCAATTCCTGTCTGCTTCAACAGTTTTTACCATCTACAGCTCCCTCTAGTACCATGGAAGTTATCCCCCCTCAAACACTTCGATTCTCTTCTGTTCCGGTATTCCCACGGTCCGTTTTTCACCACCATACAATGCTGCATAGCAAACGTACATTATCTGAAATTTCTTCTTCAAATGAAGCCCTACATTTGATACTAGTAGACTTTTCCTGGCCAGGAATGCCCTTCCAGCCAATGCTAGTCTGCTTTTTGTGACCTCCATGCTCCATCCATCATGGGCTATACTGCTGCCTAGGTTCAAAAATGGCTCTGAGCACTATGTGACTTAACATCTGAGGTCATAATTCCCCTAGAACTTAGAACTACTTAAACCTAACTAACCTAAGGACATCACACACATCCATGCCCGAGGCAGGATTCGAACCTGCGACCTTAGCGGTCGCGCGGTTCCAGACTGAAGCGCGCTGCCTAGGTGGCAGAATTCCTTCACTTAGTCTACTTCGTGATCCTCAATTCTCATGTTAAGTTTCTAGCTGTTCTCGTTTCTGCTACTTCGCATTACTTTCGTCTTTCTTCGATTTACTCTCAGTCTATATTGCGTATTAATTAGATTCAACAAATCCTGTAATTCTTCTTCAGCTTCACTCGGGATAGCAGTATCATCAGCGATTCTTATCAATGATATCCTTTCACACTGATTTTTAGGCCCACTCATGAATCTTAGTTTTATTTGCGTCATTGCTTCTTCGATGTACAGATTGAGCAATAGGGGTGAAAGACTACATGCCTTTCTTACAACATTTTGAATCCGAGCACTTCGTTCTTGCTCTTCCAGTCTTATTATTCCCTTTTGGTTCTTTTACATATTGTACTCGTATATTACCCGTCTTCCTCTACAGCTTACAACTGTTTTTCTCAGAATTTCGTACATCCTACACCATTTTAGGTCGACAAACGCTTATTCCAGGTCGACAGAACCTATGAAGTTGTCTTGATTTTTCTTCAGTCCTGCTTTCATTATCAACGACATGTCAGAACTGCCTCTGTGGTGACTTTACGTTTCCAAAAGCCAAACTGATCGTCATCTAACAGATAATTTTCTTTTCCATTCTTCTGCACATCATCTAGTCAGCAACTTAGATGCGTAAAGTGTTAAGCTGATTGTGCCGTAATTTTCACACTTGTCGGCTCTTGCTGTCTTCGAAATTGTGAGGATGATGTTTCTCCGAAAGTGACACGGGACAGCGCCAGTCTCGTACGGTCTACACGCGAATGTGAATAGTGCCTTCGGTGCCATTCCACTCAATGATTTTTAGAAATTCCATGGTATGTTATCTATCGTTTCTGCCTTATTTGATCTTAAGTAGCGCAATGCTCGTATAAATTCTGATTCTGAAGCTGGATACCCTATTTCTTTCACGTCGAATCCTGTGTTTTCTTTATCTCTTGATCAGAAAACTCTTCGGCCTCACAGACGCCTTGGAGGTACCCTTTCCACCTATCCTCTCCCTAGTCCGTATTTAGCAGTAGAATTTCCCACTGCACTGTTAATGTACCGTCCTTGTTTCTAATTTCTCCGAAGGTTGCTTCTACTTTTCTGTACAATGAATCAGCCCTTCCGACAATCATTTATTTTTCGATTTTTTCGCATTTTTCCTGCAGGCATTTCGCTTTAGCTTCCGTGTACTTCGTATTTACTTCGTTCCTAAGTAACTTGTATTTGTATATTCCTGTCATATGTTACAGGTAATTTTAAACGTCGAAGATATAGTCCTGTTGCATATGGATAATAGTTTTTGAGGTGAATATATCAACAAGTTGATACTTCATTGCTCTCATAGTTGATGTCTTATCGCTTCATATTCTGGGCCAACTCGTCTCTGTTGCACAGAAGCGTGTAATAAGGATAATGCGTGGTGTCTATACTAGTAGCTCTCGTAAACCAGCTCTTTAAACAGCTTCGCGTACTGACGACGGCCGCACAGTAAATTTACTCCCTTATGACGTTTAGTGTCGACAGCCAATGTCTATCCAGAAACAACAGGAACATTCATAAACATAAATAATATGTGACTGAGGTCACAGGTCGTAGTAATTGACGGAAAGTCATCCAGTAAAACAGAAGTGATTTCAGGCGTTCCCTAAGGTAGTGTTATAGGCCCTCTGCTGTTACTTATTTATATAAACGATTTGGGAGACAATCTGAGCAGCCGTCTTCGGTTGTTTGCAGATGACGCAGTCGTTCATCGACTGATAAAGTCATCAGAAGACCAAAACAAACTGCAAAACGATTTAGAAAAAATATCTGAATGGTGCGAAAAGTGGCAGTTGACCTTAAACAACGAAAAGTGTGAGGTCATCCACATGAGTGCGAAAAGGAACTCGTTAAACTTCTGTTACACGATAGATCTGTCTAATCTAAAAGCCGTAAATTCAACTAAATACCTAGGTAGTACAATTACGAACAACTTAAATTGGAAAGAACACACAGAAAATGTTGTGGGGAAGGCTAACCAAAGGCTGCGTTTTATTGGCAGGACACTTAGAAAATGTAACAGACCTACTAAGGAGACTGCCTACACTACGTTTGTCCGTCCTCTTTTAGAATACTGCTGCACGGTGTGGGATCCTTACCAGGTAGGACTGACGGAGTACATCGAAAAAGTTCAAAGAAAGGCAGCACTTTTTGTATTATCGCGAAATATGGGAGAGAGTGTCACAGAAATGATATAGGATTTGGGGTGGAAATCATTAAAAGAAAGGCGTTTTTCCAGTCTCCAACTTTTTCCTCCGAATGCGAAAATATTTTGTTGACACCGACCTACATAGGGCAGAACGATCACCACGATAAAATAATGGAAATCAGAGCTCGTACGGAAAGATATAGGTGTTCATTCTTTCCGCGCTCTATAGGTGATTGGAATAATAGAGAAATGTGAAGGTGGTTCGATGAACCCTCTGCCAGGCACTTAAATGTGATTTGCAGAGTATCCATGTAGATGTAGATGTAGATGTAGAATCCTAGACAGAGATATGACTTACACTGTCTACGTCTCTAGCTGGATGTGCCACAGAGAAGAACGTGATATTCAGCCATAAAAATCGTTGACCTCTTATCAAGTTATGTAAGTTATTTATTAGCTAACAGAGACAGAGGTTCTGTCACATACATGGGACAGAAATTCGTGTGTGGAACTGGAGCAGGAGGCACAGTGTGTGGGAGCACAGAACCTCCGTAATGTAGCTCAACACTGACCGTCATATTGATCCAATAATAGGACACACCTTTTAAAAGGTAAATGGCATGAGATAGTGACAAGAATCAACGAAGTTCTGTTGAAGCTGCCGAAGAGTGGGCTTGCAACCGGCCCGTTTGTACGAACTGGGAAACCGTTTCACAAGAATGCATTATCCTGCTAGGAAAGCCCCTGGTCATGATGGCATTCAAAACCGTGTCCTCCAGGAGTTCATGGATAAAGCCACTGAATACCTAACACACATAACGAATGCCATACTAAAACACTAACACTTCCCCGCCTTTTGGAAAACGGCCAAGGTCCTGATGTTCAGGAAGCCGGGGAAAGACGACAGCCTCCCACAAAATTACCGACCCATCAGTCTCCTGAGCTCGCTCAGCAAGATTGTTGAGAAGGTGATTCTCAAACGCATCACTGGGCACTGCATAACAAATGACATACTGAGACCGGAGCAATTCGGCTTCAGGAATCACCACAACATAACTCTTACGGGTCGTTGAACATATAGCACATGGCTTCAACACAAACAAAGCAACAGGGGCGGTGTGCCTGGACATCTAAAAGGCTTTGGACCGTCTATAGCACAACGGCCTCATTCGCAAAACCCAGCGACGCGGTGTTCCCCGACGGGCTGGTGCGTCTCATAAACTCATACCTCACAGACAGGAGTTTCAACACTGACGTGCAGGGAAAACAATCAACACGACACGGTATACACGCGGGTGTACCCCAGGTAAGCATCCTAGGGCCCCTACTGTTTAACCTCTACATAAACGATCTCCCAATCACACACAACACAACGATGGCAATCTACGCAGATGACACAGCCATCCTTGCGCAAGATTGGAAACCATCAAACATTGCGTCACGCTTACAGATCGCACTCAGAGTGGTTGAGTCTTGGTTAGAGAAATGGCGTGTTAGAGTAGTCGTCGACAAGTGCAAAGCCGTTCTGTTCACTAGAAGACCGAAGCAACTGCGCAAAAACCGATACTGCAGACCAATAACTCTACATGCACGCCCAATACGTTTCCGCGAGAAAGTCAAACACGGGGGGACCACATACCTGACCAAAGCAAGTGCGAGGCTCAAACAGCTCTACCCTATACTCAACAGGCGTAGCACACTGAGCAGAAGGGTGTCGAGGTCCATGTATATGACACTTATTCGACCCCTGATGAAGTACGCAGCCCCTGTCTGGGGATACGCTGCGCGCCCACACGCCTACGCCGTCTGCAGATCATACAAAACAAAGTACTCAAAATCATAAGCAATGCTCCACGATACGCACAAGGCCTACCGACTTGAGACTCTCACGGAGGTAATCCACTAACTCACCACAAGACTATACAGAAACTCCAGACATTCACAGAACCCGTTTATTCTGAACCTGGGGAACTACGACAACAATCATAGATGCAAACATAAATGACCAAAAGACATACTTGTAAGGACCTAACATCTATGGCCAAGTTCACGCAAACACAACGGTACAGATGAGCCCCTGTTAATCAGCCACCATTACTGGATATCCAGTTGGAACACACTTGCCGAATAACTGGCACCACGCAGGGAAGCCGTACCGTACACAACATGCAGAGAAGTTCCACCCCACTCCCCCCCCCCCCCCCCACACACACATCCACACAGTGAGATGATCTATGGCCGATCTCCCACCAATACATAACGATCCTGATTGTTCCAGGAATGCAGCGGCTGCAGCAAACTCGGATACATTGCCATGGCCTCCCACGGTAATGATGCATGATACCCATACTAACAAACCCGACCTTGCATGAACTATCGCAGCTAGTAAGCCACTACTGCTCTTACTACCCATCCCACTGTCGCAGAAGTTTTTTTCCCACGGCACGAGCCTTGGCACTTTTTTTCCCTCTGCTCTTCAAATTGCTACCCTCATTCGCGTTTCGTCCACTATCTATCGCCTGATGTACCGTGTTAATGCGTAGTCTTACCCAGACGCACGGATAACATCACAGCCCAGCATCCTGTGATCACCTATTAGATAACTAACATGTTGACGGTGGTGACAGTAGAACTTTTGGTTTGGTACAGGCATGGAAGGGGCCCATCTCTATATAAAGTGAATCTCATGCGTGGTTGCTTCAGCATCTCTGAAAATGATGTGAAACTCTTCCACCATCTGTTTCAGTTGTTAATCAAGCAAACAGTGTCTTCTTTTATCAAATTCTTGGTTAGGACCCAACAATACCAGTGTGTCTGCATTTGCCTGCTGGGTAGATGTATGATAGTGAATGGAATAGTGACACTTCAACATGAAACGAATCCAGACTTGTAAACTGTAAAATGTCCATCCAGGCAACTTTGACTCTGGGCCAAATACGGACAACAATCACCGATGGTATGTACGTTTACAATGTTAACTTTACGTCCTATCATTTTTTTCTGGGTGCTTCACTTTTCTTGGCAGGCAGGGTACACTTAACCCGTAAGCGAAATGCAGGCTATTAGTTGCATATATTCATCGCTCCAACACAGAATACATTGGGAGAACTGTAATATGACGTGATTATTTTGTGGCATAGCAGCCTGCACTTGCATTAACTGATATGAGTAATGCAGGTCTTCATGCAGAATTGACCACGGGTGAATACAGTATTTGTCTTCAACATTTGCAGTTCCTCACGTACCTGTTTCATACTGACCCTATATCCCTCGTAACACCTCCATATCTGGCGTGTGAACTGTTCGAGTTATACCACAATCCGATATCCTTGTTGTGAATTGTTCAAATGGTTCAAATGGCTCTAAGTACTATGGGACTTAATGTCTTACGTCTTCAGTCCCCTAGAACTTAGAACTACTTAAACCTAACTAACCTAAGGACATCACACACTTCCATGCCCGAGGCAGGATTCGAACCTGCGACCGCAGCACTCGCGCGGTTCCGGACTGAAGCGCCTAGAACCGCTCGGCCACCGCGGCCGGCAATTGTTCCATGCGTGCAAGTCGCAGGAGTCACTAGCTGAAATTTTTTTCGGATCGAGTGTGGCAGTGAGTTTGCTGTTCTACTGGACGACGGTATATAGTACGAACTAAATCGGTGTTTTGGTTGATGCTCTATCGACGTACAACGTTTGGTGTCTGACATCTGGAGTTTTGGGTGTGAGCCCTTCATTCTATCACACGGTTCAGAACTTAGAAATTCTCTGCAAACAGTTAAAGTTTCACTTCAACTATCAGCAGTGTTTAATAATTTTCAGTACTACAACGTCCGCAGCTGCGATGAATCTTTTGAATGATTTCTTGAAGCCTTCATCTGCCATTCTCTTTATTTCCTGTAGGGATTCTACAATTTCGGCATTAGGCCATTTGCAAGTATATAAAACGGAAGTTTCATACTTCGGATACATTAGTGACTCTTATGATATTGATGTAGGAACAAGTCATATCTGTAGATATACTAGACGCATTGTAGTTTACTTTATGGATGATTTTTTAGTAACAGATTATGTCATATACGTCGTTGCTCCTATGACATAGTGTTATGCTCTTAAATTAGATCGAGGTGTTTGCGCTATTTTAGGAGCACATTACTTTCGAGCAGTTGTTGCAAAGCTCTTACATATAACTAGGAAAATTATAATTATTTTACAGAAATTTGCTGCCTAACCTGCATATGCTTTTGTTCTCAGTTATATTTAACTATCGTTGACCATGAAATACCCAATATAGATGGATCACTTCAAATATTATATAAGTTACAAAAAGGCAAAGTCATGGATGTAATGGAAGAAACTGAAATCTACATACGTCTAAAAGATCAGTCAGACAGAGTTTTAAATAAGCAAAAAGATCTGCGAAATGGGAAATTCCTAGACAACTTTCTACCAGTTCTATGGCGAAGCGTTACAGAATCATAGAAGGTAAAATTATCGCTACACTCATTAATAAATATGACAGTAATGCGAAACATCACGCAACCTTAAGGCAGTCTTTACTAGGCTCTCGTGGTTCTCTGTATTATTTCATTAGAATACTGTGATAAATGTGATATATGAGATCTTTGTATCAACTACTCAAAAATGACGAGCTCTTACAATAACAGAACAAATATTTACAAGTTATTTTAAAGAAATTACATACGTCATATTTACTCCACTGATGAACGATAATTAAGCGTTATTGCTGGAAAACTGTTCAGATGTCGCTGATGACATTTATAGCATCGCTCGTGTGAAATTCAGCTTACCCTTGTCTTACGTGATACGTATCTTGCGAAACGTGGAAGAAGGACAACAAGCAGATCCCATATTTCTAGGTTTCCGAAAGTTGTTTGACACAATGCCAAACTACGGACTGTTAACAAAGGTTAGAGCATACGGAATAGATTCTCAGAAGTGTGAGTGTTTGGAGACTTGTTCAGTTATAAAACCCAGTATGTTGTCCTTTGTCTTGGGAAACGAGTGTTCATCAAAAATAAAGGTATCGTCAGGAATGCCCCAGGAAAGTTTGATAAGACCTCTCTTGTTCTCAATGCGAATAAACGAAGTTGCTAGAGTACGTGTGTATACATTATAAAGTATTAAAAATTGTCACTATAGCCTGACATAAACAAATCGCAGCCACTCCAGAAATATAAACAGGTAATTCGTCAGCTACGAAATTAAGCAAGAATGACAGTTTATCACATTAAAGTATGCAGTGAAACATCTGACAAACATTGACAAAATCAGACTATTACCTTGTCACATCTGGATGATGGACCGGGAGTCAGATCCTAATAACTGTGGTTCGTTATAAAACAGCAATATTCGTGAAGTCATGACGTGATTGCTGACATGTTAATACTAAAAATTAGATAACGGTTTAGAAGGATATGCATTTACATCTACCGCCAGAGTTGAAAGCATAGTGCTTCTAAAAATCTAGAAGCAACTCTTGTGACTGAAGCCTGATAATTGCTGAAACTTGATAGAAATGATGTGACTGTCCCTACGGTTTGCCTCCCAGTCATGGTTAGACCTCACCATTTGAATCTGCAGGATGACGCTGAAGTGTCTGCAGAATGAGTCACTGGTTTCGCCCTAATAACTTGCGTCTGCGGCGAAGTGCAAGTACCCGGCTGATGTGATAGAAAAGGCGCTCATCTGCTCAACTGATGAGCTGCCCGTTAAGTGATTTTGTTCCATCTGCTTCCGAAAAGGAAGACTCAGGTTTTCGTGTCATTTCAGTTGGCATAGATGTAGATATTCCGAACGCCAACCAGTAAGACGCCTTGTAAGAAGGTGGTCCTTTCGCGATTCTAATTTCAAGCAGATAACTAGTAAAGCGTTCCCTAACATGTGATCTACATCTACATCTATATCTACATTTGTACTCCGCAAGCCACCCAACGCTGTGTGGCCGAGGGCACTTTACGTGCCACTGTCATTATCTCCCTTTCCTGTTCCAGTCGCGAATGGTTCGCGGGAAGAACGACTGCCGGAAAGCCTCCGTGCACGCTCGATTCTCTCTAATTTTACATTTGTGATCTCCTCGGGAGATAAAAGTAGGGGGAAGCAATATATTCGATACCTCATCCACAAACGCACCCTCTCGAAACCTGGACATCAGGCTACACCGCGATCTAGAGCGCCTCTCTTGCAGAGTCTGCCACTTTAGTTTGCTAAACATCTCCGTAACGCTATCACGCTTACAAAATAACCCTGTGACGAAACCCGCCGCTCTTCTGTGGATCTTCTCTATCTCCTCTGTCAACCCGACCTGGTATGGATCCCACACTGATGAGCAGTACTCAAGTATAGGTCGAACGAGTGTTTTGTAAGACACCTCCTTTGTTGATGGACTACATTTTCTGAGGACTCTCCCAATGAATCTCAACCTGGCACCCGCCTTACCAACAATTAATTTTATATGATCATTCCACTTCAAATCGTTCCGCACGCATACTCCCAGATATTTTACAGAAGTAACTGCTACCAGTGTTTGTTCCGCTATCATCTAATCATACAATAAAGGATCCTTCTTTCTATGTATTCGTAATACATTACATTTATCTATGTTAAGGGTCAGTTGCCACTCCCTGCACCAAGTGCCTATCCACTGCAGATCTTCCTGCATTTCGCTACAATTTTCTAACGCTGCAACTTCTCTGTATATTACAGCATCATCCGCGAAAAGCCGCATGGAAATTCCGACACTATCTACTAGGTCATTTATATATATTGTGGAAAGCAATGGTCCCATAACACTCCCCTTTGGCACGCCAGAGGTTACTTTAACGTCTGTAGACGTCTCTCCATTGATAACAACATGCTGTGTTCTGTTTGCTAAAAACTCCAGCCACACAGCTGGTCTGATATTCCGTAGGCTCTTACTTTGTTTATCAGGCGACAGTGCGGAACTGTATCGAACGCCTTCCGGAAGTCAAGAAAAATAACATCTACCTGGGAGCCTGTATCTAATATTTTCTGGGTCTCATGAACAAATAAAGTGAGTTGGGTCTCACACGATCGCTGTTTCCGGAATCCATGTTGATTCCTACATAGTAGATTCTGGGTTTCCAAAAACGACATGATACTCGAGCAAAAAACATGTTCTAAAATTCTACAACAGATCGACATCAGAGATATAGGTCTATAGTTTTGCGCATCTGCTCGACGACCCTTCTTGAAGACTGGAACTACCTGTCCTCTTTTCCAATCATTTGGAACCTTTTGTTCCTCTAGAGACTTGCGGTACACGGCTGTTAGAAGGGGGGCAAGTTCTTTCGCGTACTTTGTGTAGAATCGAATTGGTATCCCGTCAGGTCCAGTGGACTTTCCTCTGTTGAGTGATTCCAGTTGTTTTTCTATTCCTTGGACACTTATTTCGATGTCAGCCATTTTTTCATTTGTGCGAGGATTTAGAGAAGGAACTGGAGTGCGGTCTTCCTCTGTGAAACAGCTTTGGAAAAAGGTGTTTAGTATTTCAGCTTTACGCGTGTCATCCTCTGTTTCAATGCCTTCATCATCCCGGAGTGTCTGGATATGCTGTTTCGAGCCACTTACTGATTTAACGTAAGACCAGAACTTCCTAGGATTTTCTGTCAAGTCGGTACATAGAATTTTACTTTCGAATTCACTGAACGCTTCACGCATAGCCCTCCTTACGCTAACTTTGACATCGTTTAGCTTCTGTTTGTCTGAGAGGTTTTGGCTGCGTTTAAACTTGGAGTGAAGCTCTCTTTGCTTTCGCAGTAGTTTCCTAATTTTGTTGGTGTACCAAGGTGGGTTTTTCCCGTCCCTCACAGTTTTACTCGGCACGTACCTGTCTAAAACGCATTTTACGATTGCCTTGAACTTTTTCCATAAACAGTCAAAACTGTCAGTGTCGGAACAGAAATTTTCGTTTTGATCTGTTAGGTAGTCTGAAATCTGCCTTCTATTACTCTTGCTAAACAGATAAACCTTCCTCCCTTTTTTTATATAACTATTAACATCCATATTCAGGGATGCTGCAACGGCCTTATGATCACTGATTCCCTGTTCTGCACATACAGAGTCGAAAAGTTCGGGTCTGTTTGTTATCAGTAGGTCCAAGATGTTATCTCCACGAGTCGTTTCTCTGTTTAATTGCTCGACATAATTTTCGGATAGTGCATTCAGTATAATGTCACTCGATGCTCTGTCACTACCACCCGTCCTAAACATCTGAGTGTCCCAGTCTGTATCTCGTAAATTGAAATCTCCACCTAAGACTATAACATGCTGAGAAAATTTATGTGAAATGTATTCCACATTTTCTCTCAGTTGCTCTGCCACTAATGCTGCTGAGTCGGGAGGTCGGTAAAAGGAGCCAATTATTAACCTAGCTCGGTTGTTGAGTGTAACCTCCACCCATAATAATTCACAGGAACTATCCACATCTACTTCACTACAGGATAAACTACTACTAACAGCGACGAACACGTCACCACCGGTTGCATGCAATCTATCCTTTCTAAACACCGTCTGTACCTTTGTAAAAATTTCGGCAGAATTTATCTCAGGCTTCAGCCAGCTTTCTGTACCTATAACGATTTCAGCTTCGGTGCTTTCTATCACATCTTGAAGTTCCGGTACTTTACCAACGCAGCTTCGGCAGTATACAATTACAATACCGATTGCTGCTTGGTCCCCGCATGTCCTGACTTTGCCCCGCACCCGTTGACGCTGTTGTCCTTTCTGTACTTGCCCAAGGCCATCTAACCGAAAATACCGCCCAGCCCACGCCACACAACCCCTGCTACCCGTGTAGCCGCTTGTTGCGTGTAGTGGACTCCTGACCTATCCAGCGGAACCCGAAACCCCACCACCCTATGGCGCAAGTCGAGGAATCTGCAGCCCACACGGTCGCAGAACCGTCTCAGCCTCTGATTCAGACCCTCCACTCAGCTCTGTACCAAAGGTCCGCAGTCAGTCCTGTCGACAATGCTGCAGATGGTGAGCTCTGCTTTCATCCCGCTAGCGAGTCTGGCAGTCTTCACCAAATCAGATAGCCGCCGGAAGCCAGAGAGGATTTCCTCCGATCCATAGCGACACGCATCATTGGTGCCGACATGAGCGACCACCTGCAGATGGGTGCACCCTGTACCCTTCATGGCATCCGGAAGGACCTTTTCCACATCTGGAATGACTCCCCCTGATATGCACACGGAGTGCACGTTGGTTTTCTTCCCCTCTCTTGCTGCCATATCCCTAAGGGGCCCCATTACGTGCCTGACGTTGGAGCTCCCAACTACCAGTAAGCCCACCCTCTGCGACCGCCCGGATCTTGCAGACTGAGGGGCAACCTCTGGAACAGGACAAGCAGCCATGTCAGGCCGAAGATCAGTATCAGCCTGAGACAGAGCCTGAAACCGGTTCGTCAGACAAACTGGAGAGGCCTTCCTTTCAGCCCTCCAGAATGTCTTTCGCCCCCTGCCACACCTTGAGACGACCTCCCACTCAACCACAGGTGAGGGATCAGCCTCAATGCGGGCAGTATCCCGGGCAACCACAGTCGTAGTCCGATCGGGGGATGCGTGGGACGAGCTGGCCGTCCCCGACAAACCCCCATACGGACCCCCACAGTGATGCCCATTGGCTACAGCCTCAAGCTGTGTGACCGAAGCCAACACTGCCTGAAGCTGGGAGTGAAGGGATGCCAACTCAGCCTGCATCCGAACACAGCAGTTTCAGTCCCTATCCATGCTAAAAACTGTTGTGCAAAGAACGTCTGAACTAATCTACAGAGAGCGCAAACAAATCGACACAAATTTTAAACGGTTATTAAAGTACAAGATTCCCTAGTAAATGCAGTAATGCTGCTACTTGCGCACTGCTGACACACTGCTCGGCGGCGGAAGGAGACTACGCGATTTTACACTATTCAGGTACTAAAACGCGATGCTACAACTCTCAAATACTATAATATGCCCGAAATTTATGAATTAAACAATGCAAGTACCAAAAAGACGCAAAGAAATTAAAAATTAAACTATGTAACAAATGAGTGAGCTAGGTGTATACGACTTGCTGCTGCAGCTGCTTATCCAACGGCGGCAGGGAGCACACTGACTGTGACCAACCGACACTGGTCGTTCAAAACAAAAACAGAAGACAGACGACTACGCGAATGTACACTATTCAGGTACTAAAACGCGATGCTACAACTCTCAAATACTATAATACGCCCGAAATTTATGAATTAAACAATGCAAGTACCAAAAACACGCAAAGAAATTAAGAATTAAACTATGTAACAAATGAGTGAGCTAGGAGTATACGACTTGCTGCTGCAGCTACTTATCCAACGGTGGCAGGGAGCACACATCTACATCCATACTCCGCAAGCCACCTGACGGTGTGTGTCGGAGGGTACTTTGAGTACCTCTATTGGTTCTCCCTTCAATTCCAGTCTCGTATTGTTCGTTGAAATAAAGATTGTCGGTATGCCTCTGTGTGGGCTCTAATCTCTCTGATTTTATCCTCATGGTCTCTTCGCGAGATATACGTAGGAGGGAGCAATATACTGTTTGACTCCTCAGTGAAGGTATGTTCTCGAAACTTCAACAAAAGCCTGTAAAGAGCTACTGAGCGTCTCTCTTGCAGAGTCTTCCACTGAAGTTTATCTGTAATATCCGTAACGCTTTCGCGATTACTAAACGATCCTGTAACGAAGCGTGGTGCTCTCCGTTGGATCTTCTCTATCTCTTCAATCAATCCTATCTGGTACAGATCCCACACCGGTCACCAGTATTCAAGCAGTGGGCGAACAAGAGTACTGTAACCTACTTACTTTGTTTTCGGATTGCATGTCCTTAGGATTCTTCCAATGAATCTCAGCCTGGCGTCTGCATTACGGACGATCAACTTTATATGATCATTCCATTTTAAGTCACTCCTAATCCCTACTCCCAGATAATTTATGGAATTAACTGCTTCCAATTGCTGACCTGCTATATTGTAACTTAATGATAAGGGATCTTTCTTTCTATGTATTCGCAGCACATTACACTTGTCTACATTGAGATTCAATTGCTATTCCCTGCACCATGCGTCAATTCGTTGCAGATCCTGCTGCATTTCAGTACAATTTTCCATTGTTACAACCTCCCAATACACTACAGAATCATCCGCAAAAAGCCTCAGTGAACTTCCGATGTTATCAACAAGGTGTTTTATGTGTATTGTGAATAGCAACGGTCCTACGACACCCCCTGAAATCACTCTTACTTCGGAAAACTTCTCTCCATTGAGAATGACATGCTGCGTTCTGTTATAGGAACTCTTCAATCCAATCACCCAATTGGTCTGAGAGTCCATATGCTCTTACTTTGATCATTAAACGACTGTGGGAAACTATATCAAATGCCTTGCGGAAGTCAAGAAATACGGTATCTACCTGGGAATCCGTGTCTATGGCCCTCTGAGTCTCGTGGACGAGTAGCGCTTGCTGGTTTCACACGACCGTCTTTCTCGAAACCCATGCAAAAGAGTCTTCTTGGGGACTTGCTACAAACGGCATTCTCCTCTTTCCACATTTCAATCGTACACTGCTTGACAATTGCTGAGGATGAGAGAAATTGTTGGACAGGAATAATCACAGGCAATAATGGACGTTATGAAACACAGTAATACACGTAGAATGTTATATTTATAATGAAAAATGGTAGAGATTTCACCACATGAGGAATTAGGGGAACAGACACAAACATCGATATTGGACTCTCAGTGAGGAATAGCCCCTCCTCGGGCACAAATGCATATTTCGTACCTATTGTCGATGCTGGCTAACGAACTGTTTGAGGAGTTCTTGGAGGATATTGTCCCACTTCTCTCTCAAGGCTGTTTTCAGTTCTGGCGTGGTTCGGGAAGCGGTAAAACACATTTGCCAAGACAACCCCATTTCATACTTTCAATATCTTCACTTTCCAATGTGTCTGACATCTCAGCGGTCCTCTATGGGTGGCATTGTCGTTCATGAATGGAAAGCCAGGACCCATCGCACTCTTAAACAGACTAGAGATAGGCAAACTCGTTCATCCTTGGGAACTAGTTCACTGGAGATCGCTCTTTTTTGGAAACCGTTCATTTTTAATTGTTCACCGTTCATTTGTACATGGTATATGGTTCTTATGAAAAACTGAAAATTGGTAGCACAGGTGACTGAAGATGGAAGGCTCCAAAAGGGGGCAGTTGCCTCCCCTCTGGAATACAGACATTTGTTCGTCAGAGAATTCACACACACTTGTAGAAGTAATTTTCGTGACTCTGCAAAACCTCTCGTTTCGCTAAGTGTGGCGTTACGTACCTGATCGCAGTGAAATAATATAACTGGTGCACGAAAAATCTGCCCCGAGTACTAGACCGCGCATTGTCGTCCACCAATCGTCATCTACTGTTTCGAAGTTGTTGTTTGCATTAGCTTATTTTTTATTTCTTTAGTGCCTAATTATTACATGTTTGTCTGTTCCGCTTGCAGCGCTCAACAAATTAGCGCGTAATTAGCAAGCACTCTGTACCACTGAAATAATATTGTAGAAGTAGGCCCTATTATCTTTATAAAATGTGAAACTAGACACGCGATTATAGAGCGAGGGCTTCAATCGGTTTCTAACATTCTGCGTGGTGTCTGTTTGTTCTAAGTCGTGTCTCCCTACCACTTTCGCGCAACGACGCTCTGAGCGTGTTTTTTAGGGAATTGACTAGTTTGAACCTGGGACCTGTTGCTGGTAAGGAGACGCCAGACCACACATGACATGTAGTGTTCAGAAGAGTTCAGTGAGACTAGCGATGATATAATCAAACACTTAATGATTTTAGCGTCAGCTCCACTGCACTCCATGTAAAACAATCTTAATACTAACTAAATATAGCGGATGGGGTTCAAGGCTTTCCTATTTTTAGTTAGCTGGTAAAATAACGTCGAAAAAGCAGTTAAGTTTACAGTTGGAAATTTTATTCTACCCACAAAACATTGTTTATAAATTGCACTATTGATAAAAGGAAATATTTTAATACAGGATGATAAAAACCAACTGCATTCAACAAACATGTGAACGAACATTCCATGAATGGGTTTCCAAGTTTTACAATGGATTGAAGGATGACCTATGCCAAATCTAGATTTAAGTTAAGTTTCATAAAAGAGAAAACTATCAAAATGGTCTACAGTGACCCTCAATTATCTTTAATTACATATTTAACCTGTCGTAAATTACAGTGGCTGATGTGGCTTCTCAATAATTACATAACAGAAAAATCATTGAGTTTCAGATTTTAACATCTAGTAGCAAATGTGAATACCACGAAGTTTAATTGACGATCGACACTAGTATTAAATAAAAGGGGATGTAACAGATGAGACTTCTGCAGTTCTGAGTGAAGGCTAATGGCGGCACCTCGTGAGTTCATTACCTTGTCGGTGTTTAGGCAGCGTCAGAGGGCGGCGGGCAGCGCAGCTCCACACACCTCGCTGTCTCAGAAGCAACTCTCTCCTGACTTCTTCTTACCACAATTTACCGAAGTTGGTTTAAAAAAAAGGTATCTGGCTGTGTTTTCAACTGACCAGTCAGGGTTTCAATGTTAACCTTAAGCTCCGCCTACTAAAATTCTGTCTATCCAATGAGAAACATTATCCTTTCCATGGTGGGGCAATGTTTTTAACGTTTGCAATGTAACAGAGACGCGTATAGTCTCACGCCAAAACTTTCAGCTGATGTGGCCCTTTTAGTGTTATCGTAAGATCTACACTGTTCTTCTGGAGGGCTCTATCTTTTAACATGGGCTGGGGGGGTGGTTCAGCGGTCGGCTGGCGACGCGGGTGCCCATCCCCTATCGTAAGGCCTTGTAGCCTACACGACTCTGCTCTCGGCTTCTGTTCTCGTTTCTCCCCTCGGAACTGCGTCTATCTCACTGTGGAAAGGTATGACATGCATTTAGGCGTTCTTGTGTTAGTCTGTGGTATTCCATTTGCTCACTCGTTGATCGTATTACTTTGGTTAATTTAATGTCAGGATTTATTCGGAGCTATGTGACATACTGCCGGATTTGCTATCATGTTAGGGTTTTCATGGAAAGTGTTGGATTTACCTGACACCTTCCAGGTTGTAAATCGGTCCGCTTTCCATAAAAATGGATTTGCTAGTTTAGTCAGGATAAAAAAAAATTACGGAAAATGGCCACTCGGTGTGCAGTGCTGACTTCGTTTCACGCGTAATAACCAAAGAACTTGCTTTTTTTATAAATATGTCTTTGGCTTTTTATCGAAATAGTGAAGTAAGATTACATGCCCTTTTTTTACCTGAAAAGATGTATGTATTACATACCACGTAATTTTTTTGTAATTTACGTGATTATAAAATACATTTTAACTACCGATCTTGGACGCTGCTTAGAATACGAAAAGAACCAGAAGTCCAGAGTTCAAAAAGGGTTTGAAACATATCTAGAACGGGCGTGAGCAGCGAACGAAACGAACAACTCGATACTGAACTTAGACTACTTGGAGCAGTTGGCAGTGAAACTGAGACGAGTGGCGAAGAAGGACGAGTCCAGCCGAGGGAGACCGAGACCGAGGCAGAAGGGAACGAAGCCGAGGCTGCACGAGACTGGTCGAGGTGCCGTTGCGGGAACGAGACTGAGCGTTTCCCGTTCCCGGGAACTATAAATAGAAAGCTGCGACCGATGTGAACTATAAAAGACCATTCCTTAGAATTCGTTCCTCGCTCCTTCCGTTCATCTTGGTGAACCGTTCCTTTGGACCCGTCAGTTCATGAACGACCCATCTCTAAAACAGACGGAAATGATCCAGAATAATCTCCCTGCGATACTGTGTGCTGTAACGGTCCCTCGCGCAAGACATGCAGCAGTGTTTGGCCACTGTGCATAATACCTGCCCACTCCATAACGCCTAGGCCAAACAGAGGACGTTCTTGAACATTATATGGTGTCTAACGTGCTCCTCTCTCTCTACACCCTAATTGGTGGCCAGAGTCACTTGTGACAGTGAAGTGGATTCGTTGGAGAACATCACTGTGCACGGCTGTCGCAGACCCCAACCATCACGCTCTCCACACCAACGAACACATACTCCACGATGGCGTGGTCGAAGTGGAATGCTTTTGACCGGCTTACGACCATAGCAACAAGGATTATTTAGTTGCCATAACATGTACCGGTAGCGACTGAAAGGTCTGCAGCGATCTAGCTAAGAGCGAGATATCTGTTGATTTTCGCCACTAGGGTTATATATCGAGCCTCTTGTGGTTTGGTTGTCCATCAGGCACGCTTTTGCATAGTATTTCCTCCTCAAGCGGCTGTTTCTAATCGCGAGGTGACACTTTCGGACACACCCATTATTGTGGCCAGACAGATGGCAGAGGGAACCAGGGTAGTGACACTTTCACAGGCTCTGAGCAGTTCAACTGCTCGCCCGCGATCGTATCCACATGAGTGATGTCTTTCAGATATATTGCCGTACCGCTCAGAATGTCACGCTAGTCATTTGCTCAACAAACTTCGAGAAATACTTTACTGCGTAAACTTTCGAAACCATACAGAGCGTTCAAGCACAAGCTTTACTGCTGTTAACACGCCTCGACCTCTACATTCCCTTTTACTTTCTTTCATCAGGTGTCCCGTAGCAGTTGGTACTTGTTCCTTATAAAATGTTAGTTGCTCCTCAACAGTTGTCAAGCAGTGTAAAACAGTGCCTGCTGGTAGCCCACAGCAAAGGTTATTGTGACTTCAGTGAGTGGCACCCTACGGTATCTCCTCAAAGGAAAGCTGGTCACCCAAGAGGCGTTGACCTGTGCTCTTCTTTATTCGCACGAAGTAATGGCCACTATCGTCAGGGGATCTCAAGTTGATTAAGTATTTCTAGATTTCCGGAAATCTTTTGACACTTGGGTCGGTCCTTTCCTGGTGTAGGGATGTCGTTTAGCCAGTGGGCGTGTTTCCTCTGCATGGTTCGGTCCGAGCCAGTATTTCGGCCGTCGTGTATCTGCAAGTAAGTGGGTGACGCACCAGCAGTGCAGTCGCGAAGGAGCAGCAGTCGCAGACAGACCAGCAGGGAGTCGATCGGTTGTTGCGGAACATGTAGTTATCTCCGCGCGGTGCAGTCGACTGGGTGTCTAGTACCTCACGCCGCGGAAGTCGAACACGCGCCAGAACAAATGGACGTGGTCAGCCCATAGAGGGCTCCGCGTCCGCGGCGGCTGTTCCGCACAGCGGCTCTCGCGAAGTGAGGGCGACACCGCTAAGTCACGTGCAGACAGCGGCCAATAGCCGTATATAGGGACCCGCTCTGCCCTAGTCCAGTATCTTTGTTTCCCTTGATCTCCAGAACGCCTATGACCGTGTCTGGCATCCCGGGCTCCTCTTCAAACTCCAGACCTATGCTCTCCCCATCAACTTCGTCCGTCCATCTCGTTGCTTACATCCTCTCCCATCGTCCCTCCTATGTGACTATCCACAATCCCAACTCCCGTACTTTCTATCCCTCTGCCGGCGTGCCCCAAGGTTCTGTCCTTTCCCCTCTCCTCTATCTCCTGTACACTGCTGATATACCCAAACCTCCCCCTCCTGTTCATCTTCTCCAGTTCGCTGATGACACCGCCTTCCTAGCCCTTTATCCTACCCTTCTACGGTCCCAACGTACCCTCCAAACCCACCTTGACCGATTCACCACTTGGTGCAACCAGTGGTTCCTCCGTGTTAATCCCCCCAAGACCCAGGCGATCATCATAGGCCGCACCACTCGCTCCTATCGCCTTCATGATTTCTACCTCACCATTTATGGCCGTCCTATCCACCTCACTCCTGCCCCTCAAATACCTTGGCCTTACACTCGACCGCCACCTCACCTGGACTCCCCATCTCCTTACCATCCAAAACAAAGCTCACAACCTCCTCCGCCTCCTGAAACTCCTGTCCGGCCAGACGTGGGGTCTGCATCCTTCCACCATCATTCACACCTACAAATCCTTGATCTGCCCCATCCTCTGTTATGCCAGCGTTGCTTGGATTTCCATCCCTCCCCGGTTCTATAAAGCCCTCCAAATCCTCGAACGCCATGTGCTCTGCCTCGCCTTCTTCATCCGCCTTCCGTCCCCCACGCGCATCCTCTACGACCTCGTCCCGTTCCCCCACCTTCTCCTTTTCCTTGAACACATTCGCACACTATATATTGTCCACTGCCTTGATCCCCCTCACACCCTGGTGTCTCCCTTCCTCTCCACCTCATCCAGTTGCCGCACCTTTACCATTGTGTCCCACCCTCTCTCCATCTCCACACTCTCCATCTCCTTTCCCAACACAACTTCCACCATCTACCC